>NC_139344.1:496811478-497411478 GCF_055883805.1 Amblyomma maculatum
TACCGCGCGAGCTTTTTTAAACACATAAAACAGTGCTCCGAATAGTGTGCAGAACCCATATTCATTGCTCAACCCTTAATTCCTTCTGTGGATTATTTCAAAGGTAATGAAAGATATATTTTTTGCATATGCAACAAAGCTACATTCACAGAAAGAGTGCTCAACAATTTCTGAAATTTTAATCCAGCAGAAAAATTGACACACACATAGGCGCTATTGCACTGTATGGTGACAAGCAAAAGACATAATGTTGCATTTCAAGAAGAGAGCTTTGTCGGGCTGGCTGGTTCATGTTGAATGGAAGGAAGGAAAAGCTCAAACGGACGGGACGTGTAGGAAGGCGAGACAGACACATGAGCTGCTCATGCGCCTGTCTCGCCTTCCTACGTCCGGTCCGTTTGAGCTGTTCCTTACTTCCATTCAATGTTGCATTTACCCACAAGCTCCTGTTCCAAGAAACTGCCAAAAAGTTCTTGCACAAAGTGAGACCGAGCAGGTCGGGCTTTTTACTCATTCTGGACCACACTTTTTTTCCAACTTTTGCATGGTTTTAAATATTGATAATGTCAAACTGAGCTACATTCATCAAGCTGACCATCTTTCCCAATATTTTTCATTTAAAAGGGACTTCTTGCTACTGCGGGTCTTAATCTCTGGCCATTAATGAGCTGGTGGCCAAGCAGCGCTGAATTAAGATGTGGGCTAAGGAGGCTGCGGCCCAGGGTCTTATCTCCGAAGATAGGAGGAGAGGGCCAATTTATTCTAACCTGCTTCATATATAGGACGGCAAATAACGTAACTTAGCAACAGGTATGAAGAGGAAAACTAAGAATGAGACGGGGTCCCTGCTTAATCCGACTGATTTGTTTAGCAACAGGAGAGACCTTGTTGAGCTGCAAAAGCAGGGATTCCCCACCATTCTCGGAGGCCCCTTTCATGTGAGGTGATCTGCACCTGCTTATATTATCACAGAAGTTTTAATAGTTTCCCCTCCATCCTGTGACATATATTATGTTGAGGCATGCAAAAGGAAAGAAAAATAAAGAGCCTCTGCCCGTGCCACAAAGTATAACGGGCTTCCATCCTGTGACAGTGGACTACATAAAAAAAATGTAATTGAAAGAGCTGATGCAAGTAATTTTTTTTTTTTACACCGCCACCTTCATCCCTATCACTATCGCCCTTCATCTCTCAAATAGTTCTGTCTGTTCTTTTCTGCTTCTTTAGGGGAGGAAAATGGGCTATGTCAGAGTGAGTGCCGGACTAGTCATGTCTGACTGTTAATGGCTTTGCTTCTGTTCTGTGTGGTGCCAAACTAATGCATCACTCTCGCACTAATTGCAATAATCACATCTTGTCCTTCTTAAATTTAATATATATAGAATAAAATGGGGCATGGGTGTAGGATGGGTGTAGGATAAAAGTGAGTAAGGACAAAAAAAAAGGGGGGGGGGGTTTAGGTAAGTGCTTTAGCCCAGGGCTATTTTTTAACTCTGCAAAAGACAGAAAATTAATGTTCAAAATCCAGTCAGGCTGAGCAAAATGTGGTTATTTTCATCATGGTAAAAGAAAACAGCTTTTCTTTATGCCCTCTAACTTTCCAAACAAGTGTTTGTTGCAATCTATAGTTGTTCCTTTCTGTGCAAAAAAAAAGGAAATCTCTTATCTGGCATCTTTATTTTAATGAATCTGCAAAAATCTATGAAGTTTCGAGCTCTAGACTCGCTGCTTCATCAAGTAGGCATGGCTGAAATCATATTTAAACAATGTGTTGAAACTTTACGGATATATGGAAGCACAGAAAAAGTGGAAATCATGACTCATGTGTCCCTTTGCAACTTATGAGCTGCTCAGTGATGTATGTATCATTGTAGGACAATAATCACGAAGGTTGCAAGACATTCAAAAAATTTATTACACATTTTAAACCAACAAAGAATGGTGACTGCACAAAGAAAATAATAGAATCAAAATATAACAGCACCTGTTCTACAAAATGAAATGAGTGAGAATACGAGCCATCCATTAGAATCAGCCAAGTGACACCCGAAGAGCAATGGAGTCAAAACAATAAGCTTAGCCCATTCACGAAGCCAGAGACAACCACGGCTTCATCTTGCGTTATGAGCCTTTGTTTTAGCCATCCTATGTAGTTCCCTGTAACCCAGTTGTTTGAGCATAAAAAAAAAAAAAATTTAACAATCGAGTAAGACGTGCGAAAGCTTTTGTGCACAGGTGGCAGTTGATGGAGACGAGGACATCCAGTGCACAGTGCAAGAGTGTGTTGCAGTCTGCACATAGGGGGATCCACTGCAGTTATAGTAGCTACAGCACTTCATACTTGCTTCCCATGAGTAATTCCTGGGTTTGAATCCACTATGTCCCCATTGTTTCTTTTTAGTGTGAAAGCACTACAAGCAGACACACAAGCATTAGACAATTTGGCTATGCCCTGAACCACTGGATTAGTGCTAAATACATTCATGCTCACATAAGGCACAATAAAAGACACTAACTTCAAAGCATCCTGCCCATTCGTAGCTGACCATATTTGCCAAAAGCCTAGACACTCAAAGCCTAAGAAGCTGATGCCCACCTGCCCCCTTTGCCCCATTACTGCTGCCATAACACTCAACAAATGGGAGGAAGCCGCTGGCTTGGTAATCACTGAACAATATTGTTATGAAGAGGAAATAATCTACAATATTCTTACTGATATGCCGCCAACTGACCTTGCCACTCTGTCACTGACACAACAGCTCTAGCCAACTTTGGCACCGACCCTGCACAGAACATGCAAGTTCCAACTGTCGACTTTCAGAATCGGCAAGCCTCGCTGCCTCAAGCATTCACAAGAGCAGTGAATGTTATATGACCTTGCTGGACTCCTTGATTGTGACTTTCAATGGCAACAGAAAGCTATTAATGAATAGATGTCAAGATGAACATAAGTATACCCAACAGCTTGCCTTTTCAGATCACTTGCCCCCCTCTCTCCCGTTTTATATCACCCTTTCAAAGCATGATGCTCCAAGCCTTCATTACCATTTCAAAAGCTGATCAGAGTGGAAGCAAGTGCTTATAGTGCAGTTCGGCAAGCAACTTTTTCTTATAAAGGCAAGATCTTGTCAATGTGCCTGAGTAAGCCAGCAGCGAGGAATTCACTTCACCAAAGACAAGATATCTGGAACGTGCCCACTCTCATTAACTGACAAAGATATATTAGTAGCAGATTTAGGAGGAGGAACAACTTTTATTTCATTTATCTCTTTCTTCCCAAGTGGAGCCCTGCGTTCAGTGCTCCATGTGCCACCACTTTCCTCCAGGCCCGTTAGACTACAATTGTAAGAGGTGCAAAAGAAAAAAAAATGAAAGGCCAGAAAGTGAAAAAAAAAAAAAAAACATAGAGACAAAAAATAATGGGAAAAAGAAGATGCACAGAGAACACATCCTTCACTACATCAGGTTTAAACTGTACCCAAATACTCGCCAAGCAGGCAAAATTAGGAAAGATGTATGAAAGGGTAAATGAAGCACAACTATAAATACATACCTCATAGAAGCCACATGACAGGAAAAAAAAGCAAGCTTACTTGTAACAATGGCAAAACACTTAGCAGGGAGAAGGAAAATGTACATATATATATGTATGTATACAATTGGAAAAAGAATGAGCAAAAATGACAAATGTAAAAGTAAAGGCAATAAAAAACTCAGTAAGCATCCATGACTGGAAAACTTCCAAAATGCATAAAGCTGCACAAGTGGAAACAAGGAGTGAAAGAGGAAACCGACACTTACTAAAGGTAATGCCTATTGCACCAATACTGCAGGCTTCTGGAGCTCAAGCCTCAGTGAATAACAGCGCACCACAGAGGAGTTATGAAATGTATCGACACAACTCGTGTAACTATTATTAAAGCATCTAGCAGAGCTGGTTCAGTCTAAAGGAGTAACTCAGACCTGCACATCGCAGCACCACCAGCAAAAAAATGATAATAATAGAAAATAAAAGAAATAATAATAAAAAGAAAGAAGTGGTATGCCCAAAGTACCTATTTGCTCGACAAAGGAGCAGGAGCCCTCCTCTGTACAGAGCATGGTAGGGGGTCTGCAGGGGGTCTGACACCTTCCAATTACCTAGCTCAGTCTTCAAACCTCATTGGGGTGCAGGTGATCTCTATAGGAGGTGAGATGGTCAACACCAGGCTATTTAGCTGAGTCAATTTGTTTCTTTTCTACCAAGGGCAGTCATACTCGCTTTCTAGCCACAGTTTGAGTAACTGTCACATGACACCAAAGCAGGCACAATGTCGGTAATCGGGGATGAAACCATCCACCACATCAAAACGAGGTCACGGCAAGGCAAGGTCCCCTGACTCTATTAATAAACAGGCACTTAAGATGTGCCTTTTCTAGCCACTTCAATATGCTTCACAGCAGTCCTGCACACTGGAGCAGGACCTCAATATTCGTACGAAGAGCCCCCGGGGTAGTAACACCAGCCACACCCATAAAAACCATTAAATTGTTTATAGTTTCCGACTGCTGAACGAATGGCATCCACTGAATATGCAGCTGCAAATACCCTTATTTGGACCTGTTCTCCATGTTTAACTAATGAAAATCCTAAGGAAAGCTTCTGTAGCTCCTTTGCAAAGAGTGTAAAAAGAGTGGACATGTTTCGCTTTGAAAAACCAAAACAAATAGCAGGCATAAGCCTGTTCTGCTTTCAGACTGCAAGGTCCAGCTCAAGAATATCACACTGAACTGGCCAGATGTCAAACGTTAATTTTTAAAACACTTTAATTCTATCTGTATTCCACAATAGTGAAATATTGTGAGTTGAAAAATCAGCCGACAGCCTGGCATGTTCTATGCCATCCACTACGTCATCACACTTCCTCTGATTCTTTGCGGAAGCAACTTCAAGTTTTGCTGCCCAAGACTTCGTTGAAGCTGCTCTTTCAAAGGAATTACAAGGAAGGAAGAGCAAAAGGCTATGTCAATATCCCATTCACAGTTCTCGCAGTGAATCTCAATCTGAGCTGTACTACCCAAGTACCTGGTACAATCAAGACAATAAAAGTGGTTCTCAGCTTCAGGAATGTGTACACCCAAAGCTTTGAAAAGCAAGTATATTTCAATTTTTTGAGCTTTTCCTGGGTACTAGATGATATTCAGCAGGTCCAGCGGGTCTGTCATCCCCCTGGTCGCTGACTTTAGGGCGCATCACATAGGACATGAGAAGGGCTGCAACTTGTGTCCTCTCATCAGCAACTTGCAAAGTACTTTGTTGAGCTCTGCAGTCAGCATCTTAAAATAAATGAGATATTCCACAAATATTAATTGGAAGAAAATGTTAGTTTACATCAAATTTTCCTACAGTCCACTTATACATAAGTGCCAAATAGCAGAGTCTAACTGATACAATGACAGGTGTATTTTACTGACAAACAGTGCGATATGGTTCCTTGCATGATAAATTCCATTTTTTTACATTTGTTAGGGTCAGCATAAAGGTGAGCATGTACTGAACATGCAAGCCAGAGAAAGGTTATCTGCCCAAAATGCTTAACATTTGCACTTCATTCAAAGCTTTTGGTGTCAAGATGGAATTATCTGGCATTTAAATCTTCAGCATTTCAGAAAAAAAGAAACATGCTCACTTGAGGACCTCAGTCTTCATCAGAACCTGAGCTGTCTGCATCACTTGGCACAAGATAAGGTACTGGCACTTCTTCCTGCTTTGATAAAAAAAAAATGTTGTGAGTCCAGAGGAGAAAATCTTGCCTCACTCAATAAGAACTTAGCCCAGCTTTCCTTTCTGAAATGATTGAAGCTTAAAATATTTATATCATGGTAAGCTTCATGAACAGCACTGCACGCCACTTACAACTATTATATGACAGTAGCATATTAATCAATGTTGCATGGCAGTTTCATTAAACCAAGGAGGGGGAGCAGAAAAGTGGACACAACAGAACCAATTCTTTAAAAAAAGAGAGGATGGCCACTACATGCAATTCATTTTTATAATCAGTTTATGAGGCTCGATAAACGTTTAAAGAGACAATAGCTATCCCTGCTAGTTTCCTATTTAACTAAAATTTGTTCAATTACTTTTTAAATCTTCACATAAAGGCTGGTTCACATGCAAGCAATTGAGTGAACTCAGTGGTGAGCGGCATCGACACAGCAAAAAATTTCCAACAGGTTGGAACTGGAGAGCTCGAGCTGCCGTGACAGCTCAAAATAAGTTTTTTAGTTACTCCGGCAGAAATTGCTGGAGTTCTCACTTGCATGTGAAAGGCTTAAGCGCTCATATGGCAATTATAATTTTAAAAGCAACTGTTATAACTGAAATTGATTGAAACGCCCACCTAAAGCCGTATATGTAAACACTTTGGATGTTAAGGGGAGTCAATGGAAGGAAAAGGAGAAATGCTACATGGTGAACGCTGGAAGGCCAAGTTTGCTACATGGCCGCTTGCCAACTGCAAGCCAAAAAGTGTTCGTAATTTCAGTATCTGGAACGATATTCAGCCAGGAAGAGCACCTTTTTTAGTAGTCTTGGCGGCATTAGAGTTAAAATCAGCAATTCTCCAGAACTAAACATTTAAATAACTAAATGTACATTGGAAAAGTGTAAATCTTAAGCAACTACATTGCCATAGGTCAAGCACTCATCTTTTATGATAACCTGAGTCTCCTAACATTGTGGCATCCTATGGCAGACACGAGTAATTGTGTGCAGCGAGGAGTAATTATGGCGTGCTCTTGTTGCAGCAAAAACGTGAAGATGCACGTGGTAGCACTGACTGACCATGATTTTGCTTCTTCCAGAGCCACACATGGCTCCTCCTAATGGTCAGGCTAGATACGTACATAGATCTGATTCTGCTAAACAATATTTAAGTATATTTTTAGCAATTCTTTGCTTCCACCTTGCGCAGCTGCTAAATTAGAGGAGAAAAGAGTAATTCAGGCCCTACCAATCTTGATGCATAGAAGGTGACAAAGCCCTGACTAAGCCTTGAAGCATATTTTTGTTTATCCACTTCCCTCCAAAATCACAGTGACATACCTCTCCAAGTCACTGAACTGCTTTTTGCATAATTATCGCAGGCATTACTGATCACAGAATCTCACTCTTGGTAGCACGAGTGACACTCAAGCTGAAAGAAAACTAAAAAACCTTCAGCGTGGTGCATATCAAAGCCACATCCCTGTTTATGCAACAATGTGACCAGGGCTTAAAGTGCTGTTTTGTGATATGGGTCAGGTATTAAAAGGTGGGAAAGAAAAAAATAAAAAGTATCTGAAGAGCCACTGACTTTTCAGTAAATCCATACAACTATAGGTGTCATTGGCATTAAAATTATGATTTTAAAGTCATCAATAAAGCTTGACAGAAGCAAATTAACAGACTTTAGTGAGTGACCTTATATTTATTGATGACCAACCTCAGATAGGGTGTCCCCTAAGCATGGTAAACACACTTGATAACACTGTGTATTTTGGAAACTGCAACTTGGTGACATTGGAAACCCTGTCCTTCTATAGGTGCTCTCATTTTTCAGCTTTTGTCAAGCCATTTCCTTGCGTTAGCAGCAACTCAGCCACTAATTCCTGTTTCTTGCCTGAGGCTATCAGTGTTCAGAGCGATAAATGGATTTCAAACCTGCAAACCTGGTCCTTTCTCCATGAATATGAGCATAATACTATGCTTTCATACATAGTCATCTTAATTACTGCATTACGACTTGGGATTTCACATATCCTTCACACGTGACATCACACCACTACAACACGTACAAAACCAAGCTTTACGTATATTTACATTCAGCCCATACCGTGCCAATATTCCCAAGTTATTTCAGCAACTTAACATTCTTTACATCTCTGCCTTACTCACGAATAACTTAGGCACTTTCACATATTGTTTTGTTAGTAACAACAATCTTCTCTAGTTTATATATCGTCAAGATCTTACTGACCCCAATACCATTAGATTTTCATCAAGAAGTAATTTTCTCCTGCCAAGAATGTGCACTAATTACCGTAGTTGGATTCACATCAGTCAAAGCATGGAATAACATACCTCCGGACATCAAATCAAGTCTTTTGCTACATTTGTTTAATGGCGCTCATTTTGTTCTTCAATTCTTCAATCATTCAGTGCCACCAACTAATGAAATACTTCATACACACTTCGTAAAAAGTTACTTTTAAAACTTGTTTTCTTGCACATGTTCACTTGTTTGTATTAATATTTGAATAATGGATACTTGTATTTTCTTGTAGTACTTTAGGCTATGCTGCTGTTCTTCCTTTCATTTTTTTTTATGATATGATACTACTTGTCGTTCTGTCTACGTCTACTTCTTTGTGGGGTATTCTATAATTTCAGAATGAATTTTTCTTCCTTGCCTCTATAATATTTATTTGTTATAGAGGCAAGGGAAAAAATTATTATTGTTATAACATACTATATTTTTACTTTGTACATTTGCTGTAACTACTGCTCCCTTTCATAACTCGTTTTAATTAGCTGAGGAGGTCCCAGTACAGTACATTTCACTATGGGACTCCTTTTGTATTTATTTATTATGTATGTAATGCTATCATATATGAAGTGCAATAAACTTGAAACTTGACAAAAAAAAAATTGAAATCTTGGACCCTGGTTGCAGTTTTAGTTTGGATCTTTAGACCTCAATCTTCTTTTTTTTTCTACTTGCAGCACAATAGGTTACAAAAAAAAAAACAAGCACAAGAGCTACTGTAACGTTTCCACAACAAATTCTGGGACAGGCCAAACTAAAATGTTACAATTTTACCTGCGCTGTTGCCGGCTGCTCCAGGAGAGTGTCATGCACATCTGTGCCTACTGGCAAGCAATATCTTGCTTTGGCCTGGTGTAAGAAAGGCAGGGTTATTGGTTATCACATTTATCACTTTTTAGTGGCAGCTCTAATAGGACACCAAGTTTCTCAACAGAGAAATAAAAGGTATTTTGAAACATCTCAAAATAAAGACCATCAAGGAAAGAATGCAGTGTGAGATGTCATGTGTAAACTATGCTAACTGTGCTTAGTTTGAACTGTGCTGAAAATTAGATACCAGATTATAAATCGAGACACTTCATACTGTGCGAATATGAAGTTCCTTGTAGTGGGGGCAACTGAAACAAATATGTAATTAAACACTGACAACTTAGTGCCATGAGCATTCTCTTTCTCTGCCAAAAGCCTTTTTCCTACCTGGCATCAATCCAGGGGCACCTCTCTATCCTCGTCTTCATCAATGCTCTGTGTAACCTGGTAACAAAGAGCATAGATGTTAGACATTAAATCAGCCGACTTCATGAAACATCGGGCACACCGTTAACATACATTCAAGTAAAGCTTCGAATGCAGAGCTCTATGCAACATGCTGAAGTGCATGTGCCCCCCCCCCTTACACACACACACACACACACACACACACACACACACACACACACACACACACACACAGCGGCCCTTCCTACTATGCTATATATCTAATAATGTAAATAATATATCCTGGTTCATATGTTAACTGCATGGAACTAAAATAGTAGAGTTAGGGCAAGGGTGATGCATTAGTTTAATTTCAGCTCACAGAATCCAAGCACAAGCTATTTAACAATCAGACGTGGAGGTAATGCACAAAAGACTAGTCCTGGACTCACACTGATATGGCCTGTTTTCCTCCTCCAAAGCGGCAGAAAAACATTGATGGAACTATTTGAGAGATGTAGGGTAATTGTGACGGTGGTGGCAGAAAAATATTTTCCTCATTATCTCATTTATTGTGCAGTTCCATTTTTTCAGTGTTGTCTATCACCACAGGACTGTGAGATTCACAGTAAACCATTAAAATCACTTCTCCAGTCACTAAGCAAGTGCAGATCACCTCACAAAAAGGGATCTCCTAGAAATCCTGTTTTTGCATCTCGACAAGGTCTCTCAACAGCTAAACAAAGATTATGCGGGGTTCTGGTTTTCTCTCTAAGTGCCTGTTGCTGGAAGTTCCATTATTTGTGATTGCATATATGATGCAGCTTAAAACAAAGCCCCTTCCCCCCCCTCCCTCCCCCTCCTCCTACTCTCATAGGTTGCAGCCCACTGGGAGCAGAGAGCTTATTTAAGATGACACTTAGTCTATGAAGGTGCTGTACGGAATACCGTGCCAATTACTGTAAAAGGTCAGTAAACATGGCGTCAGTGTAATGTCCAGCGCCCAGGCAGTGAGAGATTCAAAGTAGCAACTTCCGGGATGTTTGGCGTACTTATAACACCCCCCCCCCCCCCCTCCGCCACTTTTTTTTTTTTTTTTTTTTTTTTTTTTTACGAGAGATCTCGACTGCGCACACACTTATGCAAATGAGACGCTCCTCAAAGATCGCGCTTTCCGACCCCAGAACAATTATTAGACTCGGCTCTATGTTTTCAAATGAAATGAATTAACACCATGAAAGCAAGCCCAGATTTGAGTAAAGTCTGTCCGCGCGTCTTTAGCCAACCGAGTTCGAACGTATATATTTACCTCTCCGGCCGCCTTGTACTACTGCAGAGTGGTCGGTAGAACTGTCGTCGTCGTAGATCTCGCCAAACTGGGGGCGTCGAAGTCAGAAGCTCCACCGCTCGAAGAGGCATGAGAGGTCTCGGCAGCCATGTGCATTCTGAACCGCCGATTTTCTGTCTTTCTGTGCATGAGCACATATCTTGCTCAAGGTGGCGTTTGCACCCTAAAGGCATAGCGCGCGTCGTTCCACAGGTTCCACAGTCCCCCTTTTGTCACAGAACGCACATCGACGAATCAGTCCAATAAAACGTATCCAGAAATCGTCCTGCCTTACAGCTAGGCCTAGGCCTTCCCTTGGCAAAGCGGTGTGTGTTTGTCGATTAACTCTATGGATCTATGGTTTGGTGTGGTTGGTGTGGTGATTAAATAGATAACTGCCACATATCTGGTGAATAGTGTAGATCATGAACGTAAATGTACATACCACTGAAATTAAGTGGTACTATGCGCCACCTGCCTTTTGTATTTTGTGAAAACTACCTTGCAACAGTAGCCTTTAAGCCACAGAATCCTTGGCCTACATCGTTTTAATTCACTCGTTTTCATTCTCGGGATAAAAATTTAAACGCTGAAGAGCGTGAAGGACTGTCCGTTGAACATGCATGCATGGGTACATGAGCGCAGCCGCGGTATCCAAGTTGAAACGGACGTTCAGGGCACAAGATTAATTCCCGGGTCGCTCGAAATTGAATTTGGCTTTCCTGCAGTAACGCACTTGCACAATTGAACCGCTGAACGATTATGGTCTAATTGCCATAGTTTTTTTCTTCAGGGATCATATATAGTTATTTGATACTGCCCATGGTAAATTGCATGGTCTAATTTGTTTATAGAACTTAATTCCCAGTTGACATATCTGGCTGGCTTATAGAAATTTCTTGCAAAAAGGGTCCTGGGTTCGCGCTGCAAGCTTTCATGCTCTACGTGCTTCCAGCATTAACACAAGCTCGACCCCATGACTAGAGCACTGCACCTGATTTTCCGGTTCGGGCCCGGCCCATGCCCACCGTTTAAAGGTCCAAGCCCAGCCCGGGCCCATAACTCCAAGCCCGGGACTGGGCCTGGCCCATGCACACATGAACCAGGCGCGTACCTGGCCCGCGTTTCCACTATAGGCCCGCCCCAGGCCCGACAAAGTCTGCATGCGCAGACGCCTTAAAAATGTACTGCTTACCGCCAGTACATAAAAATAAGCCAAGATGAGACAAAAAAAAAAAAAAAGAAACTTACAGTAATAATATTCTCAACAGAGAATTAATTGCAGTAGTATCTGTAGAAGCAAAGGTTTCGTCAAGAGAGTTTTGGGAAGACATTTTACTCCTCTGTCTACAATATGCTTTCTTTTATTCGGCGTCAAATAAATCACTGAACCAAATTCAGCGGCAGGTTTCCTTCATTTCCGAAAGAAGCTGTATACACAGAAAGCCCCGGCCCGCGGCCCGTTTCCATGCAGTGTTCTACCGACCCCCTGCCCCAATCCCGATCACGTATATAACACAAGCAAATATACGGGACGTCGTGTCAGACACGTATGGCGAGCTTAGTACGGATCACACATATGCTCTTTCACATATGTACTATAATCAGCTGAATACGGCAGCGACGATGTCTTGCGATGTGTTTGCTAACACGTTGAAATGGCCACAGAGCGTAGCGTGGCGGAACGTCCGTGGCCACGATGGCCACGATGCCGATCTTCTCTGTCTCTTACTCAAGTGATTAAGAGGGACTCACGTATACCACTTTCAGGACTAGATCATACCTCCTAAACCTCCTACGTCCCTTTTGTTTTCCTGAATACATTCGAGGGGTGCACATACATCATGACTGATGTTTTGTGGTCGTGTGCGCCTCTCAGCTAGCAGTTCTAGTGAAATGATGCCGAGACAGCGAGAAAGCCGAATTCCCAAGCAAAAAAAAGTGTGTGGCAAAAGATAGGGCCGACCTTTCTCGCCGACCAAAAAGTGGCCGGCCGACCTTCGGCACCCGAATGAGGGCCGGCGTCGGGGATTGACACTGACCTAACGTTGGCCGATTTTAGGCAATCGACTACGGCCCAACCTTTTGGCCCGACGTGACCGACCACCTGCCGCACGTGGGCCTGCCGTCTGCCAGCGTTACTGAATGGTCGGCCGCTCGTCTGCCCTAGCATTTTGCTGACGAAAGACCATACGTCGGCCGGTTGCTTCCCGACGCCGGTTAGTGGCCGGCATCGCCCCTCGTGCAGGTATCATGCCATGCATTTAATATATCGTGGGCCATGCATATATAACGGGGTAGCACATACAAATGCATCAAGAAAAGCAGTAGCTTTTCTGATGCCATGAAGAAACAAAAGCTGCAGTATTTGGTGAAAAATTTATTTGTCAACAGCGTTCAGAAAAAGCTCGCGATTTGCTTTTTAATAAGCGTGGATATATGACTGCGCGTGTGCCACATATGGAAGATGGGCTTGAGGCTTGGTCTCCTTCTTTTGGCAGCCTGTCGATCACTTGATGTCTGCGACTGGTCGGATCTGCGGCAGGTTCCATCTTGGTCAGCTGTACGAAGACAAGTGTTTTAATGAAATATTTCCTTTTCGCCTAGACTTTTACATTGCAGGCAAATATAGGGTGAAAGGTAGAAAAAATAATGTCTGCTCACTGCCACCAACTGCACTATCACATCAATATATTTTATGCGCTTGACTTCATGCGACCCTACTGAAAACGCATTAGCGCAAAGCCGCAATAGGTAATCAGGATCCGTGAATCCGCGAGAAAGGCGCGATCACTTCGTTTTGCTGGAGTCATGATGTTGCAATTTGAAACCGTAGCGCAGTCAAACCTTATCCTCCCGAAGCGCGTTCTTGAATGCTAATGCTGCAATTTAATAATTCTAGCAAAACCAAGTGTCCGCGCTTGTCATAGAGCGCGTATGAGGGATTCCAACGCGGCTGAACAAACAGTTTCCGCGATATTTACATGAAACCTACAATAAGTTTATTCCGTAGAATACAGCTTAATTTTCTCAAACTAGATGGAACTTTTACAGCAAAAGCGACCGGATATTTAACGATAAGTCATCTGATTTATTTTCGTTATTTAACAACCGAGCATTATTTTAAAAATTCGGCTATTTAGACAGCCCAACTCTTAGAAGCTTATAGAACCCGTTGTAAATTTTTAAAGCTTGAAACAGGTTAGCTGAACACCTCATGAGCATGTAAGCACCAGGAAATAATCCGCACGATGAAAATACAACTGATTGCCCAGAAAGCAAGCGCACAGAGCAAAATCAATGTGAAACGGCTCAGATCTGTGTGCATCACATATATAATTCCAAAATCCACAAAATGAACGCACTGGCTCACTTACCTTGCCAGCATACCGCATCACTCAATCATCAATTTTCACGTATAGACATCATTACAGCAGCAAAAAAAAATAATAATAATAATAATAATAAACACGGCATAAACATTGTACTCAGTCCTGGCACGAGCTTGCTTGGCAGCAGCGATGATGCTTGTACAGCTTCTGATCGCTCCTATGGCGAGGGGTGCTGCAATATTTATATCAGTGATAGCATTTGACATTTAACTGGGTTGCATGCGTCCCATCGATGTGAGTCGGATAATCGAATTTTTCAAACAAAATCAGCGCTAATACCTGTCCGGCAAGTGCACCGCCATAAAGAAGTGAAAGGCCAGCGTTTTAGTGTAGAGGAGACCAAGGACTTCGGGCTTCGGCGAAACGAGCTTCCACTGTCGCAGCCAGTTTCCAGATCAGCTGATATCGCCTCCCTGCACGATCAGCGCAAGGCGCGCATACCAATTACAAAATATGCATTTACAGTAACAAGATGCGCATAAGTCTCAAAACAATACATAATTAGTTGCAGTTCATTATCGTATAGAAGAAAATCAGCGCTAATTTGACTTACCTGATGGGTATACATGTCAGTGCATGCACTTCGATATGAAGTGAAAGACGGGCGTTTTGGGGCAGAGGAGATCGGACCTCGGACTGCAGCGAAAAGAGCTAATTCCACCGCCACAGCATCGTTTCCAAGTCGGCTCAGCACGTCTTCCTGCGCAATCAGAGCGAAATGCGCACACATCGATTATAAAAAAAAAAAAAAATGCACGTAGTAACAAGATGCGCATATATATACGCGCTCCAGAAACAGTTGCAGTATATTGTCGTATCGAACAAAATATGTGCTAATTGGACTTACCTGATCGGTATAGTGAGTGTCCCTCCATGTTAAAAGGCGAGCATTTTGGGGCAGGAGATACCGAAGGACCCAGACTGCAAAATGAGCCAATTCTGCCACCGCAGCCAGCCGCAGCCTTGTTTCCAAACGGCTCAGCAAGTCTTCCTGCGCGATCAGCGCCCACACCAATTATATATATATATATATATGAAGAAAGATGCAAGGGGTATATAACAAGACGAACATATGCTCCAAAACAATACATTATTATGTTCAGTATAATATCGAATCTAGCAAAAAGCTCCTCTGATCAAGACCGAAAGATCATGTACTTACGCATGTTTTGGTGAACTTCGGCACGAAGAATCTGTACAAGCGGCTGCAATCATCAGCTGCATATATGGGCTGTTCTTTTCAAACGCTGACTGCACCAGGAGGTTGAGACAGATTGAATTTGCGCGAAATAAAAGCGGACGATAAGATTAGGCAGTACGCATCGCGCCCACACGGAGGCTGGCCGTCGACTGAGTGACGCCGCGGCCGCGCATCTTAGCTCGCGCGGGATGTGTTTTCCCGCCATTTGGACATGTGACCTCAAGAAGGGAGGAGGGGGGGAGAGAAGCTGCAAAAAGCAGCGAGAATCTCCCTGTGTGCTGTGCATGAAATTCTTTTTTTTTTTTTTTTCGCGCTATCTCTCTCTGCTTCGGCATTCCTGTCGCCCCCCGCGGTAGGGTGCCTCGATGCCTTTCGCCTCCCCGTGGTTCTTTCCGCTTTGCCGCAAGGAAAAGAGATGGGCTGATGGGGGGCAGCGGGTCCCGCGCAGCGAGAAGCAGTTTTCTTTCTTTTTCACGTACTCCCCCTCCCCCCCCCCCCCCCCTCCCTCGTCGTTCAAGAAGCGTCGAGGTAGTTTCTTTTCTTTTCTTTTCTTTTTTCTACGGCTTCTGTAGAACCCCCGTCTTGATACCAGCGGCTGTAGTTCTTTGCATGAAAAAAATATGGCTTGGAGTGAATGTATGTAATGTTCTTTTAACCGAATATCTTCCACATAAACCAAGTGTGGGGCAGTAGAACACCTGCAGCTTCATTTAGCCAAAATAGCAAGACCTGGCTACGTATATAGTGTTCAGTAACTTTATCGGAACCGTCTTGGAAACTTTTCCAAGACGGTTAAGTTGCAGAACACTGTATATTATGAGTGCTTTTGCAGAGATTACATAGTCCATGCGGATTTATACTTCCCAAAGCAGTACGTGGGTTATTTAGAGTCCCTCGGGCTGTCATATTAATCGCAAACCACATTTCCGTTTTCGCGTTTGGTTTCCATCATAATGCGGCTTCTGCAGCTCGACTAAAGCCCGTGACTTCGAGCTCAAGCTGGTAAATAACGATTGAATCACATAGTAACTGCTGCAAGTTTCTGACAAAAATATATTTTGTCCATTTGTTCTAGGGATGCATGAAAATCAGTAGAAGGTCGCAGGGCGAAGTGCACCGGATCCGGATGAAAGCTCATAAAAGCTCACCGCCTCTTTTCTTGACCCCGTACGAAATGTAAACTCACGGAGGCTGCGAAACGAATTTAAGGGCGTTTAGGATTGATAGGTTTCGAGGGCACTGGCAAAAGTAATTGACGGTTAACATATAAACCTTAAAGGCACGTGACCTCTTCGGTTTACCGTGGGTTTGCTTAGAGTTATGTTATAGGTTAATTTTATGATGAGGTTGTTTAAATTCAGAGGTTACCATTTAACCATAAAAAAAAATGGACAATTACATTCGTAGGTTCATAGCAGTTACCGCGCAAATCTTAGGCACTTAATACTAAGTATGCTTCAAACAGACAATCAGCGCCTACCAGTTCACAAATTCAAGCATAAGTTCATGACAACTCGCGATCAACCACAGACTGTACCATACCCGCCGCGGCTCAATTAGCGCGCGGTTAAAGCGTTATTTCAAAATATGTATAAATAACAGTTAATTTCACCTCCTGTTGCGCAATGTATATTTCTATCAGCAGGCTCAAATGATATAGTGTCAATATATATCATGCACGCGGTATAACTCAATGTTGCATAAAAATAGCTGTTTCAATGATACGAATTTTCCACTTTTCTCCTGCTAAGCCGACTGCCTCATGGAATGTAGAGGGGAAACCTGCGGTATTGCAGGAGACTTTACTTTGATATGGACAATGTTATTTAATGATATATTATAGCAGCAGTGAATACGCGGCTGGGGAAAAGGGGATTCGAGGAACTTTATATATATTCTGGCATTTCATACCATATTTCTGCGTGTGAGGCTGACGTTGAAGAATTTAACAATGTAGACCGCCACTGGTGCAGGAACCGATCGATCCTCGTCATGTTGCGCGGGATTCTCAAAACGCAATCCCTTTGAATTTTCTCAAAAGAACCAAATGTTACTTTTTGCACAATGCTTGTGTTCGCAGGAAGTTACGTTCGACAGGTGAATCGTCCGGGCGATCGGCTCTTTGCGTGCCTTTCATTTTTATTTGAAAACTATCAGGACCACATTTGTGTTCTGGATAAACACAGTCGGCCTCGGCATATTGATATATAAGGAATAAAGCTTTCCTAATCCCCGTGTTTTAACTGAGGCGGGCAAATATTTGTCCCAAGCTGTTCCATTTATCCTCATGTCGGCAATATACCCGAGTTTCGTCTATCGAGAGTGCAGCATATATATGCGAAGCGTTACAGCTCATTTGGTCCAAAAGCCACCTCGCTAACCCGGTTTTCGCTTGAGTATCGTCGAGTTTTGTCTGAAATATTCGGAATGTGGTAGTAAATATGCAGATGCGGTCCAGGTTCCCACCGGGATCTGTGACAGATGCTGCGCCTTTACTTTCCTATAACCAATTTGCAATTAACTGCGGTTGTCCACCGAAATAGAGAGATAGAGAGAAGAATGAGAAGGCGTTGTATCCCGTCAAACGTTAAGGGGAAGCTTGAGCGTCCCCCTAATTTTTATTTCCTTCTTTCAATTATTATTAACTATTCCATCGTACCACTGTGTAAGGTCGTGGAACAATTTACTCTGTGCGACTGCAGACGTGCGTAAGTGCGTGCGTGCGTACGTGCATGAGTCACAATAGTCACACTAGGGATAGATATTAACTCAATAATCTCGGACATCTTGTTCATCCTAAAGTTATAGCTAATTAACGTATGCGCGAAACTTCTGATAAAGCCTAGTGCACACAGGTGCCAACTTTCCCACATCTGTGTTCCTTGATTGTTTATTGATCCAGCCTCCCAATGATACGACCCTGCATGGCTTAGCACGTGTTTTCTTGTGTATTCCTCTTGCAAAGTCAACCTACTTTGATTATATTTTCACTATAGCTAGGTGGTGGCGCCTATTTGGGTTCCGCCTTGTCTTCATTATGCCCTTTGTTGTGCGCTATTGGGTATCCGAGTTAGTGGATCACATAGGTTACGTTGGGCGGCCTTAACTTTTATACTGGCTTGGAAGTAGAAGGCAGATGTTTGTAGTGCATGGTCAGGGGAAGCAGGCGCACGTGTTCGCATAGTTAGAGGAGATGTTCGTAGACGGAGCATGGATAGCCATAGCAGTATCTAATCTCTGCGAAGCGCTCTGCTATTCTGCGCCCCTACACATATGTGCCAAAGGTATGCGAAGTGGGAGACGCCTGTTGCACCCAATCTCCCGCATGCTGTAAGAGACTTTCGGTGGCGCACTGAGTGTGGCGTATTCGATCCCCACCAAATTAAACAGGCTTTACAGCTGGCATATTGATCTGCACTGTATCAACTTTGGTCAGGTCGAGTCTCACACACGTGTCCTTAAGGACTGTGTCGCAGCTTGGACATTCCGCTGCCTAGCGCCGTGAGCTTTTTCGTCGCACAGTGGAAGGCCGCGCGAAGCGTTCGAACAACGTGTAGTGAAGTCCGTGGGATTGATCATTTGGCAGAATAGGAACGCGGTCGATCGTATTCTTTCGGTGACCCCGTTGTCTACTGTTCCTCATGCTAGTGCGTCTCACCTAGATATAGCCATCTGTTAGCTCTTGGAGAGCAAAGCTTTATCCGGAGGTTGTTGACGCGGCACATCAAACTCAGGAAGGTCACTTGTACATCGAAGTGATTTGAACTCGGTTCTTGTCTTGAAAGACGCAAGCCTGCGGCTCACGCGTATATGTGTGAGCACAAAGGATCGAGCAATCGACTGTCTGGAAATTTGTTAGGTGGTCAGAGCTCCCGAGGGAGTCCTGTTGCAGCTGCGCATTATTGATATACAACGTGTGACCAGAAACTCACTGCATTATATATTTCTTGCCGCTACCTTATATGTTCGGTACTGTTTGCTGTTTTACTGAAACATTATTTATTGTCCCAGTGTGCTTTGCTATTTCCATGTTTATCAATAAAATTTCTTTGGTTCCCTGCTAAGTAAATGGTTGAAGTTCACGCCTATGACGTCATGATCGTTTCTACTCTCTTATCCCGGTACTTTTCAAGCAGAAGTCTTAAGTTTCTGGACCTATGCAGCATTCCTTCCACATGCAGGGCTATTCTACAAGCGATCTCTCGGCTTAGTACGTACGACAGATAATTCGCTTTAATCCCTTCCGATACATGTTCACGCCTTAAAACTAAAAGTTCTCCATATTATTAGTCTGAAGCCACAACAAAAACCCGAAATTGCGGCAGCTGCTTCAGGAAAGAATTCTTTTCAATTAGCTTCTTTTATTGCGCGTACCTCGTGTAGCTCTCAATAAATATTATTAATTTTCAATCACTCTGTATAACATAGGGGTCTCAAACTCATATTGATATGCAGGATGCGTTGAGAAAATATGTCTCTCGCGGACCAGGAGTGGACAGTAACAAGCAAGAAAATATAGAAGCCATAATTCAAAACAATCTGTAAAACAAAAGCGAAATACTAATAAAATAAATAAAAATCAACTGTATCGTTCCTATGAAACCACACTCCCATTATTGAGCAAAAAGAAAAAAGGAAAAAACAAACAAACAGAAAAACAGAAAAAGCGGAGCATCTTCGATTTTTTTTTTGTCCAAACGCGCCGGAGGAGCGCGTTACTTCAGGATGGCTTGGCGGAGTTACTGAAAGGATACAGCGGTTGAAAACTATTACAGTCACTTGTCCTGACAATATATAAATGCGAATGAAAAAGAGGTCTGGTTGTCCAGCGCCTAGTTATTGAAGGTAACAAAGTTGACTGTCTTGTAATTTTAACTAATAACGCGCAACTTTGGAAAACGCGCTTGCATTTCCAACATTTCGTTCGCACGTACAGCGTCCTCGCGCGCTCGAGATCGTCTCTTGGTCGCGCTCTACACTTCTGCAACGAACTTGAAAGCACGCACGCACCCACGAGCACAAGCTGCCGAGTCTTCCAAGAACTGTTGACAAGAAGCGGGGGAGGAGAGGGGGTTAGTTTCCGGTGTAGAATCGGACCGCTCGCTGCGAAAATGCGCCCCTCCGACTTCCGAAAAAAAAAAAAAAAATGAAAAGAGCCGCCCGTCCCACTCCGGCAGGTCGTAAAAGAGGATGAATGGGCCACACGCAAAGAAACAAAACCAAATGACAAGGACGCTGGCCTGTTTTCTCGCGGCTCTTAGCTTTACCAGACTGTTTTGAGAAAAACAGTATGCGATTAATAACCTGGACAATAATCATTTTCCTTCGTTTTTTTTTTCTTCATGTATTTGATCGTAAGACAACTTTGTTCGAAAAGAGCTCCTTCAAAAATAGTATACAAATACCACAAAACTGCATGCTCTCTTCAAAGTCGGCGTGTATACATTTCTTCTCTCGCCCAGTCAGGAACGCTCGCCACCAACTTTCGAGCTGCGGGGGTGACACAGTTGCCCCGCCCTTCCCACCATTTCCCCCCTCTTTTCCGCCCTTCCTTCGAAACGTCCGAGCGTGAGGTCGGTTTTGTTTCGTCCGAGTCTCCCTCCGTGTACGCATTTCTCTTCTCCTGCTGCGAAGTAGTGTTTTTAGAATTTGTCTCTGCTTGCCTGCTGGAGCGTTCGCCGCGGCCAAGGCTTGCCAGTGCCCTACGCATAATTTCTGCCCCCCGTGTGCTTTTTCTCTTCTGTCCGCTTCTTTTATTTTACACAATAGCCTTCTCCTCCCTTACAATGCGAAGTTGCGTCTACTCAAGTGCCCAGCTGCCATATAGCGAATTTCAGTGAGTGATACGGGCTAAATGGGGTGTACGGGAGCTTGTGCGCCAAAAAATATAACTGATGTTACATCACCTACAGCTGCGCTTCGTAATAAGCAAACAGTATAATGTATAATGACATGATCTACACATGAAATCGGGGTCACCTTGTGGCGTGCTGTTTATCAGAACTCGGTAAATAATTTTACTAACAGCTATAAGGTTCACTAAAAATGTGAGCGACAAGTTAAACAAACAATGGCATTAATTAATGTAACAAAACATTTACAATAAATAGCATGTATCATTTTGTTCCATACTAAGCGCAAATTACATAACATCGCGAAAAACCAAAGCCGAGTAACAGGCAAATTTAAAAAAAAAAGTAGCAGTCATGCTCTTCATAACCTTTTTTCAATGTACCGCCTCAACAGTCGGGCCGACGCATTGCCGCAGTCTTGCCATTAACCTGGCGCCGTGCCCGGCATTTAGTCCGGCCAAAAAGTCGGGCCAAAGCCCGCTGCGAACTACTTGCCGAAATGGCTAGCGGCTACCTCCGGGCCGACCGCTTGCCGTGGTTTACTAGCCGACTAAGTAGGCTCCCGACCATTTTCCGAACGTCGGCCACACGTAAATGGTCGGCCAAGGATGCTTGGGTTGTTATCCTCTCGAACAATCGTCCTCATAACGCTGCGGACGAGTTCTTCGTTAACTTCCGGGCAAAAGGAGCAACATGCAGTACGACTTGTCTGACGACGGCGACCGCTAATTGACAAAAAAATAAAAATAAAATAAGAATGGAGTTGATAATGAAATTGCTACGCCTTTGTATGTGAAGCTGTACACATTATGGTGCGTTACAAAACCTAAGCAGACACAAAAGCAGATGCAGAAGGAGCTGTGTAAGAACATTGTGTGTGTCAATGTCAAGCGAGACAAAAATGTGTCGTGTAGGCCTATAAAATTTGAAAAATAAATATATAAAAAAAGTTGCTTGTATTACGGCCTCCGAGATCACCGTTTGGTGATCTCGGAGGCCATACTTGTATACATGGTAAAAAGATGTCATAAGTGAAAAAAAAAATAAATGAGGAAAAAAATCGTTAAAATAGAATAACAAGGGCTAATTTGGGCTAAATGGTGTGAGTTACTACTAAAAGAAGAGACAGAAACATTATTTACTCCTTATAGGTGGCGGGTGCGACACACGTGCGATTAGGCCATTTTGGGATCCATTGGTGACATGTGATACCTTGTTCAAGTTCGCGCTGTTCCAATTTCCCGATGAGTTTTTTGCTGTAGAGTATGTTAATGTAATTCAGGGGCACGACGCAGTCGTCAAACGTAACTCAAAAACCTTGCCGACGTTCAGCGGCCCTTCACAGAAGGTCAATCGGATAAACGTTGCCTGGCCCGAGAGGATAAAAAACGGCGGGCAACTGGCTCATCAAAGCTGCTCGTCGCGCAAGCTGTCAAGTTCAGCCGTAAGTATACAGACTGTTATTGTATTTTTTGCAGATGTAGAACTGGCGCCCTTGCATTGAGCCAGATAGCGTTGCTATTTCGCTGTGGCGGTATGCATGCATGTTTATCAAGAAGGAGGAATAGACTTCGCGTATCTCCTCCACCCGCGTCTGGCGCTTCGCCTCGGATGCTGGCTGGTGCGCGTTGTTCTTCGGTCAGGTTGATCGCGCCCAGCTGGGTCTCAGGGTCAGAGCTGTGCAGGGTCTCCCAGGTTCTTTGGTTATTTATATTTACGGCCCTCCTTGGGGAGAAGGGGCATGCACGTAGTACTCAACATGTCGACAGTGCAGTAATTTTTTTTTCCCCAACGTTAGTATTAAGGGAGAAAAAAATACGATGTCACGCCACAGAAAGACTTTTGGCACATATCGCAGTGTCCGGATTTTGCAGTGACGTAAACAAGTGGAGCCATGGTTAAAATACTTTATGCTTGTTTCTGTACTCTGAAGGGACGGAAGAGGAAAGTTTTTCGTCAAGAACTGGTCCTAGATACCAAAAACCGGCGTTATTGGGTTTTTCAGATGCCGTAATTTTTTTACCGGCGAATGTTTATCAATGTTTTTTGGTTAGAACCGGAAAGTACATTGCCTGCTTGTGCCGTCAGTTTTTTTTTTTTTTTTAACGATATTTACTGCCTAAGGGCATCAGTAGGGTATGAGATGAAGAATGAAGAAATGATTAAATTAATGGAAAAAGGTTGGGTGATTTTATGAAGTGAAGGAGTGAGCATGATGTCCCTCCGTCCAGGTGATATACGAGGCAGGATTGTTTGCTGGTAGGCTAGCTATCGCCAAGTGCCGGATTAGTGTCAATTTCAGTGCTGGGCAGTCCCACAGCAAGTGGTGAATGTCGGCTTCAACATTTTTGTTCTTGCATATCGGACACCGTGGGTGGGGATATAAGTGTCCCCGCCCAGGGTGTTCGATATGTAAAAACAAATATGAACGTAGTCATTGCTTTTTTCAGAGCAAGAGCTCAATTTTGAACTGTGCCATTTGTATGTTAAGTCAAGTGATGTCATTCACAAGCCATAATATAGAGTGAAGCAAAGACGGGTATGAGAATGTCTGCTAATAGGTTTTCTTCTTCCTAGCTGTGCGCAGCAATCAGGAAATATTACTGAATGCAATGCTTGAGGAAGAGGAGGGATATGGTGATGCCCATCGACTGAAGACCAGCAAGGTTTCTGTCTTCTGTACCTTCCATTCATGTGTTATAGGCCATAATGAGAAAATGTTTTGTATTGCTTTTTAGATTTCTGTAAAAATGTATTGTTTTCCTTCTTTGACAACAGCATAAAATGCTTACGTTTGCAATCTAATCCCTGAGACAGAGTCAGAAATTAAATAGATCTGCAGGCCATTAAGATATGTTTTAAGATCATCATGTAGCAACTTCCTTATTCGAGTTAGCAGTGTGCTGCAGAAGCCTGTTTGAGCCAGAAATCCTGTACAGGGTGGTCGTGAACCCCATGTGTATCGGCCAGCTCCACAGCATCTTGGAGCTGGTAGATTGTCAAATTATTCAGCAGAAAGCTTTTTATGTTATTCAGTAAGTCTGGCACACCAATTTCAGCGAGTTTAACATGCAGTACATTGGCAAAATAAATTATTTTTCTGAGCCTTAATGGGCAGCTTGGTGGCATCACCTGTTGCCTTAGTGTTGATGCTAAGCTTTCACTATTCTCTTAAGTACCACAGCTTGCTATTGAAAATAATGTTCAAATTGCATTCTTCATTATACCATTAGTCTCTTACATTCCTCCAGGCCTCTTATTGATGAATGACTGCTGCTTGTTAAAAGCTAGGAATCAGTTCTAAATTGTTTGTGTTTAAGCAGTTAAACCTCATTTTTGAAAAAAAAATTATGGTGTTTCTTTTTTGTATAATAGAAGCCAGGAAAACGAAAGGGGGAGACAGCATCTTAGGCTGGAATTAGATCAAAAGGTAAGCAACTACATGTTTTTGGCTATGTTGAAGTAGTTAGAAGGCTTATCTATGCATAACTCATATTGAATAAAAAATTGTCATTGGCAATTTAAATACACTTTTGCAATATTATGATCCTCCACATAAATAAGAGTTAAAATCAGTCAAAAATTTTTCATATTGTGTCTACTGGAGAAATGAATGGCTTGTTTGCAATTTTAATGGCCTGGGAATGCAGCATCATATTATGCATGTAGTGATCACACAGCCTCAGCTCTCTGTGTCAATTTCTACAGGTCATGTTACAGCTAATGATTACTTTTGTAAATGGGGAAGGATTTTCACGGTACAATTGAGTGTCACAATTAAAGGCCTGTGATCAATCATTACATGGCACTCTCTGGCACATTAAATGATTGGCATGGTGCATGTGCAGAATTAGACATATGATGAGGAATGTTTTTCAATGCCTGTCCCAGTCCTATCTGCCATCACTGCAAATTTGTGACTGCCTGCAACCCAGTATTGATTTCAAAGCTCTCTTCAGTCAAAAATTTTTTATATTGTGTCTACTGGAGAAATGAATGGCTTGTTTGCAATTTTAATGTCCTGGGAATGCAGCATCATATTATGCATGTAGTGATCACACAGCCTCAGCTCTCTGTGTCAATTTCTACAGGTCATGTTACAGCTAATGATTACTTTTGTAAATGGGGAAGGATTTTCACGGCACAATTGAGTGTCACAATTAAAGGCCTGTGATCAATCATTACATGGCACTCTCTGGCACATTAAATGATTGGCATGGTGCGTGTGCAGAATTAGACATATGATGAGGAATGTTTTTCAATGCCTGTCCCAGTCCTATCTGCCATCACTGCAAATTTGTGACTGCCTGCAACCCAGTATTGATTTCAAAGCTCTGGCTTGACTTAGAAGGGGTCCATTCACAGCTGGTTCATTTATTGCTATGTCTTGAAGCCGGTTAACCATTGGAAGGCCTGTCTAAGAGTGCACTGTCTTAGCTCAGCGAAACTAACAATAAACGAACACGCAGCGCAGTGCTAATACAGTGGAACCCCACTATAGTAAACTCGGATATAGTAAAATGAAACTGAAGTCCCAGTTCCTCTTCCATAAGTGACATCTTTTGCCTAAATGGTAAAAACATTTTTGGTAACAATCAGTTGTCGTAAAGTGCACCTGGCCACGGGGATGTACTTCCCTTGAAATTACATCACTGCACACGCACTACTTAGAATCGAAGGGCAGATATAAAAAAAAAAGATGCAAAACTGCTTGTTTAATGGCTTTATCATCAGGCTCACCAACACTAAGGAGCCAACTTTACATAAGCCTTAGTACCGTGAAGGAAAGAATGCAGTTCAGTTCAGGCGTTCAGTCGTGTCCGACTCTTCGTGACCCTATGGACCATGTCACGCCACGCTTTCCGGTCTCTCACTATCTTCTTAACATCACATAGCTTCATCTGCAATGCAGTGCATAGGATAAAAAAGTAAAGGTGGCTATGAATATGGAAGGAAGGTGGTGCAGTTCACTTGGAAGTAAAAGAGCGGAAAAGCGTAGCAAGAAGTAGGGAAAGAAAGAAATTTCCGAGCTGCAGGGCGAAACACAAGGGAGTGATGGCAAGAAATGTAGGCGCGGCATGTTCAGTTTTGCTGTGCTTGACTGTCACATACATTTCTCATCTATTGCCTTTTAAATGCCCTAAACAGTGGAGCGCAATGCCGTGTACATTCAAGGCTTTGGTTTTCACATGAAATCACTCAGTTGAACAATAATAGAGTAGAATGTTGAGCTAATTGGTGTAACATCTTGGAAGGAGGCAGCAGAGCAGGGGAACAAAACCGAAGAAGCGCACACAGACACAAGGACAACGCTGCACTGACAACTATATTGATCTGAACCCGCGCATCTTTTCTCCCTTCACTTCACCTCTGCAGCTAACTTATTCCTTATCTTTAACATCCTGCCAACAAGCGTAATCTGATTCCTTTTTCAACAGTACCACTGAAGGCGTGGTAACACACTGGTCTTCCGAGCTCCTGATTGCACGTGCTTCGAAAATTTCCCTTGTTAACCTGTCCTTATTCCTTCTCAAAACCTTCACATTGTGAAGGTCAGCTGGACATTTTTGGTCTTTGCAAATACAAATAAAGCAGCCTCTGCAGTGCACTGCGGGGTTGGTGTCTGACTTCTCCGATATTGCTGCAGCGTGCTCTCTAATTTTGTCATTAATGAATCTTCCTGTTTGTCCAATGTACTGCTTGATGTAGTTTTTTTTTTTTTTTTTTAGCGCAAACAAAGACAAGAAAGGCGAGACGTTTGCGCTAAAAAAAAAAAAACCCTACATCAAGATGAACTACCAACTCGCCCAGCAGGAAGTTTTAGTCAATGTATTGCTTCCCACAATGTAAGGGAATCTGGTAGACAATCCCCTGGATACAATCGGAGTACCTTGTCTGGTGCGCAGTTTGGCATCTAGACTTAAACTCCTGGTTATTCACTCGAGCAAACTTGCCTTTGGCTCTGTTTTATGTCGCAGGACACAATCCGGATGCAATGTCTGTGTCCAATCTTCATCAAATTATGGGTCAATCCATGAGTATATGGTACCACTGACCACTTATTTCTTTGTTTAAAGAAATAATGTAAAGGGCATCCTCGGAAAAAGGAGCCGTCCAAGCTTACTTTGCGTGCGCCTTTACTGCTGATTCTGATCACATGTCGGTGGCAGCACTTTGCAAAGTGTGGAGGCCACATGCTCTTGTGTTCTCTCTTATATTGCTTCTAGCTATACTATGTCGCATAATTACATGCCAAAGTTATTGGCACGAGCACAAGACTGCCTGTCTTGTTTGCGTGATAGAAAAAGTTATGCGTTCACATAACCTTTACTGTGTTGAAGAGCTGGAAAGGAGCGGACATTTTCTGCCAGCCAAATAGTCTGTCTCATCATCATTATCATCATCCTTTTCTATCCCTTAAAGGCCCCAAGTGGGGTATTACATTGGGGGGGGGGGGGGGGGGGGGAATCGATAACATATGTATCAGCTGTCAGGAAATGAAAAACGAGAACAGGCACTACAATGCAGTAATACAACAGCAATACAAGAATACCATAAATTGTACCTGAGCACAATTCAAAAACTCCTAAAACAGACTATGGCAGTATAAGAGCAAAAACAAATGCAACATAGACCACAATCACATAAACTCGAAAGAATAAAAATTGCACAGAAAGGAAACCATTGTAGTTGTTCGTTTAGATCGGCAGCAAGTATAGCCGTAAATTTAAATGTCATGCTTGGAGGCTATTGATTCGGATAATTTATTCCATGCTGCAATTGGTCTAGGAAAAAAGGACCTGTTGAAAGCATCAGTGTGACCATGAAGACGCTGAACGCTCATTGAATTATAATGGCAACAAGAAGTGCCTAGTGGCAACTCTAAGAGCAAGTTTGGTCAATGAGGACAAAGTTGTGCAATTTTCCGTCGGAATTTCCAGTGGGTGAAGGTCAAGGGAGGCTTTGATACCAGTTATGTAATCCAAATAATATGCGCTAAAATGTTGTTATCTGAGCACTGTTGCGATACAGTGCTTGTCGTTCAGACTTAGCACTGTATGAGACTACTTTTTTAGAGTACAAACATTTTCGTTGAATTGGGAACCAGAAATCTTGCATCTAGAAAGAAAAGTGCAAATTTTCTTGGGCTCACTCATTCAGAATGCACATTGAATATTTTAATCTGAGTGCTCGCTTTGTCTGTTTCATCTGAGGCAGTTGATACCATTGCGCATTATTTTGAGCAAGTGAGTCCATTTAACCGAGCAGCTGGCGGGTGCGTATGTAGGCACACCTTCTTCCTGTAGGTATTGCTTTATGTACACTGGAATATGGACACTGCCTCCTTGCATTCCAATCTTATAGTTGGTGCTGTGCAGTGGTAGCTCAATCGGCGTTGGTTGTACAATACATAGCTGCCTTTTGTGGTGCCACCTCAAGGACGATTTCTAAACTCTGCAAGTGATACCTTTCTGATTATGTCTGCAGACCTTGTGCAGGAGCAAATGAAAAAAAAAAAAAAAAAGAAGGTTATTTTCTAAGGCCCAGACAAAGGCAAATAAGTTTTACTCAGTAGCATTGTTGGTTGCTGCACGACATAGTGCAAATGATTTCTAGCTGAGTAGCATCTTTGTGTTGCTCTGTGCTGTCGGTAGCTAAATAAGTTTGCGAAATTTAAACTTCACCCATCTGAAGCTCCAATGTGCAGTGTTGCTCATGTTTTCTTTCTGTAATGTTCTGTTGTTTTATAGAGTTGCCAGAACTTGTTGACGTCTTCAATACTTCTGGGATGGCTGGTGCAGCAGCAGGAAATACTTGAGGTACTGAGTGTTTTGGCTGTCCTGTAAGTGTTGATCAACTGATGCAATGAAAATTAAGTTAACCTGTAGCCCTTTATAAGAGGCACCTGTTCTGCATTATTTTTTTATACCCGTTGCTAAGCATGATTCTCTCAGAAAGTACTGTGTGTCAAGTTGGGTAGTGTAAATGCCTCATTGGGGCACTGAAAATTGACCTGACAGAGCTGCACAGTCTAAGCTGTAAGAAATCTAATCATCCCAGATACACCTTCAGTTTTACTATGAACAGAAGAGTTTAACACCAAGTCTAAACAATGTTTGTTACGCTGTTGGGACCATGAAGGTGGCACATCTATTAGATCAAAGTAGGGAATTCGCTTGTAGGATGAAAGAGCACTGAACAAGTGTAGAGGGGGAGCCTCAGTTAGCAAGCCGAGCCAACATTTCGACAAGGGGACTTGTCTTCGTCTGGGCAGCACAATTACTGGTGGAGGTTTTAAATACGGTTTTGCTTCCGAAGAAGACAATCTAGGGAGGGGGGGGGGAGGGGGGGGGGAGAAAGAAGCAGGGCGAGAAGTGAAAGAATGTTTCCTTGGGTATGAATTTCTATGAGCATGGAACCAGTGCTTTCATCATCACATGAAAAAAAAAAAAAAAAAAAAAGCAGCAGCAGCAAGAAAATTTAATATGCAAAGTAAACGATTGTCAGCACCTAAAGCAGGTTCGATGCTGACACGTGTTTCTTGAAAGGGGACAGGTAGAACGAAAGGAAGATGGTTTACCCGGTATGAAGAAGTACTGAACAAGGGTAAAAGGGGTGCGCCTCAGTTCACAGGTCGAGCCAACGTTTCGACAAGTGGACTTGTTTTCGTCTGGGCAAAGTGATTATCACTGGCAAGGGTTTAAATATTCTTTTGCTTTCGAAGAAGAAAAGATTAGGAGGGGAAAGTGGGTGAGAAGAAAGTAGGTGAAGGAGTGTGGAGGGCAGGATGGGTGAGAAGGAAGTAGATCATGCAGTGAAAAAATAAATAAATCTTCAGTATGTATTTCTCAGCCTGGAACCAGGGATCTTGTGGTGGCCTGCAAAAGAAGTAAAAGCAGCATACCGGGAAAAACTAAAATACCGGGTAGATGATTTGTCACCACTTAAGAGGGTTTGGTGCAGATACACCTGACAAAGGGACAGGCTTTGCAAAGGGCCCTGATAAGGAATATATCTAAGGGGGCCAATTCTTAAAACTTTCTGCAAAGCTGGTGGTGGTGGTAGTGGGGGGGGGGGGGGGAAGGTTAGTACAAAGTCACAGGATAATAACTGCACAGTGAACCACAAATGACATGCAAAAGAAAAAGTTTGAGGACAAACTCAAGCAACAAGTGATAAGGGGGAAATGTGTTTGGAGAAGCATGTACAGCTTATGCTATTGCTGAAGGGAATAGAGTGTACATGCGTTGTGAATAAGCTGTACAATTAACGCTATGTGGGATTGTTTCCCCGAATAGTTATATTGCATAGGGAATATACTTAGGGATTCTCTTAAGTGGTGACTAATCATCTACCCGGTATTGTAGTTTTTCCTGGTATGCTGTTTTACTTCTTTTGCTGGCCACAGGATCCCTGGTTCCAGGCTGAGAAATACATACTGAAGATGTTTTTTTTTGTTCACTCCATGACCTACTTTCTTCTCATCTTCTCACCCATCCTCCCCTCCCCATTTCTTCACCTGCTTTATTCTCACCCACTTTCACCTCCACAGCTTTTCTTCTTTGGAAGCAACAGCGTATTTAAGCCCCTGCCACTGATGATTGCTTTGCCCAGACGAAGACAAGTCCACTTGTCGAAACGTTGGCTCGACCTGCAAACTGAGATGTACCCCTTTTACATTTTAGGAAACGTAGCGCAAAGAAGACAAGGACAAATGCAAACGCACCAACTCACCCAATTCAGCATTCTTGTACCCCTTTTACCCTTGTTCAGTGCTCCTTCATACATTGAAAGGGACAAGCATTCCAAAGGGACCTGATGAGCAATACAGCTAGCTGCATGGGAACAGCTATCAAGAGGTTTTGGAAAGGGGAGAGAAGGACAAAAAAAATTAAAATAACAACAAATCAGAGTATACTATACCTGCCAAGCATGGCATTATCTGAAACGATTCAAGGGGGAACCAAAGTAAGAAGTAATGAGAAACGAACATGTTGAAAAAACACTTGGAGCTTTTGCTATTACAGGAGGGGGGCGGGGATACAGAGTATGTACATATGCTATGAATAAAGTGTACTATTTACACTTTATGGGGTTGTTGTCATGACTAGTTGTGGCAGAGAGGAAATATATTTAAGGAATACTAATGCTTCTTTCAAGATATTGTTGCAAGATAACGACAACAAAGTGTTTCCTTCACTTGCCTCTTGGAAGGGACAAGGAGATGACAACAAAGTGGGCCTGGTTCCATGTTGCTGCTCGCGGCTATGCTTGTTGAGGCTGTTGTAAATATACTGTAAATACATACTTTCCACGTAACAATATTTGCTCCTGTTGGTTCCAATCTTCTAAATTTATGGATTAGATATGCCACCCTATATTTTGTGTCCCTTGAAGATTTAAAGCCCAACATGGAGAATAAATAAATTTCAATAACCTTACGGCCCATCTGATTGAAATGCTGGGAAGCTGCTTTTGGGAGGTTTTTGCCTGTGTCTGCCCGATGTTCATTTACCCTTCTGTTCATTGATTGCCCAGTCTCTTTCGGACAAGTTCGGAGCCATAATTGAAAACCTGCTTGAAAAGCCATGCCCTTTGCTGACTGCAAATATCGCTCTGTAGGATGAGTAAATGAATGCGCTTCTTCGACTGCGATGGGCAAGGCACTGATGCGTGGGGTGCAGCACAGATGTCCGCACAGCTTCTCCGCACCTCCAGTTCCCCCAATTAACTGCATGTAACACACTGCTCCCCTGCAAGTCCACCGTCGTCTGGGGAAGCCATCGCGCAGGGCAAGCCACGAAACTTTCGCTTACCAGTGACGACTTGAAATGTGCCCATGCCACAAAAGTGTAATGCGATGATCAATTACAGTACTGGTACCGGCAGCTGATCAGAGTTATCAAAGCTTATGCTACGCCGCACGTTCAGACTATAAGGATGGTCGACTCTGGCAAAAAAAAAAAAGAAAAAAAAAACAGATCTGCCGCTCCAAGCGGCCTGGAGTAGAAGTTGCAGTGAAGGCATGTCGTGAATGTGGCAGTTAGTCTTACCGCCATATTCACGACTGCGCCTTCACTCTAACTTCTACTCCAAGCGGCCCCCGAGGCCCGTTTTTCGTTTTACAACCTCCACTCGAATAACTCCCAACAGTGGCAGAGAGAGCTCGAGTTTTCTCAAGAATCTTTAGTCCGCAGTGCCGCTGCCTTGGCGCCGCTCCTCGACCACTCCACTTGTAAACACTGAGGACATCACATCGTTTGCTCGCTGTGTGGACTTTGTTCTACCGGTATACCAAACTTCACGAAAGTGGATATGACGAGGATGCACCAAACCTTTCTCTAAAGCATTGGCTGAAAGTGACAGCGATCCAGGACATCTGGCACGTTATAGTTTTACAGGTGTGGCCGTAGCCTCTTGCTGCCCGTGCCGAGCTTTTATAACTGTGATCAGCCGCCGGTACCAGTACTGTAAATGATTATCGCATTATGCGTCTGTGGTGTGGGTACATTTCAAGTCGTTGCCGATGAAGTGAACAACTTTTCGGAGCCTACTGAGTGCAGAGTTGAGGCGCGCATTTCACGGTTAATGGTGGGCTTGCTTGCAGGTGGACTCGAGCTGTGGGGGAGGCGCACTCCTTCCATAGCTCGCCTTGTCTGATGAACGGCGGCAAACTTGTCGTGGGGGAAGAGCATGTCACATGCAGTAAGCTGGGTTGCACCAAAGGCGCGGTGGGGCTGTGCGGACATCTGTGCTGCACCCCACGCATCAATGGCTTGCCTGTCACCTGAGGGTACGTAGTGCGTCTTCGGACGCGCGGCACTGTCGAGGGAGTGCATTGGTGTGCTTGTCCTACGGAAGGATATTCGCTGCCAGCGAAGGCATTCTTTTCAAGCACATTTCCAGTTAGGGCTCCGAATTCAGTGTGTATGCGCTGAAACGCACTGTGAAGCAGCATGCAGGTTTTCACCGTTTGCCCCCGAGCCCTCTGAAGGCCAAAGCCATGTTCATAGAAAGTGCCGGCTTTTACTTTTTTTTTTTTTCAAATGTATTTTGATGTCTGTCAAAGCATGGCAATAAAAAAAAAAAAGGCAAAGCAGCAAAGGGCGAGAACATCTCACACCAAACAAATAAAACTCTGTCACCAGCAGCGACTGTTGCCAGGCGCAAAAGCATTTTTGGTAGTTTTTCACAGTCACCCTTTTCATCTAGCCCGCAAAACAAGTTCCACTATGCTCTTAACATCGAACTTGCTTGCGAAGGTTGTTGAAGACTCAACATGAAAAACTAAGCGTGCTACTTTAGCACACAGTTTTCGGGCCAAAAGTACGCCTTAATTTCATCCCCATACGCCATTTGCGCTGCTTCGAGTAGAGAGAGAACTTGTCAGAGGAAATGCCGAGTTGGATTCATGAATCCTAATTGGCCCTGAAGTGGAGGAGTGGCTGTTTTCTCCACTCCAAGCACTGGTGGTAGAGCGTCGAGTCGAGGCACGTTTACAATATGGGCGCTAGTTTGCATTCATGTGAGAAAACCATTGAGAACTTATAGTACAAGAATCAAACTGAACTTGGTGGTCTATATTGCTGAGACTTTCAGTTTGCACATCCCATTCCTATTATACCTGCAATGCAGTTGCAGGCTTTCAGGCACCGTTAAAACATTCACAGCGCCAATTGGTTTCGTATTGAGTGGGAGCACCCCTTTCATGGCAGTTGTATCAACACATGAAGCTCATGATAATTTTTGATGGCAATGTTTGTACCTCCAGCCGTCAGTGAGGATTTTAATTGAGATGTCCCAAGTTTGGTCAAAAGGTTTTCTGTGGGTAAAATTAATGGTAGAGCACCTGTTTGGAGCAGCTTGGCTCCACAGAAAATTTCAACTGTACTGATATTTTGAGGTATGCAATTGTATGTTACCAAAGCTTTACTTGTTTCGTTTGCTGTTTCTTCCAAATTCGCTTGTATTATAGTCACAAATGCATGCATTCAAGATTAAGCGGAAAGGGAAGGGTTTGAAAACTTGGGTTTTGTATTTTCTACACCGCTAAAAGACAAACTGTTCATGCAGTGAAGTTCGTAATATAACAGTGTTTTTTTTTATATAAATGCTGCTGTGTAGAAACAAAATTTCGTTGTAAATTAGGAAGGATTAGGGCGGACGTTAAGAAGCGGAGATTTTTTTTTTTTTCTTGTTTTTTTGCCAGAGTCGACCGTCCTTGTCGTCTGAACGTGCGGAGTAGCATAAGCTATAGGGACCGGGCGCCCGTTGTATGGCGCCACCGTCTCCTCGGTGGAACAGCGCCGCCCGCGGCTGAGTGCTGAAACAGCGGAATGACGAGGCAGCTGAGCGGCGCAGTCGTTTCCGTTCTGAGAGGTGTTTTTGAGCCTGTCCCTACCTGTCGTTTTGCGGTGTGACTTTGAGAGCTTTGAGCTGCTTTGAGTAATCGCAAGTATTTTTTGACCGGGAAATCTTGAAAAAGAAAAGGGCCGTTCTCGGCAGGGCGTGCGTTTTTTTTTGTTTGTTTGTTTGTTTTTTTTTGAAACCGCCCGGCGCATGGTATTTTTGTTTATCCTCGAAAATGCCGCGCGCGTGATTTCACCATGCGCTAGGAACACCTTTGTTAGGCACCTGTTAAGGCGACTTTGAAGACGGGAATTGCGCCTGCACTGCGCGTCTATCTTATATTAGGTCTAGTTGAAATTTGCCTGAAGATCAAATACCGCCGAGCCATGGCGCCGTAGTAGTGGTAGTTGTAATGGTCAGCGTTCATGTAAAATGAAAAAGATGCTGCACCTGTCTTTTTTTGGTAATAGCTAGGCTCAAATGATTCAGAGTAGAATAATAGCAAATGACATTCCAGTTTCAACCTTGCAACGAGAGCTGTAAAAGGAGAAAAATAAACAAGCAAGACAAAAGTAGGATCCTATTTATGATTGGAATAGCAAACGCACATATACTACCAGGACTTCCTGCACAATTACGCTACAATATCTCACTGAACCCGGCCTTGAGACTATCAAACTTAATCATAATGTAAGCCAAATGAGTAATACCACCTCAGCATCATTTTTACATATACGGCAATGCTCTTGTTGAACACGTCGGAGCTGCAATTGACTTAGAAAATATTATACTATACATGCCTTTCTCCCGACATGTTGCGGAGGTTGTGAAAAGAAAAAAAAATTAAATTTCCTGCTAGCGTTCTCGCAGCGCAGGAAGTTCAATGCGATTGACCGCACCTGCCTTGAACATCTGAAGGCAATAGTCCAATACTGTCAAACTGTTAAATACAATCGAAAAAAAAAACACAGTGTGATGTGTTGTAAGATAAGCCACCGACAACTAAGAGAGCATTCTATTGTTAAATGAATCCCTCTGATGGCTCGTTCCCTAAGGTGGTCTACTTTCTCAGCGTACCACGAACTTGCGGTGCCGATACCTAGCTGACCTCGATACCTGATCAGTGTGAGGGGACACGACCATGTAGGTAGTTTTCTATTTGCACGTAAAGGAATCCGGGTAACTGAAAGCCATTCCTTTTACAACTTTGTCACTGCAGCCTGCCGGACTGCCGCTAAATTTGTTTACATTGGCAATAGAAGCAATTTCTGAGAGAGGTAAAACGGTCTTGTCATACGCCACAATCAGGAAATCTCACGTTCACTAAAACGCCGATGAGAAACACATGTATTTAGGCGGGCCAGGAAATGGACGCTGCTGAGAAAATACGTAAAGCCGTGTCAGGTGCAGCGTGAATGCGAAAAAAAAGCAACTGATACACGGCCTTCGAAATTTAAAAAAAAAAAAAAAATGCTACGTTCATGCTCGTTTCCAAAAATTAAATTGTATTTTTTTTTCTTGTTCGACTTTTAATGAAGCCGATAGAAGATTTTGTGACCATGCGGTATTGATTGAGCTGTGAAATGAGTGATGTCATTAAGCGAAATGGACATGCAACAAACAAATGTTAACAAATTCTAAGAGTATCAACGCAGAGCTCTCAGCGCATTTTCATTGGTTGACAAACGAAAAAAGGAAAAATGACAAGATCATGGTAATAGGAATTGTTCGTTTCTCCTATCTGCTCTTTCTGTTAAGAGAAAAAAGTAAACTATCTTTGACTATGTCAGCGAAAGTATCTGCACAAACATTGTCTCTGCCCTTCACTGAAGATCGTAACGCAGCCCGAAAGACGATGGTGGAGCTGTCTTTTCTTTTTCCGTGCTGGGGTTTTCTTGTACACGGGCGGGGAAATGCTAGCGCTGTAGCTTACGCTGTTGGGTTACTTCGATTTTCAATTGTCAATAAAGTGACTACAGATGAAGGAGTGCGGCTTCAACTCCGAGACTCTCGTGCCGTCATTCCTGGGGAACAGAAGGCACAGAGCATCCGGTAGCAAGCCGAATTTTAAAAAATCGGCACTTTCCATGACCACACAGTAACCAAATACGTAGATTCGTGCCTTTGCCTTTCAAAGAACCATGCTTAGGTCACCCGCCCCTCATGCTTCTGCGGAAACCCGTAGAAATGAATCGACTTAAAAACGTCCGACGAGTTTGCGTATCTGCCAGTGGAGCCAGCCTTGTTTGGCCAGACTTCATTTCACTGGACATATTCACACAACTAGCCCAATTTTCTGTTCTCTTGAGGATATATTCACGCACAACGTCACCTAAACCTTAGGGTTTCCAATTTCCACACAAACCAACGACAAACAGTACGCTCCCATGCGTTGGCAATGCGCCGGCCGGGGCCGGCGCATTCCGACGATTGAGTGATACGCCGAGAGACGGCGCCACCCGTTCAGTTGTCCGGTCCCTATGGTGGATGCGAATGTTAAGAAGCGGCACATTTATCTCTTTTTTTTTTTTTTTTTTGGCGAGAGTTGTCCATTCTTGCATTTATAAATCAACGAAAGCATGCGGTCAGCTGTGATCATGACACCGGCTTTTAGAAGGGCGGTACTGGTATATCTAACCTGGCCAGATTCGGGCTGCATTTGAGAATTTTATTCACTTATTTTGCGTAAATAGGGGCTGCCATATTTGTTACAGCTTACAGTATTTATTATTTTGTTACAGTATTTGATTGTTTTAAATGTTAAAAAGAGGGCTTTAATTTGTGTCTTGTTTCCTTCCTCTTCAGTTCATGCGATGTCAAAATTTCCCCACCTACCTTACTCTATGGTCCAGAGTTTTTTGTGTCACAAATTCAACAATGCAGCGAGTGCATTGAAGAAAGCAAGTAAAGAATCATAAACAGGAAGGGTCAGGGTTCGGGCTAGTGGGTAATCTACATGAGGTTCCATAGTGCACATTAAAGAAGGGACAGAACACGAGCGCTCGTGTTCGGTCCTTTCTTTGATGCACGCTATGGAACCTCATGCATAAACGGGAAGTATGTTTCATTTCTCATTCTCTGATAAAAAAAAAAAAATATGCTTCCAAGATTCTAACCCGCACTCCTTTATTCTGAAAAATGGAACTATTATATTCATGTCAGGATCAGATAAAAAAACAGAATGCCCCATTGTGGTTTCCATTACAGGTTGGTGGCTTTGCCATAGTCTACATTTCAAATACGGCGTTTCAGACATTGCGGTTTCCAACTCCAGCTCAGCTTTTTTACTTTTGTTTTGTCATCATTCATAACCATGTTAAGAAGGAACGAACCATCTGGTTTCTAAAGCTAGTTCTTGTAGCAGTATATGATTGTTAATTGGAATGTTAAAAAGCCTACTTTAATTTGTGTCTTGTTTTCTTCCTTTTCAGTCCACGTTGCGTCCAAAGTTTGGAACCTATCCAGATCTGCGGTCCGGACTTTCTACTTGCTTTCGTTTAGCACGAGATCAGTGTTTTGTTACTCTATATATTGGTGTATTGTAGCACTGTTTCTTGAAAATTAAACTCTGTAAATAGATATTGAGTGGCATAGGCGTATTTCTTTTCCATGGACTGTATTGTGATTTAATGTGTGATATGATATGGCCGAAATTGTTTGCTGCGAGTACTATGAAAGACCCCATAGTGGAGGGCTTTGGAAATTTCGACCACCTGGGGTTCTTTAATGTGCACTGACATTGCACAGCACTCAGGCGCCTTGCTTTCCACCTCCATCGAAAAGTTGCTGCTGCGGCCAGGATTCGATCCCACATCCTCGGGCACAGAAGTCTTGCACCCTAACCACAGCACCACCACGGTGGGTCATTGTACTCAAATGCTTTGAATAAAGATATAAAGGAAGTTGTGTCACATATATTCAGACTGGGTGGGTAAAATACGGACGGAAATAACGGTAAGTTAGCTTAAGTAACATTGACTTTTGAAAACTGTCAACCAAGGAGCATGAAAAAGGGTCATGACAATGGACACAAATGTCGCATTGAGGTGTTTGTCGGTATTGCCCTTCATTTATGTTTCTCGGTAGCTAGTTTTCAAAATGTCGGACGTATTTTCAGCATTTGGCAGCTATATTTTTGGTGCATTTTTGCAACATTTTTGTAATGCATCAAAAATATGAGCGCATCACATTTTTCATGTATTTTTAGTGCATTCCGAGAATGGTATAAATTTATGCTTTTAGTATATTATTAGTATATTTTTCTTGGTTTGGAAAATATAACTGCAACATATTTGTAATGCTCCAAAAAATATGAGCGAATCCTATTCTTCATATATTTTTAATCCATTCCAAGGGTACTTTCTCCCAGCATGAAAAATAGGTCAAGTACATTAGTAATACTTTCAAAGTACATTGTCAGTCTGTTGGTGGAAGATTTTGTGAACCCTGCCAAGCTGAAGAAAGTACATTTTCAGTATGTTAGAAATATGCTCAATAGGCGAAAAGCATATTTTAAACATATTTATATTAAGATATGCAGTGTTGTACTCCTAGTATATTTATAACATATTTGTATGGCATTGGGACAAAAAAATGCGAAATTAATACGAAATAAATACAATGCGTTTGAAGTACATTTTTAGTATGCCTGTTTTTTGCTAAGGGTACACACAAAGCCTTACAGGCACTTCTAGGCATGATGTGCATAACGCGGTCATCCAGCTTGCGCGGGTTAGGCTCAGAACTGCGATTCAAGTTTGCACGTAGCGGCTCAAACGAATCGCAACAAGTTAATACACACAACGCCTTACAGGCACTTTTACGCATTATTTGCAAAACGCGGTCATCCAGCTTGCGCGGGTTAGGCTCAGAACTGCGATTCAAGTTCGCACATAGTGGCTAAAGCGAATCGCAACAAGTTAATACACAAAAAGCCTTACAGGCTAGGCATGATGTGCATAACGCGGTCATCCAGCTTGCGCGGGTTAGGCTCAGAACTGCGATTCAAGTTTGCACGTAGCGGCTCAAAAGAAGCGCCACAAGTTAATACACACAACGCCTTAAAGGCACTTTTAGGCATGATGTGCAAAACGTGGTCAACCAGCTTGCGCGGGTTAGGCTCAGAACTGCGATTCAAGTTTGCACGTAGCGGCTCAAACGAATCGCAACAAATTAATACACACAACGCCTTAGAGGCACTTTTAAGCATTATTTGCAAAACGCGGTCATCCAGCTTGCGCTGGTTAGGCTCTGAACTGCGACTCAAGTTTGCACGTAGCGGCTCAAACGAATCGCAACAAGTTAATACACACAACGCCTTACAGGCAATTTAGGCATGATATGCAAATAGGCGTCACTCAAGCTTGCGAGGGTTAGGCACAGAACTGCGATTCAAGTTCGCACATAGCGGCTAAAGCGAATCGCATCAAGTTAATACACACAAAGCCTTACAGGAACTTTTAGGCATGATGTGAAAAACGAGGTCATCCAGTTTGCGCGGGTTAGGCTGACAACTGCGATTCAAGTTCGCACATAGCGGCTAAAGCGAATCGCAACAAGTTAATACACACAAAGCCTTACAGGCACTTCTAGGCATGATGTGCATAACGCGGTCATCCAGCTTGCGCGGGTTAAGCTCAGAACTGCGATTCAAGTTTGCACGTAGCGGCTCAAACGAATCGCAACAAGTTAATACACACAACGCCTTAAAGGCACTTTTAGGCATGATGTGCAAAACGTGGTCATCCAGCTTGCGCGGGTTAGGCTGAGAACTGCGATTCAAGTTCGCACATAGCGGCTAAAGCGAATCGCAACAAGTTAATACACACAAAGCCTTACAGGAACTTCTAAGCATGATGTGCATAACGCTGTCATCCAGCTTGCGCTGGTTAGGCTCAGAACTGCGATTCAAGTTTGCACGTAGCGGCTCACACGAATCGCAACAAGTTAATACACACAACGCCTTAAAGGCACTTTTAGGCATGATGTGCAAAACGTGGTCATCCAGCTTGCGCGAGTTAGGCTGAGAACTGCGATTCAAGTTCGCACATAGCGGCTAAAGCGAATCGCGGTCATCCAGCTTGAGCGGGTTAGGCTGAGAAAAGCGATTCAAGTTCGCACATAGCGGCTAAAGCGAATCGCAACAAGTTAATACACAAAAACCCTTACAGGCACTTCTAGGCATGATGTGCATAACGCGGTCATCCAGCTTGCGCGGGTTAGGCTCAGAACTGCGATTCAAGTTCGCACATAGTGGCTAAATCGAATCGCAACAAGTTAATACACAAAAAGCCTTACAGGCACTTCTAGGCATGATGTGCAAAACGTGGTCATCCAGCTTGCACGGGTTAGGCTCAGAACTGCGATTCAAGTTTGCACGTAGCGGCTCAAACGAATCGCAACAAGTTAATACACACAACACCTTACAGGCACTTTTACGCATTATTTGAACGCGGTCATCCAGCTTGCGCGGGTTAGGCTCAGAACTGCGATTCAAGTTCGCACATAGTGGCTAAAGCGAATCGCAACAAGTTAATACACAAAAAGCCTTACAGGCTAGGCATGATGTGCATAACGCGGTCATCCAGCTTGCGCGGGTTAGGCTCAGAACTGCGATTCAAGTTTGCACGTAGCGGCTCAAACGAATCGCAACAAGTTAATACACACAAAGCCTTACAGGCACTTTTAGGCATGATGTGAAAAACGAGGTCATCCAGCTTGCGCGGGTTAGGCTGAGAACTGCGATTCAAGTTCGCACATAGCGGCTAAAGCGAATCGCAACAAGTTAATACACACAAAGCCTTACAGGCACTTCTAGGCATGATGTGCATAACGCGGGCATCCAGCTTGTGCGGGTTAGGTTCAGAACTGCGATTCAAGTTTGCACGTAGCGACTAAACGAATCGCAACAAGTTAATACACACAACGCCTTAAAGGCACTTAGGCATGATGTGCAAAACGTGGTCATCCAGCTTGCGCGGGTTAGGCTCAGAACTGCGAATCAAGTTTGCACGTAGCGGCTCAAACGAATCGCAACAAGTTAATACACACAATGCCTTAAAAGCACTTTTAGGCATGATGTGCAAAACGTGGTTATCCAGCTTGCGCGGGTTAGGCTCAGAACTGCGATTCAAGTTCGCACATAGTGGCTAAAGCGAATCGCAACAAGTTAATACACACAAAGCCTTACAGGCACTTCTAGGCATGATGTGCATAACGCGGTCATCCAGCTTGCGCGGGTTAGGCTCAGAATTGCGATTCAAGTTTGCACGTAGCGCCTCAAACGAATCGCATCAAGTTAATACACACAACGCCTTAAAGGCACTTTTAGGCATGATATGCAAAACGTGGTCATCCAGCTTGCGCGGGTTAGGCTCAGAAATGCGATTCAAGTTTGCACGTAGCGGCTCAAACGAATCGCAACAATTTAATACACACAACGCCTTACAGGCACTTTAGGCATGATGTGCAAATAGGCGTCACTCAAGCTTGCGAGGGTTAGGCACAGAACTGCGATTCAAGTTCGCACATAGCGGCTAAAGCGAATCGCAACAAGTTAATACACACAAAGCCTTAAAGGCACTTTTAGGCATGAAGGCATGATGTGCAAAACGTGGTCATCCAGCTTGCGCGGGTTAGGCTCAGAACTGCGATTCAAGTTAGCACATAGCGGCTAAAGCGAATCGCAACAAGTTAATACACACAAAGCCTTACAATCACTTTTAGGCATGATGTGAAAAACGAGGTCATCCAGCTTGCGCGGGTTAGGCTGAGAACTGCGATTCAAGTTCGCACATAGCGGCTAAAGCGAATCGCAACAAGTTAATACACACAAAGCCTTACAGGCACTTCTAGGCATGATGTGCATAACGTGGTCAACCAGCTTGCGCGGGTTAGGCTCAGAACTGCGATTCAAGTTTGCACGTAGCGGCTCAAACGAATCGCAACAAATTAATACACACAACGCCTTACAGGCACTTTTACGCATTATTTGCAAAACGCGGTCATCCAGCTTGCGCTGGTTAGGCTCTGAACTGCGACTCAAGTTTGCACGTAGCGGCTCAAACGAATCGCAACAAGTTAATACACACAACGCCTTACAGGCAATTTAGGCATGATATGCAAATAGGCGTCACTCAAGCTTGCGACGGTTAGGCACAGAACTGCGATTCAAGTTCGCACATAGCGGCTAAAGCGAATCGCATCAAGTTAATACACACAAAGCCTTACAGGAACTTTTAGGCATGATGTGAAAAACGAGGTCATCCAGTTTGCGCGGGTTAGGCTGACAACTGCGATTCAAGTTCGCACATAGCGGCTAAAGCGAATCGCAACAAGTTAATACACACAAAGCCTTACAGGCACTTCTAGGCATGATGTGCATAACGCTGTCATCCAGCTTGCGCGGGTTAGGCTCAGAACTGCGATTCAAGTTTGCACGTAGCGGCTCAAACGAATCGCAACAAGTTAATACACACAACGCCTTACAGGCACTTTTAGGCATGATGTGAAAAACGAGGTCATCCAGCTTGCGCGGGTAAGGCTGAGAAAAGCGATTCAAGTTCGCACATAGCGGCTAAAGCGAATCGCAACAAGTTAATACACACAAAGCCTTACAGGCACTTCTAGGCATGGTGTGCATAACGCTGTCATCCAGCTTGCGCGGGTTAGGCTCAGAACTGCGATTCAAGTTTGCACGTAGCGGCTCAAACGAATCGCAACAAGTTAATACACACAACGCCTTAAAGGCACTTTTACGCATTATTTGCAAAACGCGGTCATCCAGCTTGCGCGGGTTAGGCTCAGAACTGCGATTCAAGTTCGCACATAGTGGCTAAAGCGAATCGCAACAAGTTAATACACAAAAAGCCTTACAGGCACTTCTAGGCATGATGTGCATAACGCGGTCATCCAGCTTGCGCGGGTTAGGCTCAGAACTGCGATTCAAGTTTGCACGTAGCGGCTCAAACGAATCGCAACAAGTTAATACACACAACGCTTTAAAGGCACTTTTAGGCATGATGTGCAAAACGTGGTCATCCAGCTTGCGCGGGTTAGGCTGAGAACTGCGATTCAAGTTCGCACATAGCGGCTAAAGCGAATCGCAACAAGTTAATACACACAAAGCCTTACAGGCACTTTTAGGCATGATGTGAAAAACGAGGTCATCCAGCTTGCGCGGGTTAGGCTGAGAACTGCGATTCAAGTTCGCACATAGCGGCTAAAGCGAATCGCAACAAGTTAATACACACAAAGCCTTACAGGCACTTCTAGGCATGATGTGCATAACGCGGTCATCCAGCTTGAGCGGGTTAGGCTCAGAACTGCGATTCAAGTTTGCACGTAGCGGCTCAAACGAATCGCAACAAGTTAATACATACAACGCCTTAAAGGCACTTTTAGGCATGATGTGCAAAACGTGGTCATCCAGCTTGCGCGGGTTAGGCTCAGAACTGCGATTCAAGTTTGCACGTAGCGGCTCAAACGAATCGCAACAAGTTAATACACACAAAGCCTTACAGGCACTTCTAGGCATGATGTGCAAAACGTGGTCATCCAGCTTGCGCGGTTTAGGCTGAGAACTGCGATTCAAGTTCGCACATAGCGGCTAAAGCGAATCGCAACAAGTTAATGCACACAAAGCCTTACAGGCACTTTTAGGCATGATGTGAAAAACGAGGTCATCCAGCTTGCGCGGGTTAGGCTGAGAACTGCGATTCAAGTTCGCACATAGCGGCTAAAGCGAATCGCAACAAGTTAATACACACAAAGCCTTACAGGCACTTCTAGGCATGATGTGCATAACGCGGTCATCCAGCTTGCGCGGGTTAGGCTCAGAACTGCGATTCAAGTTTGCACGTAGCGGCTCAAACGAATCGCAACAAGTTAATACACAAAAAGCCTTACAGGCACTTCTAGGCATGATGTGCAAAACGTGGTCATCCAGCTTGCGCGGGTTAGGCTCAGAACTGCGATTCAAGTTTGCACGTAGCGGCTCAAACGAATCGCAACAAGTTAATACACACAACACCTTACAGGCACTTTTACGGATTATTTGCAAAACGCGGTCATCCAGCTTGCGCGGGTTAGGCTCAGAACTGCGATTCAAGTTCGCACATAGTGGCTAAAGCGAATCGCAACAAGTTAATACACAAAAAGCCTTACAGGCACTTTTAGGCATGATGTGCAAAACGTGGTCATCCAGCTTGCGCGGGTTAGGCTCAGAACTGCGATTCAAGTTTGCACGTAGCGGCTCAAACGAATCGCAACAAGTTAATACACTCAACACCTTACAGGCACTTTTACGGATTATTTGCAAAACGCGGTCATCCAGCTTGCGCGGGTTAGGCTCAGAACTGCGATTCAAGTTCGCACATAGTGGCTAAAGCGAATCGCAACAAGTTAATACACAAAAAGCCTTACAGGCACTTCTAGGCATGATGTGCATAACGCGGTCATCCAGCTTGCGCGGGTTAGGCTCAGAACTGCGATTCAAGTTTGCACGTAGCGGCTCAAACGAATCGCAACAAGTTAATACACACAACGACTTAAAGGCACTTTTAGGCATGATGTGCAAAACGTGGTCATCCAGCTTGCGCGGGTTAGGCTCAGAACTGCGATTCAAGTTTGCACGTAGCGGCTCAAACGAATCGCAACAAGTTAATACACACAACGCCTTAAAGGCACTTTTAGGCATGATGTGCAAAACGTGGTTACCCAGCTTGCGCGGGTTAGGCTCAGAACTGCGATTCAAGTTCGCACATAGCGGCTAAAGCGAATCGCAACAAGTTAATACACACAAAGCCTTACAGGCACTTCTAGGCATGATGTGCATAACGCGGTCATCCAGCTTGCGCGGGTTAGGCTCAGAACTGCGATTCAAGTTTGCACGTAGCGGCTCAAACGAATCGCAACAAGTTAATACACAAAAAGCCTTACAGGCACTTCTAGGCATGATGTGCAAAACGTGGTCATCCAGCTTGCGCGGGTTAGGCTCAGAACTGCGATTCAAGTTTGCACGTAGCGGCTCAAACGAATCGCAACAAGTTAATACACACAACACCTTACAGGCACTTTTACGCATTATTTGCAAAACGCTGTCATCCAGCTTGCGCGGGTTAGGCTCAGAACTGCGATTCAAGTTCGCACATAGTGGCTAAAGCGAATCGCAACAAGTTAATACACAAAAAGCCTTACAGGCACTTCTAGGCATGATGTGCATAACGCGGTCATCCAGCTTGCGCGGGTTAGGCTCAGAACTGCGATTCAAGTTTGCACGTAGCGGCTCAAACGAATCGCAACAAGTTAATACACACAACGACTTAAAGGCACTTTTAGGCATGATGTGCAAAACGTGGTCATCCAGCTTGCGCGGGTTAGGCTCAGAACTGCGATTCAAGTTTGCACGTAGCGGCTCAAACGAATCGCAACAAGTTAATACACACAACGCCTTAAAGGCACTTTTAGGCATGATGTGCAAAACGTGGTTATCCAGCTTGCGCGGGTTAGGCTCAGAACTGCGATTCAAGTTCGCACATAGTGGCTAAAGCGAATCGCAACAAGTTAATACACACAAAGCCTTACAGGCACTTCTAGGCATGATGTGCATAACGCGGTCATCCAGCTTGCGCGGGTTAGGCTCAGAACTGCGATTCAAGTTTGCACGTAGCGGCTCAAACGAATCGCAACAAGTTATACACACAAAGCCTTACAGGCACTTCTAGGCATGATGTGCAAAACGTGGTCATCCAGCTTGCGCGGGTTAGGCTGAGAACTGCGATTCAAGTTCGCACATAGCGGCTCAAACGAATCGCAACAAGTTAATACACACAACGCCTTAAAGGCACTTTTACGCATTATTTTCAAAACGCGGTCATCCAGCTTGCGCGGGTTAGGCTCAGAACTGCGATTCAAGTTCGCACATAGTGGCTAAAGCGAATCGCAACAAGTTAATACACAAAAAGCCTTACAGGCACTTCTAGGCATGATGTGCATAACGCGGTCATCCAGCTTGCGCGGGTTAGGCTCAGAACTGCGATTCAAGTTTGCACGTAGCGGCTCAAACGAATCGCAACAAGTTAATACACACAAAGCCTTACAGGCACTTCTAGGCATGATGTGCAAAACGTGGTCATCCAGCTTGCGCGGGTTAGGCTGAGAACTGCGATTCAAGTTCGCACATAGCGGCTAAAGCGAATCGCAACAAGTTAATACACACAAAGCCTTACAGCCACTTTTAGGCATGATGTGAAAAACGAGGTCATCCAGCTTGCGCGGGTTAGGCTGAGAACTGCGATTCAAGTTCGCACATAGCGGCTAAAGCGAATCGCAACAAGTTAATACACACAAAGCCTTACAGGCACTTTTACGCATTATTTGCAAAACGCGGTCATCCAGCTTGCGCGGGTTAGGCTCAGAACTGCGATTCAAGTTTGCACGTAGCGGCTCAAACGAATCGCAACAAGTTAATACACACAAAGCCTTACAGGCACTTTTACGCATTATTTGCAAAACGCGGTCATCCAGCTTGCGCGGGTTAGGCTCAGAACTGCGATTCAAGTTCGCACATAGTGGCTAAAGCGAATCGCAACAAGTTAATACACAAAAAGCCTTACAGGCACTTCTAGGCATGATGTGCATAACGCGGTCATCCAGCTTGCGCGGGTTAGGCTCAGAACTGCGATTCAAGTTTGCACGTAGCGGCTCAAACGAATCGCAACAAGTTAATACACACAACGCCTTAAAGGCACTTTTAGGCATGATGTGCAAAACGTGGTCATCCAGCTTGCGCGGGTTAGGCTCAGAACTGCGATTAAAGTTTGCACGTAGCTGCTCAAACGAATCGCAACAAGTTAATACACACAAAGCCTTACAGGCACTTGTAGGCATGATGTGCATAACGCGGTCATCCAGCTTGCGCGGGTTAGGCTCAGAATTGCGATTCAAGTTTGCACGTAGAGGCTCAAACGAATAGCAACAAGTTAATACACACAACGACTTAAAGGCACTTTTAGGCATGATGTTCAAAACGAGGTTATCCAGCTTGCGCGGGTTAGGCTCAGAACTGCGATTCAAGTTCGCACGTAGTGGCTAAAGCGAATCGCAACAAGTTAATACACACAAAGCCTTACAGGCACTTCTAGGCATGATGTGCATAACGCGGTCATCCAGCTTGCGCGGGTTAGGCTCAGAATTGCGATTCAAGTTTGCACGTAGCGGCTCAAACGAATCGCAACAAGTTAATACACACAACGCCTTACAGGCACTTTTACGCATTATTTGCAAAACGCGGTCATCCAGCTTGCGCGGGTTAGGCTCAGAACTGCGATTCAAGTTCGCACATAGTGGCTAAAGCGAATCGCAACAAGTTAATACACAAAAAGCCTTACAGGCACTTCTAGGCATGATGTGCATAAGGCGGTCATCCAGCTTGCGCGGGTTAGGCTCAGAACTGCGATTCAAGTTCGCACATAGTGGCTAAATCGAATCGCAACAAGTTAATACTGTGAAGAGGAAGAAGTGCACAAGGAACATGCCAGTCAGTGGCATCGTGATCGCTGCGCGTGCTGGATCTGCCTGTGTTCGCTGCCGCTGTGTTCGAAGCTGATCTGCTCAGTCCTGCTGATCAAGTCCTGTTGATCCGCTGAATAAACCCCCCATTCTTACATTTGGTGGAGCTGCCGGTCAAGATCTATCCTCTCGCCCTGGAACTCCGCAGCCGTACATTACCACCTCCTGCGATGCCTGAGGACGTCAACCACCAAGCCGTACAAGTTGGCTCTGCCATCATCTGCCCCGGCTCCCTCCGCCAGCGTGACCCCGCCATCTTCAGCGGCACTGACGACCACGATGTCGAGGACTGGCTCACATCCTATGAACGAGTGAGCGTTTACAACAAATGGGACGCGGAAACAAAGTTAAGCAACGTCATTTTCTATCTCACCGGCGTAGCAAACCTATGGTTTCGAAACCATGAAGCGGACATTCCATCATGGTCCGCGTTTAAAGCCAGCTTCTCTGAAGTCTTCGGCCGACCAGCTGTGAGGAAACTCCGCGCTGAACAGCGCTTGCGTACGCGGTCTCAGCAAGCTGGCGAAAATTTCACGAGCTATATCGAGGACGTCGTCGACCTGTGCAAGCGCATTAACCCACACATGTCAGAGGCCGAGAAGATCAAGCACATTCTGCAAGGCATCGATGACGATGCCTTTCAGATGCTGTCGGCTCGAGATATCCGCACCGTCGCACAAGTGGTCACACTGTGTCAAAGTTATGATGAACTGCGAAAACAAAGGGCCATAACTCGCGCGAACACCATGCACTCCGAGTCCCTTGCTGGCCTGACAGATGCATGTGAACATTCTGCGCTCCTACCACAAATTAAGAGCTTCATTCGGGAAGAAGTTGCTCGACAGCTCTCCCTTATATCCTGCCATCAAGAACCTTCCTCAAACCTAGCTCCTAGTTTGCGCCACATTATTCAAGAACAGGTAGCTGAATCTCTTCCTCCAGCCCCTCAACCCATGCCTGTTACAGCGCCGTTAACTTATGCGGCTGTTGCGGCCCGACAGCCACCTGCATATGCTCCACCGCCACCAGCCTACGTTCAGCCGCCTCCTGCGCCTGCGCGAGAACCTGCGCAGTTTATGCGACCGGCTCCAAGACCACGTAATCCCTGGCGCACGACGGATAACCGGCCAATCTGTTACACTTGCGGGCTTGCTGGACACATTTCTCGTTACTGCCGCAACCGTCTCCCGGTGTCGGCACCACCTACTCATGGTTCTGCATACTGGTCTCCGACGCCTCAGTATTCCGCGCCTACTGAGCCTCCAGCTGGCCCTCAGTTCTCCCCAGACCGCTCAGCCATGTCCGACCGCCGTTCACCGTCGCCGCGACGCCGCTCTATCTCTCCGATGCGACGTCGACAGAACGCTTCACATGAGGAAAACTAGAGGCCGCAGTTCCTGAGGCGAGAACTGCGACCCAGTCGAACTTCCCAAGTCCTCATCTGTCGCCGACAAACCTAATTGAAGTTTTCGTCGAGGGTGTTGCTGTCATGGCTCTAATTGACACTGGTGCTGCGATTTCGGTAATGGACGCAAAACTATGTCGCACTTTAAAGAAAGTGAAGACGCCAATTGCGGGACTTTCGTTGCGAACGGCCAGCGCTCAGCATATCAAGCCTTTAGCAGCGTGCACCGCTCGAGTAGTTATTCAAAATTCCCTTTATACGATTGAGTTCGTCGTGCTGCCAAGTTGCTCGCACGCTGTAATTTTAGGCTGGGATTTCCTGTCGCGTCATGCTGCTATTATCGATTGTGCTCGAGCTGAAGTGGGGTTCTCGACTATGCCCGATGCCTTACCAGACGCTGATCAGTCAAATTCCGGTGCTAAAGCCCTCGTCGCCGAAGATATCGACCTTCCTCCCTGCTCTTCAGTGCTTGTTCGTGTCGCTTGTGCATCTCTTAGCGATGACACCGTTCTCTTCACACCAGCCCATACTTTCCTGCGCCGCAAGTGCCTTCCATTGCCCTACGCAGTGCTCGCTATTTCCGCTGGCTTTTCCATGTTATGGGTCTCTAACCCATTTAACTCCCCTACTGCTTTGCGCCATGGCGAATGTCTCGGAAGTATCCAGCCAATCGCATCTCTTCTGATCTCTGAGGAACCTGACGACGCGCCGCACTGTGCCGTGACTGCGCTCAGCCCCCCTTCAATTGCGCCCGCTCCCCCCTCTACAGACTTGTTTCTCCGTTCCATCGATGCCGATCTTCCTCCAGAGCAGCGCACTCAGCTTTTGAACCTACTACATCACTTTCGCTCCTCCTTCGACTCTCATCAAAGTTCTTTGGGTCAAACTTCTACAGTCACTCATCGCATCGACACCGGCACCCACGCACCACTACGACAGCGTCCCTATCGTGTGTCTGCAACCGAACGCCAGGCTATAGAAGAGCAAGTCGACCTAATGATCCAGAATGGCGTGATTCAGCCCTCAAGCAGCCCTTGGGCCTCACCTGTTGTCCTTGTAAAAAAGAAAGATGGTTCTATCCGCTTCTGTGTCGATTATCGCCGCCTTAATAAGATAACGCGAAAGGACGTCTATCCTCTCCCGCGCATCGACGACGCTCTCGATTGTTTGCAAGGCGCCGAACTCTTTTCTTCCCTAGATTTACGTTCCGGGTACTGGCAAGTCCCCTTGGAAGCGGCTGATCGCCCCAAAACTGCCTTTGTAACTCCCGACGGCTTGTACGAATTCACAGTTATGCCGTTTGGCCTTTGTAATGCTCCGGCAACATTTGAGAGGATGATGGACACCATTTTGCGTGGCCTAAAGTGGAAGACATGCCTCTGCTACCTCGATGACATTGTCGTCTTTTCTCGTGACTTTGACACACACCTCTACCGTCTGAAGCACGTTTTGACCTGCCTATCTGATGCCGGACTGCAGCTGAATTTGAAAAAATGTCGTTTTGCCGCCCGCCAGCTCAACATTCTCGGCCACGTTGTTTCCAAAGAAGGTGTATCTCCAGACCCTGCCAAACTTCGTGCCGTAACAGCCTTTCCCAAACCGACTTCCATCAAAGATCTACGTAGCTTCCTCGGGCTGTGCTCTTACTTTCGCCGCTTTATTAAGAATTTTGCTTCCATTGCTGCTCCCTTGACAGAACTTCTGTCCGGCAGTTCCGACCTTTCGTCGTGGTCACCAGCGTGCGACGATGCCTTCAATGCTTTACGACATATCCTCACGGCACCGCCTGTCCTACGTCATTTCGACCCCACTGCGCCTACTGAGGTCCACACAGACGCCAGTGGTATTGGTCTCGGCGCTGTGCTCGCTCAGCGCAAAGCAGGTTATGCTGAATACGTGGTCGCCTATGCTAGCCGTACACTCACGAAGGCTGAATCCAATTACTCTGTCACTGAAAAAGAATGCTTAGCGATTATTTGGGCTCTTACTAAATTCCGCCCTTACCTCTATGGTCGCCCTTTTGACGTAGTGACGGACCACCATGCGCTTTGCTGGCTTTCCTCACTGAAAGACCCGTCCGGCAGACTGGCAAGATGGGCTCTTCGCCTTCAGGAATATGATGTCCGCGTTGTTTACCGCTCTGGCCGCAAACATCACGATGCCGATGCACTTTCCCGCTGCCCCCTTACAGCTGAGGTCGCGAGCCTTTCCCCTTCCGACGACTCCCCGCCATCGCTTCACATCAATGACATGCCGTCAGCGCAGCGGCAAGATCCTTGGATAAACTCTATCCTCGATTTTATCTCCAATCCTACAGCTGCTTCTCCATCGCGTGCTCTCCGCCGCCATGCTTCCCACTTCGCCATTCGTGATAACCTCCTCTACCGCCGCAACTACTGTGCAGATGGCCGCAAGTGGTTGCTAGTTATTCCCCGGCAGCTACGTTCGCAAATTTGTGACTATTTCCACGCTGACCCACAATCCGGTCACGCGGGCGTCTTCAAGACATACACTCGTCTCCGGCTGCGTTACTACTGGCGGGGTATGTACACCTTTGTACTCAAGTACGTTCGCTCATGCCTCACCTGTCAACGTCGCAAGCCATCTCCTCAACGTTCTGCTGGAGAGTTGCTGCCGTTACCCAGCCCACCACGTCCTTTCGACCGCGTCGGCATTGATTTGTACGGGCCGCTTCCCTACACTGCGGCCGGCAACCGCTGGGCTATCGTAGCCGTTGATCATCTGACGAGGTATGCAGAAACCGCCGCACTTCCATCTGCCACAGCGTCAGAAGTAGCTTTCTTCATTTTGCAGCGATTTGTTCTTCGCCATGGCGCACCTCGAGAGCTGCTCAGCGACAGAGGACGCGTTTTCTTGAGTGATGTTGTAAAAGCCTTGCTCACCAAGTGCAACATAATTCATAGAACCACCTCCGCCTATCATCCCCAGACTAATGGCCTCACTGAGCGTTTTAATCGTACCCTTGGCGACATGCTCTCTATGTACATCTCCTCCAACCACTCAAACTGGGACCTCGTCCTTCCGTATGTCACGTACGCATACAATACCGCAACGCAGTCTACTACTGGCTTCTCTCCTTTTTTTCTCCTCTACGGCCGTCACCCCTCTGCAACAATCGACACCATACTTCCGTATCAGCCAGACATATCAGAGTATACACCTGCGTCTCAAGCAGCCCAGCATGCGGAAGACTGTCGACAAATCGCCCGCGCATTCACGGCCAACACCCAGTACCGCCATAAATCCAACCATGACAGCCAACACTCGACACCGCACTTCTCGTCTGGCGCTCTTGTGTGGCTATGGATACCTTCCAATGCCCCTGGACTGTCTTCAAAATTTCTTGCTAAATATCATGGCCCATACCGTGTTCTGGAGCGCACCTCTCCGGTTAATTATGTGGTGGAACCTGTTACGCCGTCCCATGATCTACGCCGGCGCGGACGCGAGATTGTTCACGTCCAGCGCCTCAAACCCTATTACGACCCTGCCGTCTTGCTCACACCGTAAGTCGCCAGGATGTCTCCTCTTCGTCCCGCGGGTAATTGTGAAGAGGAAGAAGTGCACAAGGAACATGCCAGTCAGTGGCATCGTGATCGCTGCGCGTGCTGGATCTGCCTGTGTTCGCTGCCGCTGTGTTCGAAGCTGATCTGCTCAGTCCTGCTGATCAAGTCCTGTTGATCCGCTGAATAAACCCCCCATTCTTACAATACACAAAAAGCATTACAGGCACTTCTAGGCATGATGTGCAAAACGTGGTCATCCAGCTTGCGCGGGTTAGGCTCAGAACTGCGATTCAAGTTTGCACGTAGAGGCTCAAACGAATCGCAACAAGTTAATACACACAACACCTTACAGGCACTTTTACGCATTATTTGCAAAACGCGGTCATCCAGCTTGCGCGGGTTAGGCTCAGAACTGCGATTCAAGTTCGCACATAGTGGCTAAAGCGAATCGCAACAAGTTAATACACAAAAAGCCTTACAGGCACTTCTAGGCATGATGTGCATAACGCGGTCATCCAGCTTGCGCGGGTTAGGCTCAGAACTGCGATTCAAGTTCGCACATAGTGGCTAAAGCGAATCGCAACAAGTTAATACACAAAAAGCCTTACAGGCACTTCTAGGCATGATGTGCATAACGCGGTCATCCAGCTTGCGCGGGTTAGGCTCAGAACTGCGATTCAAGTTCGCACATAGTGGCTAAAGCGAATCGCAACAAGTTAATACACAAAAAGCCTTACAGGCACTTCTAGGCATGATGTGCATAACGCGGTCATCCAGCTTGCGCGGGTTAGGCTCAGAACTGCGATTCAAGTTTGCACATAGCGGCTCAAACGAATCGCAACAAGTTAATACACACAACGCCTTACAGGCACTTTTACGCATTATTTGCGAAACGCGGTCATCCAGCTTGCGCGGGTTAGGCTCAGAACTGCGATTCAAGTTCGCACATAGTGGCTAAAGCGAATCGCAACAAGTTAATACACAAAAAGCCTTACAGGCACTTCTAGGCATGATGTGCATAAGGCGGTCATCCAGCTTGCGCGGGTTAGGCTCAGAACTGCGATTCAAGTTCGCACATAGTGGCTAAATCGAATCGCAACAAGTTAATACACAAAAAGACTTACAGGCACTTCTAGGCATGATGTGCAAAACGTGGTCATCCAGCTTGCGCGGGTTAGGCTCAGAACTGCGATTCAAGTTTGCACGTAGAGGCTCAAACGAATCGCAACAAGTTAATACACACAACACCTTACAGGCACTTTTACGCATTATTTGCAAAACGCGGTCATCCAGCTTGCGCGGGTTAGGCTCAGAACTGCGATTCAAGTTCGCACATAGTGGCTAAAGCGAATCGCAACAAGTTAATACACAAAAAGCCTTACAGGCACTTCTAGGCATGATGTGCATAACGCGGTCATCCAGCTTGCGCGGGTTAGGCTCAGAACTGCGATTCAAGTTCGCACATAGTGGCTAAAGCGAATCGCAACAAGTTAATACACAAAAAGCCTTACAGGCACTTCTAGGCATGATGTGCATAACGCGGTCATCCAGCTTGCGCGGGTTAGGCTCAGAACTGCGATTCAAGTTCGCACATAGCGGCTCAAACGAATCGCAACAAGTTAATGCACACAACGCCTTACAGGCACTTTTACGCATTATTTGCAAAACGCGGTCATCCAGCTTGCGCGGGTTAGGCTCAGAACTGCGATTCAAGTTTGCACGTAGCGGCTCAAACGAATCGCAACAAGTTATACACACAAAGCCTTACAGGCACTTCTAGGCATGATGTGCAAAACGTGGTCATCCAGCTTGCGCGGGTTAGGCTGAGAACTGCGATTCAAGTTCGCACATAGCGGCTCAAACGAATCGCAACAAGTTAATACACACAACGCCTTAAAGGCACTTTTACGCATTACTTTCAAAACGCGGTCATCCAGCTTGCGCGGGTTAGGCTCAGAACTGCGATTCAAGTTCGCACATAGTGGCTAAAGCGAATCGCAACAAGTTAATACACAAAAAGCCTTACAGGCACTTCTAGGCATGATGTGCATAACGCGGTCATCCAGCTTGCGCGGGTTAGGCTCAGAACTGCGATTCAAGTTTGCACGTAGCGGCTCAAACGAATCGCAACAAGTTAATACACACAAAGCCTTACAGGCACTTCTAGGCATGATGTGCAAAACGTGGTCATCCAGCTTGCGCGGGTTAGGCTGAGAACTGCGATTCAAGTTCGCACATAGCGGCTAAAGCGAATCGCAACAAGTTAATACACACAAAGCCTTACAGCCACTTTTAGGCATGATGTGAAAAACGAGGTCATCCAGCTTGCGCGGGTTAGGCTGAGAACTGCGATTCAAGTTCGCACATAGCGGTTAAAGCGAATCGCAACAAGTTAATACACACAAAGCCTTACAGGCACTTTTACGCATTATTTGCAAAACGCGGTCATCCAGCTTGCGCGGGTTAGGCTCAGAACTGCGATTCAAGTTTGCACGTAGCGGCTCAAACGAATCGCAACAAGTTAATACACACAAAGCCTTACAGGCACTTTTACGCATTATTTGCAAAACGCGGTCATCCAGCTTGCGCGGGTTAGGCTCAGAACTGCGATTCAAGTTCGCACATAGTGGCTAAAGCGAATCGCAACAAGTTAATACACAAAAAGCCTTACAGGCACTTCTAGGCATGATGTGCATAACGCGGTCATCCAGCTTGCGCGGGTTAGGCTCAGAACTGCGATTCAAGTTTGCACGTAGCGGCTCAAACGAATCGCAACAAGTTAATACACACAACGCCTTAAAGGCACTTTTAGGCATGATGTGCAAAACGTGGTCATCCAGCTTGCGCGGGTTAGGCTCAGAACTGCGATTCAAGTTTGCACGTAGCTGCTCAAACGAATCGCAACAAGTTAATACACAAAAAGCCTTACAGGCACTTTTAGGCATGATGTGCAAAACGTGGTCATCCAGCTTGCGCGGGTTAGGCTCAGAACTGCGATTCAAGTTTGCACGTAGCGGCTCAAACGAATCGCAACAAGTTAATACACTCAACACCTTACAGGCACTTTTACGGATTATTTGCAAAACGCGGTCATCCAGCTTGCGCGGGTTAGGCTCAGAACTGCGATTCAAGTTCGCACATAGTGGCTAAAGCGAATCGCAACAAGTTAATACACAAAAAGCCTTACAGGCACTTCTAGGCATGATGTGCATAACGCGGTCATCCAGCTTGCGCGGGTTAGGCTCAGAACTGCGATTCAAGTTTGCACGTAGCGGCTCAAACGAATCGCAACAAGTTAATACACACAACGACTTAAAGGCACTTTTAGGCATGATGTGCAAAACGTGGTCATCCAGCTTGCGCGGGTTAGGCTCAGAACTGCGATTCAAGTTTGCACGTAGCGGCTCAAACGAATCGCAACAAGTTAATACACACAACGCCTTAAAGGCACTTTTAGGCATGATGTGCAAAACGTGGTTACCCAGCTTGCGCGGGTTAGGCTCAGAACTGCGATTCAAGTTCGCACATAGCGGCTAAAGCGAATCGCAACAAGTTAATACACACAAAGCCTTACAGGCACTTCTAGGCATGATGTGCATAACGCGGTCATCCAGCTTGCGCGGGTTAGGCTCAGAACTGCGATTCAAGTTTGCACGTAGCGGCTCAAACGAATCGCAACAAGTTAATACACAAAAAGCCTTACAGGCACTTCTAGGCATGATGTGCAAAACGTGGTCATCCAGCTTGCGCGGGTTAGGCTCAGAACTGCGATTCAAGTTTGCACGTAGCGGCTCAAACGAATCGCAACAAGTTAATACACACAACACCTTACAGGCACTTTTACGCATTATTTGCAAAACGCTGTCATCCAGCTTGCGCGGGTTAGGCTCAGAACTGCGATTCAAGTTCGCACATAGTGGCTAAAGCGAATCGCAACAAGTTAATACACAAAAAGCCTTACAGGCACTTCTAGGCATGATGTGCATAACGCGGTCATCCAGCTTGCGCGGGTTAGGCTCAGAACTGCGATTCAAGTTTGCACGTAGCGGCTCAAACGAATCGCAACAAGTTAATACACACAACGACTTAAAGGCACTTTTAGGCATGATGTGCAAAACGTGGTCATCCAGCTTGCGCGGGTTAGGCTCAGAACTGCGATTCAAGTTTGCACGTAGCGGCTCAAACGAATCGCAACAAGTTAATACACACAACGCCTTAAAGGCACTTTTAGGCATGATGTGCAAAACGTGGTTATCCAGCTTGCGCGGGTTAGGCTCAGAACTGCGATTCAAGTTCGCACATAGTGGCTAAAGCGAATCGCAACAAGTTAATACACACAAAGCCTTACAGGCACTTCTAGGCATGATGTGCATAACGCGGTCATCCAGCTTGCGCGGGTTAGGCTCAGAACTGCGATTCAAGTTTGCACGTAGCGGCTCAAACGAATCGCAACAAGTTATACACACAAAGCCTTACAGGCACTTCTAGGCATGATGTGCAAAACGTGGTCATCCAGCTTGCGCGGGTTAGGCTGAGAACTGCGATTCAAGTTCGCACATAGCGGCTCAAACGAATCGCAACAAGTTAATACACACAACGCCTTAAAGGCACTTTTACGCATTATTTTCAAAACGCGGTCATCCAGCTTGCGCGGGTTAGGCTCAGAACTGCGATTCAAGTTCGCACATAGTGGCTAAAGCGAATCGCAACAAGTTAATACACAAAAAGCCTTACAGGCACTTCTAGGCATGATGTGCATAACGCGGTCATCCAGCTTGCGCGGGTTAGGCTCAGAACTGCGATTCAAGTTTGCACGTAGCGGCTCAAACGAATCGCAACAAGTTAATACACACAAAGCCTTACAGGCACTTCTAGGCATGATGTGCAAAACGTGGTCATCCAGCTTGCGCGGGTTAGGCTGAGAACTGCGATTCAAGTTCGCACATAGCGGCTAAAGCGAATCGCAACAAGTTAATACACACAAAGCCTTACAGCCACTTTTAGGCATGATGTGAAAAACGAGGTCATCCAGCTTGCGCGGGTTAGGCTGAGAACTGCGATTCAAGTTCGCACATAGCGGCTAAAGCGAATCGCAACAAGTTAATACACACAAAGCCTTACAGGCACTTTTACGCATTATTTGCAAAACGCGGTCATCCAGCTTGCGCGGGTTAGGCTCAGAACTGCGATTCAAGTTTGCACGTAGCGGCTCAAACGAATCGCAACAAGTTAATACACACAAAGCCTTACAGGCACTTTTACGCATTATTTGCAAAACGCGGTCATCCAGCTTGCGCGGGTTAGGCTCAGAACTGCGATTCAAGTTCGCACATAGTGGCTAAAGCGAATCGCAACAAGTTAATACACAAAAAGCCTTACAGGCACTTCTAGGCATGATGTGCATAACGCGGTCATCCAGCTTGCGCGGGTTAGGCTCAGAACTGCGATTCAAGTTTGCACGTAGCGGCTCAAACGAATCGCAACAAGTTAATACACACAACGCCTTAAAGGCACTTTTAGGCATGATGTGCAAAACGTGGTCATCCAGCTTGCGCGGGTTAGGCTCAGAACTGCGATTAAAGTTTGCACGTAGCTGCTCAAACGAATCGCAACAAGTTAATACACACAAAGCCTTACAGGCACTTGTAGGCATGATGTGCATAACGCGGTCATCCAGCTTGCGCGGGTTAGGCTCAGAATTGCGATTCAAGTTTGCACGTAGAGGCTCAAACGAATAGCAACAAGTTAATACACACAACGACTTAAAGGCACTTTTAGGCATGATGTTCAAAACGAGGTTATCCAGCTTGCGCGGGTTAGGCTCAGAACTGCGATTCAAGTTCGCACGTAGTGGCTAAAGCGAATCGCAACAAGTTAATACACACAAAGCCTTACAGGCACTTCTAGGCATGATGTGCATAACGCGGTCATCCAGCTTGCGCGGGTTAGGCTCAGAATTGCGATTCAAGTTTGCACGTAGCGGCTCAAACGAATCGCAACAAGTTAATACACACAACGCCTTACAGGCACTTTTACGCATTATTTGCAAAACGCGGTCATCCAGCTTGCGCGGGTTAGGCTCAGAACTGCGATTCAAGTTCGCACATAGTGGCTAAAGCGAATCGCAACAAGTTAATACACAAAAAGCCTTACAGGCACTTCTAGGCATGATGTGCATAAGGCGGTCATCCAGCTTGCGCGGGTTAGGCTCAGAACTGCGATTCAAGTTCGCACATAGTGGCTAAATCGAATCGCAACAAGTTAATACTGTGAAGAGGAAGAAGTGCACAAGGAACATGCCAGTCAGTGGCATCGTGATCGCTGCGCGTGCTGGATCTGCCTGTGTTCGCTGCCGCTGTGTTCGAAGCTGATCTGCTCAGTCCTGCTGATCAAGTCCTGTTGATCCGCTGAATAAACCCCCCATTCTTACATTTGGTGGAGCTGCCGGTCAAGATCTATCCTCTCGCCCTGGAACTCCGCAGCCGTACATTACCACCTCCTGCGATGCCTGAGGACGTCAACCACCAAGCCGTACAAGTTGGCTCTGCCATCATCTGCCCCGGCTCCCTCCGCCAGCGTGACCCCGCCATCTTCAGCGGCACTGACGACCACGATGTCGAGGACTGGCTCACATCCTATGAACGAGTGAGCGTTTACAACAAATGGGACGCGGAAACAAAGTTAAGCAACGTCATTTTCTATCTCACCGGCGTAGCAAACCTATGGTTTCGAAACCATGAAGCGGACATTCCATCATGGTCCGCGTTTAAAGCCAGCTTCTCTGAAGTCTTCGGCCGACCAGCTGTGAGGAAACTCCGCGCTGAACAGCGCTTGCGTACGCGGTCTCAGCAAGCTGGCGAAAATTTCACGAGCTATATCGAGGACGTCGTCGACCTGTGCAAGCGCATTAACCCACACATGTCAGAGGCCGAGAAGATCAAGCACATTCTGCAAGGCATCGATGACGATGCCTTTCAGATGCTGTCGGCTCGAGATATCCGCACCGTCGCACAAGTGGTCACACTGTGTCAAAGTTATGATGAACTGCGAAAACAAAGGGCCATAACTCGCGCGAACACCATGCACTCCGAGTCCCTTGCTGGCCTGACAGATGCATGTGAACATTCTGCGCTCCTACCACAAATTAAGAGCTTCATTCGGGAAGAAGTTGCTCGACAGCTCTCCCTTATATCCTGCCATCAAGAACCTTCCTCAAACCTAGCTCCTAGTTTGCGCCACATTATTCAAGAACAGGTAGCTGAATCTCTTCCTCCAGCCCCTCAACCCATGCCTGTTACAGCGCCGTTAACTTATGCGGCTGTTGCGGCCCGACAGCCACCTGCATATGCTCCACCGCCACCAGCCTACGTTCAGCCGCCTCCTGCGCCTGCGCGAGAACCTGCGCAGTTTATGCGACCGGCTCCAAGACCACGTAATCCCTGGCGCACGACGGATAACCGGCCAATCTGTTACACTTGCGGGCTTGCTGGACACATTTCTCGTTACTGCCGCAACCGTCTCCCGGTGTCGGCACCACCTACTCATGGTTCTGCATACTGGTCTCCGACGCCTCAGTATTCCGCGCCTACTGAGCCTCCAGCTGGCCCTCAGTTCTCCCCAGACCGCTCAGCCATGTCCGACCGCCGTTCACCGTCGCCGCGACGCCGCTCTATCTCTCCGATGCGACGTCGACAGAACGCTTCACATGAGGAAAACTAGAGGCCGCAGTTCCTGAGGCGAGAACTGCGACCCAGTCGAACTTCCCAAGTCCTCATCTGTCGCCGACAAACCTAATTGAAGTTTTCGTCGAGGGTGTTGCTGTCATGGCTCTAATTGACACTGGTGCTGCGATTTCGGTAATGGACGCAAAACTATGTCGCACTTTAAAGAAAGTGAAGACGCCAATTGCGGGACTTTCGTTGCGAACGGCCAGCGCTCAGCATATCAAGCCTTTAGCAGCGTGCACCGCTCGAGTAGTTATTCAAAATTCCCTTTATACGATTGAGTTCGTCGTGCTGCCAAGTTGCTCGCACGCTGTAATTTTAGGCTGGGATTTCCTGTCGCGTCATGCTGCTATTATCGATTGTGCTCGAGCTGAAGTGGGGTTCTCGACTATGCCCGATGCCTTACCAGACGCTGATCAGTCAAATTCCGGTGCTAAAGCCCTCGTCGCCGAAGATATCGACCTTCCTCCCTGCTCTTCAGTGCTTGTTCGTGTCGCTTGTGCATCTCTTAGCGATGACACCGTTCTCTTCACACCAGCCCATACTTTCCTGCGCCGCAAGTGCCTTCCATTGCCCTACGCAGTGCTCGCTATTTCCGCTGGCTTTTCCATGTTATGGGTCTCTAACCCATTTAACTCCCCTACTGCTTTGCGCCATGGCGAATGTCTCGGAAGTATCCAGCCAATCGCATCTCTTCTGATCTCTGAGGAACCTGACGACGCGCCGCACTGTGCCGTGACTGCGCTCAGCCCCCCTTCAATTGCGCCCGCTCCCCCCTCTACAGACTTGTTTCTCCGTTCCATCGATGCCGATCTTCCTCCAGAGCAGCGCACTCAGCTTTTGAACCTACTACATCACTTTCGCTCCTCCTTCGACTCTCATCAAAGTTCTTTGGGTCAAACTTCTACAGTCACTCATCGCATCGACACCGGCACCCACGCACCACTACGACAGCGTCCCTATCGTGTGTCTGCAACCGAACGCCAGGCTATAGAAGAGCAAGTCGACCTAATGATCCAGAATGGCGTGATTCAGCCCTCAAGCAGCCCTTGGGCCTCACCTGTTGTCCTTGTAAAAAAGAAAGATGGTTCTATCCGCTTCTGTGTCGATTATCGCCGCCTTAATAAGATAACGCGAAAGGACGTCTATCCTCTCCCGCGCATCGACGACGCTCTCGATTGTTTGCAAGGCGCCGAACTCTTTTCTTCCCTAGATTTACGTTCCGGGTACTGGCAAGTCCCCTTGGAAGCGGCTGATCGCCCCAAAACTGCCTTTGTAACTCCCGACGGCTTGTACGAATTCACAGTTATGCCGTTTGGCCTTTGTAATGCTCCGGCAACATTTGAGAGGATGATGGACACCATTTTGCGTGGCCTAAAGTGGAAGACATGCCTCTGCAACCTCGATGACATTGTCGTCTTTTCTCGTGACTTTGACACACACCTCTACCGTCTGAAGCACGTTTTGACCTGCCTATCTGATGCCGGACTGCAGCTGAATTTGAAAAAATGTCGTTTTGCCGCCCGCCAGCTCAACATTCTCGGCCACGTTGTTTCCAAAGAAGGTGTATCTCCAGACCCTGCCAAACTTCGTGCCGTAACAGCCTTTCCCAAACCGACTTCCATCAAAGATCTACGTAGCTTCCTCGGGCTGTGCTCTTACTTTCGCCGCTTTATTAAGAATTTTGCTTCCATTGCTGCTCCCTTGACAGAACTTCTGTCCGGCAGTTCCGACCTTTCGTCGTGGTCACCAGCGTGCGACGATGCCTTCAATGCTTTACGACATATCCTCACGGCACCGCCTGTCCTACGTCATTTCGACCCCACTGCGCCTACTGAGGTCCACACAGACGCCAGTGGTATTGGTCTCGGCGCTGTGCTCGCTCAGCGCAAAGCAGGTTATGCTGAATACGTGGTCGCCTATGCTAGCCGTACACTCACGAAGGCTGAATCCAATTACTCTGTCACTGAAAAAGAATGCTTAGCGATTATTTGGGCTCTTACTAAATTCCGCCCTTACCTCTATGGTCGCCCTTTTGACGTAGTGACGGACCACCATGCGCTTTGCTGGCTTTCCTCACTGAAAGACCCGTCCGGCAGACTGGCAAGATGGGCTCTTCGCCTTCAGGAATATGATGTCCGCGTTGTTTACCGCTCTGGCCGCAAACATCACGATGCCGATGCACTTTCCCGCTGCCCCCTTACAGCTGAGGTCGCGAGCCTTTCCCCTTCCGACGACTCCCCGCCATCGCTTCACATCAATGACATGCCGTCAGCGCAGCGGCAAGATCCTTGGATAAACTCTATCCTCGATTTTATCTCCAATCCTACAGCTGCTTCTCCATCGCGTGCTCTCCGCCGCCATGCTTCCCACTTCGCCATTCGTGATAACCTCCTCTACCGCCGCAACTACTGTGCAGATGGCCGCAAGTGGTTGCTAGTTATTCCCCGGCAGCTACGTTCGCAAATTTGTGACTATTTCCACGCTGACCCACAATCCGGTCACGCGGGCGTCTTCAAGACATACACTCGTCTCCGGCTGCGTTACTACTGGCGGGGTATGTACACCTTTGTACTCAAGTACGTTCGCTCATGCCTCACCTGTCAACGTCGCAAGCCATCTCCTCAACGTTCTGCTGGAGAGTTGCTGCCGTTACCCAGCCCACCACGTCCTTTCGACCGCGTCGGCATTGATTTGTACGGGCCGCTTCCCTACACTGCGGCCGGCAACCGCTGGGCTATCGTAGCCGTTGATCATCTGACGAGGTATGCAGAAACCGCCGCACTTCCATCTGCCACAGCGTCAGAAGTAGCTTTCTTCATTTTGCAGCGATTTGTTCTTCGCCATGGCGCACCTCGAGAGCTGCTCAGCGACAGAGGACGCGTTTTCTTGAGTGATGTTGTAAAAGCCTTGCTCACCAAGTGCAACATAATTCATAGAACCACCTCCGCCTATCATCCCCAGACTAATGGCCTCACTGAGCGTTTTAATCGTACCCTTGGCGACATGCTCTCTATGTACATCTCCTCCAACCACTCAAACTGGGACCTCGTCCTTCCGTATGTCACGTACGCATACAATACCGCAACGCAGTCTACTACTGGCTTCTCTCCTTTTTTTCTCCTCTACGGCCGTCACCCCTCTGCAACAATCGACACCATACTTCCGTATCAGCCAGACATATCAGAGTATACACCTGCGTCTCAAGCAGCCCAGCATGCGGAAGACTGTCGACAAATCGCCCGCGCATTCACGGCCAACACCCAGTACCGCCATAAATCCAACCATGACAGCCAACACTCGACACCGCACTTCTCGTCTGGCGCTCTTGTGTGGCTATGGATACCTTCCAATGCCCCTGGACTGTCTTCAAAATTTCTTGCTAAATATCATGGCCCATACCGTGTTCTGGAGCGCACCTCTCCGGTTAATTATGTGGTGGAACCTGTTACGCCGTCCCATGATCTACGCCGGCGCGGACGCGAGATTGTTCACGTCCAGCGCCTCAAACCCTATTACGACCCTGCCGTCTTGCTCACACCGTAAGTCGCCAGGATGTCTCCTCTTCGTCCCGCGGGTAATTGTGAAGAGGAAGAAGTGCACAAGGAACATGCCAGTCAGTGGCATCGTGATCGCTGCGCGTGCTGGATCTGCCTGTGTTCGCTGCCGCTGTGTTCGAAGCTGATCTGCTCAGTCCTGCTGATCAAGTCCTGTTGATCCGCTGAATAAACCCCCCATTCTTACAATACACAAAAAGCATTACAGGCACTTCTAGGCATGATGTGCAAAACGTGGTCATCCAGCTTGCGCGGGTTAGGCTCAGAACTGCGATTCAAGTTTGCACGTAGAGGCTCAAACGAATCGCAACAAGTTAATACACACAACACCTTACAGGCACTTTTACGCATTATTTGCAAAACGCGGTCATCCAGCTTGCGCGGGTTAGGCTCAGAACTGCGATTCAAGTTCGCACATAGTGGCTAAAGCGAATCGCAACAAGTTAATACACAAAAAGCCTTACAGGCACTTCTAGGCATGATGTGCATAACGCGGTCATCCAGCTTGCGCGGGTTAGGCTCAGAACTGCGATTCAAGTTCGCACATAGTGGCTAAAGCGAATCGCAACAAGTTAATACACAAAAAGCCTTACAGGCACTTCTAGGCATGATGTGCATAACGCGGTCATCCAGCTTGCGCGGGTTAGGCTCAGAACTGCGATTCAAGTTCGCACATAGTGGCTAAAGCGAATCGCAACAAGTTAATACACAAAAAGCCTTACAGGCACTTCTAGGCATGATGTGCATAACGCGGTCATCCAGCTTGCGCGGGTTAGGCTCAGAACTGCGATTCAAGTTTGCACATAGCGGCTCAAACGAATCGCAACAAGTTAATACACACAACGCCTTACAGGCACTTTTACGCATTATTTGCGAAACGCGGTCATCCAGCTTGCGCGGGTTAGGCTCAGAACTGCGATTCAAGTTCGCACATAGTGGCTAAAGCGAATCGCAACAAGTTAATACACAAAAAGCCTTACAGGCACTTCTAGGCATGATGTGCATAAGGCGGTCATCCAGCTTGCGCGGGTTAGGCTCAGAACTGCGATTCAAGTTCGCACATAGTGGCTAAATCGAATCGCAACAAGTTAATACACAAAAAGACTTACAGGCACTTCTAGGCATGATGTGCAAAACGTGGTCATCCAGCTTGCGCGGGTTAGGCTCAGAACTGCGATTCAAGTTTGCACGTAGAGGCTCAAACGAATCGCAACAAGTTAATACACACAACACCTTACAGGCACTTTTACGCATTATTTGCAAAACGCGGTCATCCAGCTTGCGCGGGTTAGGCTCAGAACTGCGATTCAAGTTCGCACATAGTGGCTAAAGCGAATCGCAACAAGTTAATACACAAAAAGCCTTACAGGCACTTCTAGGCATGATGTGCATAACGCGGTCATCCAGCTTGCGCGGGTTAGGCTCAGAACTGCGATTCAAGTTCGCACATAGTGGCTAAAGCGAATCGCAACAAGTTAATACACAAAAAGCCTTACAGGCACTTCTAGGCATGATGTGCATAACGCGGTCATCCAGCTTGCGCGGGTTAGGCTCAGAACTGCGATTCAAGTTCGCACATAGCGGCTCAAACGAATCGCAACAAGTTAATGCACACAACGCCTTACAGGCACTTTTACGCATTATTTGCAAAACGCGGTCATCCAGCTTGCGCGGGTTAGGCTCAGAACTGCGATTCAAGTTTGCACGTAGCGGCTCAAACGAATCGCAACAAGTTATACACACAAAGCCTTACAGGCACTTCTAGGCATGATGTGCAAAACGTGGTCATCCAGCTTGCGCGGGTTAGGCTGAGAACTGCGATTCAAGTTCGCACATAGCGGCTCAAACGAATCGCAACAAGTTAATACACACAACGCCTTAAAGGCACTTTTACGCATTACTTTCAAAACGCGGTCATCCAGCTTGCGCGGGTTAGGCTCAGAACTGCGATTCAAGTTCGCACATAGTGGCTAAAGCGAATCGCAACAAGTTAATACACAAAAAGCCTTACAGGCACTTCTAGGCATGATGTGCATAACGCGGTCATCCAGCTTGCGCGGGTTAGGCTCAGAACTGCGATTCAAGTTTGCACGTAGCGGCTCAAACGAATCGCAACAAGTTAATACACACAAAGCCTTACAGGCACTTCTAGGCATGATGTGCAAAACGTGGTCATCCAGCTTGCGCGGGTTAGGCTGAGAACTGCGATTCAAGTTCGCACATAGCGGCTAAAGCGAATCGCAACAAGTTAATACACACAAAGCCTTACAGCCACTTTTAGGCATGATGTGAAAAACGAGGTCATCCAGCTTGCGCGGGTTAGGCTGAGAACTGCGATTCAAGTTCGCACATAGCGGTTAAAGCGAATCGCAACAAGTTAATACACACAAAGCCTTACAGGCACTTTTACGCATTATTTGCAAAACGCGGTCATCCAGCTTGCGCGGGTTAGGCTCAGAACTGCGATTCAAGTTTGCACGTAGCGGCTCAAACGAATCGCAACAAGTTAATACACACAAAGCCTTACAGGCACTTTTACGCATTATTTGCAAAACGCGGTCATCCAGCTTGCGCGGGTTAGGCTCAGAACTGCGATTCAAGTTCGCACATAGTGGCTAAAGCGAATCGCAACAAGTTAATACACAAAAAGCCTTACAGGCACTTCTAGGCATGATGTGCATAACGCGGTCATCCAGCTTGCGCGGGTTAGGCTCAGAACTGCGATTCAAGTTTGCACGTAGCGGCTCAAACGAATCGCAACAAGTTAATACACACAACGCCTTAAAGGCACTTTTAGGCATGATGTGCAAAACGTGGTCATCCAGCTTGCGCGGGTTAGGCTCAGAACTGCGATTCAAGTTTGCACGTAGCTGCTCAAACGAATCGCAACAAGTTAATACACACAAAGCCTTACAGGCACTTGTAGGCATGATGTGCATAACGCGGTCATCCAGCTTGCGCGGGTTAGGCTCAGAATTGCGATTCAAGTTTGCATGTAGAGGCTCAAACGAATAGCAACAAGTTAATACACACAACGACTTAAAGGCACTTTTAGGCATGATGTTCAAAACGAGGTTATCCAGCTTGCGCGGGTTAGGCTCTGAACTGCGATTCAAGTTCGCACGTAGTGGCTAAAGCGAATCGCAACAAGTTAATACACACAAAGCCTTACAGGCACTTCTAGGCATGATGTGCATAACGCGGTCATCCAGCTTGCGCGGGTTAGGCTCAGAATTGCGATTCAAGTTTGCACGTAGCGGCTCAAACGAATCGCAACAAGTTAATACACACAACGCCTTACAGGCACTTTTACGCATTATTTGCAAAACGCGGTCATCCAGCTTGCGCGGGTTAGGCTCAGAACTGCGATTCAAGTTCGCACATAGTGGCTAAAGCGAATCGCAACAAGTTAATACACAAAAAGCCTTACAGGCACTTCTAGGCATGATGTGCATAAGGCGGTCATCCAGCTTGCGCGGGTTAGGCTCAGAACTGCGATTCAAGTTCGCACATAGTGGCTAAATCGAATCGCAACAAGTTAATACACAAAAAGCATTACAGGCACTTCTAGGCATGATGTGCAAAACGTGGTCATCCAGCTTGCGCGGGTTAGGCTCAGAACTGCGATTCAAGTTTGCACGTAGAGGCTCAAACGAATCGCAACAAGTTAATACACACAACACCTTACAGGCACTTTTACGCATTATTTGCAAAACGCGGTCATCCAGCTTGCGCGGGTTAGGCTCAGAACTGCGATTCAAGTTCGCACATAGTGGCTAAAGCGAATCGCAACAAGTTAATACACAAAAAGCCTTACAGGCACTTCTAGGCATGATGTCCATAACGCGGTCATCCAGCTTGCGCGGGTTAGGCTCAGAACTGCGATTCAAGTTCGCACATAGTGGCTAAAGCGAATCGCAACAAGTTAATACACAAAAAGCCTTACAGGCACTTCTAGGCATGATGTGCATAACGCGGTCATCCAGCTTGCGCGGGTTAGGCTCAGAACTGCGATTCAAGTTCGCACATAGTGGCTAAAGCGAATCGCAACAAGTTAATACACAAAAAGCCTTACAGGCACTTCTAGGCATGATGTGCATAAGGCGGTCATCCAGCTTGCGCGGGTTAGGCTCAGAACTGCGATTCAAGTTCGCACATAGTGGCTAAATCGAATCGCAACAAGTTAATACACAAAAAGACTTACAGGCACTTCTAGGCATGATGTGCAAAACGTGGTCATCCAGCTTGCGCGGGTTAGGCTCAGAACTGCGATTCAAGTTTGCACGTAGAGGCTCAAACGAATCGCAACAAGTTAATACACACAACACCTTACAGGCACTTTTACGCATTATTTGCAAAACGCGGTCATCCAGCTTGCGCGGGTTAGGCTCAGAACTGCGATTCAAGTTCGCACATAGTGGCTAAAGCGAATCGCAACAAGTTAATACACAAAAAGCCTTACAGGCACTTCTAGGCATGATGTGCATAACGCGGTCATCCAGCTTGCGCGGGTTAGGCTCAGAACTGCGATTCAAGTTCGCACATAGTGGCTAAAGCGAATCGCAACAAGTTAATACACAAAAAGCCTTACAGGCACTTCTAGGCATGATGTGCATAACGCGGTCATCCAGCTTGCGCGGGTTAGGCTCAGAACTGCGATTCAAGTTCGCACATAGCGGCTCAAACGAATCGCAACAAGTTAATACACACAACGCCTTACAGGCACTTTTACGCATTATTTGCAAAACGCGGTCATCCAGCTTGCGCGGGTTAGGCTCAGAACTGCGATTCAAGTTCGCACATAGTGGCTAAAGCGAATCGCAACAAGTTAATACACAAAAAGCCTTACAGGCACTTCTAGGCATGATGTGCATAACGCGGTCATCCAGCTTGCGCGGGTTAGGCTCAGAACTGCGATTCAAGTTTGCACGTAGCGGCTCAAACGAATCGCAACAAGTTAATACACACAACGCTTTAAAGGCACTTTTAGGCATGATGTGCAAAACGTGGTCATCCAGCTTGCGCGGGTTAGGCTGAGAACTGCGATTCAAGTTCGCACATAGCGGCTAAAGCGAATCGCAACAAGTTAATACACACAAAGCCTTACAGGCACTTTTAGGCATGATGTGAAAAACGAGGTCATCCAGCTTGCGCGGGTTAGGCTGAGAACTGCGATTCAAGTTCGCACATAGCGGCTAAAGCGAATCGCAACAAGTTAATACACACAAAGCCTTACAGGCACTTCTAGGCATGATGTGCATAACGCGGTCATCCAGCTTGAGCGGGTTAGGCTCAGAACTGCGATTCAAGTTTGCACGTAGCGGCTCAAACGAATCGCAACAAGTTAATACATACAACGCCTTAAAGGCACTTTTAGGCATGATGTGCAAAACGTGGTCATCCAGCTTGCGCGGGTTAGGCTCAGAACTGCGATTCAAGTTTGCACGTATCGGCTCAAACGAATCGCAACAAGTTAATACACACAAAGCCTTACAGGCACTTCTAGGCATGATGTGCAAAACGTGGTCATCCAGCTTGCGCGGGTTAGGCTGAGAACTGCGATTCAAGTTCGCACATAGCGGCTAAAGCGAATCGCAACAAGTTAATACACACAAAGCCTTACAGGCACTTTTAGGCATGATGTGAAAAACGAGGTCATCCAGCTTGCGCGGGTTAGGCTGAGAACTGCGATTCAAGTTCGCACATAGCGGCTAAAGCGAATCGCAACAAGTTAATACACACAAAGCCTTACAGGCACTTCTAGGCATGATGTGCATAACGCGGTCATCCAGCTTGCGCGGGTTAGGCTCAGAACTGCGATTCAAGTTTGCACGTAGCGGCTCAAACGAATCGCAACAAGTTAATACACAAAAAGCCTTACAGGCACTTCTAGGCATGATGTGCAAAACGTGGTCATCCAGCTTGCGCGGGTTAGGCTCAGAACTGCGATTCAAGTTTGCACGTAGCGGCTCAAACGAATCGCAACAAGTTAATACACACAACACCTTACAGGCACTTTTACGCATTATTTGCAAAACGCGGTCATCCAGCTTGCGCGGGTTAGGCTCAGAACTGCGATTCAAGTTCGCACATAGTGGCTAAAGTGAATCGCAACAAGTTAATACACAAAAAGCCTTACAGGCACTTCTAGGCATGATGTGCATAACGCGGTCATCCAGCTTGCGCGGGTTAGGCTCAGAACTGCGATTCAAGTTTGCACGTAGCGGCTCAAACGAATCGCAACAAGTTAATACACACAACGACTTAAAGGCACTTTTAGGCATGATGTGCAAAACGTGGTCATCCAGCTTGCGCGTGTTAGGCTCAGAACTGCGATTCAAGTTTGCACGTAGCGGCTCAAACGAATCGCAACAAGTTAATACACACAACGCCTTAAAGGCACTTTTAGGCATGATGTGCAAAACGTGGTTATCCAGCTTGCGCGGGTTAGGCTCAGAACTGCGATTCAAGTTCGCACATAGTGGCTAAAGCGAATCGCAACAAGTTAATACACACAAAGCCTTACAGGCACTTCTAGGCATGATGTGCATAACGCGGTCACCCAGCTTGCGCGGGTTAGGCTCAGAATTGCGATTCAAATTTGCACGTAGCGGCTCCAACGAATCGCAACAAGTTAATACACACAAAGCCTTACAGGCACTTTTACGCATTATTTGCAAAACGCGGTCATCCAGCTTGCGCGGGTTAGGCTCAGAACTGCGATTCAAGTTCGCACATAGTGGCTAAAGCGAATCGCAACAAGTTAATACACAAAAAGCCTTACAGGCACTTCTAGGCATGATGTGCATAACGCGGTCATCCAGCTTGCGCGGGTTAGGCTCAGAACTGCGATTCAAGTTTGCACGTAGCGGCTCAAACGAATCGCAACAAGTTAATACACACAACGCCTTAAAGGCACTTTTAGGCATGATGTGCAAAACGTGGTCATCCAGCTTGCGCGGGTTAGGCTCAGAACTGCGATTCAAGTTTGCACGTAGCGGCTCAAACGAATCGCAACAAGTTAATACACACAAAGCCTTACAGGCACTTGTAGGCATGATGTGCATAACGCGGTCATCCAGCTTGCGCGGGTTAGGCTCAGAATTGCGATTCAAGTTTGCACGTAGAGGCTCAAACGAATCGCAACAAGTTAATACACACAACGACTTAAAGGCACTTTTAGGCATGATGTTCAAAACGAGGTTATCCAGCTTGCGCGGGTTAGGCTCAGAACTGCGATTCAAGTTCGCACGTAGTGGCTAAAGCGAATCGCAACAAGTTAATACACACAAAGCCTTACAGGCACTTCTAGGCATGATGTGCATAACGCGGTCATCCAGCTTGCGCGGGTTAGGCTCAGAATTGCGATTCAAGTTTGCACGTAGCGGCTCAAACGAATCGCAACAAGTTAATACACACAACGCCTTACAGGCACTTTTACGCATTATTTGCAAAACGCGGTCATCCAGCTTGCGCGGGTTAGGCTCAGAACTGCGATTCAAGTTCGCACATAGTGGCTAAAGCGAATCGCAACAAGTTAATACACAAAAAGCCTTACAGGCACTTCTAGGCATGATGTGCATAACGCGGTCATCCAGCTTGAGCGGGTTAGGCTCAGAACTGCGATTCAAGTTTGCACGTAGCGGCTCAAACGAATCGCAACAAGTTAATACATACAACGCCTTAAAGGCACTTTTAGGCATGATGTGCAAAACGTGGTCATCCAGCTTGCGCGGGTTAGGCTCAGAACTGCGATTCAAGTTTGCACGTATCGGCTCAAACGAATCGCAACAAGTTAATACACACAAAGCCTTACAGGCACTTCTAGGCATGATGTGCAAAACGTGGTCATCCAGCTTGCGCGGGTTAGGCTGAGAACTGCGATTCAAGTTCGCACATAGCGGCTAAAGCGAATCGCAACAAGTTAATACACACAAAGCCTTACAGGCACTTTTAGGCATGATGTGAAAAACGAGGTCATCCAGCTTGCGCGGGTTAGGCTGAGAACTGCGATTCAAGTTCGCACATAGCGGCTAAAGCGAATCGCAACAAGTTAATACACACAAAGCCTTACAGGCACTTCTAGGCATGATGTGCATAACGCGGTCATCCAGCTTGCGCGGGTTAGGCTCAGAACTGCGATTCAAGTTTGCACGTAGCGGCTCAAACGAATCGCAACAAGTTAATACACAAAAAGCCTTACAGGCACTTCTAGGCATGATGTGCAAAACGTGGTCATCCAGCTTGCGCGGGTTAGGCTCAGAACTGCGATTCAAGTTTGCACGTAGCGGCTCAAACGAATCGCAACAAGTTAATACACACAACACCTTACAGGCACTTTTACGCATTATTTGCAAAACGCGGTCATCCAGCTTGCGCGGGTTAGGCTCAGAACTGCGATTCAAGTTCGCACATAGTGGCTAAAGTGAATCGCAACAAGTTAATACACAAAAAGCCTTACAGGCACTTCTAGGCATGATGTGCATAACGCGGTCATCCAGCTTGCGCGGGTTAGGCTCAGAACTGCGATTCAAGTTTGCACGTAGCGGCTCAAACGAATCGCAACAAGTTAATACACACAACGACTTAAAGGCACTTTTAGGCATGATGTGCAAAACGTGGTCATCCAGCTTGCGCGTGTTAGGCTCAGAACTGCGATTCAAGTTTGCACGTAGCGGCTCAAACGAATCGCAACAAGTTAATACACACAACGCCTTAAAGGCACTTTTAGGCATGATGTGCAAAACGTGGTTATCCAGCTTGCGCGGGTTAGGCTCAGAACTGCGATTCAAGTTCGCACATAGTGGCTAAAGCGAATCGCAACAAGTTAATACACACAAAGCCTTACAGGCACTTCTAGGCATGATGTGCATAACGCGGTCACCCAGCTTGCGCGGGTTAGGCTCAGAATTGCGATTCAAGTTTGCACGTAGCTGCTCAAACGAATCGCAACAAGTTAATACACACAAAGCCTTACAGGCACTTGTAGGCATGATGTGCATAACGCGGTCATCCAGCTTGCGCGGGTTAGGCTCAGAATTGCGATTCAAGTTTGCATGTAGAGGCTCAAACGAATAGCAACAAGTTAATACACACAACGACTTAAAGGCACTTTTAGGCATGATGTTCAAAACGAGGTTATCCAGCTTGCGCGGGTTAGGCTCTGAACTGCGATTCAAGTTCGCACGTAGTGGCTAAAGCGAATCGCAACAAGTTAATACACACAAAGCCTTACAGGCACTTCTAGGCATGATGTGCATAACGCGGTCATCCAGCTTGCGCGGGTTAGGCTCAGAATTGCGATTCAAGTTTGCACGTAGCGGCTCAAACGAATCGCAACAAGTTAATACACACAACGCCTTACAGGCACTTTTACGCATTATTTGCAAAACGCGGTCATCCAGCTTGCGCGGGTTAGGCTCAGAACTGCGATTCAAGTTCGCACATAGTGGCTAAAGCGAATCGCAACAAGTTAATACACAAAAAGCCTTACAGGCACTTCTAGGCATGATGTGCATAAGGCGGTCATCCAGCTTGCGCGGGTTAGGCTCAGAACTGCGATTCAAGTTCGCACATAGTGGCTAAATCGAATCGCAACAAGTTAATACACAAAAAGCATTACAGGCACTTCTAGGCATGATGTGCAAAACGTGGTCATCCAGCTTGCGCGGGTTAGGCTCAGAACTGCGATTCAAGTTTGCACGTAGAGGCTCAAACGAATCGCAACAAGTTAATACACACAACACCTTACAGGCACTTTTACGCATTATTTGCAAAACGCGGTCATCCAGCTTGCGCGGGTTAGGCTCAGAACTGCGATTCAAGTTCGCACATAGTGGCTAAAGCGAATCGCAACAAGTTAATACACAAAAAGCCTTACAGGCACTTCTAGGCATGATGTCCATAACGCGGTCATCCAGCTTGCGCGGGTTAGGCTCAGAACTGCGATTCAAGTTCGCACATAGTGGCTAAAGCGAATCGCAACAAGTTAATACACAAAAAGCCTTACAGGCACTTCTAGGCATGATGTGCATAACGCGGTCATCCAGCTTGCGCGGGTTAGGCTCAGAACTGCGATTCAAGTTCGCACATAGTGGCTAAAGCGAATCGCAACAAGTTAATACACAAAAAGCCTTACAGGCACTTCTAGGCATGATGTGCATAAGGCGGTCATCCAGCTTGCGCGGGTTAGGCTCAGAACTGCGATTCAAGTTCGCACATAGTGGCTAAATCGAATCGCAACAAGTTAATACACAAAAAGACTTACAGGCACTTCTAGGCATGATGTGCAAAACGTGGTCATCCAGCTTGCGCGGGTTAGGCTCAGAACTGCGATTCAAGTTTGCACGTAGAGGCTCAAACGAATCGCAACAAGTTAATACACACAACACCTTACAGGCACTTTTACGCATTATTTGCAAAACGCGGTCATCCAGCTTGCGCGGGTTAGGCTCAGAACTGCGATTCAAGTTCGCACATAGTGGCTAAAGCGAATCGCAACAAGTTAATACACAAAAAGCCTTACAGGCACTTCTAGGCATGATGTGCATAACGCGGTCATCCAGCTTGCGCGGGTTAGGCTCAGAACTGCGATTCAAGTTCGCACATAGTGGCTAAAGCGAATCGCAACAAGTTAATACACAAAAAGCCTTACAGGCACTTCTAGGCATGATGTGCATAACGCGGTCATCCAGCTTGCGCGGGTTAGGCTCAGAACTGCGATTCAAGTTCGCACATAGCGGCTCAAACGAATCGCAACAAGTTAATACACACAACGCCTTACAGGCACTTTTACGCATTATTTGCAAAACGCGGTCATCCAGCTTGCGCGGGTTAGGCTCAGAACTGCGATTCAAGTTCGCACATAGTGGCTAAAGCGAATCGCAACAAGTTAATACACAAAAAGCCTTACAGGCACTTCTAGGCATGATGTGCATAACGCGGTCATCCAGCTTGCGCGGGTTAGGCTCAGAACTGCGATTCAAGTTCGCACATAGTGGCTAAAGCGAATCGCAACAAGTTAATACACAAAAAGCCTTACAGGCACTTCTAGGCATGATGTGCATAACGCGGTCATCCAGCTTGCGCGGGTTAGGCTCAGAACTGCGATTCAAGTTCGCACATAGCGGCTCAAACGAATCGCAACAAGTTAATACACACAACGCTTTAAAGGCACTTTTAGGCATGATGTGCAAAACGTGGTCATCCAGCTTGCGCGGGTTAGGCTGAGAACTGCGATTCAAGTTCGCACATAGCGGCTAAAGCGAATCGCAACAAGTTAATACACACAAAGCCTTACAGGCACTTTTAGGCATGATGTGAAAAACGAGGTCATCCAGCTTGCGCGGGTTAGGCTGAGAACTGCGATTCAAGTTCGCACATAGCGGCTAAAGCGAATCGCAACAAGTTAATACACACAAAGCCTTACAGGCACTTCTAGGCATGATGTGCATAACGCGGTCATCCAGCTTGAGCGGGTTAGGCTCAGAACTGCGATTCAAGTTTGCACGTAGCGGCTCAAACGAATCGCAACAAGTTAATACATACAACGCCTTAAAGGCACTTTTAGGCATGATGTGCAAAACGTGGTCATCCAGCTTGCGCGGGTTAGGCTCAGAACTGCGATTCAAGTTTGCACGTATCGGCTCAAACGAATCGCAACAAGTTAATACACACAAAGCCTTACAGGCACTTCTAGGCATGATGTGCAAAACGTGGTCATCCAGCTTGCGCGGGTTAGGCTGAGAACTGCGATTCAAGTTCGCACATAGCGGCTAAAGCGAATCGCAACAAGTTAATACACACAAAGCCTTACAGGCACTTTTAGGCATGGTGTGAAAAACGAGGTCATCCAGCTTGCGCGGGTTAGGCTGAGAACTGCGATTCAAGTTCGCACATAGCGGCTAAAGCGAATCGCAACAAGTTAATACACACAAAGCCTTACAGGCACTTCTAGGCATGATGTGCATAACGCGGTCATCCAGCTTGCGCGGGTTAGGCTCAGAACTGCGATTCAAGTTTGCACGTAGCGGCTCAAACGAATCGCAACAAGTTAATACACAAAAAGCCTTACAGGCACTTCTAGGCATGATGTGCAAAACGTGGTCATCCAGCTTGCGCGGGTTAGGCTCAGAACTGCGATTCAAGTTTGCACGTAGCGGCTCAAACGAATCGCAACAAGTTAATACACACAACACCTTACAGGCACTTTTACGCATTATTTGCAAAACGCGGTCATCCAGCTTGCGCGGGTTAGGCTCAGAACTGCGATTCAAGTTCGCACATAGTGGCTAAAGTGAATCGCAACAAGTTAATACACAAAAAGCCTTACAGGCACTTCTAGGCATGATGTGCATAACGCGGTCATCCAGCTTGCGCGGGTTAGGCTCAGAACTGCGATTCAAGTTTGCACGTAGCGGCTCAAACGAATCGCAACAAGTTAATACACACAACGACTTAAAGGCACTTTTAGGCATGATGTGCAAAACGTGGTCATCCAGCTTGCGCGTGTTAGGCTCAGAACTGCGATTCAAGTTTGCACGTAGCGGCTCAAACGAATCGCAACAAGTTAATACACACAACGCCTTAAAGGCACTTTTAGGCATGATGTGCAAAACGTGGTTATCCAGCTTGCGCGGGTTAGGCTCAGAACTGCGATTCAAGTTCGCACATAGTGGCTAAAGCGAATCGCAACAAGTTAATACACACAAAGCCTTACAGGCACTTCTAGGCATGATGTGCATAACGCGGTCACCCAGCTTGCGCGGGTTAGGCTCAGAATTGCGATTCAAGTTTGCACGTAGCGGCTCCAACGAATCGCAACAAGTTAATACACACAAAGCCTTACAGGCACTTTTACGCATTATTTGCAAAACGCGGTCATCCAGCTTGCGCGGGTTAGGCTCAGAACTGCGATTCAAGTTCGCACATAGTGGCTAAAGCGAATCGCAACAAGTTAATACACAAAAAGCCTTACAGGCACTTCTAGGCATGATGTGCATAACGCGGTCATCCAGCTTGCGCGGGTTAGGCTCAGAACTGCGATTCAAGTTTGCACGTAGCGGCTCAAACGAATCGCAACAAGTTAATACACACAACGCCTTAAAGGCACTTTTAGGCATGATGTGCAAAACGTGGTCATCCAGCTTGCGCGGGTTAGGCTCAGAACTGCGATTCAAGTTTGCACGTAGCGGCTCAAACGAATCGCAACAAGTTAATACACACAAAGCCTTACAGGCACTTGTAGGCATGATGTGCATAACGCGGTCATCCAGCTTGCGCGGGTTAGGCTCAGAATTGCGATTCAAGTTTGCACGTAGAGGCTCAAACGAATCGCAACAAGTTAATACACACAACGACTTAAAGGCACTTTTAGGCATGATGTTCAAAACGAGGTTATCCAGCTTGCGCGGGTTAGGCTCAGAACTGCGATTCAAGTTCGCACGTAGTGGCTAAAGCGAATCGCAACAAGTTAATACACACAAAGCCTTACAGGCACTTCTAGGCATGATGTGCATAACGCGGTCATCCAGCTTGCGCGGGTTAGGCTCAGAATTGCGATTCAAGTTTGCACGTAGCGGCTCAAACGAATCGCAACAAGTTAATACACACAACGCCTTACAGGCACTTTTACGCATTATTTGCAAAACGCGGTCATCCAGCTTGCGCGGGTTAGGCTCAGAACTGCGATTCAAGTTCGCACATAGTGGCTAAAGCGAATCGCAACAAGTTAATACACAAAAAGCCTTACAGGCACTTCTAGGCATGATGTGCATAACGCGGTCATCCAGCTTGAGCGGGTTAGGCTCAGAACTGCGATTCAAGTTTGCACGTAGCGGCTCAAACGAATCGCAACAAGTTAATACATACAACGCCTTAAAGGCACTTTTAGGCATGATGTGCAAAACGTGGTCATCCAGCTTGCGCGGGTTAGGCTCAGAACTGCGATTCAAGTTTGCACGTATCGGCTCAAACGAATCGCAACAAGTTAATACACACAAAGCCTTACAGGCACTTCTAGGCATGATGTGCAAAACGTGGTCATCCAGCTTGCGCGGGTTAGGCTGAGAACTGCGATTCAAGTTCGCACATAGCGGCTAAAGCGAATCGCAACAAGTTAATACACACAAAGCCTTACAGGCACTTTTAGGCATGATGTGAAAAACGAGGTCATCCAGCTTGCGCGGGTTAGGCTGAGAACTGCGATTCAAGTTCGCACATAGCGGCTAAAGCGAATCGCAACAAGTTAATACACACAAAGCCTTACAGGCACTTCTAGGCATGATGTGCATAACGCGGTCATCCAGCTTGCGCGGGTTAGGCTCAGAATTGCGATTCAAGTTTGCACGTAGAGGCTCAAACGAATCGCAACAAGTTAATACACACAACGACTTAAAGGCACTTTTAGGCATGATGTTCAAAACGAGGTTATCCAGCTTGCGCGGGGTTAGGCTCAGAACTGCGATTCAAGTTCGCACGTAGTGGCTAAAGCGAATCGCAACAAGTTAATACACACAAAGCCTTACAGGCACTTCTAGGCATGATGTGCATAACGCGGTCATCCAGCTTGCGCGGGTTAGGCTCAGAATTGCGATTCAAGTTTGCACGTAGCGGCTCAAACGAATCGCAACAAGTTAATACACACAACGCCTTACAGGCACTTTTACGCATTATTTGCAAAACGCGGTCATCCAGCTTGCGCGGGTTAGGCTCAGAACTGCGATTCAAGTTCGCACATAGTGGCTAAAGCGAATCGCAACAAGTTAATACACAAAAAGCCTTACAGGCACTTCTAGGCATGATGTGCATAACGCGGTCATCCAGCTTGAGCGGGTTAGGCTCAGAACTGCGATTCAAGTTTGCACGTAGCGGCTCAAACGAATCGCAACAAGTTAATACATACAACGCCTTAAAGGCACTTTTAGGCATGATGTGCAAAACGTGGTCATCCAGCTTGCGCGGGTTAGGCTCAGAACTGCGATTCAAGTTTGCACGTATCGGCTCAAACGAATCGCAACAAGTTAATACACACAAAGCCTTACAGGCACTTCTAGGCATGATGTGCAAAACGTGGTCATCCAGCTTGCGCGGGTTAGGCTGAGAACTGCGATTCAAGTTCGCACATAGCGGCTAAAGCGAATCGCAACAAGTTAATACACACAAAGCCTTACAGGCACTTTTAGGCATGATGTGAAAAACGAGGTCATCCAGCTTGCGCGGGTTAGGCTGAGAACTGCGATTCAAGTTCGCACATAGCGGCTAAAGCGAATCGCAACAAGTTAATACACACAAAGCCTTACAGGCACTTCTAGGCATGATGTGCATAACGCGGTCATCCAGCTTGCGCGGGTTAGGCTCAGAACTGCGATTCAAGTTTGCACGTAGCGGCTCAAACGAATCGCAACAAGTTAATACACAAAAAGCCTTACAGGCACTTCTAGGCATGATGTGCAAAACGTGGTCATCCAGCTTGCGCGGGTTAGGCTCAGAACTGCGATTCAAGTTTGCACGTAGCGGCTCAAACGAATCGCAACAAGTTAATACACACAACACCTTACAGGCACTTTTACGCATTATTTGCAAAACGCGGTCATCCAGCTTGCGCGGGTTAGGCTCAGAACTGCGATTCAAGTTCGCACATAGTGGCTAAAGTGAATCGCAACAAGTTAATACACAAAAAGCCTTACAGGCACTTCTAGGCATGATGTGCATAACGCGGTCATCCAGCTTGCGCGGGTTAGGCTCAGAACTGCGATTCAAGTTTGCACGTAGCGGCTCAAACGAATCGCAACAAGTTAATACACACAACGACTTAAAGGCACTTTTAGGCATGATGTGCAAAACGTGGTCATCCAGCTTGCGCGTGTTAGGCTCAGAACTGCGATTCAAGTTTGCACGTAGCGGCACAAACGAATCGCAACAAGTTAATACACACAACGCCTTAAAGGCACTTTTAGGCATGATGTGCAAAACGTGGTTATCCAGCTTGCGCGGGTTAGGCTCAGAACTGCGATTCAAGTTCGCACATAGTGGCTAAAGCGAATCGCAACAAGTTAATACACACAAAGCCTTACAGGCACTTCTAGGCATGATGTGCATAACGCGGTCACCCAGCTTGCGCGGGTTAGGCTCAGAATTGCGATTCAAGTTTGCACGTAGCGGCTCCAACGAATCGCAACAAGTTAATACACACAAAGCCTTACAGGCACTTTTACGCATTATTTGCAAAACGCGGTCATCCAGCTTGCGCGGGTTAGGCTCAGAACTGCGATTCAAGTTCGCACATAGTGGCTAAAGCGAATCGCAACAAGTTAATACACAAAAAGCCTTACAGGCACTTCTAGGCATGATGTGCATAACGCGGTCATCCAGCTTGCGCGGGTTAGGCTCAGAACTGCGATTCAAGTTTGCACGTAGCGGCTCAAACGAATCGCAACAAGTTAATACACACAACGCCTTAAAGGCACTTTTAGGCATGATGTGCAAAACGTGGTCATCCAGCTTGCGCGGGTTAGGCTCAGAACTGCGATTCAAGTTTGCACGTAGCGGCTCAAACGAATCGCAACAAGTTAATACACACAAAGCCTTACAGGCACTTGTAGGCATGATGTGCATAACGCGGTCATCCAGCTTGCGCGGGTTAGGCTCAGAATTGCGATTCAAGTTTGCACGTAGAGGCTCAAACGAATCGCAACAAGTTAATACACACAACGACTTAAAGGCACTTTTAGGCATGATGTTCAAAACGAGGTTATCCAGCTTGCGCGGGTTAGGCTCAGAACTGCGATTCAAGTTCGCACGTAGTGGCTAAAGCGAATCGCAACAAGTTAATACACACAAAGCCTTACAGGCACTTCTAGGCATGATGTGCATAACGCGGTCATCCAGCTTGCGCGGGTTAGGCTCAGAATTGCGATTCAAGTTTGCACGTAGCGGCTCAAACGAATCGCAACAAGTTAATACACAACACGCCTTACAGGCACTTTTACGCATTATTTGCAAAACGCGGTCATCCAGCTTGCGCGGGTTAGGCTCAGAACTGCGATTCAAGTTCGCACATAGTGGCTAAAGCGAATCGCAACAAGTTAATACACAAAAAGCCTTACAGGCACTTCTAGGCATGATGTGCATAAGGCGGTCATCCAGCTTGCGCGGGTTAGGCTCAGAACTGCGATTCAAGTTCGCACATAGTGGCTAAATCGAATCGCAACAAGTTAATACACAAAAAGCCTTACAGGCACTTCTAGGCATGATGTGCAAAACGTGGTCATCCAGCTTGCGCGGGTTAGGCTCAGAACTGCGATTCAAGTTTGCACGTAGAGGCTCAAACGAATCGCAACAAGTTAATACACACAACACCTTACAGGCACTTTTACGCATTATTTGCAAAACGCGGTCATCCAGCTTGCGCGGGTTAGGCTCAGAACTGCGATTCAAGTTCGCACATAGTGGCTAAAGCGAATCGCAACAAGTTAATACACAAAAAGCCTTACAGGCACTTCTAGGCATGATGTGCATAACGCGGTCATCCAGCTTGCGCGGGTTAGGCTCAGAACTGCGATTCAAGTTCGCACATAGTGGCTAAAGCGAATCGCAACAAGTTAATACACAAAAAGCCTTACAGGCACTTCTAGGCATGATGTGCATAACGCGGTCATCCAGCTTGCGCGGGTTAGGCTCAGAACTGCGATTCAAGTTTGCACGTAGCGGCTCAAACGAATCGCAACAAGTTAATACACACAACGCTTTAAAGGCACTTTTAGGCATGATGTGCAAAACGTGGTCATCCAGCTTGCGCGGGTTAGGCTGAGAACTGCGATTCAAGTTCGCACATAGCGGCTAAAGCGAATCGCAACAAGTTAATACACACAAAGCCTTACAGGCACTTTTAGGCATGATGTGAAAAACGAGGTCATCCAGCTTGCGCGGGTTAGGCTGAGAACTGCGATTCAAGTTCGCACATAGCGGCTAAAGCGAATCGCAACAAGTTAATACACACAAAGCCTTACAGGCACTTCTAGGCATGATGTGCATAACGCGGTCATCCAGCTTGAGCGGGTTAGGCTCAGAACTGCGATTCAAGTTTGCACGTAGCGGCTCAAACGAATCGCAACAAGTTAATACATACAACGCCTTAAAGGCACTTTTAGGCATGATGTGCAAAACGTGGTCATCCAGCTTGCGCGGGTTAGGCTCAGAACTGCGATTCAAGTTTGCACGTATCGGCTCAAACGAATCGCAACAAGTTAATACACACAAAGCCTTACAGGCACTTCTAGGCATGATGTGCATAACGCGGTCATCCAGCTTGAGCGGGTTAGGCTCAGAACTGCGATTCAAGTTTGCACGTAGCGGCTCAAACGAATCGCAACAAGTTAATACATACAACGCCTTAAAGGCACTTTTAGGCATGATGTGCAAAACGTGGTCATCCAGCTTGCGCGGGTTAGGCTCAGAACTGCGATTCAAGTTTGCACGTATCGGCTCAAACGAATCGCAACAAGTTAATACACACAAAGCCTTACAGGCACTTCTAGGCATGATGTGCAAAACGTGGTCATCCAGCTTGCGCGGGTTAGGCTGAGAACTGCGATTCAAGTTCGCACATAGCGGCTAAAGCGAATCGCAACAAGTTAATACACACAAAGCCTTACAGGCACTTTTAGGCATGATGTGAAAAACGAGGTCATCCAGCTTGCGCGGGTTAGGCTGAGAACTGCGATTCAAGTTCGCACATAGCGGCTAAAGCGAATCGCAACAAGTTAATACACACAAAGCCTTACAGGCACTTCTAGGCATGATGTGCATAACGCGGTCATCCAGCTTGCGCGGGTTAGGCTCAGAACTGCGATTCAAGTTTGCACGTAGCGGCTCAAACGAATCGCAACAAGTTAATACACAAAAAGCCTTACAGGCACTTCTAGGCATGATGTGCAAAACGTGGTCATCCAGCTTGCGCGGGTTAGGCTCAGAACTGCGATTCAAGTTTGCACGTAGCGGCTCAAACGAATCGCAACAAGTTAATACACACAACACCTTACAGGCACTTTTACGCATTATTTGCAAAACGCGGTCATCCAGCTTGCGCGGGTTAGGCTCAGAACTGCGATTCAAGTTCGCACATAGTGGCTAAAGTGAATCGCAACAAGTTAATACACAAAAAGCCTTACAGGCACTTCTAGGCATGATGTGCATAACGCGGTCATCCAGCTTGCGCGGGTTAGGCTCAGAACTTCGATTCAAGTTTGCACGTAGCGGCTCAAACGAATCGCAACAAGTTAATACACACAACGACTTAAAGGCACTTTTAGGCATGATGTGCAAAACGTGGTCATCCAGCTTGCGCGTGTTAGGCTCAGAACTGCGATTCAAGTTTGCACGTAGCGGCTCAAACGAATCGCAACAAGTTAATACACACAACGCCTTAAAGGCACTTTTAGGCATGATGTGCAAAACGTGGTTATCCAGCTTGCGCGGGTTAGGCTCAGAACTGCGATTCAAGTTCGCACATAGTGGCTAAAGCGAATCGCAACAAGTTAATACACACAAAGCCTTACAGGCACTTCTAGGCATGATGTGCATAACGCGGTCATCCAGCTTGCGCGGGTTAGGCTCAGAATTGCGATTCAAGTTTGCACGTAGCGGCTCCAACGAATCGCAACAAGTTAATACACACAAAGCCTTACAGGCACTTCTAGGCATGATGTGCAAAACGTGGTCATCCAGCTTGCGCGGGTTAGGCTGAGAACTGCGATTCAAGTTCGCACATAGCGGCTAAAGCGAATCGCAACAAGTTAATACACACAAAGCCTTACAGCCACTTTTAGGCATGATGTGAAAAACGAGGTCATCCAGCTTGCGCGGGTTAGGCTGAGAACTGCGATTCAAGTTCGCACATAGCGGCTAAAGCGAATCGCAACAAGTTAATACACACAAAGCCTTACAGGCACTTTTACGCATTATTTGCAAAACGCGGTCATCAAGCTTGCGCGGGTTAGGCTCAGAACTGCGATTCAAGTTTGCACGTAGCGGCTCAAACGAATCGCAACAAGTTAATACACACAAAGCCTTACAGGCACTTTTACGCATTATTTGCAAAACGCGGTCATCCAGCTTGCGCGGGTTAGGCTCAGAACTGCGATTCAAGTTCGCACATAGTGGCTAAAGCGAATCGCAACAAGTTAATACACAAAAAGCCTTACAGGCACTTCTAGGCATGATGTGCATAACGCGGTCATCCAGCTTGCGCGGGTTAGGCTCAGAACTGCGATTCAAGTTTGCACGTAGCGGCTCAAACGAATCGCAACAAGTTAATACACACAACGCCTTAAAGGCACTTTTAGGCATGATGTGCAAAACGTGGTCATCCAGCTTGCGCGGGTTAGGCTCAGAACTGCGATTCAAGTTTGCACGTAGCTGCTCAAACGAATCGCAACAAGTTAATACACACAAAGCCTTACAGGCACTTCTAGGCATGATGTGCATAACGCGGTCATCCAGCTTGCGCGGGTTAGGCTCAGAATTGCGATTCAAGTTTGCACGTAGCGGCTCAAACGAATCGCAACAAGTTAATACACACAACGCCTTACAGGCACTTTTACGCATTATTTGCAAAACGCGGTCATCCAGCTTGCGCGGGTTAGGCTCAGAACTGCGATTCAAGTTCGCACGTAGTGGCTAAAGCGAATCGCAACAAGTTAATACACAAAAAGCCTTACAGGCACTTCTAGGCATGATGTGCATAAGGCGGTCATCCAGCTTGCGCGGGTTAGGCTCAGAACTGCGATTCAAGTTCGCACATAGTGGCTAAATCGAATCGCAACAAGTTAATACACAAAAAGCATTACAGGCACTTCTAGGCATGATGTGCAAAACGTGGTCATCCAGCTTGCGCGGGTTAGGCTCAGAACTGCGATTCAAGTTTGCACGTAGAGGCTCAAACGAATCGCAACAAGTTAATACACACAACACCTTACAGGCACTTTTACGCATTATTTGCAAAACGCGGTCATCCAGCTTGCGCGGGTTAGGCTCAGAACTGCGATTCAAGTTCGCACATAGTGGCTAAAGCGAATCGCAACAAGTTAATACACAAAAAGCCTTACAGGCACTTCTAGGCATGATGTGCATAACGCGGTCATCCAGCTTGCGCGGGTTAGGCTCAGAACTGCGATTCAAGTTCGCACATAGTGGCTAAAGCGAATCGCAACAAGTTAATACACAAAAAGCCTTACAGGCACTTCTAGGCATGATGTGCATAACGCGGTCATCCAGCTTGCGCGGGTTAGGCTCAGAACTGCGATTCAAGTTCGCACATAGTGGCTAAAGCGAATCGCAACAAGTTAATACACAAAAAGCCTTACAGGCACTTCTAGGCATGATGTGCATAACGCGGTCATCCAGCTTGCGCGGGTTAGGCTCAGAACTGCGATTCAAGTTTGCACATAGCGGCTCAAACGAATCGCAACAAGTTAATACACACAACGCCTTACAGGCACTTTTACGCATTATTTGCGAAACGCGGTCATCCAGCTTGCGCGGGTTAGGCTCAGAACTGCGATTCAAGTTCGCACATAGTGGCTAAAGCGAATCGCAACAAGTTAATACACAAAAAGCCTTACAGGCACTTCTAGGCATGATGTGCATAAGGCGGTCATCCAGCTTGCGCGGGTTAGGCTCAGAACTGCGATTCAAGTTCGCACATAGTGGCTAAATCGAATCGCAACAAGTTAATACACAAAAAGACTTACAGGCACTTCTAGGCATGATGTGCAAAACGTGGTCATCCAGCTTGCGCGGGTTAGGCTCAGAACTGCGATTCAAGTTTGCACGTAGAGGCTCAAACGAATCGCAACAAGTTAATACACACAACACCTTACAGGCACTTTTACGCATTATTTGCAAAACGCGGTCATCCAGCTTGCGCGGGTTAGGCTCAGAACTGCGATTCAAGTTCGCACATAGTGGCTAAAGCGAATCGCAACAAGTTAATACACAAAAAGCCTTACAGGCACTTCTAGGCATGATGTGCATAACGCGGTCATCCAGCTTGCGCGGGTTAGGCTCAGAACTGCGATTCAAGTTCGCACATAGTGGCTAAAGCGAATCGCAACAAGTTAATACACAAAAAGCCTTACAGGCACTTCTAGGCATGATGTGCATAAGGCGGTCATCCAGCTTGCGCGGGTTAGGCTCAGAACTGCGATTCAAGTTCGCACATAGTGGCTAAATCGAATCGCAACAAGTTAATACACAAAAAGACTTACAGGCACTTCTAGGCATGATGTGCAAAACGTGGTCATCCAGCTTGCGCGGGTTAGGCTCAGAACTGCGATTCAAGTTTGCACGTAGAGGCTCAAACGAATCGCAACAAGTTAATACACACAACACCTTACAGGCACTTTTACGCATTATTTGCAAAACGCGGTCATCCAGCTTGCGCGGGTTAGGCTCAGAACTGCGATTCAAGTTCGCACATAGTGGCTAAAGCGAATCGCAACAAGTTAATACACAAAAAGCCTTACAGGCACTTCTAGGCATGATGTGCATAACGCGGTCATCCAGCTTGCGCGGGTTAGGCTCAGAACTGCGATTCAAGTTCGCACATAGTGGCTAAAGCGAATCGCAACAAGTTAATACACAAAAAGCCTTACAGGCACTTCTAGGCATGATGTGCATAACGCGGTCATCCAGATTGCGCGGGTTAGGCTCAGAACTGCGATTCAAGTTCGCACATAGCGGCTCAAACGAATCGCAACAAGTTAATACACACAACGCCTTACAGGCACTTTTACGCATTATTTGCAAAACGCGGTCATCCAGCTTGCGCGGGTTAGGCTCAGAACTGCGATTCAAGTTCGCACATAGTGGCTAAAGCGAATCGCAACAAGTTAATACACAAAAAGCCTTACAGGCACTTCTAGGCATGATGTGCATAACGCGGTCATCCAGCTTGCGCGGGTTAGGCTCAGAACTGCGATTCAAGTTTGCACGTAGCGGCTCAAACGAATCGCAACAAGTTAATACACACAACGCTTTAAAGGCACTTTTAGGCATGATGTGCAAAACGTGGTCATCCAGCTTGCGCGGGTTAGGCTGAGAACTGCGATTCAAGTTCGCACATAGCGGCTAAAGCGAATCGCAACAAGTTAATACACACAAAGCCTTACAGGCACTTTTAGGCATGATGTGAAAAACGAGGTCATCCAGCTTGCGCGGGTTAGGCTGAGAACTGCGATTCAAGTTCGCACATAGCGGCTAAAGCGAATCGCAACAAGTTAATACACACAAAGCCTTACAGGCACTTCTAGGCATGATGTGCTTAACGCGGTCATCCAGCTTGAGCGGGTTAGGCTCAGAACTGCGATTCAAGTTTGCACGTAGCGGCTCAAACGAATCGCAACAAGTTAATACATACAACGCCTTAAAGGCACTTTTAGGCATGATGTGCAAAACGTGGTCATCCAGCTTGCGCGGGTTAGGCTCAGAACTGCGATTCAAGTTTGCACGTATCGGCTCAAACGAATCGCAACAAGTTAATACACACAAAGCCTTACAGGCACTTCTAGGCATGATGTGCAAAACGTGGTCATCCAGCTTGCGCGGGTTAGGCTGAGAACTGCGATTCAAGTTCGCACATAGCGGCTAAAGCGAATCGCAACAAGTTAATACACACAAAGCCTTACAGGCACTTTTACGCATTATTTGCAAAACGCGGTCATCCAGCTTGCGCGGGTTAGGCTCAGAACTGCGATTCAAGTTTGCACGTAGCGGCTCAAACGAATCGCAACAAGTTAATACACACAAAGCCTTACAGGCACTTTTACGCATTATTTGCAAAACGCGGTCATCCAGCTTGCGCGGGTTAGGCTCAGAACTGCGATTCAAGTTCGCACATAGTGGCTAAAGCGAATCGCAACAAGTTAATACACAAAAAGCCTTACAGGCACTTCTAGGCATGATGTGCATAACGCGGTCATCCAGCTTGCGCGGGTTAGGCTCAGAACTGCGATTCAAGTTTGCACGTAGCGGCTCAAACGAATCGCAACAAGTTAATACACACAACGCCTTAAAGGCACTTTTAGGCATGATGTGCAAAACGTGGTCATCCAGCTTGCGCGGGTTAGGCTCAGAACTGCGATTCAAGTTTGCACGTAGCTGCTCAAACGAATCGCAACAAGTTAATACACACAAAGCCTTACAGGCACTTCTAGGCATGATGTGCATAACGCGGTCATCCAGCTTGCGCGGGTTAGGCTCAGAATTGCGATTCAAGTTTGCACGTAGCGGCTCAAACGAATCGCAACAAGTTAATACACACAACGCCTTACAGGCACTTTTACGCATTATTTGCAAAACGCGGTCATCCAGCTTGCGCGGGTTAGGCTCAGAACTGCGATTCAAGTTCGCACATAGTGGCTAAAGCGAATCGCAACAAGTTAATACACAAAAAGCCTTACAGGCACTTCTAGGCATGATGTGCATAAGGCGGTCATCCAGCTTGCGCGGGTTAGGCTCAGAACTGCGATTCAAGTTCGCACATAGTGGCTAAATCGAATCGCAACAAGTTAATACACAAAAAGCATTACAGGCACTTCTAGGCATGATGTGCAAAACGTGGTCATCCAGCTTGCGCGGGTTAGGCTCAGAACTGCGATTCAAGTTTGCACGTAGAGGCTCAAACGAATCGCAACAAGTTAATACACACAACACCTTACAGGCACTTTTACGCATTATTTGCAAAACGCGGTCATCCAGCTTGCGCGGGTTAGGCTCAGAACTGCGATTCAAGTTCGCACATAGTGGCTAAAGCGAATCGCAACAAGTTAATACACAAAAAGCCTTACAGGCACTTCTAGGCATGATGTGCATAACGCGGTCATCCAGCTTGCGCGGGTTAGGCTCAGAACTGCGATTCAAGTTCGCACATAGTGGCTAAAGCGAATCGCAACAAGTTAATACACAAAAAGCCTTACAGGCACTTCTAGGCATGATGTGCATAACGCGGTCATCCAGCTTGCGCGGGTTAGGCTCAGAACTGCGATTCAAGTTCGCACATAGTGGCTAAAGCGAATCGCAACAAGTTAATACACAAAAAGCCTTACAGGCACTTCTAGGCATGATGTGCATAACGCGGTCATCCAGCTTGCGCGGGTTAGGCTCAGAACTGCGATTCAAGTTTGCACATAGCGGCTCAAACGAATCGCAACAAGTTAATACACACAACGCCTTACAGGCACTTTTACGCATTATTTGCGAAACGCGGTCATCCAGCTTGCGCGGGTTAGGCTCAGAACTGCGATTCAAGTTCGCACATAGTGGCTAAAGCGAATCGCAACAAGTTAATACACAAAAAGCCTTACAGGCACTTCTAGGCATGATGTGCATAAGGCGGTCATCCAGCTTGCGCGGGTTAGGCTCAGAACTGCGATTCAAGTTCGCACATAGTGGCTAAATCGAATCGCAACAAGTTAATACACAAAAAGACTTACAGGCACTTCTAGGCATGATGTGCAAAACGTGGTCATCCAGCTTGCGCGGGTTAGGCTCAGAACTGCGATTCAAGTTTGCACGTAGAGGCTCAAACGAATCGCAACAAGTTAATACACACAACACCTTACAGGCACTTTTACGCATTATTTGCAAAACGCGGTCATCCAGCTTGCGCGGGTTAGGCTCAGAACTGCGATTCAAGTTCGCACATAGTGGCTAAAGCGAATCGCAACAAGTTAATACACAAAAAGCCTTACAGGCACTTCTAGGCATGATGTGCATAACGCGGTCATCCAGCTTGCGCGGGTTAGGCTCAGAACTGCGATTCAAGTTCGCACATAGTGGCTAAAGCGAATCGCAACAAGTTAATACACAAAAAGCCTTACAGGCACTTCTAGGCATGATGTGCATAACGCGGTCATCCAGCTTGCGCGGGTTAGGCTCAGAACTGCGATTCAAGTTTGCACATAGCGGCTCAAACGAATCGCAACAAGTTAATACACACAACGCCTTACAGGCACTTTTACGCATTATTTGCGAAACGCGGTCATCCAGCTTGCGCGGGTTAGGCTCAGAACTGCGATTCAAGTTCGCACATAGTGGCTAAAGCGAATCGCAACAAGTTAATACACAAAAAGCCTTACAGGCACTTCTAGGCATGATGTGCATAAGGCGGTCATCCAGCTTGCGCGGGTTAGGCTCAGAACTGCGATTCAAGTTCGCACATAGTGGCTAAATCGAATCGCAACAAGTTAATACACAAAAAGACTTACAGGCACTTCTAGGCATGATGTGCAAAACGTGGTCATCCAGCTTGCGCGGGTTAGGCTCAGAACTGCGATTCAAGTTTGCACGTAGAGGCTCAAACGAATCGCAACAAGTTAATACACACAACACCTTACAGGCACTTTTACGCATTATTTGCAAAACGCGGTCATCCAGCTTGCGCGGGTTAGGCTCAGAACTGCGATTCAAGTTCGCACATAGTGGCTAAAGCGAATCGCAACAAGTTAATACACAAAAAGCCTTACAGGCACTTCTAGGCATGATGTGCATAACGCGGTCATCCAGCTTGCGCGGGTTAGGCTCAGAACTGCGATTCAAGTTCGCACATAGTGGCTAAAGCGAATCGCAACAAGTTAATACACAAAAAGCCTTACAGGCACTTCTAGGCATGATGTGCATAACGCGGTCATCCAGATTGCGCGGGTTAGGCTCAGAACTGCGATTCAAGTTCGCACATAGCGGCTCAAACGAATCGCAACAAGTTAATACACACAACGCCTTACAGGCACTTTTACGCATTATTTGCAAAACGCGGTCATCCAGCTTGCGCGGGTTAGGCTCAGAACTGCGATTCAAGTTCGCACATAGTGGCTAAAGCGAATCGCAACAAGTTAATACACAAAAAGCCTTACAGGCACTTCTAGGCATGATGTGCATAACGCGGTCATCCAGCTTGCGCGGGTTAGGCTCAGAACTGCGATTCAAGTTCGCACATAGTGGCTAAAGCGAATCGCAACAAGTTAATACACAAAAAGCCTTACAGGCACTTCTAGGCATGATGTGCATAACGCGGTCATCCAGCTTGCGCGGGTTAGGCTCAGAACTGCGATTCAAGTTCGCACATAGTGGCTAAAGCGAATCGCAACAAGTTAATACACAAAAAGCCTTACAGGCACTTCTAGGCATGATGTGCATAACGCGGTCATCCAGCTTGCGCGGGTTAGGCTCAGAACTGCGATTCAAGTTTGCACATAGCGGCTCAAACGAATCGCAACAAGTTAATACACACAACGCCTTACAGGCACTTTTACGCATTATTTGCGAAACGCGGTCATCCAGCTTGCGCGGGTTAGGCTCAGAACTGCGATTCAAGTTCGCACATAGTGGCTAAAGCGAATCGCAACAAGTTAATACACAAAAAGCCTTACAGGCACTTCTAGGCATGATGTGCATAAGGCGGTCATCCAGCTTGCGCGGGTTAGGCTCAGAACTGCGATTCAAGTTCGCACATAGTGGCTAAATCGAATCGCAACAAGTTAATACACAAAAAGACTTACAGGCACTTCTAGGCATGATGTGCAAAACGTGGTCATCCAGCTTGCGCGGGTTAGGCTCAGAACTGCGATTCAAGTTTGCACGTAGAGGCTCAAACGAATCGCAACAAGTTAATACACACAACACCTTACAGGCACTTTTACGCATTATTTGCAAAACGCGGTCATCCAGCTTGCGCGGGTTAGGCTCAGAACTGCGATTCAAGTTCGCACATAGTGGCTAAAGCGAATCGCAACAAGTTAATACACAAAAAGCCTTACAGGCACTTCTAGGCATGATGTGCATAACGCGGTCATCCAGCTTGCGCGGGTTAGGCTCAGAACTGCGATTCAAGTTCGCACATAGTGGCTAAAGCGAATCGCAACAAGTTAATACACAAAAAGCCTTACAGGCACTTCTAGGCATGATGTGCATAACGCGGTCATCCAGATTGCGCGGGTTAGGCTCAGAACTGCGATTCAAGTTCGCACATAGCGGCTCAAACGAATCGCAACAAGTTAATACACACAACGCCTTACAGGCACTTTTACGCATTATTTGCAAAACGCGGTCATCCAGCTTGCGCGGGTTAGGCTCAGAACTGCGATTCAAGTTCGCACATAGTGGCTAAAGCGAATCGCAACAAGTTAATACACAAAAAGCCTTACAGGCACTTCTAGGCATGATGTGCATAACGCGGTCATCCAGCTTGCGCGGGTTAAGCTCAGAACTGCGATTCAAGTTTGCACGTAGCGGCTCAAACGAATCGCAACAAGTTAATACACACAACGCTTTAAAGGCACTTTTAGGCATGATGTGCAAAACGTGGTCATCCAGCTTGCGCGGGTTAGGCTGAGAACTGCGATTCAAGTTCGCACATAGCGGCTAAAGCGAATCGCAACAAGTTAATACACACAAAGCCTTACAGGCACTTTTAGGCATGATGTGAAAAACGAGGTCATCCAGCTTGCGCGGGTTAGGCTGAGAACTGCGATTCAAGTTCGCACATAGCGGCTAAAGCGAATCGCAACAAGTTAATACACACAAAGCCTTACAGGCACTTCTAGGCATGATGTGCATAACGCGGTCATCCAGCTTGAGCGGGTTAGGCTCAGAACTGCGATTCAAGTTTGCACGTAGCGGCTCAAACGAATCGCAACAAGTTAATACATACAACGCCTTAAAGGCACTTTTAGGCATGATGTGCAAAACGTGGTCATCCAGCTTGCGCGGGTTAGGCTCAGAACTGCGATTCAAGTTTGCACGTATCGGCTCAAACGAATCGCAACAAGTTAATACACACAAAGCCTTACAGGCACTTCTAGGCATGATGTGCAAAACGTGGTCATCCAGCTTGCGCGGGTTAGGCTGAGAACTGCGATTCAAGTTCGCACATAGCGGCTAAAGCGAATCGCAACAAGTTAATACACACAAAGCCTTACAGGCACTTTTACGCATTATTTGCAAAACGCGGTCATCCAGCTTGCGCGGGTTAGGCTCAGAACTGCGATTCAAGTTTGCACGTAGCGGCTCAAACGAATCGCAACAAGTTAATACACACAAAGCCTTACAGGCACTTTTACGCATTATTTGCAAAACGCGGTCATCCAGCTTGCGCGGGTTAGGCTCAGAACTGCGATTCAAGTTCGCACATAGTGGCTAAAGCGAATCGCAACAAGTTAATACACAAAAAGCCTTACAGGCACTTCTAGGCATGATGTGCATAACGCGGTCATCCAGCTTGCGCGGGTTAGGCTCAGAACTGCGATTCAAGTTTGCACGTAGCGGCTCAAACGAATCGCAACAAGTTAATACACACAACGCCTTAAAGGCACTTTTAGGCATGATGTGCAAAACGTGGTCATCCAGCTTGCGCGGGTTAGGCTCAGAACTGCGATTCAAGTTTGCACGTAGCTGCTCAAACGAATCGCAACAAGTTAATACACACAAAGCCTTACAGGCACTTCTAGGCATGATGTGCATAACGCGGTCATCCAGCTTGCGCGGGTTAGGCTCAGAATTGCGATTCAAGTTTGCACGTAGCGGCTCAAACGAATCGCAACAAGTTAATACACACAACGCCTTACAGGCACTTTTACGCATTATTTGCAAAACGCGGTCATCCAGCTTGCGCGGGTTAGGCTCAGAACTGCGATTCAAGTTCGCACATAGTGGCTAAAGCGAATCGCAACAAGTTAATACACAAAAAGCCTTACAGGCACTTCTAGGCATGATGTGCATAAGGCGGTCATCCAGCTTGCGCGGGTTAGGCTCAGAACTGCGATTCAAGTTCGCACATAGTGGCTAAATCGAATCGCAACAAGTTAATACACAAAAAGCATTACAGGCACTTCTAGGCATGATGTGCAAAACGTGGTCATCCAGCTTGCGCGGGTTAGGCTCAGAACTGCGATTCAAGTTTGCACGTAGAGGCTCAAACGAATCGCAACAAGTTAATACACACAACACCTTACAGGCACTTTTACGCATTATTTGCAAAACGCGGTCATCCAGCTTGCGCGGGTTAGGCTCAGAACTGCGATTCAAGTTCGCACATAGTGGCTAAAGCGAATCGCAACAAGTTAATACACAAAAAGCCTTACAGGCACTTCTAGGCATGATGTGCATAACGCGGTCATCCAGCTTGCGCGGGTTAGGCTCAGAACTGCGATTCAAGTTCGCACATAGTGGCTAAAGCGAATCGCAACAAGTTAATACACAAAAAGCCTTACAGGCACTTCTAGGCATGATGTGCATAACGCGGTCATCCAGCTTGCGCGGGTTAGGCTCAGAACTGCGATTCAAGTTCGCACATAGTGGCTAAAGCGAATCGCAACAAGTTAATACACAAAAAGCCTTACAGGCACTTCTAGGCATGATGTGCATAACGCGGTCATCCAGCTTGCGCGGGTTAGGCTCAGAACTGCGATTCAAGTTTGCACATAGCGGCTCAAACGAATCGCAACAAGTTAATACACACAACGCCTTACAGGCACTTTTACGCATTATTTGCGAAACGCGGTCATCCAGCTTGCGCGGGTTAGGCTCAGAACTGCGATTCAAGTTCGCACATAGTGGCTAAAGCGAATCGCAACAAGTTAATACACAAAAAGCCTTACAGGCACTTCTAGGCATGATGTGCATAAGGCGGTCATCCAGCTTGCGCGGGTTAGGCTCAGAACTGCGATTCAAGTTCGCACATAGTGGCTAAATCGAATCGCAACAAGTTAATACACAAAAAGACTTACAGGCACTTCTAGGCATGATGTGCAAAACGTGGTCATCCAGCTTGCGCGGGTTAGGCTCAGAACTGCGATTCAAGTTTGCACGTAGAGGCTCAAACGAATCGCAACAAGTTAATACACACAACACCTTACAGGCACTTTTACGCATTATTTGCAAAACGCGGTCATCCAGCTTGCGCGGGTTAGGCTCAGAACTGCGATTCAAGTTCGCACATAGTGGCTAAAGCGAATCGCAACAAGTTAATACACAAAAAGCCTTACAGGCACTTCTAGGCATGATGTGCATAACGCGGTCATCCAGCTTGCGCGGGTTAGGCTCAGAACTGCGATTCAAGTTCGCACATAGTGGCTAAAGCGAATCGCAACAAGTTAATACACAAAAAGCCTTACAGGCACTTCTAGGCATGATGTGCATAACGCGGTCATCCAGATTGCGCGGGTTAGGCTCAGAACTGCGATTCAAGTTCGCACATAGCGGCTCAAACGAATCGCAACAAGTTAATACACACAACGCCTTACAGGCACTTTTACGCATTATTTGCAAAACGCGGTCATCCAGCTTGCGCGGGTTAGGCTCAGAACTGCGATTCAAGTTCGCACATAGTGGCTAAAGCGAATCGCAACAAGTTAATACACAAAAAGCCTTACAGGCACTTCTAGGCATGATGTGCATAACGCGGTCATCCAGCTTGCGCGGGTTAGGCTCAGAACTGCGATTCAAGTTTGCACGTAGCGGCTCAAACGAATCGCAACAAGTTAATACACACAACGCTTTAAAGGCACTTTTAGGCATGATGCGCAAAACGTGGTCATCCAGCTTGCGCGGGTTAGGCTGAGAACTGCGATTCAAGTTCGCACATAGCGGCTAAAGCGAATCGCAACAAGTTAATACACACAAAGCCTTACAGGCACTTTTAGGCATGATGTGAAAAACGAGGTCATCCAGCTTGCGCGGGTTAGGCTGAGAACTGCGATTCAAGTTCGCACATAGCGGCTAAAGCGAATCGCAACAAGTTAATACACACAAAGCCTTACAGGCACTTCTAGGCATGATGTGCTTAACGCGGTCATCCAGCTTGAGCGGGTTAGGCTCAGAACTGCGATTCAAGTTTGCACGTAGCGGCTCAAACGAATCGCAACAAGTTAATACATACAACGCCTTAAAGGCACTTTTAGGCATGATGTGCAAAACGTGGTCATCCAGCTTGCGCGGGTTAGGCTCAGAACTGCGATTCAAGTTTGCACGTATCGGCTCAAACGAATCGCAACAAGTTAATACACACAAAGCCTTACAGGCACTTCTAGGCATGATGTGCAAAACGTGGTCATCCAGCTTGCGCGGGTTAGGCTGAGAACTGCGATTCAAGTTCGCACATAGCGGCTAAAGCGAATCGCAACAAGTTAATACACACAAAGCCTTACAGGCACTTTTACGCATCATTTGCAAAACGCGGTCATCCAGCTTGCGCGGGTTAGGCTCAGAACTGCGATTCAAGTTTGCACGTAGCGGCTCAAACGAATCGCAACAAGTTAATACACACAAAGCCTTACAGGCACTTTTACGCATTATTTGCAAAACGCGGTCATCCAGCTTGCGCGGGTTAGGCTCAGAACTGCGATTCAAGTTCGCACATAGTGGCTAAAGCGAATCGCAACAAGTTAATACACAAAAAGCCTTACAGGCACTTCTAGGCATGATGTGCATAACGCGGTCATCCAGCTTGCGCGGGTTAGGCTCAGAACTGCGATTCAAGTTTGCACGTAGCGGCTCAAACGAATCGCAACAAGTTAATACACACAACGCCTTAAAGGCACTTTTAGGCATGATGTGCAAAACGTGGTCATCCAGCTTGCGCGGGTTAGGCTCAGAACTGCGATTCAAGTTTGCACGTAGCTGCTCAAACGAATCGCAACAAGTTAATACACACAAAGCCTTACAGGCACTTCTAGGCATGATGTGCATAACGCGGTCATCCAGCTTGCGCGGGTTAGGCGATTCAAGTTTGCACGTAGCGGCTCAAACGAATCGCAACAAGTTAATACACACAACGCCTTACAGGCACTTTTACGCATTATTTGCAAAACGCGGTCATCCAGCTTGCGCGGGTTAGGCTCAGAACTGCGATTCAAGTTCGCACATAGTGGCTAAAGCGAATCGCAACAAGTTAATACACAAAAAGCCTTACAGGCACTTCTAGGCATGATGTGCATAAGGCGGTCATCCAGCTTGCGCGGGTTAGGCTCAGAACTGCGATTCAAGTTCGCACATAGTGGCTAAATCGAATCGCAACAAGTTAATACACAAAAAGCATTACAGGCACTTCTAGGCATGATGTGCAAAACGTGGTCATCCAGCTTGCGCGGGTTAGGCTCAGAACTGCGATTCAAGTTTGCACGTAGAGGCTCAAACGAATCGCAACAAGTTAATACACACAACACCTTACAGGCACTTTTACGCATTATTTGCAAAACGCGGTCATCCAGCTTGCGCGGGTTAGGCTCAGAACTGCGATTCAAGTTCGCACATAGTGGCTAAAGCGAATCGCAACAAGTTAATACACAAAAAGCCTTACAGGCACTTCTAGGCATGATGTGCATAACGCGGTCATCCAGCTTGCGCGGGTTAGGCTCAGAACTGCGATTCAAGTTCGCACATAGTGGCTAAAGCGAATCGCAACAAGTTAATACACAAAAAGCCTTACAGGCACTTCTAGGCATGATGTGCATAACGCGGTCATCCAGCTTGCGCGGGTTAGGCTCAGAACTGCGATTCAAGTTCGCACATAGTGGCTAAAGCGAATCGCAACAAGTTAATACACAAAAAGCCTTACAGGCACTTCTAGGCATGATGTGCATAACGCGGTCATCCAGCTTGCGCGGGTTAGGCTCAGAACTGCGATTCAAGTTTGCACATAGCGGCTCAAACGAATCGCAACAAGTTAATACACACAACGCCTTACAGGCACTTTTACGCATTATTTGCGAAACGCGGTCATCCAGCTTGCGCGGGTTAGGCTCAGAACTGCGATTCAAGTTCGCACATAGTGGCTAAAGCGAATCGCAACAAGTTAATACACAAAAAGCCTTACAGGCACTTCTAGGCATGATGTGCATAAGGCGGTCATCCAGCTTGCGCGGGTTAGGCTCAGAACTGCGATTCAAGTTCGCACATAGTGGCTAAATCGAATCGCAACAAGTTAATACACAAAAAGACTTACAGGCACTTCTAGGCATGATGTGCAAAACGTGGTCATCCAGCTTGCGCGGGTTAGGCTCAGAACTGCGATTCAAGTTTGCACGTAGAGGCTCAAACGAATCGCAACAAGTTAATACACACAACACCTTACAGGCACTTTTACGCATTATTTGCAAAACGCGGTCATCCAGCTTGCGCGGGTTAGGCTCAGAACTGCGATTCAAGTTCGCACATAGTGGCTAAAGCGAATCGCAACAAGTTAATACACAAAAAGCCTTACAGGCACTTCTAGGCATGATGTGCATAACGCGGTCATCCAGCTTGCGCGGGTTAGGCTCAGAACTGCGATTCAAGTTCGCACATAGTGGCTAAAGCGAATCGCAACAAGTTAATACACAAAAAGCCTTACAGGCACTTCTAGGCATGATGTGCATAACGCGGTCATCCAGCTTGCGCGGGTTAGGCTCAGAACTGCGATTCAAGTTTGCACATAGCGGCTCAAACGAATCGCAACAAGTTAATACACACAACGCCTTACAGGCACTTTTACGCATTATTTGCGAAACGCGGTCATCCAGCTTGCGCGGGTTAGGCTCAGAACTGCGATTCAAGTTCGCACATAGTGGCTAAAGCGAATCGCAACAAGTTAATACACAAAAAGCCTTACAGGCACTTCTAGGCATGATGTGCATAAGGCGGTCATCCAGCTTGCGCGGGTTAGGCTCAGAACTGCGATTCAAGTTCGCACATAGTGGCTAAATCGAATCGCAACAAGTTAATACACAAAAAGACTTACAGGCACTTCTAGGCATGATGTGCAAAACGTGGTCATCCAGCTTGCGCGGGTTAGGCTCAGAACTGCGATTCAAGTTTGCACGTAGAGGCTCAAACGAATCGCAACAAGTTAATACACACAACACCTTACAGGCACTTTTACGCATTATTTGCAAAACGCGGTCATCCAGCTTGCGCGGGTTAGGCTCAGAACTGCGATTCAAGTTCGCACATAGTGGCTAAAGCGAATCGCAACAAGTTAATACACAAAAAGCCTTACAGGCACTTCTAGGCATGATGTGCATAACGCGGTCATCCAGCTTGCGCGGGTTAGGCTCAGAACTGCGATTCAAGTTCGCACATAGTGGCTAAAGCGAATCGCAACAAGTTAATACACAAAAAGCCTTACAGGCACTTCTAGGCATGATGTGCATAACGCGGTCATCCAGATTGCGCGGGTTAGGCTCAGAACTGCGATTCAAGTTCGCACATAGCGGCTCAAACGAATCGCAACAAGTTAATACACACAACGCCTTACAGGCACTTTTACGCATTATTTGCAAAACGCGGTCATCCAGCTTGCGCGGGTTAGGCTCAGAACTGCGATTCAAGTTCGCACATAGTGGCTAAAGCGAATCGCAACAAGTTAATACACAAAAAGCCTTACAGGCACTTCTAGGCATGATGTGCATAACGCGGTCATCCAGCTTGCGCGGGTTAGGCTCAGAACTGCGATTCAAGTTCGCACATAGTGGCTAAAGCGAATCGCAACAAGTTAATACACAAAAAGCCTTACAGGCACTTCTAGGCATGATGTGCATAACGCGGTCATCCAGCTTGCGCGGGTTAGGCTCAGAACTGCGATTCAAGTTCGCACATAGTGGCTAAAGCGAATCGCAACAAGTTAATACACAAAAAGCCTTACAGGCACTTCTAGGCATGATGTGCATAACGCGGTCATCCAGCTTGCGCGGGTTAGGCTCAGAACTGCGATTCAAGTTTGCACATAGCGGCTCAAACGAATCGCAACAAGTTAATACACACAACGCCTTAGAGGCACTTTTACGCATTATTTGCGAAACGCGGTCATCCAGCTTGCGCGGGTTAGGCTCAGAACTGCGATTCAAGTTCGCACATAGTGGCTAAAGCGAATCGCAACAAGTTAATACACAAAAAGCCTTACAGGCACTTCTAGGCATGATGTGCATAAGGCGGTCATCCAGCTTGCGCGGGTTAGGCTCAGAACTGCGATTCAAGTTCGCACATAGTGGCTAAATCGAATCGCAACAAGTTAATACACAAAAAGACTTACAGGCACTTCTAGGCATGATGTGCAAAACGTGGTCATCCAGCTTGCGCGGGTTAGGCTCAGAACTGCGATTCAAGTTTGCACGTAGAGGCTCAAACGAATCGCAACAAGTTAATACACACAACACCTTACAGGCACTTTTACGCATTATTTGCAAAACGCGGTCATCCAGCTTGCGCGGGTTAGGCTCAGAACTGCGATTCAAGTTCGCACATAGTGGCTAAAGCGAATCGCAACAAGTTAATACACAAAAAGCCTTACAGGCACTTCTAGGCATGATGTGCATAACGCGGTCATCCAGCTTGCGCGGGTTAGGCTCAGAACTGCGATTCAAGTTCGCACATAGTGGCTAAAGCGAATCGCAACAAGTTAATACACAAAAAGCCTTACAGGCACTTCTAGGCATGATGTGCATAACGCGGTCATCCAGATTGCGCGGGTTAGGCTCAGAACTGCGATTCAAGTTCGCACATAGCGGCTCAAACGAATCGCAACAAGTTAATACACACAACGCCTTACAGGCACTTTTACGCATTATTTGCAAAACGCGGTCATCCAGCTTGCGCGGGTTAGGCTCAGAACTGCGATTCAAGTTCGCACATAGTGGCTAAAGCGAATCGCAACAAGTTAATACACAAAAAGCCTTACAGGCACTTCTAGGCATGATGTGCATAACGCGGTCATCCAGCTTGCGCGGGTTAAGCTCAGAACTGCGATTCAAGTTTGCACGTAGCGGCTCAAACGAATCGCAACAAGTTAATACACACAACGCTTTAAAGGCACTTTTAGGCATGATGTGCAAAACGTGGTCATCCAGCTTGCGCGGGTTAGGCTGAGAACTGCGATTCAAGTTCGCACATAGCGGCTAAAGCGAATCGCAACAAGTTAATACACACAAAGCCTTACAGGCACTTTTAGGCATGATGTGAAAAACGAGGTCATCCAGCTTGCGCGGGTTAGGCTGAGAACTGCGATTCAAGTTCGCACATAGCGGCTAAAGCGAATCGCAACAAGTTAATACACACAAAGCCTTACAGGCACTTCTAGGCATGATGTGCATAACGCGGTCATCCAGCTTGAGCGGGTTAGGCTCAGAACTGCGATTCAAGTTTGCACGTAGCGGCTCAAACGAATCGCAACAAGTTAATACATACAACGCCTTAAAGGCACTTTTAGGCATGATGTGCAAAACGTGGTCATCCAGCTTGCGCGGGTTAGGCTCAGAACTGCGATTCAAGTTTGCACGTATCGGCTCAAACGAATCGCAACAAGTTAATACACACAAAGCCTTACAGGCACTTCTAGGCATGATGTGCAAAACGTGGTCATCCAGCTTGCGCGGGTTAGGCTGAGAACTGCGATTCAAGTTCGCACATAGCGGCTAAAGCGAATCGCAACAAGTTAATACACACAAAGCCTTACAGGCACTTTTACGCATTATTTGCAAAACGCGGTCATCCAGCTTGCGCGGGTTAGGCTCAGAACTGCGATTCAAGTTTGCACGTAGCGGCTCAAACGAATCGCAACAAGTTAATACACACAAAGCCTTACAGGCACTTTTACGCATTATTTGCAAAACGCGGTCATCCAGCTTGCGCGGGTTAGGCTCAGAACTGCGATTCAAGTTCGCACATAGTGGCTAAAGCGAATCGCAACAAGTTAATACACAAAAAGCCTTACAGGCACTTCTAGGCATGATGTGCATAACGCGGTCATCCAGCTTGCGCGGGTTAGGCTCAGAACTGCGATTCAAGTTTGCACGTAGCGGCTCAAACGAATCGCAACAAGTTAATACACACAACGCCTTAAAGGCACTTTTAGGCATGATGTGCAAAACGTGGTCATCCAGCTTGCGCGGGTTAGGCTCAGAACTGCGATTCAAGTTTGCACGTAGCTGCTCAAACGAATCGCAACAAGTTAATACACACAAAGCCTTACAGGCACTTCTAGGCATGATGTGCATAACGCGGTCATCCAGCTTGCGCGGGTTAGGCTCAGAATTGCGATTCAAGTTTGCACGTAGCGGCTCAAACGAATCGCAACAAGTTAATACACACAACGCCTTACAGGCACTTTTACGCATTATTTGCAAAACGCGGTCATCCAGCTTGCGCGGGTTAGGCTCAGAACTGCGATTCAAGTTCGCACATAGTGGCTAAAGCGAATCGCAACAAGTTAATACACAAAAAGCCTTACAGGCACTTCTAGGCATGATGTGCATAAGGCGGTCATCCAGCTTGCGCGGGTTAGGCTCAGAACTGCGATTCAAGTTCGCACATAGTGGCTAAATCGAATCGCAACAAGTTAATACACAAAAAGCATTACAGGCACTTCTAGGCATGATGTGCAAAACGTGGTCATCCAGCTTGCGCGGGTTAGGCTCAGAACTGCGATTCAAGTTTGCACGTAGAGGCTCAAACGAATCGCAACAAGTTAATACACACAACACCTTACAGGCACTTTTACGCATTATTTGCAAAACGCGGTCATCCAGCTTGCGCGGGTTAGGCTCAGAACTGCGATTCAAGTTCGCACATAGTGGCTAAAGCGAATCGCAACAAGTTAATACACAAAAAGCCTTACAGGCACTTCTAGGCATGATGTGCATAACGCGGTCATCCAGCTTGCGCGGGTTAGGCTCAGAACTGCGATTCAAGTTCGCACATAGTGGCTAAAGCGAATCGCAACAAGTTAATACACAAAAAGCCTTACAGGCACTTCTAGGCATGATGTGCATAACGCGGTCATCCAGCTTGCGCGGGTTAGGCTCAGAACTGCGATTCAAGTTCGCACATAGTGGCTAAAGCGAATCGCAACAAGTTAATACACAAAAAGCCTTACAGGCACTTCTAGGCATGATGTGCATAACGCGGTCATCCAGCTTGCGCGGGTTAGGCTCAGAACTGCGATTCAAGTTTGCACATAGCGGCTCAAACGAATCGCAACAAGTTAATACACACAACGCCTTACAGGCACTTCTAGGCATGATGTGCATAAGGCGGTCATCCAGCTTGCGCGGGTTAGGCTCAGAACTGCGATTCAAGTTCGCACATAGTGGCTAAATCGAATCGCAACAAGTTAATACACAAAAAGACTTACAGGCACTTCTAGGCATGATGTGCAAAACGTGGTCATCCAGCTTGCGCGGGTTAGGCTCAGAACTGCGATTCAAGTTTGCACGTAGAGGCTCAAACGAATCGCAACAAGTTAATACACACAACACCTTACAGGCACTTTTACGCATTATTTGCAAAACGCGGTCATCCAGCTTGCGCGGGTTAGGCTCAGAACTGCGATTCAAGTTCGCACATAGTGGCTAAAGCGAATCGCAACAAGTTAATACACAAAAAGCCTTACAGGCACTTCTAGGCATGATGTGCATAACGCGGTCATCCAGCTTGCGCGGGTTAGGCTCAGAACTGCGATTCAAGTTCGCACATAGTGGCTAAAGCGAATCGCAACAAGTTAATACACAAAAAGCCTTACAGGCACTTCTAGGCATGATGTGCATAACGCGGTCATCCAGATTGCGCGGGTTAGGCTCAGAACTGCGATTCAAGTTCGCACATAGCGGCTCAAAAGAATCGCAACAAGTTAATACACACAACGCCTTACAGGCACTTTTACGCATTATTTGCAAAACGCGGTCATCCAGCTTGCGCGGGTTAGGCTCAGAACTGCGATTCAAGTTCGCACATAGTGGCTAAAGCGAATCGCAACAAGTTAATACACAAAAAGCCTTACAGGCACTTCAAGGCATGATGTGCATAACGCGGTCATCCAGCTTGCGCGGGTTAGGCTCAGAACTGCGATTCAAGTTTGCACGTAGCGGCTCAAACGAATCGCAACAAGTTAATACACACAACGCTTTAAAGGCACTTTTAGGCATGATGTGCAAAACGTGGTCATCCAGCTTGCGCGGGTTAGGCTGAGAACTGCGATTCAAGTTCGCACATAGCGGCTAAAGCGAATCGCAACAAGTTAATACACACAAAGCCTTACAGGCACTTTTAGGCATGATGTGAAAAACGAGGTCATCCAGCTTGCGCGGGTTAGGCTGAGAACTGCGATTCAAGTTCGCACATAGCGGCTAAAGCGAATCGCAACAAGTTAATACACACAAAGCCTTACAGGCACTTCTAGGCATGATGTGCATAACGCGGTCATCCAGCTTGAGCGGGTTAGGCTCAGAACTGCGATTCAAGTTTGCACGTAGCGGCTCAAACGAATCGCAACAAGTTAATACATACAACGCCTTAAAGGCACTTTTAGGCATGATGTGCAAAACGTGGTCATCCAGCTTGCGCGGGTTAGGCTCAGAACTGCGATTCAAGTTTGCACGTATCGGCTCAAACGAATCGCAACAAATTAATACACACAAAGCCTTACAGGCACTTCTAGGCATGATGTGCAAAACGTGGTCATCCAGCTTGCGCGGGTTAGGCTGAGAACTGCGATTCAAGTTCGCACATAGCGGCTAAAGCGAATCGCAACAAGTTAATACACACAAAGCCTTACAGGCACTTTTAGGCATGATGTGAAAAACGAGGTCATCCAGCTTGCGCGGGTTAGGCTGAGAACTGCGATTCAAGTTCGCACATAGCGGCTAAAGCGAATCGCAACAAGTTAATACACACAAAGCCTTACAGGCACTTCTAGGCATGATGTGCATAACGCGGTCATCCAGCTTGCGCGGGTTAGGCTCAGAACTGCGATTCAAGTTTGCACGTAGCGGCTCAAACGAATCGCAACAAGTTAATACACAAAAAGCCTTACAGGCACTTCTAGGCATGATGTGCAAAACGTGGTCATCCAGCTTGCGCGGGTTAGGCTCAGAACTGCGATTCAAGTTTGCACGTAGCGGCTCAAACGAATCGCAACAAGTTAATACACACAACGCCTTAAAGGCACTTTTAGGCATGATGTGCAAAACGTGGTTATCCAGCTTGCGCGGGTTAGGCTCAGAACTGCGATTCAAGTTCGCACATAGTGGCTAAAGCGAATCGCAACAAGTTAATACACACAAAGCCTTACAGGCACTTCTAGGCATGATGTGCATAACGCGGTCATCCAGCTTGCGCGGGTTAGGCTCAGAATTGCGATTCAAGTTTGCACGTAGCGGCTCCAACGAATCGCAACAAGTTAATACACACAAAGCCTTACAGGCACTTTTACGCATTATTTGCAAAAAGCGGTCATCCAGCTTGCGCGGGTTAGGCTCAGAACTGCGATTCAAGTTCGCACATAGTGGCTAAAGCGAATCGCAACAAGTTAATACACAAAAAGCCTTACAGGCACTTCTAGGCATGATGTGCATAACGCGGTCATCCAGCTTGCGCGGGTTAGGCTCAGAACTGCGATTCAAGTTTGCACGTAGCGGCTCAAACGAATCGCAACAAGTTAATACACACAACGCCTTAAAGGCACTTTTAGGCATGATGTGCAAAACGTGGTCATCCAGCTTGCGCGGGTTAGGCTCAGAACTGCGATTCAAGTTTGCACGTAGCGGCTCAAACGAATCGCAACAAGTTAATACACACAAAGCCTTACAGGCACTTGTAGGCATGATGTGCATAACGCGGTCATCCAGCTTGCGCGGGTTAGGCTCAGAATTGCGATTCAAGTTTGCACGTAGAGGCTCAAACGAATCGCAACAAGTTAATACACACAACGACTTAAAGGCACTTTTAGGCATGATGTTCAAAACGAGGTTATCCAGCTTGCGCGGGTTAGGCTCAGAACTGCGATTCAAGTTCGCACGTAGTGGCTAAAGCGAATCGCAACAAGTTAATACACACAAAGCCTTACAGGCACTTCTAGGCATGATGTGCATAACGCGGTCATCCAGCTTGCGCGGGTTAGGCTCAGAATTGCGATTCAAGTTTGCACGTAGCGGCTCAAACGAATCGCAACAAGTTAATACACACAACGCCTTACAGGCACTTTTACGCATTATTTGCAAAACGCGGTCATCCAGCTTGCGCGGGTTAGGCGCAGAACTGCGATTCAAGTTCGCACATAGTGGCTAAAGCGAATCGCAACAAGTTAATACACAAAAAGCCTTACAGGCACTTCTAGACATGATGTGCATAAGGCGGTCATCCAGCTTGCGCGGGTTAGGCTCAGAACTGCGATTCAAGTTCGCACATAGTGGCTAAATCGAATCGCAACAAGTTAATACACAAAAAGCCTTACAGGCACTTCTAGGCATGATGTGCAAAACGTGGTCATCCAGCTTGCGCGGGTTAGGCTCAGAACTGCGATTCAAGTTTGCACGTAGAGGCTCAAACGAATCGCAACAAGTTAATACACACAACACCTTACAGGCACTTTTACGCATTATTTGCAAAACGCGGTCATCCAGCTTGCGCGGGTTAGGCTCAGAACTGCGATTCAAGTTCGCACATAGTGGCTAAAGCGAATCGCAACAAGTTAATACACAAAAAGCCTTACAGGCACTTCTAGGCATGATGTGCATAACGCGGTCATCCAGCTTTCGCGGGTTAGGCTCAGAACTGCGATTCAAGTTCGCACATAGTGGCTAAAGCGAATCGCAACAAGTTAATACACAAAAAGCCTTACAGGCACTTCTAGGCATGATGTGCATAACGCGGTCATCCAGCTTGCGCGGGTTAGGCTCAGAACTGCGATTCAAGTTCGCACATAGTGGCTAAAGCGAATCGCAACAAGTTAATACACAAAAAGCCTTACAGGCACTTCTAGGCATGATGTGCATAACGCGGTCATCCAGCTTGCGCGGGTTAGGCTCAGAACTGCGATTCAAGTTTGCACATAGCGGCTCAAACGAATCGCAACAAGTTAATACACACAACGCCTTACAGGCACTTTTACGCATTATTTGCAAAACGCGGTCATCCAGCTTGCGCGGGTTAGGCTCAGAACTGCGATTCAAGTTCGCACATAGTGGCTAAAGCGAATCGCAACAAGTTAATACACAAAAAGCCTTACAGGCACTTCTAGGCATGATGTGCATAACGCGGTCATCCAGCTTGCGCGGGTTAGGCTCAGAACTGCGATTCAAGTTTGCACGTAGCGGCTCAAACGAATCGCAACAAGTTAATACACACAACGCTTTAAAGGCACTTTTAGGCATGATGTGCAAAACGTGGTCATCCAGCTTGCGCGGGTTAGGCTGAGAACTGCGATTCAAGTTCGCACATAGCGGCTAAAGCGAATCGCAACAAGTTAATACACACAAAGCCTTACAGGCACTTCTAGGCATGATGTGCATAACGCGGTCATCCAGCTTGAGCGGGTTAGGCTCAGAACTGCGATTCAAGTTTGCACGTAGCGGCTCAAACGAATCGCAACAAGTTAATACATACAACGCCTTAAAGGCACTTTTAGGCATGATGTGCAAAACGTGGTCATCCAGCTTGCGCGGGTTAGGCTCAGAACTGCGATTCAAGTTTGCACGTATCGGCTCAAACGAATCGCAACAAGTTAATACACACAAAGCCTTACAGGCACTTCTAGGCATGATGTGCAAAACGTGGTCATCCAGCTTGCGCGGGTTAGGCTGAGAACTGCGATTCAAGTTCGCACATAGCGGCTAAAGCGAATCGCAACAAGTTAATACACACAAAGCCTTACAGGCACTTTTAGGCATGATGTGAAAAACGAGGTCATCCAGCTTGCGCGGGTTAGGCTGAGAACTGCGATTCAAGTTCGCACATAGCGGCTAAAGCGAATCGCAACAAGTTAATACACACAAAGCCTTACAGGCACTTCTAGGCATGATGTGCATAACGCGGTCATCCAGCTTGCGCGGGTTAGGCTCAGAACTGCGATTCAAGTTTGCACGTAGCGGCTCAAACGAATCGCAACAAGTTAATACACAAAAAGCCTTACAGGCACTTCTAGGCATGATGTGCAAAACGCGGTCATCCAGCTTGCGCGGGTTAGGCTCAGAACTGCGATTCAAGTTCGCACATAGTGGCTAAAGCGAATCGCAACAAGTTAATACACAAAAAGCCTTACAGGCACTTCTAGGCATGATGTGCATAACGCGGTCATCCAGCTTGCGCGGGTTAGGCTCAGAACTGCGATTCAAGTTTGCACGTAGCGGCTCAAACGAATCGAACAAGTTAATACACACAACGCTTTAAAGGCACTTTTAGGCATGATGTAAAAACGTGGTCATCCAGCTTGCGCGGGTTAGGCTGAGAACTGCGATTCAAGTTCGCACATAGCGGCTAAAGCGAATCGCAACAAGTTAATACACACAAAGCCTTACAGGCACTTCTAGGCATGATGTGCATAACGCGGTCATCCAGCTTGAGCGGGTTAGGCTCAGAAATAGCGATTCAAGTTTGCACGTAGCGGCTCAAACGAATCGCAACAAGTTAATACATACAACGCCTTAAAGGCACTTTTAGGCATGATGTGCAAAACGTGGTCATCCAGCTTGCGCGGGTTAGGCTCAGAACTGCGATTCAAGTTTGCACGTATCGGCTCAAACGAATCGCAACAAGTTAATACACACAAAGCCTTACAGGCACTTCTAGGCATGATGTGCAAAACGTGGTCATCCAGCTTGCGCGGGTTAGGCTGAGAACTGCGATTCAAGTTCGCACATAGCGGCTAAAGCGAATCGCAACAAGTTAATACCCACAAAGCCTTACAGGCACTTTTAGGCATGATGTGAAAAACGAGGTCATCCAGCTTGCGCGGGTTAGGCTGAGAACTGCGATTCAAGTTCGCACATAGCGGCTAAAGCGAATCGCAACAAGTTAATACACACAAAGCCTTACAGGCACTTCTAGGCATGATGTGCATAACGCGGTCATCCAGCTTGCGCGGGTTAGGCTCAGAACTGCGATTCAAGTTTGCACGTAGCGGCTCAAACGAATCGCAACAAGTTAATACACAAAAAGCCTTACAGGCACTTCTAGGCATGATGTGCAAAACGTGGTCATCCAGCTTGCGCGGGTTAGGCTCAGAACTGCGATTCAAGTTTGCACGTAGCGGCTCAAACGAATCGCAACAAGTTAATACACACAACACCTTACAGGCACTTTTACGCATTATTTGCAAAACGCGGTCATCCAGCTTGCGCGGGTTAGGCTCAGAACTGCGATTCAAGTTCGCACATAGTGGCTAAAGTGAATCGCAACAAGTTAATACACAAAAAGCCTTACAGGCACTTCTAGGCATGATGTGCATAACGCGGTCATCCAGCTTGCGCGGGTTAGGCTCAGAACTGCGATTCAAGTTTGCACGTAGCGGCTCAAACGAATCGCAACAAGTTAATACACACAACGACTTAAAAGCACTTCTAGGCATGATGTGCATAACGCGGTCATCCAGCTTGCGCGGGTTAGGCTGAGAACTGCGATTCAAGTTCGCACATAGCGGCTAAAGCGAATCGCAACAAGTTAATACACACAAAGCCTTACAGGCACTTCTAGGCATGATGTGCATAACGCGGTCATCCAGCTTGAGCGGGTTAGGCTCAGAACTGCGATTCAAGTTTGCACGTAGCGGCTCAAACGAATCGCAACAAGTTAATACATACAACGCCTTAAAGGCACTTTTAGGCATGATGTGCAAAACGTGGTCATCCAGCTTGCGCGGGTTAGGCTCAGAACTGCGATTCAAGTTTGCACGTATCGGCTCAAACGAATCGCAACAAGTTAATACACACAAAGCCTTACAGGCACTTCTAGGCATGATGTGCAAAACGTGGTCATCCAGCTTGCGCGGGTTAGGCTGAGAACTGCGATTCAAGTTCGCACATAGCGGCTAAAGCGAATCGCAACAAGTTAATACACACAAAGCCTTACAGGCACTTTTAGGCATGATGTGAAAAACGAGGTCATCCAGCTTGCGCGGGTTAGGCTGAGAACTGCGATTCAAGTTCGCACATAGCGGCTAAAGCGAATCGCAACAAGTTAATACACACAAAGCCTTACAGGCACTTCTAGGCATGATGTGCATAACGCGGTCATCCAGCTTGCGCGGGTTAGGCTCAGAACTGCGATTCAAGTTTGCACGTAGCGGCTCAAACGAATCGCAACAAGTTAATACACAAAAAGCCTTACAGGCACTTCTAGGCATGATGTGCAAAACGCGGTCATCCAGCTTGCGCGGGTTAGGCTCAGAACTGCGATTCAAGTTCGCACATAGTGGCTAAAGCGAATCGCAACAAGTTAATACACAAAAAGCCTTACAGGCACTTCTAGGCATGATGTGCATAACGCGGTCATCCAGCTTGCGCGGGTTAGGCTCAGAACTGCGATTCAAGTTTGCACGTAGCGGCTCAAACGAATCGAACAAGTTAATACACACAACGCTTTAAAGGCACTTTTAGGCATGATGTGCAAAACGTGGTCATCCAGCTTGCGCGGGTTAGGCTGAGAACTGCGATTCAAGTTCGCACATAGCGGCTAAAGCGAATCGCAACAAGTTAATACACACAAAGCCTTACAGGCACTTCTAGGCATGATGTGCATAACGCGGTCATCCAGCTTGAGCGGGTTAGGCTCAGAACTGCGATTCAAGTTTGCACGTAGCGGCTCAAACGAATCGCAACAAGTTAATACATACAACGCCTTAAAGGCACTTTTAGGCATGATGTGCAAAACGTGGTCATCCAGCTTGCGCGGGTTAGGCTCAGAACTGCGATTCAAGTTTGCACGTATCGGCTCAAACGAATCGCAACAAGTTAATACACACAAAGCCTTACAGGCACTTCTAGGCATGATGTGCAAAACGTGGTCATCCAGCTTGCGCGGGTTAGGCTGAGAACTGCGATTCAAGTTCGCACATAGCGGCTAAAGCGAATCGCAACAAGTTAATACACACAAAGCCTTACAGGCACTTTTAGGCATGATGTGAAAAACGAGGTCATCCAGCTTGCGCGGGTTAGGCTGAGAACTGCGATTCAAGTTCGCACATAGCGGCTAAAGCGAATCGCAACAAGTTAATACACACAAAGCCTTACAGGCACTTCTAGGCATGATGTGCATAACGCGGTCATCCAGCTTGCGCGGGTTAGGCTCAGAATTGCGATTCAAGTTTGCACGTAGCGGCTCCAACGAATCGCAACAAGTTAATACACACAAAGCCTTACAGGCACTTTTACGCATTATTTGCAAAAAGCGGTCATCCAGCTTGCGCGGGTTAGGCTCAGAACTGCAATTCAAGTTCGCACATAGTGGCTAAAGCGAATCGCAACAAGTTAATACACAAAAAGCCTTACAGGCACTTCTAGGCATGATGTGCATAACGCGGTCATCCAGCTTGCGCGGGTTAGGCTCAGAACTGCGATTCAAGTTTGCACGTAGCGGCTCAAACGAATCGCAACAAGTTAATACACACAACGCCTTAAAGGCACTTTTAGGCATGATGTGCAAAACGTGGTCATCCAGCTTGCGCGGGTTAGGCTCAGAACTGCGATTCAAGTTTGCACGTAGCGGCTCAAACGAATCGCAACAAGTTAATACACACAAAGCCTTACAGGCACTTGTAGGCATGATGTGCATAACGCGGTCATCCAGCTTGCGCGGGTTAGGCTCAGAATTGCGATTCAAGTTTGCACGTAGAGGCTCAAACGAATCGCAACAAGTTAATACACACAACGACTTAAAGGCACTTTTAGGCATGATGTTCAAAACGAGGTTATCCAGCTTGCGCGGGTTAGGCTCAGAACTGCGATTCAAGTTCGCACGTAGTGGCTAAAGCGAATCGCAACAAGTTAATACACACAAAGCCTTACAGGCACTTCTAGGCATGATGTGCATAACGCGGTCATCCAGCTTGCGCGGGTTAGGCTCAGAATTGCGATTCAAGTTTGCACGTAGCGGCTCAAACGAATCGCAACAAGTTAATACACACAACGCCTTACAGGCACTTTTACGCATTATTTGCAAAACGCGGTCATCCAGCTTGCGCGGGTTAGGCGCAGAACTGCGATTCAAGTTCGCACATAGTGGCTAAAGCGAATCGCAACAAGTTAATACACAAAAAGCCTTACAGGCACTTCTAGACATGATGTGCATAAGGCGGTCATCCAGCTTGCGCGGGTTAGGCTCAGAACTGCGATTCAAGTTCGCACATAGTGACTAAATCGAATCGCAACAAGTTAATACACAAAAAGCCTTACAGGCACTTCTAGGCATGATGTGCAAAACGTGGTCATCCAGCTTGCGCGGGTTAGGCTCAGAACTGCGATTCAAGTTTGCACGTAGAGGCTCAAACGAATCGCAACAAGTTAATACACACAACACCTTACAGGCACTTTTACGCATTATTTGCAAAACGCGGTCATCCAGCTTGCGCGGGTTAGGCTCAGAACTGCGATTCAAGTTCGCACATAGTGGCTAAAGCGAATCGCAACAAGTTAATACACAAAAAGCCTTACAGGCACTTCTAGGCATGATGTGCATAACGCGGTCATCCAGCTTTCGCGGGTTAGGCTCAGAACTGCGATTCAAGTTCGCACATAGTGGCTAAAGCGAATCGCAACAAGTTAATACACAAAAAGCCTTACAGGCACTTCTAGGCATGATGTGCATAACGCGGTCATCCAGCTTGCGCGGGTTAGGCTCAGAACTGCGATTCAAGTTCGCACATAGTGGCTAAAGCGAATCGCAACAAGTTAATACACAAAAAGCCTTACAGGCACTTCTAGGCATGATGTGCATAACGCGGTCATCCAGCTTGCGCGGGTTAGGCTCAGAACTGCGATTCAAGTTTGCACATAGCGGCTCAAACGAATCGCAACAAGTTAATACACACAACGCCTTACAGGCACTTTTACGCATTATTTGCAAAACGCGGTCATCCAGCTTGCGCGGGTTAGGCTCAGAACTGCGATTCAAGTTCGCACATAGTGGCTAAAGCGAATCGCAACAAGTTAATACACAAAAAGCCTTACAGGCACTTCTAGGCATGATGTGCATAACGCGGTCATCCAGCTTGCGCGGGTTAGGCTCAGAACTGCGATTCAAGTTTGCACGTAGCGGCTCAAACGAATCGCAACAAGTTAATACACACAACGCTTTAAAGGCACTTTTAGGCATGATGTGCAAAACGTGGTCATCCAGCTTGCGCGGGTTAGGCTGAGAACTGCGATTCAAGTTCGCACATAGCGGCTAAAGCGAATCGCAACAAGTTAATACACACAAAGCCTTACAGGCACTTCTAGGCATGATGTGCATAACGCGGTCATCCAGCTTGAGCGGGTTAGGCTCAGAACTGCGATTCAAGTTTGCACGTAGCGGCTCAAACGAATCGCAACAAGTTAATACATACAACGCCTTAAAGGCACTTTTAGGCATGATGTGCAAAACGTGGTCATCCAGCTTGCGCGGGTTAGGCTCAGAACTGCGATTCAAGTTTGCACGTATCGGCTCAAACGAATCGCAACAAGTTAATACACACAAAGCCTTACAGGCACTTCTAGGCATGATGTGCAAAACGTGGTCATCCAGCTTGCGCGGGTTAGGCTGAGAACTGCGATTCAAGTTCGCACATAGCGGCTAAAGCGAATCGCAACAAGTTAATACACACAAAGCCTTACAGGCACTTTTAGGCATGATGTGAAAAACGAGGTCATCCAGCTTGCGCGGGTTAGGCTGAGAACTGCGATTCAAGTTCGCACATAGCGGCTAAAGCGAATCGCAACAAGTTAATACACACAAAGCCTTACAGGCACTTCTAGGCATGATGTGCATAACGCGGTCATCCAGCTTGCGCGGGTTAGGCTCAGAACTGCGATTCAAGTTTGCACGTAGCGGCTCAAACGAATCGCAACAAGTTAATACACAAAAAGCCTTACAGGCACTTCTAGGCATGATGTGCAAAACGCGGTCATCCAGCTTGCGCGGGTTAGGCTCAGAACTGCGATTCAAGTTCGCACATAGTGGCTAAAGCGAATCGCAACAAGTTAATACACAAAAAGCCTTACAGGCACTTCTAGGCATGATGTGCATAACGCGGTCATCCAGCTTGCGCGGGTTAGGCTCAGAACTGCGATTCAAGTTTGCACGTAGCGGCTCAAACGAATCGCAACAAGTTAATACACACAACGCTTTAAAGGCACTTTTAGGCATGATGTGCAAAACGTGGTCATCCAGCTTGCGCGGGTTAGGCTGAGAACTGCGATTCAAGCGCACATAGCGGCTAAAGCGAATCGCAACAAGTTAATACACACAAAGCCTTACAGGCACTTCTAGGCATGATGTGCATAACGCGGTCATCCAGCTTGAGCGGGTTAGGCTCAGAAATAGCGATTCAAGTTTGCACGTAGCGGCTCAAACGAATCGCAACAAGTTAATACATACAACGCCTTAAAGGCACTTTTAGGCATGATGTGCAAAACGTGGTCATCCAGCTTGCGCGGGTTAGGCTCAGAACTGCGATTCAAGTTTGCACGTATCGGCTCAAACGAATCGCAACAAGTTAATACACACAAAGCCTTACAGGCACTTCTAGGCATGATGTGCAAAACGTGGTCATCCAGCTTGCGCGGGTTAGGCTGAGAACTGCGATTCAAGTTCGCACATAGCGGCTAAAGCGAATCGCAACAAGTTAATACACAAAAAGCCTTACAGGCACTTCTAGGCATGATGTGCATAACGCGGTCATCCAGCTTGCGCGGGTTAGGCTCAGAACTGCGATTCAAGTTTGCACGTAGCGGCTCAAACGAATCGAACAAGTTAATACACACAACGCTTTAAAGGCACTTTTAGGCATGATGTAAAAACGTGGTCATCCAGCTTGCGCGGGTTAGGCTGAGAACTGCGATTCAAGTTCGCACATAGCGGCTAAAGCGAATCGCAACAAGTTAATACACACAAAGCCTTACAGGCACTTCTAGGCATGATGTGCATAACGCGGTCATCCAGCTTGAGCGGGTTAGGCTCAGAAATAGCGATTCAAGTTTGCACGTAGCGGCTCAAACGAATCGCAACAAGTTAATACATACAACGCCTTAAAGGCACTTTTAGGCATGATGTGCAAAACGTGGTCATCCAGCTTGCGCGGGTTAGGCTCAGAACTGCGATTCAAGTTTGCACGTATCGGCTCAAACGAATCGCAACAAGTTAATACACACAAAGCCTTACAGGCACTTCTAGGCATGATGTGCATAACGCGGTCATCCAGCTTGCGCGGGTTAGGCTCAGAACTGCGATTCAAGTTTGCACGTAGCGGCTCAAACGAATCGCAACAAGTTAATACACAAAAAGCCTTACAGGCACTTCTAGGCATGATGTGCAAAACGTGGTCATCCAGCTTGCGCGGGTTAGGCTCAGAACTGCGATTCAAGTTTGCACGTAGCGGCTCAAACGAATCGCAACAAGTTAATACACACAACACCTTACAGGCACTTTTACGCATTATTTGCAAAACGCGGTCATCCAGCTTGCGCGGGTTAGGCTCAGAACTGCGATTCAAGTTCGCACATAGTGGCTAAAGTGAATCGCAACAAGTTAATACACAAAAAGCCTTACAGGCACTTCTAGGCATGATGTGCATAACGCGGTCATCCAGCTTGCGCGGGTTAGGCTCAGAACTGCGATTCAAGTTTGCACGTAGCGGCTCAAACGAATCGCAACAAGTTAATACACACAACGACTTAAAAGCACTTCTAGGCATGATGTGCATAACGCGGTCATCCAGCTTGCGCGGGTTAGGCTGAGAACTGCGATTCAAGTTCGCACATAGCGGCTAAAGCGAATCGCAACAAGTTAATACACACAAAGCCTTACAGGCACTTCTAGGCATGATGTGCATAACGCGGTCATCCAGCTTGAGCGGGTTAGGCTCAGAACTGCGATTCAAGTTTGCACGTAGCGGCTCAAACGAATCGCAACAAGTTAATACATACAACGCCTTAAAGGCACTTTTAGGCATGATGTGCAAAACGTGGTCATCCAGCTTGCGCGGGTTAGGCTCAGAACTGCGATTCAAGTTTGCACGTATCGGCTCAAACGAATCGCAACAAGTTAATACACACAAAGCCTTACAGGCACTTCTAGGCATGATGTGCAAAACGTGGTCATCCAGCTTGCGCGGGTTAGGCTGAGAACTGCGATTCAAGTTCGCACATAGCGGCTAAAGCGAATCGCAACAAGTTAATACACACAAAGCCTTACAGGCACTTTTAGGCATGATGTGAAAAACGAGGTCATCCAGCTTGCGCGGGTTAGGCTGAGAACTGCGATTCAAGTTCGCACATAGCGGCTAAAGCGAATCGCAACAAGTTAATACACACAAAGCCTTACAGGCACTTCTAGGCATGATGTGCATAACGCGGTCATCCAGCTTGCGCGGGTTAGGCTCAGAACTGCGATTCAAGTTTGCACGTAGCGGCTCAAACGAATCGCAACAAGTTAATACACAAAAAGCCTTACAGGCACTTCTAGGCATGATGTGCAAAACGCGGTCATCCAGCTTGCGCGGGTTAGGCTCAGAACTGCGATTCAAGTTCGCACATAGTGGCTAAAGCGAATCGCAACAAGTTAATACACAAAAAGCCTTACAGGCACTTCTAGGCATGATGTGCATAACGCGGTCATCCAGCTTGCGCGGGTTAGGCTCAGAACTGCGATTCAAGTTTGCACGTAGCGGCTCAAACGAATCGAACAAGTTAATACACACAACGCTTTAAAGGCACTTTTAGGCATGATGTGCAAAACGTGGTCATCCAGCTTGCGCGGGTTAGGCTGAGAACTGCGATTCAAGTTCGCACATAGCGGCTAAAGCGAATCGCAACAAGTTAATACACACAAAGCCTTACAGGCACTTCTAGGCATGATGTGCATAACGCGGTCATCCAGCTTGAGCGGGTTAGGCTCAGAACTGCGATTCAAGTTTGCACGTAGCGGCTCAAACGAATCGCAACAAGTTAATACATACAACGCCTTAAAGGCACTTTTAGGCATGATGTGCAAAACGTGGTCATCCAGCTTGCGCGGGTTAGGCTCAGAACTGCGATTCAAGTTTGCACGTATCGGCTCAAACGAATCGCAACAAGTTAATACACACAAAGCCTTACAGGCACTTCTAGGCATGATGTGCAAAACGTGGTCATCCAGCTTGCGCGGGTTAGGCTGAGAACTGCGATTCAAGTTCGCACATAGCGGCTAAAGCGAATCGCAACAAGTTAATACACACAAAGCCTTACAGGCACTTTTAGGCATGATGTGAAAAACGAGGTCATCCAGCTTGCGCGGGTTAGGCTGAGAACTGCGATTCAAGTTCGCACATAGCGGCTAAAGCGAATCGCAACAAGTTAATACACACAAAGCCTTACAGGCACTTCTAGGCATGATGTGCATAACGCGGTCATCCAGCTTGCGCGGGTTAGGCTCAGAACTGCGATTCAAGTTTGCACGTAGCGGCTCAAACGAATCGCAACAAGTTAATACACAAAAAGCCTTACAGGCACTTCTAGGCATGATGTGCAAAACGTGGTCATCCAGCTTGCGCGGGTTAGGCTCAGAACTGCGATTCAAGTTTGCACGTAGCGGCTCAAACGAATCGCAACAAGTTAATACACACAACACCTTACAGGCACTTTTACGCATTATTTGCAAAACGCGGTCATCCAGCTTGCGCGGGTTAGGCTCAGAACTGCGATTCAAGTTCGCACATAGTGGCTAAAGTGAATCGCAACAAGTTAATACACAAAAAGCCTTACAGGCACTTCTAGGCATGATGTGCATAACGCGGTCATCCAGCTTGCGCGGGTTAGGCTCAGAACTGCGATTCAAGTTTGCACGTAGCGGCTCAAACGAATCGCAACAAGTTAATACACACAACGACTTAAAGGCACTTCTAGGCATGATGTGCATAACGCGGTCATCCAGCTTGCGCGGGTTAGGCTCAGAACTGCAATTCAAGTTTGCACGTAGCGGCTCAAACGAATCGCAACAAGTTAATACACACAAAGCCTTACAGGCACTTCTAGGCATGATGTGCATAACGCGGTCATCCAGCTTGCGCGGGTTAGGCTCAGAATTGCGATTCAAGTTTGCACGTAGCGGCTCCAACGAATCGCAACAAGTTAATACACACAAAGCCTTACAGGCACTTTTACGCATTATTTGCAAAACGCGGTCATCCAGCTTGCGCGGGTTAGGCTCAGAACTGCGATTCAAGTTCGCACATAGTGGCTAAAGCGAATCGCAACAAGTTAATACACAAAAAGCCTTACAGGCACTTCTAGGCATGATGTGCATAACGCGGTCATCCAGCTTGCGCGGGTTAGGCTCAGAACTGCGATTCAAGTTTGCACGTAGCGGCTCAAACGAATCGCAACAAGTTAATACACACAACGCCTTAAAGGCACTTTTAGGCATGATGTGCAAAACGTGGTCATCCAGCTTGCGCGGGTTAGGCTCAGAACTGCGATTCAAGTTTGCACGTAGCGGCTCAAACGAATCGCAACAAGTTAATACACACAAAGCCTTACAGGCACTTGTAGGCATGATGTGCATAACGCGGTCATCCAGCTTGCGCGGGTTAGGCTCAGAATTGCGATTCAAGTTTGCACGTAGAGGCTCAAACGAATCGCAACAAGTTAATACACACAACGACTTAAAGGCACTTTTAGGCATGATGTTAAAAACGAGGTTATCCAGCTTGCGCGGGTTAGGCTCAGAACTGCGATTCAAGTTCGCACGTAGTGGCTAAAGCGAATCGCAACAAGTTAATACACACAAAGCCTTACAGGCACTTCTAGGCATGATGTGCATAACGCGGTTATCCAGCTTGCGCGGGTTAGGCTCAGAATTGCGATTCAAGTTTGCACGTAGCGGCTCAATCGAATCGCAACAAGTTAATACACACAGCGCCTTACAGGCACTTTTACGCATTATTTGCAAAACGCGGTCATCCAGCTTGCGCGGGTTAGGCTCAGAACTGCGATTCAAGTTCGCACATAGTGGCTAAAGCGAATCGCAACAAGTTAATACACAAAAAGCCTTACAGGCACTTCTAGGCATGATGTGCATAAGGCGGTCATCCAGCTTGCGCGGGTTAGGCTCAGAACTGCGATTCAAGTTCGCACATAGTGGCTAAATCGAATCGCAACAAGTTAATACACAAAAAGCCTTACAGGCACTTCTAGGCATGATGTGCAAAACGTGGTCATCCAGCTTGCGCGGGTTAGGCTCAGAACTGCGATTCAAGTTTGCACGTAGAGGCTCAAACGAATCGCAACAAGTTAATACACACAACACCTTACAGGCACTTTTACGCATTATTTGCAAAACGCGGTCATCCAGCTTGCGCGGGTTAGGCTCAGAACTGCGATTCAAGTTCGCACATAGTGGCTAAAGCGAATCGCAACAAGTTAATACACAAAAAGCCTTACAGGCACTTCTAGGCATGATGTGCATAACGCGGTCATCCAGCTTGCGCGGGTTAGGCTCAGAACTGCGATTCAAGTTCGCACATAGTGGCTAAAGCGAATCGCAACAAGTTAATACACAAAAAGCCTTACAGGCACTTCTAGGCATGATGTGCATAACGCGGTCATCCAGCTTGCGCGGGTTAGGCTCAGAACTGCGATTCAAGTTCGCACATAGTGGCTAAAGCGAATCGCAACAAGTTAATACACAAAAAGCCTTACAGGCACTTCTAGGCATGATGTGCATAACGCGGTCATCCAGCTTGCGCGGGTTAGGCTCAGAACTGCGATTCAAGTTTGCACATAGCGGCTCAAACGAATCGCAACAAGTTAATACACACAACGCCTTACAGGCACTTTTACGCATTATTTGCAAAACGCGGTCATCCAGCTTGCGCGGGTTAGGCTCAGAACTGCGATTCAAGTTCGCACATAGTGGCTAAAGCGAATCGCAACAAGTTAATACACAAAAAGCCTTACAGGCACTTCTAGGCATGATGTGCATAACGCGGTCATCCAGCTTGCGCGGGTTAGGCTCAGAACTGCGATTCAAGTTTGCACGTAGCGGCTCAAACGAATCGCAACAAGTTAATACACACAACGCTTTAAAGGCACTTTTAGGCATGATGTGCAAAACGTGGTCATCCAGCTTGCGCGGGTTAGGCTGAGAACTGCGATTCAAGTTCGCACATAGCGGCTAAAGCGAATCGCAACAAGTTAATACACACAAAGCCTTACAGGCACTTTTAGGCATGATGTGAAAAACGAGGTCATCCAGCTTGCGCGGGTTAGGCTGAGAACTGCGATTCAAGTTTGCACGTAGCGGCTCAAACGAATCGCAACAAGTTAATACACAAAAAGCCTTACAGGCACTTCTAGGCATGATGTGCAAAACGTGGTCATCCAGCTTGCGCGGGTTAGGCTCAGAACTGCGATTCAAGTTTGCACGTAAGCGGCTCAAACGAATCGCAACAAGTTAATACACACAACACCTTAAAGGCACTTTTAGGCATGATGTGCAAAACGTGGTTATCCAGCTTGCGCGGGTTAGGCTCAGAACTGCGATTCAAGTTCGCACATAGTGGCTAAAGCGAATCGCAACAAGTTAATACACACAAAGCCTTACAGGCACTTCTAGGCATGATGTGCATAACGCGGTCATCCAGCTTGCGCGGGTTAGGCTCAGAATTGCGATTCAAGTTTGCACGTAGCGGCTCCAACGAATCGCAACAAGTTAATACACACAAAGCCTTACAGGCACTTTTACGCATTATTTGCAAAACGCGGTCATCCAGCTTGCGCGGGTTAGGCTCAGAACTGCGATTCAAGTTCGCTCATAGTGGCTAAAGCGAATCGCAACAAGTTAATACACAAAAAGCCTTACAGGCACTTCTAGGCATGATGTGCATAACGCGGTCATCCAGCTTGCGCGGGTTAGGCTCAGAACTGCGATTCAAGTTTGCACGTAGCGGCTCAAACGAATCGCAACAAGTTAATACACACAACGCCTTAAAGGCACTTTTAGGCATGATGTGCAAAACGTGGTCATCCAGCTTGCGCGGGTTAGGCTCAGAACTGCGATTCAAGTTTGCACGTAGCGGCTCAAACGATTCGCAACAAGTTAATACACACAAAGCCTTACAGGCACTTGTAGGCATGATGTGCATAACGCGGTCATCCAGCTTGCGCGGGTTAGGCTCAGAATTGCGATTCAAGTTTGCACGTAGAGGCTCAAACGAATCGCAACAAGTTAATACACACAACGACTTAAAGGCACTTTTAGGCATGATGTTCAAAACGAGGTTATCCAGCTTGCGCGGGTTAGGCTCAGAACTGCGATTCAAGTTCGCACGTAGTGGCTAAAGCGAATCGCAACAAGTTAATACACACAAAGCCTTACAGGCACTTCTAGGCATGATGTGCATAACGCGGTCATCCAGCTTGCGCGGGTTAGGCTCAGAATTGCGATTCAAGTTTGCACGTAGCGGCTCAAACGAATCGCAACAAGTTAATACACACAACGCCTTACAGGCACTTTTACGCATTATTTGCAAAACGCGGTCATCCAGCTTGCGCGGGTTAGGCTCAGAACTGCGATTCAAGTTCGCACATAGTGGCTAAAGCGAATCGCAACAAGTTAATACACAAAAAGCCTTACAGGCACTTCTAGGCATGATGTGCATAAGGCGGTCATCCAGCTTGCGCGGGTTAGGCTCAGAACTGCGATTCAAGTTCGCACATAGTGGCTAAATCGAATCGTAACAAGTTAATACACAAAAAGCCTTACAGGCACTTCTAGGCATGATGTGCAAAACGTGGTCATCCAGCTTGCGCGGGTTAGGCTCAGAACTGCGATTCAAGTTTGCACGTAGAGGCTCAAACGAATCGCAACAAGTTAATACACACAACACCTTACAGGCACTTTTACGCATTATTTGCAAAACGCGGTCATCCAGCTTGCGCGGGTTAGGCTCAGAACTGCGATTCAAGTTCGCACATAGTGGCTAAAGCGAATCGCAACAAGTTAATACACAAAAAGCCTTACAGGCACTTCTAGGCATGATGTGCATAACGCGGTCATCCAGCTTGCGCGGGTTAGGCTCAGAACTGCGATTCAAGTTCGCACATAGTGGCTAAAGCGAATCGCAACAAGTTAATACACAAAAAGCCTTACAGGCACTTCTAGGCATGATGTGCATAACGCGGTCATCCAGCTTGCGCGGGTTAGGCTCAGAACTGCGATTCAAGTTCGCACATAGTGGCTAAAGCGAATCGCAACAAGTTAATACACAAAAAGCCTTACAGGCACTTCTAGGCATGATGTGCATAACGCGGTCATCCAGCTTGCGCGGGTTAGGCTCAGAACTGCGATTCAAGTTTGCACATAGCGGCTCAAACGAATCGCAACAAGTTAATACACACAACGCCTTACAGGCACTTTTACGCATTATTTGCAAAACGCGGTCATCCAGCTTGCGCGGGTTAGGCTCAGAACTGCGATTCAAGTTCGCACATAGTGGCTAAAGCGAATCGCAACAAGTTAATACACAAAAAGCCTTACAGGCACTTCTAGGCATGATGTGCATAACGCGGTCATCCAGCTTGCGCGGGTTAGGCTCAGAACTGCGATTCAAGTTTGCACGTAGCGGCTCAAACGAATCGCAACAAGTTAATACACACAACGCTTTAAAGGCACTTTTAGGCATGATGTGCAAAACGTGGTCATCCAGCTTGCGCGGGTTAGGCTGAGAACTGCGATTCAAGTTCGCACATAGCGGCTAAAGCGAATCGCAACAAGTTAATACACACAAAGCCTTACAGGCACTTTTAGGCATGATGTGAAAAACGAGGTCATCCAGCTTGCGCGGGTTAGGCTGAGAACTGCGATTCAAGTTCGCACGTAGCGGCTCAAACGAATCGCAACAAGTTAATACACAAAAAGCCTTACAGGCACTTCTAGGCATGATGTGCAAAACGTGGTCATCCAGCTTGCGCGGGTTAGGCTCAGAACTGCGATTCAAGTTTGCACGTAAGCGGCTCAAACGAATCGCAACAAGTTAATACACACAACACCTTACAGGCACTTTTACGCATTATTTGCAAAACGCGGTCATCCAGCTTGCGCGGGTTAGGCTCAGAACTGCGATTCAAGTTCGCACATAGTGGCTAAAGCGAATCGCAACAAGTTAATACACAAAAAGCCTTACAGGCACTTCTAGGCATGATGTGCATAACGCGGTCATCCAGCTTGCGCGGGTTAGGCTCAGAACTGCGATTCAAGTTTGCACGTAGCGGCTCAAACGAATCGCAACAAGTTAATACACACAACGACTTAAAGGCACTTTTAGGCATGATGTGCAAAACGTGGTCATCCAGCTTGCGCGGGTTAGGCTCAGAACTGCGATTCAAGTTTCCACGTAGCGGCTGAAACGAATCGCAACAAGTTAATACACACAACGCCTTAAAGGCACTTTTAGGCATGATGTGCAAAACGTGGTTATCCAGCTTGCGCGGGTTAGGCTCAGAACTGCGATTCAAGTTCGCACATAGTGGCTAAAGCGAATCGCAACAAGTTAATACACAAAAAGCCTTACAGGCACTTCTAGGCATGATGTGCATAACGCGGTCATCCAGCTTGCGCGGGTTAGGCTCAGAAATGCGATTCAAGTTCGCACATAGTGGCTAAAGCGAATCGCAACAAGTTAATACACAAAAAGCCTTACAGGCACTTCTAGGCATGATGTGCATAACGCGGTCATCCAGCTTGCGCGGGTTAGGCTCAGAACTGCGATTCAAGTTTGCACATAGCGGCTCAAACGAATCGCAACAAGTTAATACACACAACGCCTTACAGGCACTTTTACGCATTATTTGCAAAACGCGGTCATCCAGCTTGCGCGGGTTAGGCTCAGAACTGCGATTCAAGTTCGCACATAGTGGCTAAAGCGAATCGCAACAAGTTAATACACAAAAAGCCTTACAGGCACTTCTAGGCATGATGTGCATAACGCGGTCATCCAGCTTGCGCGGGTTAGGCTCAGAACTGCGATTCAAGTTTGCACGTAGCGGCTCAAACGAATCGCAACAAGTTAATACACACAACGCTTTAAAGGCACTTTTAGGCATGATGTGCAAAACGTGGTCATCCAGCTTGCGCGGGTTAGGCTGAGAACTGCGATTCAAGTTCGCACATAGCGGCTAAAGCGAATCGCAACAAGTTAATACACACAAAGCCTTACAGGCACTTTTAGGCATGATGTGAAAAACGAGGTCATCCAGCTTGCGCGGGTTAGGCTGAGAACTGCGATTCAAGTTCGCACGTAGCGGCTCAAACGAATCGCAACAAGTTAATACACAAAAAGCCTTACAGGCACTTCTAGGCATGATGTGCAAAACGTGGTCATCCAGCTTGCGCGGGTTAGGCTCAGAACTGCGATTCAAGTTTGCACGTAAGCGGCTCAAACGAATCGCAACAAGTTAATACACACAACACCTTACAGGCACTTTTACGCATTATTTGCAAAACGCGGTCATCCAGCTTGCGCGGGTTAGGCTCAGAACTGCGATTCAAGTTCGCACATAGTGGCTAAAGCGAATCGCAACAAGTTAATACACAAAAAGCCTTACAGGCACTTCTACGCATGATGTGCATAACGCGGTCATCCAGCTTGCGCGGGTTAGGCTCAGAACTGCGATTCAAGTTTGCACGTAGCGGCTCAAACGAATCGCAACAAGTTAATACACACAACGACTTAAAGGCACTTTTAGGCATGATGTGCAAAACGTGGTCATCCAGCTTGCGCGGGTTAGGCTCAGAACTGCGATTCAAGTTTCCACGTAGCGGCTCAAACGAATCGCAACAAGTTAATACACACAACGCCTTAAAGGCACTTTTAGGCATGATGTGCAAAACGTGGTTATCCAGCTTGCGCGGGTTAGGCTCAGAACTGCGATTTAAGTTCGCACATAGTGGCTAAAGCGAATCGCAACAAGTTAATACACACAAAGCCTTACAGGCACTTCTAGGCATGATGTGCATAACGCGGTCATCCAGCTTGCGCGGGTTAGGCTCAGAACTGCGATTCAAGTTTGCACGTAGCAGCTCAAACGAATCGCAACAAGTTATACACACAAAGCCTTACAGGCACTTCTAGGCATGATGTGCAAAACGTGGTCATCCAGCTTGCGCGGGTTAGGCTGAGAACTGCGATTCAAGTTCGCACATAGCGGCTCAAACGAATCGCAACAAGTTAATACACACAACGCCTTAAAGGCACTTTTACGCATTATTTTCAAAACGCGGTCATCCAGCTTGCGCGGGTTAGGCTGAGAACTGCGATTCAAGTTCGCACATAGTGGCTAAAGCGAATCGCAACAAGTTAATACACAAAAAGCCTTACAGGCACTTCTAGGCATGATGTGCATAACGCGGTCATCCAGCTTGCGCGGGTTAGGCTCAGAACTGCGATTCAAGTTTGCACGTAGCGGCTCAAACGAATCGCAACAAGTTAATACACACAACGACTTAAAGGCACTTTTAGGCATGATGTGCAAAACGTGGTCATCCAGCTTGCGCGGGTTAGGCTCAGAACTGCGATTCAAGTTTCCACGTAGCGGCTCAAACGAATCGCAACAAGTTAATACACACAACGCCTTAAAGGCACTTTTAGGCATGATGTGCAAAACGTGGTTATCCAGCTTGCGCGGGTTAGGCTCAGAACTGCGATTCAAGTTCGCACATAGTGGCTAAAGCGAATCGCAACAAGTTAATACACACAAAGCCTTACAGGCACTTCTAGGCATGATGTGCATAACGCGGTCATCCAGCTTGCGCGGGTTAGGCTCAGAACTGCGATTCAAGTTTGCACGTAGCAGCTCAAACGAATCGCAACAAGTTATACACACAAAGCCTTACAGGCACTTCTAGGCATGATGTGCAAAACGTGGTCATCCAGCTTGCGCGGGTTAGGCTCAGAACTGCGATTCAAGTTTGCACGTAGCGGCTCAAACGAATCGCAACAAGTTAATACACACAACGATTTAAAGGCACTTTTAGGCATGATGTGCAAAACGTGGTCATCCAGCTTGCGCGGGTTAGGCTCAGAACTGGGATTCAAGTTTGCACGTAGCGGCTCAAACGAATCGCAACAAGTTAATACACACAACGCCTTAAAGGCACTTTTAGGCATGATGTGCAAAACGTGGTTATCCAGCTTGCGCGGGTTAGGCTCAGAACTGCGATTCAAGTTCGCACATAGTGGCTAAAGCGAATCGCAACAAGTTAATACACACAAAGCCTTACAGGCACTTCTAGGCATGATGTGCATAACGCGGTCATCCAGCTTGCGCGGGTTAGGCTCAGAATTGCGATTCAAGTTTGCACGTAGCGGCTCAAACGAATCGCAACAAGTTAATACACACAAAGCCTTACAGGCACTTTTACGCATTATTTGCAAAACGCGGTCATCCAGCTTGCGCGGGTTAGGCTCAGAACTGCGATTCAAGTTCGCACATAGTGGCTAAAGCGAATCGCAACAAGTTAATACACAAAAAGCCTTACAGGCACTTCTAGGCATGATGTGCATAACGCGGTCATCCAGCCTGCGCGGGTTAGGCTCAGAACTGCGATTCAAGTTTGCACGTAGCGGCTCAAACGAATCGCAACAAGTTAATACACACAACGCCTTAAAGGCACTTTTAGGCATGATGTGCAAAACGTGGTCATCCAGCTTGCGCGGGTTAGGCTCAGAACTGCGATTCAAGTTTGCACGTAGCTGCTCAAACGAATCGCAACAAGTTAATACACACAAAGCCTTACAGGCACTTGTAGGCATGATGTGCATAACGCGGTCATCCAGCTTGCGCGGGTTAGGCTCAGAATTGCGATTCAAGTTTGCACGTAGAGGCTCAAACGAATCGCAACAAGTTAATACACACAACGACTTAAAGGCACTTTTAGGCATGATGTTCAAAACGAGGTTATCCAGCTTGCGCGGGTTAGGCTCAGAACTGCGATTCAAGTTCGCACGTAGTGGCTAAAGCGAATCGCAACAAGTTAATACACACAAAGCCTTACAGGCACTTCTAGGCATGATGTGCATAACGCGGTCATCCAGCTTGCGCGGGTTAGGCTCAGAATTGCGATTCAAGTTTGCACGTAGCGCCTCAAACGAATCGCAACAAGTTAATACACACAACGCCTTACAGGCACTTTTACGCATTATTTGCAAAACGCGGTCATCCAGCTTGCGCGGGTTAGGCTCAGAACTGCGATTCAAGTTCGCACATAGTGGCTAAAGCGAATCGCAACAAGTTAATACACAAAAAGCCTTACAGGCACTTCTAGGCATGATGTGCATAAGGCGGTCATCCAGCTTGCGCGGGTTAGGCTCAGAACTGCGATTCAAGTTCGCACATAGTGGCTAAATCGAATCGCAACAAGTTAATACACAAAAAGCCTTACAGGCACTTCTAGGCATGATGTGCAAAACGTGGTCATCCAGCTTGCGCGGGTTAGGCTCAGAACTGCGATTCAAGTTTGCACGTAGCGGCTCAAACGAATCGCAACAAGTTAATACACACAACGCTTTAAAGGCACTTTTAGGCATGATGTGCAAAACGTGGTCATCCAGCTTGCGCGGGTTAGGCTGAGAACTGCGATTCAAGTTCGCACATAGCGGCTAAAGCGAATCGCAACAAGTTAATACACACAAAGCCTTACAGGCACTTTTAGGCATGATGTGAAAAACGAGGTCATCCAGCTTGCGCGGGTTAGGCTGAGAACTGCGATTCAAGTTCGCACGTAGCGGCTCAAACGAATCGCAACAAGTTAATACACAAAAAGCCTTACAGGCACTTCTAGGCATGATGTGCAAAACGTGGTCATCCAGCTTGCGCGGGTTAGGCTCAGAACTGCGATTCAAGTTTGCACGTAGCGGCTCAAACGAATCGCAACAAGTTAATACACACAACACCTTACAGGCACTTTTACGCATTATTTGCAAAACACGGTCATCCAGCTTGCGCGGGTTAGGCTCAGAACTGCGATTCAAGTTCGCACATAGTGGCTAAAGCGAATCGCAACAAGTTAATACACAAAAAGCCTTACAGGCACTTCTAGGCATGATGTGCATAACGCGGTCATCCAGCTTGCGCGGGTTAGGCTCAGAACTGCGATTCAAGTTTGCACGTAGCGGCTCAAACGAATCGCAACAAGTTAATACACACAACGACTTAAAGGCACTTTTAGGCATGATGTGCAAAACGTGGTCATCCAGCTTGCGCGGGTTAGGCTCAGAACTGCGATTCAAGTTTCCACGTAGCGGCTCAAACGAATCGCAACAAGTTAATACACACAACGCCTTAAAGGCACTTTTAGGCATGATGTGCAAAACGTGGTTATACAGCTTGCGCGGGTTAGGCTCAGAACTGCGATTCAAGTTCGCACATAGTGGCTAAAGCGAATCGCAACAAGTTAATACACACAAAGCCTTACAGGCACTTCTAGGCATGATGTGCATAACGCGGTCATCCAGCTTGCGCGGGTTAGGCTCAGAATTGCGATTCAAGTTTGCACGTAGCGGCTCAAACGAATCGCAACAAGTTAATACACACAAAGCCTTACAGGCACTTTTACGCATTATTTGCAAAACGCGGTCATCCAGCTTGCGCGGGTTAGGCTCAGAACTGCGATTCAAGTTCGCACATAGTGGCTAAAGCGAATCGCAACAAGTTAATACACAAAAAGCCTTACAGGCACTTCTAGGCATGATGTGCATAACGCGGTCATCCAGCTTGCGCGGGTTAGGCTCAGAACTGCGATTCAAGTTTGCACGTAGCGGCTCAAACGAATCGCAACAAGTTAATACACAAAAAGCCTTACAGGCACTTCTAGGCATGATGTGCATAACGCGGTCATCCAGCTTGCGCGGGTTAGGCTCAGAACTGCGATTCGAGTTTGCACGTAGCGGCTCAAACGAATCGCAACAAGTTAATACACACAACGACTTAAAGGCACTTTTAGGCATGATGTGCAAAACGTGGTCATCCAGCTTGCGCGGGTTAGGCTCAGAACTGGGATTCAAGTTTGCACGTAGCGGCTCAAACGAATCGCAACAAGTTAATACACACAACGCCTTAAAGGCACTTTTAGGCATGATGTGCAAAACGTGGTTATCCAGCTTGCGCGGGTTAGGCTCAGAACTGCGATTCAAGTTCGCACATAGTGGCTAAAGCGAATCGCAACAAGTTAATACACACAAAGCCTTACAGGCACTTCTAGGCATGATGTGCATAACGCGGTCATCCAGCTTGCGCGGGTTAGGCTCAGAATTGCGATTCAAGTTTGCACGTAGCGGCTCAAACGAATCGCAACAAGTTAATACACACAAAGCCTTACAGGCACTTTTACGCATTATTTGCAAAACGCGGTCATCCAGCTTGCGCGGGTTAGGCTCAGAACTGCGATTCAAGTTCGCACATAGTGGCTAAAGCGAATCGCAACAAGTTAATACACAAAAAGCCTTACAGGCACTTCTAGGCATGATGTGCATAACGCGGTCATCCAGCTTGCGCGGGTTAGGCTCAGAACTGCGATTCAAGTTTGCACGTAGCGGCTCAAACGAATCGCAACAAGTTAATACACACAAAGCCTTAAAGGCACTTTTAGGCATGATGTGCAAAACGCGGTCATCCAGCTTGCGCGGGTTAGGCTCAGAACTGCGATTCAAGTTTGCACGTAGCGGCTCAAACGAATCGCAACAAGTTAATACACAAAAAGCCTTACAGGCACTTCTAGGCATGATGTGCAAAACGCGGTCATCCAGCTTGCGCGGGTTAGGCTCAGAACTGCGATTCAAGTTCGCACATAGTGGCTAAAGCGAATCGCAACAAGTTAATACACAAAAAGCCTTACAGGCACTTCTAGGCATGATGTGCAAAACGTGGTCATCCAGCTTGCGCGGGTTAGGCTCAGAACTGCGATTCAAGTTTGCGCGTAGCGGCTCAAACGAATCGCAACAAGTTAATACACAAAACGCTTTAAAGGCACTTTTAGGCATGATGTGCAAAACGTGGTCATCCAGCTTGCGCGGGTTAGGCTGAGAACTGCGATTCAAGTTCGCACATAGCGGCTAAAGCGAATCGCAACAAGTTAATACACACAAAGCCTTACAGGCACTTTTAGGCATGATGTGAAAAACGAGGTCATCCAGCTTGCGCGGGTTAGGCTGAGAACTGCGATTCAAGTTCGCACGTAGCGGCTCAAACGAATCGCAACAAGTTAATACACAAAAAGCCTTACAGGCACTTCTAGGCATGATGTGCAAAACGTGGTCATCCAGCTTGCGCGGGTTAGGCTCAGAACTGCGATTCAAGTTTGCACGTAGCGGCTCAAACGAATCGCAACAAGTTAATACACACAACACCTTACAGGCACTTTTACGCATTATTTGCAAAACACTGTCATCCAGCTTGCGCGGGTTAGGCTCAGAACTGCGATTCAAGTTCGCACATAGTGGCTAAAGCAAATCGCAACAAGTTAATACACAAAAAGCCTTACAGGCACTTCTAGGCATGATGTGCATAACGCGGTCATCCAGCTTGCGCGGGTTAGGCTCAGAACTGCGATTCAAGTTTGCACGTAGCGGCTCAAACGAATCGCAACAAGTTAATACACACAACGACTTAAAGGCACTTTTAGGCATGATGTGCAAAACGTGGTCATCCAGCTTGCGCGGGTTAGGCTCAGAACTGCGATTCAAGTTTCCACGTAGCGGCTCAAACGAATCGCAACAAGTTAATACACACAACGCCTTAAAGGCACTTTTAGGCATGATGTGCAAAACGTGTTTATCCAGCTTGCGCGGGTTAGGCTCAGAACTGCGATTCAAGTTTGCACGTAGCGGCTCAAACGAATCGCAACAAGTTATACACACAAAGCCTTACAGGCACTTCTAGGCATGATGTGCAAAACGTGGTCATCCAGCTTGCGCGGGTTAGGCTGAGAACTGCGATTCAAGTTCGCACATAGCGGCTCAAACGAATCGCAACAAGTTAATACACACAACGCCTTAAAGGCACTTTTACGCATTATTTTCAAAACGCGGTCATCCAGCTTGCGCGGGTTAGGCTCAGAACTGCGATTCAAGTTCGCACATAGTGGCTAAAGCGAATCGCAACAAGTTAATACACAAAAAGCCTTACAGGCACTTCTAGGCATGATGTGCATAACGCGGTCATCCAGCTTGCGCGGGTTAGGCTCAGAACTGCGATTCAAGTTCGCACATAGCGGCTAAAGCGAATCGCAACAAGTTAATACACACAAAGCCTTACAGCCACTTTTAGGCATGATGTGAAAAACAAGGTCATCCAGCTTGCGCGGGTTAGGCTGAGAACTGCGATTCAAGTTCGCACATAGCGGCTAAAGCGAATCGCAACAAGTTAATACACACAAAGCCTTACAGGCACTTCTAGGCATGATGTGCATAACGCGGTCATCCAGCTTGCGCGGGTTAGGCTCAGAACTGCGATTCAAGTTTGCACGTAGCGGCTCAAACGAATCGCAACAAGTTAATACACAAAAAGCCTTACAGGCACTTCTAGGCATGATGTGCATAACGCGGTCATCCAGCTTGCGCGGGTTAGGCTCAGAACTGCGATTCAAGTTTGCACGTAGCGGCTCAAACGAATCGCAACAAGTTAATACACAAAAAGCCTTACAGGCACTTCTAGGCATGATGTGCAAAACGCGGTCATCCAGCTTGCGCGGGTTAGGCTCAGAACTGCGATTCAAGTTCGCACATAGTGGCTAAAGCGAATCGCAACAAGTTAATACACAAAAAGCCTTACAGGCACTTCTAGGCATGATGTGCATAACGCGGTCATCCAGCTTGCGCGGGTTAGGCTCAGAACTGCGATTCAAGTTTGCACGTAGCGGCTCAAACGAATCGCAACAAGTTAATACACACAACGACTTAAAGGCACTTTTAGGCATGATGTGCAAAACGTGGTCATCCAGCTTGCGCGGGTTAGGCTCAGAACTGGGATTCAAGTTTGCACGTAGCGGCTCAAACGAATCGCAACAAGTTAATACACACAACGCCTTAAAGGCACTTTTAGGCATGATGTGCAAAACGTGGTTATCCAGCTTGCGCGGGTTAGGCTCAGAACTGCGATTCAAGTTCGCACATAGTGGCTAAAGCGAATCGCAACAAGTTAATACACACAAAGCCTTACAGGCACTTCTAGGCATGATGTGCATAACGCGGTCATCCAGCTTGCGCGGGTTAGGCTCAGAATTGCGATTCAAGTTTGCACGTAGCGGCTCAAACGAATCGCAACAAGTTAATACACACAAAGCCTTACAGGCACTTTTACGCATTATTTGCAAAACGCGGTCATCCAGCTTGCGCGGGTTAGGCTCAGAACTGCGATTCAAGTTCGCACATAGTGGCTAAAGCGAATCGCAACAAGTTAATACACAAAAAGCCTTACAGGCACTTCTAGGCATGATGTGCATAACGCGGTCATCCAGCTTGCGCGGGTTAGGCTCAGAACTGCGATTCAAGTTTGCACGTAGCGGCTCAAACGAATCGCAACAAGTTAATACACACAACGCCTTAAAGGCACTTTTAGGCATGATGTGCAAAACATGGTCATCCAGCTTGCGCGGGTTAGGCTCAGAACTGCGATTCAAGTTTGCACGTAGCTGCTAAAACGAATCGCAACAAGTTAATACACACAAAGCCTTACAGGCACTTGTAGGCATGATGTGCATAACGCGGTCATCCAGCTTGCGCGGGTTAGGCTCAGAATTGCGATTCAAGTTTGCACGTAGAGGCTCAAACGAATCGCAACAAGTTAATACACACAACGACTTAAAGGCACTTTTAGGCATGATGTTCAAAACGAGGTTATCCAGCTTGCGCGGGTTAGGCTCAGAACTGCGATTCAAGTTCGCACGTAGTGGCTAAAGCGAATCGCAACAAGTTAATACACACAAAGCCTTACAGGCACTTCTAGGCATGATGTGCATAACGCGGTCATCCAGCTTGCGCGGGTTAGGCTCAGAATTGCGATTCAAGTTTGCACGTAGCGGCTCAAACGAATCGCAACAAGTTAATACACACAACGCCTTACAGGCACTTTTACGCATTATTTGCAAAACGCGGTCATCCAGCTTGCGCGGGTTAGGCTCAGAACTGCGATTCAAGTTCGCACATAGTGGCTAAAGCGAATCGCAACAAGTTAATACACAAAAAGCCTTACAGGCACTTCTAGGCATGATGTGCATAAGGCGGTCATCCAGCTTGCGCGGGTTAGGCTCAGAACTGCGATTCAAGTTCGCACATAGTGGCTAAATCGAATCGCAACAAGTTAATACACAAAAAGCCTTACAGGCACTTCTAGGCATGATGTGCAAAACGTGGTCATCCAGCTTGCGCGGGTTAGGCTCAGAACAGCGATTCAAGTTTGCACGTAGAGGCTCAAACGAATCGCAACAAGTTAATACACACAACACCTTACAGGCACTTTTACGCATTATTTGCAAAACGCGGTCATCCAGCTTGCGCGGGTTAGGCTCAGAACTGCGATTCAAGTTCGCACATAGTGGCTAAAGCGAATCGCAACAAGTTAATACACAAAAAGCCTTACAGGCACTTCTAGGCATGATGTGCATAACGCGGTCATCCAGCTTGCGCGGGTTAGGCTCAGAACTGCGATTCAAGTTCGCACATAGTGGCTAAAGCGAATCGCAACAAGTTAATACACAAAAAGCCTTACAGGCACTTCTAGGCATGATGTGCATAACGCGGTCATCCAGCTTGCGCGGGTTAGGCTCAGAACTGCGATTCAAGTTCGCACATAGTGGCTAAAGCGAATCGCAACAAGTTAATACACAAAAAGCCTTACAGGCACTTCTAGGCATGATGTGCATAACGCGGTCATCCAGCTTGCGCGGGTTAGGCTCAGAACTGCGATTCAAGTTTGCACATAGCGGCTCAAACGAATCGCAACAAGTTAATACACACAACGCCTTACAGGCACTTTTACGCATTATTTGCAAAACACGGTCATCCAGCTTGCGCGGGTTAGGCTCAGAACTCCGATTCAAGTTCGCACATAGTGGCTAAAGCGAATCGCAACAAGTTAATACACAAAAAGCCTTACAGGCACTTCTAGGCATGATGTGCATAACGCGGTCATCCAGCTTGCGCGGGTTAGGCTCAGAACTGCGATTCAAGTTTGCACGTAGCGGCTCAAACGAATCGCAACAAGTTAATACACACAACGCTTTAAAGGCACTTTTAGGCATGATGTGCAAAACGTGGTCATCCAGCTTGCGCGGGTTAGGCTGAGAACTGCGATTCAAGTTCGCACATAGCGGCTAAAGCGAATCGCAACAAGTTAATACACACAAAGCCTTACAGGCACTTTTAGGCATGATGTGAAAAACGATGTCATCCAGCTTGCGCGGGTTAGGCTGAGAACTGCGATTCAAGTTCGCACATAGCGGCTAAAGCGAATCGCAACAAGCTAATACATACAACGCCTTAAAGGCACTTTTAGGCATGATGTGCAAAACGTGGTCATCCAGCTTGCGCGGGTTAGGCTCAGAACTGCGATTCAAGTTTGCACGTAGCGGCTCAAACGAATCGCAACAAGTTAATACACACAAAGCCTTACAGGCACTTCTAGGCATGATGTGCAAAACGTGGTCATCCAGCTTGCGCGGGTTAGGCTGAGAACTGCGAGTCAAGTTCGCACATAGCGGCTAAAGCGAATCGCAACAAGTTAATACACACAAAGCCTTACAGGCACTTTTAGGCATGATGTGAAAAACGAGGTCATCCAGCTTGCGCGGGTTAGGCTGAGAACTGCGATTCAAGTTCGCACGTAGCGGCTCAAACGAATCGCAACAAGTTAATACACAAAAAGCCTTACAGGCACTTCTAGGCATGATGTGCAAAACGTGGTCATCCAGCTTGCGCGGGTTAGGCTCAGAACTACGATTCAAGTTTGCACGTAGCGGCTCAAACGAATCGCAACAAGTTAATACACACAACACCTTACAGGCACTTTTACGCATTATTTGCAAAACACGGTCATCCAGCTTGCGCGGGTTAGGCTCAGAACTGCGATTCAAGTTCGCACATAGTGGCTAAAGCGAATCGCAACAAGTTAATACACAAAAAGCCTTACAGGCACTTCTAGGCATGATGTGCATAACGCGGTCATCCAGCTTGCGCGGGTTAGGCTCAGAACTGCGATTCAAGTTTGCACGTAGCGGCTCAAACGAATCGCAACAAGTTAATACACACAACGACTTAAAGGCACTTTTAGGCATGATGTGCAAAACGTGGTCATCCAGCTTGCGCGGGTTAGGCTCAGAACTGCGATTCAAGTTTCCGCGTAGCGGCTCAAACGAATCGCAACAAGTTAATACACACAACGCCTTAAAGGCACTTTTAGACATGATGTGCAAAACGTGGTTATCCAGCTTGCGCGGGTTAGGCTCAGAACTGCGATTCAAGTTCGCACATAGTGGCTAAAGCGAATCGCAACAAGTTAATACACACAAAGCCTTACAGGCACTTCTAGGCATGATGTGCATAACGCGGTCATCCAGCTTGCGCGGGTTAGGCTCAGAACTGCGATTCAAGTTTGCACGTAGCGGCTCAAACGAATCGCAACAAGTTATACACACAAAGCCTTACAGGCACTTCTAGGCATGATGTGCAAAACGTGGTCATCCAGCTTGCGCGGGTTAGGCTGAGAACTGCGATTCAAGTTCGCACATAGCGGCTCAAACGAATCGCAACAAGTTAATACACACAACGCCTTAAAGGCACTTTTACGCATTATTTTCAAAACGCGGTCATCCAGCTTGCGCGGGTTAGGCTCAGAACTGCGATTCAAGTTCGCACATAGTGGCTAAAGCGAATCGCAACAAGTTAATACACAAAAAGCCTTACAGGCACTTCTAGGCATGATGTGCATAACGCGGTCATCCAGCTTGCGCGGGTTAGGCTCAGAACTGCGATTCAAGTTTGCACGTAGCGGCTCAAACGAATCGCAACAAGTTAATACACACAAAGCCTTACAGGCACTTCTAGGCATGATGTGCAAAACGTGGTCATCCAGCTTGCGCGGGTTAGGCTGAGAACTGCGATTCAAGTTCGCACATAGCGGCTAAAGCGAATCGCAACAAGTTAATACACACAAAGCCTTACAGCCACTTTTAGGCATGATGTGAAAAACAAGGTCATCCAGCTTGCGCGGGTTAGGCTGAGAACTGCGATTCAAGTTCGCACATAGCGGCTAAAGCGAATCGCAACAAGTTAATACACACAAAGCCTTACAGGCACTTCTAGGCATGATGTGCATAACGCGGTCATCCAGCTTGCGCGGGTTAGGCTCAGAACTGCGATTCAAGTTTGCACGTAGCGGCTCAAACGAATCGCAACAAGTTAATACACAAAAAGCCTTACAGGCACTTCTAGGCATGATGTGCATAACGCGGTCATCCAGCTTGCGCGGGTTAGGCTCAGAACTGCGATTCAAGTTCGCACATAGCGGCTAAAGCGAATCGCAACAAGTTAATACACAAAAAGCCTTACAGGCACTTCTAGGCATGATGTGCATAAGGCGGTCGTCCAGCTTGTGCGGGTTAGGCTCAGAACTGCGATTCAAGTTCGCACATAGTGGCTAAATCGAATCGCAACAAGTTAATACACAAAAAGCCTTACAGGCACTTCTAGGCATGATGTGCAAAACGTGGTCATCCAGCTTGCGCGGGTTAGGCTCAGAACTGCGATTCAAGTTTGCACGTAGAGGCTCAAACGAATCGCAACAAGTTAATACACACAACACCTTACAGGCACTTTTACGCATTATTTGCAAAACGCGGTCATCCAGCTTGCGCGGGTGAGGCTCAGAACTGCGATTCAAGTTCGCACATAGTGGCTAAAGCGAATCGCAACAAGTTAATACACAAAAAGCCTTACAGGCACTTCTAGGCATGATGTGCATAACGCGGTCATCCAGCTTGCGCGGGTTAGGCTCAGAACTGCGATTCAAGTTCGCACATAGTGGCTAAAGCGAATCGCAACAAGTTAATACACAAAAAGCCTTACAGGCACTTCTAGGCATGATGTGCATAACGCGGTCATCCAGCTTGCGCGGGTTAGGCTCAGAACTGCGATTCAAGTTTGCACGTAGCGGCTCAAACGAATCGCAACAAGTTAATACACACAACGCCTTAAAGGCACTTTTAGGCATGATGTGCAAAACATGGTCATCCAGCTTGCGCGGGTTAGGCTCAGAACTGCGATTCAAGTTTGCACGTAGCTGCTAAAACGAATCGCAACAAGTTAATACACACAAAGCCTTACAGGCACTTGTAGGCATGATGTGCATAACGCGGTCATCCAGCTTGCGCGGGTTAGGCTCAGAATTGCGATTCAAGTTTGCACGTAGAGGCTCAAACGAATCGCAACAAGTTAATACACACAACGACTTAAAGGCACTTTTAGGCATGATGTTCAAAACGAGGTTATCCAGCTTGTGCGGGTTAGGCTCAGAACTGCGATTCAAGTTCGCACGTAGTGGCTAAAGCGAATCGCAACACGTTAATACACACAAAGCCTTACAGGCACTTCTAGGCATGATGTGCATAACGCGGTCATCCAGCTTGCGCGGGTTAGGCTCAGAATTGCGATTCAAGTTTGCACGTAGCGGCTCAAACGAATCGCAACAAGTTAATACACACAACGCCTTACAGGCACTTTTACGCATTATTTGCAAAACGCGGTCATCCAGCTTGCGCGGGTTAGGCTCAGAACTGCGATTCAAGTTCGCACATAGTGGCTAAAGCGAATCGCAACAAGTTAATACACAAAAAGCCTTACAGGCACTTCTAGGCATGATGTGCATAAGGCGGTCATCCAGCTTGCGCGGGTTAGGCTCAGAACTGCGATTCAAGTTCGCACATAGTGGCTAAATCGAATCGCAACAAGTTAATACACAAAAAGCCTTACAGGCACTTCTAGGCATGATGTGCAAAACGTGGTCATCCAGCTTGCGCGGGTTAGGCTCAGAACTGCGATTCAAGTTTGCACGTAGAGGCTCAAACGAATCGCAACAAGTTAATACACACAACACCTTACAGGCACTTTTACGCATTATTTGCAAAACGCGGTCATCCAGCTTGCGCGGGTTAGGCTCAGAACTGCGATTCAAGTTCGCACATAGTGGCTAAAGCGAATCGCAACAAGTTAATACACAAAAAGCCTTACAGGCACTTCTAGGCATGATGTGCATAACGCGGTCATCCAGCTTGCGCGGGTTAGGCTCAGAACTGCGATTCAAGTTTGCACGTAGCGGCTCAAACGAATCGCAACAAGTTAATACACACAACGCTTTAAAGGCACTTTTAGGCATGATGTGCAAAACGTGGTCATCCAGCTTGCGCGGGTTAGGCTGAGAACTGCGATTCAAGTTCGCACATAGCGGCTAAAGCGAATCGCAACAAGTTAATACACACAAAGCCTTACAGGCACTTTTAGGCATGATGTGAAAAACGAGGTCATCCAGCTTGCGCGGGTTAGGCTGAGAACTGCGATTCAAGTTCGCACATAGCGGCTAAAGCGAATCGCAACAAGTTAATACATACAACGCCTTAAAGGCACTTTTAGGCATGATGTGCAAAACGTGGTCATCCAGCTTGCGCGGGTTAGGCTCAGAACTGCGATTCAAGTTTGCACGTAGCGGCTCAAACGAATCGCAACAAGTTAATACACACAAAGCCTTACAGGCACTTCTAGGCATGATGTGCAAAAAGTGGTCATCCAGCTTGCGCGGGTTAGGCTGAGAACTGCGATTCAAGTTCGCACATAGCGGCTAAAGCGAATCGCAACAAGTTAATACACACAAAGCCTTACAGGCACTTCTAGGCATGATGTGCATAACGCGGTCATCCAGCTTGCGCGGGTTAGGCTCAGAACTGCGATTCAAGTTCGCACATAGTGGCTAAAGCGAATCGCAACAAGTTAATACACAAAAAGCCTTACAGGCACTTCTAGGCATGATGTGCATAACGCGGTCATCCAGCTTGCGCGGGTTAGGCTCAGAACTGCGATTCAAGTTCGCACATAGTGGCTAAAGCGAATCGCAACAAGTTAATACACAAAAAGCCTTACAGGCACTTCTAGGCATGATGTGCATAACGCGGTCATCCAGCTTGCGCGGGTTAGGCTCAGAACTGCGATTCAAGTTCGCACATAGTGGCTAAAGCGAATCGCAACAAGTTAATACACAAAAAGCCTTACAGGCACTTCTAGGCATGATGTGCATAACGCGGTCATCCACCTTGCGCGGGTTAGGCTCAGAACTGCGATTCAAGTTTGCACATAGCGGCTCAAACGAATCGCAACAAGTTAATACACACAACGCCTTACAGGCACTTTTACGCATTATTTGCAAAATGCGGTCATCCAGCTTGCACGGGTTAGGCTCAGAACTGCGATTCAAGTTCGCACATAGTGGCTAAAGCGAATCGCAACAAGTTAATACACAAAAAGCCTTACAGGCACTTCTAGGCATGATGTGCATAACGCGGTCATCCAGCTTGCGCGGGTTAGGCTCAGAACTGCGATTCAAGTTTGCACGTAGCGGCTCAAACGAATCGCAACAAGTTAATACACACAACGCCTTAAAGGCACTTTTAGGCATGATGTGCAAAACATGGTCATCCAGCTTGCGCGGGTTAGGCTCAGAATTGCGATTCAAGTTTGCACGTAGCGGCTCAAACGAATCGCAACAAGTTAATACACACAACGCCTTACAGGCACTTTTACGCATTATTTGCAAAACGCGGTCATCCAGCTTGCGCGGGTTAGGCTCAGAACTGCGATTCAAGTTCGCACATAGTGGCTAAAGCGAATCGCAACAAGTTAATACACAAAAAGCCTTACAGGCACTTCTAGGCATGATGTGCATAAGGCGGTCATCCAGCTTGCGCGGGTTAGGCTCAGAACTGCGATTCAAGTTCGCACATAGTGGCTAAATCGAATCGCAACAAGTTAATACACAAAAAGCCTTACAGGCACTTCTAGGCATGATGTGCAAAACGTGGTCATCCAGCTTGCGCGGGTTAGGCTCAGAACTGCGATTCAAGTTTGCACGTAGAGGCTCAAACGAATCGCAACAAGTTAATACACACAACACCTTACAGGCACTTTTACGCATTATTTGCAAAACGCGGTCATCCAGCTTGCGCGGGTTAGGCTCAGAACTGCGATTCAAGTTCGCACATAGTGGCTAAAGCGAATCGCAACAAGTTAATACACAAAAAGCCTTACAGGCACTTCTAGGCATGATGTGCATAACGCGGTCATCCAGCTTGCGCGGGTTAGGCTCAGAACTGCGATTCAAGTTCGCACATAGTGGCTAAAGCGAATCGCAACAAGTTAATACACAAAAAGCCTTACAGGCACTTCTAGGCATGATGTGCATAACGCGGTCATCCAGCTTGCGCGGGTTAGGCTCAGAACTGCGATTCAAATTCGCACATAGTGGCTAAAGCGAATCGCAACAAGTTAATACACAAAAAGCCTTACAGGCACTTCTAGGCATGATGTGCATAACGCGGTCATCCAGCTTGCGCGGGTTAGGCTCAGAACTGCGATTCAAGTTTGCACATAGCGGCTCAAACGAATCGCAACAAGTTAATGCACACAACGCCTTACAGGCACTTTTACGCATTATTTGCAAAACACGGTCATCCAGCTTGCGCGGGTTAGGCTCAGAACTCCGATTCAAGTTCGCACATAGTGGCTAAAGCGAATCGCAACAAGTTAATACACAAAAAGCCTTACAGGCACTTCTAGGCATGATGTGCATAACGCGGTCATCCAGCTTGCGCGGGTTAGGCTCAGAACTGCGATTCAAGTTTGCACGTAGCGGCTCAAACGAATCGCAACAAGTTAATACACACAACGCTTTAAAGGCACTTTTAGGCATGATGTGCAAAACGTGGTCATCCAGCTTGCGCGGGTTAGGCTGAGAACTGCGATTCAAGTTCGCACATAGCGGCTAAAGCGAATCGCAACAAGTTAATACACACAAAGCCTTACAGGCACTTTTAGGCATGATGTGAAAAACGAGGTCATCCAGCTTGCGCGGGTTAGGCTGAGAACTGCGATTCAAGTTCGCACATAGCGGCTAAAGCGAATCGCAACAAGTTAATACATACAACGCCTTAAAGGCACTTTTAGGCATGATGTGCAAAACGTGGTCATCCAGCTTGCGCGGGTTAGGCTCAGAACTGCGATTCAAGTTTGCACGTAGCGGCTCAAACGAATCGCAACAAGTTAATACACACAAAGCCTTACAGGCACTTCTAGGCATGATGTGCAAAACGTGGTCATCCAGCTTGCGCGGGTTAGGCTGAGAACTGCGATTCAAGTTCGCACATAGCGGCTAAAGCGAATCGCAACAAGTTAATACACACAAAGCCTTACAGGCACTTTTAGGCATGATGTGAAAAACGAGGTCATCCAGCTTGCGCGGGTTAGGCTGAGAACTGCGATTCAAGTTCGCACATAGCGGCTAAAGCGAATCGCAACAAGTTAATACACACAAAGCCTTACAGGCACTTCTAGGCATGATGTGCATAACGCGGTCATCCAGCTTGCGCGGGTTAGGCTCAGAACTGCGATTCAAGTTTGCACGTAGCGGCTCAAACGAATCGCAACAAGTTAATACACAAAAAGCCTTACAGGCACTTCTAGGCATGATGTGCAAAACGTGGTCATCCAGCTTGCGCGGGTTAGGCTCAGAACTGCGATTCAAGTTTGCACGTAGCGCCTCAAACGAATCGCAACAAGTTAATACACACAACACCTTACAGGCACTTTTACGCATTATTTGCAAAACGCGGTCATCCAGCTTGCGCGGGTTAGGCTCAGAACTGCGATTCAAGTTCGCACATAGTGGCTAAAGCGAATCGCAACAAGTTAATACACAAAAAGCCTTACAGGCACTTCTAGGCATGATGTGCATAACGCGGTCATCCAGCTTGCGCGGGTTAGGCTCAGAACTGCGATTCAAGTTTGCACGTAGCGGCTCAAACGAATCGCAACAAGTTAATACACACAACGACTTAAAGGCACTTTTAGGCATGATGTGCAAAACGTGGTCATCCAGCTTGCGCGTGTTAGGCTCAGAACTGCGATTCAAGTTTGCACGTAGAGGCTCAAACGAATCGCAACAAGTTAATACACACAACGCCTTAAAGGCACTTTTAGGCATGATGTGCAAAACGTGGTTATCCAGCTTGCGCGGGTTAGGCTCAGAACTGCGATTCAAGTTCGCACATAGTGGCTAAAGCGAATCGCAACAAGTTAATACACACAAAGCCTTACAGGCACTTCTAGGCATGATGTGCATAAGGCGGTCATCCAGCTTGCGCGGGTTAGGCTCAGAATTGCGATTCAAGTTTGCACGTAGCGGCTCAAACGAATCGCAACAAGTTAATACACACAAAGCCTTACAGGCACTTTTACGCATTATTTGCAAAACGCGGTCATCCAGCTTGCGCGGGTTAGGCTCAGAACTGCGATTCAAGTTCGCACATAGTGGCTAAAGCGAATCGCAACAAGTTAATACACAAAAAGCCTTACAGGCACTTCTAGGCATGATGTGCATAACGCGGTCATCCAGCTTGCGCGGGTTAGGCTCAGAACTGCGATTCAAGTTTGCACGTAGCGGCTCAAACGAATCGCAACAAGTTAATACACACAACGCCTTAAAGGCACTTTTAGGCATGATGTGCAAAACGTGGTCATCCAGCTTGCGCGGGTTAGGCTCAGAACTGCGATTCAAGTTTGCACGTAGCGGCTCAAACGAATCGCAACAAGTTAATACACACAAAGCCTTACAGGCACTTGTAGGCATGATGTGCATAACGCGGTCATCCAGCTTGCGCGGGTTAGGCTCAGAATTGCGATTTAAGTTTGCACGTAGAGGCTCAAACGAATCGCAACAAGTTAATACACACAACGACTTAAAGGCACTTTTAGGCATGATGTTCAAAACGAGGTTATCCAGCTTGCGCGGGTTAGGCTCAGAACTGCGATTCAAGTTCGCACGTAGTGGCTAAAGCGAATCGCAACAAGTTAATACACACAAAGCCTTACAGGCACTTCTAGGCATGATGTGCATAACGCGGTCATCCAGCTTGCGCGGGTTAGGCTCAGAATTGCGATTCAAGTTTGCACGTAGCGGCTCAAACGAATCGCAACAAGTTAATACACACAACGCCTTACAGGCACTTTTACGCATTATTTGCAAAACGCGGTCATCCAGCTTGCGCGGGTTAGGCTCAGAACTGCGATTCAAGTTCGCACATAGTGGCTAAAGCGAATCGCAACAAGTTAATACACAAAAAGCCTTACAGGCACTTCTAGGCATGATGTGCATAACGCGGTCATCCAGCTTGCGCGGGTTAGGCTCAGAACTGCGATTCAAGTTCGCACATAGTGGCTAAAGCGAATCGCAACAAGTTAATACACAAAAAGCCTTACAGGCACTTCTAGGCATGATGTGCATAACGCGGTCATCCAGCTTGCGCGGGTTAGGCTCAGAACTGCGATTCAAGTTCGCACATAGCGGCTAAAGCGAATCGCAACAAGTTAATACACAAAAAGCCTTACAGGCACTTCTAGGCATGATGTGCATAAGGCGGTCATCCAGCTTGTGCGGGTTAGGCTCAGAACTGCGATTCAAGTTCGCACATAGTGGCTAAATCGAATCGCAACAAGTTAATACACAAAAAGCCTTACAGGCACTTCTAGGCATGATGTGCAAAACGTGGTCATCCAGCTTGCGCGGGTTAGGCTCAGAACTGCGATTCAAGTTTGCACGTAGAGGCTCAAACGAATCGCAACAAGTTAATACACACAACACCTTACAGGCACTTTTACGCATTATTTGCAAAACGCGGTCATCCAGCTTGCGCGGGTTAGGCTCAGAACTGCGATTCAAGTTCGCACATAGTGGCTAAAGCGAATCGCAACAAGTTAATACACAAAAAGCCTTACAGGCACTTCTAGGCATGATGTGCATAACGCGGTCATCCAGCTTGCGCGGGTTAGGCTCAGAACTGCGATTCAAGTTCGCACATAGTGGCTAAAGCGAATCGCAACAAGTTAATACACAAAAAGCCTTACAGGCACTTCTAGGCATGATGTGCATAACGCGGTCATCCAGCTTGCGCGGGTTAGGCTCAGAACTGCGATTCAAGTTCGCACATAGTGGCTAAAGCGAATCGCAACAAGTTAATACACAAAAAGCCTTACAGGCACTTCTAGGCATGATGTGCAAAACGTGGTCATCCAGCTTGCGCGGGTTAGGCTCAGAACTGCGATTCAAGTTTGCACGTAGAGGCTCAAACGAATCGCAACAAGTTAATACACACAACACCTTACAGGCACTTTTACGCATTATTTGCAAAACGCGGTCATCCAGCTTGCGCGGGTTAGGCTCAGAACTGCGATTCAAGTTCGCACATAGTGGCTAAAGCGAATCGCAACAAGTTAATACACAAAAAGCCTTACAGGCACTTCTAGGCATGATGTGCATAACGCGGTCATCCAGCTTGCGCGGGTTAGGCTCAGAACTGCGATTCAAGTTCGCACATAGTGGCTAAAGCGAATCGCAACAAGTTAATACACAAAAAGCCTTACAGGCACTTCTAGGCATGATGTGCATAACGCGGTCATCCAGCTTGCGCGGGTTAGGCTCAGAACTGCGATTCAAGTTCGCACATAGTGGCTAAAGCGAATCGCAACAAGTTAATACACAAAAAGCCTTACAGGCACTTCTAGGCATGATGTGCATAACGCGGTCATCCACCTTGCGCGGGTTAGGCTCAGAACTGCGATTCAAGTTTGCACATAGCGGCTCAAACGAATCGCAACAAGTTAATACACACAACGCCTTACAGGCACTTTTACGCATTATTTGCAAAACGCGGTCATCCAGCTTGCGCGGGTTAGGCTCAGAACTGCGATTCAAGTTCGCACATAGTGGCTAAAGCGAATCGCAACAAGTTAATACACAAAAAGCCTTACAGGCACTTCTAGGCATGATGTGCATAACGCGGTCATCCAGCTTGCGCGGGTTAGGCTCAGAACTGCGATTCAAGTTTGCACGTAGCGGCTCAAACGAATCGCAACAAGTTAATACACACAACGCTTTAAAGGCACTTTTAGGCATGATGTGCAAAACGTGGTCATCCAGCTTGCGCGGGTTAGGCTGAGAACTGCGATTGAAGTTCGCACATAGCGGCTAAAGCGAATCGCAACAAGTTAATACACACAAAGCCTTACAGGCACTTCTAGGCATGATGTGCAAAAGGTGGTCATCCAGCTTGCGCGGGTTAGGCTGAGAACTGCGATTCAAGTTCGCACATAGCGGCTAAAGCGAATCGCAACAAGTTAATACACACAAAGCCTTACAGGCACTTTTAGGCATGATGTGAAAAACGAGGTCATCCAGCTTGCGCGGGTTAGGCTGAGAACTGCGATTCAAGTTCGCACATAGCGGCTAAAGCGAATCGCAACAAGTTAATACACACAAAGCCTTACAGGCACTTCTAGGCATGATGTGCATAACGCGGTCATCCAGCTTGCGCGATTAGGCTCAGAACTGCGATTCAAGTTTGCACGTAGCGGCTCAAACGAATCGCAACAAGTTAATACACAAAAAGCCTTACAGGCACTTCTAGGCATGATGTGCAAAACGTGGTCATCCAGCTTGCGCGGGTTAGGCTCAGAACTGCGATTCAAGTTTGCACGTAGCGGCTCAAACGAATCGCAACAAGTTAATACACACAACACCTTACAGGCACTTTTACGCATTATTTGCAAAACGCGGTCATCCAGCTTGCGCGGGTTAGGCTCAGAACTGCGATTCAAGTTCGCACATAGTGGCTAAAGCGAATCGCAACAAGTTAATACACAAAAAGCCTTACAGGCACTTCTAGGCATGATGTGCATAACGCGGTCATCCAGCTTGCGCGGGTTAGGCTCAGAAGTGCGATTCAAGTTTGCACGTAGCGGCTCAAACGAATCGCAACAAGTTAATACACACAACGACTTAAAGGCACTTTTAGGCATGATGTGCAAAACGTGGTCATCCAGCTTGCGCGGGTTAGGCTCAGAACTGCGATTCAAGTTTGCACGTAGCGGCTCAAACGAATCGCAACAAGTTAATACACACAACGCCTTAAAGGCACTTTTAGGCATGATGTGCAAAACGTGGTTATCCAGCTTGCGCGGGTTAGGCTCAGAACTGCGATTCAAGTTCGCACATAGCGGCTAAAGCGAATCGCAACAAGTTAATACACACAAAGCCTTACAGGCACTTTTAGGCATGATGTGAAAAACGAGGTCATCCAGCTTGCGCGGGTTAGGCTGAGAACTGCGATTCAAGTTCGCACATAGCGGCTAAAGCGAATCGCAACAAGTTAATACACACAAAGCCTTACAGGCACTTCTAGGCATGATGTGCATAACGCGGTCATCCAGCTTGAGCGGGTTAGGCTCAGAACTGCGATTCAAGTTTGCACGTAGCGGCTCAAACGAATCGCAACAAGTTAATACATACAACGCCTTAAAGGCACTTTTAGGCATGATGTGCAAAACGTGGTCATCCAGCTTGCGCGGGTTAGGCTCAGAACTGCGATTCAAGTTTGCACGTAGCGGCTCAAACGAATCGCAACAAGTTAATACACACAAAGCCTTACAGGCACTTCTAGGCATGATGTGCAAAACGTGGTCATCCAGCTTGCGCGGGTTAGGCTGAGAACTGCGATTCAAGTTCGCACATAGCGGCTAAAGCGAATCGCAACAAGTTAATACACACAAAGCCTTACAGGCACTTTTAGGCATGATGTGAAAAACAAGGTCATCCAGCTTGCGCGGGTTAGGCTGAGAACTGCGATTCAAGTTCGCACATAACGGCTAAAGCGAATCGCAACAAGTTAATACACACAACGACTTAAAGGCACTTTTAGGCATGATGTGCAAAACGTGGTCATCCAGCTTGCGCGGGTTAGGCTCAGAACTGCGATTCAAGTTTGCACGTAGCGGCTCAAACGAATCGCAACAAGTTAATACACACAACACCTTACAGGCACTTTTACGCATTATTTGCAAAACGCGGTCATGCAGCTTGCGCGGGTTAGGCTCAGAACTGCGATTCAAGTTCGCACATAGTGGCTAAAGCGAATCGCAACAAGTTAATACACAAAAAGCCTTACAGGCACTTCTAGGCATGATGTGCATAACGCGGTCATCCAGCTTGCGCGGGTTAGGCTCAGAACTGCGAATCAAGTTTGCACGTAGCGGCTCAAACGAATCGCAACAAGTTAATACACACAACGACTTAAAGGCACTTTTAGGCATGATGTGCAAAACGTGGTCATCCAGCTTGCGCGGGTTAGGCTCAGAACTGCGATTCAAGTTCGCACATAGTGGCTAAAGCGAATCGCAACAAGTTAATACACAAAAAGCCTTACAGGCACTTCTAGGCATGATGTGCATAACGCGGTCATCCAGCTTGCGCGGGTTAGGCTCATAATTGCGATTCAAGTTTGCACGTAGCGGCTCAAACGAATCGCAACAAGTTAATACACACAAAGCCTTACAGGAACTTTTACGCATTATTTGCAAAACGCGGTCATCCAGCTTGCGCGGGTTAGGCTCAGAACTGCGATTCAAGTTCGCACATAGTGGCTAAAGCGAATCGCAACAAAATACACAAAAAGCCTTACAGGCACTTCTAGGCATGATGTGCATAACGCGGTCATCCAGCTTGCGCGGGTTAGGCTCAGAACTGCGATTCAAGTTTGCACGTAGCGGCTCAAACGAATCGCAACAAGTTAATACACACAACGCCTTAAAGGCACTTTTAGGCATGATGTGCAAAACGTGGTCATCCAGCTTGCGCGGGTTAGGCTCAGAACTGCGATTCAAGTTTGCACGTAGCGGCTCAAACGAATCGCAACAAGTTAATACACACAAAGCCTTACAGGCACTTGTAGGCATGATGTGCATAACGCGGTCATCCAGCTTGCGCGGGTTAGGCTCAGAATTGCGATTCAAGTTTGCACGTAGAGGCTCAAACGAATCGCAACAAGTTAATACACACAACGACTTAAAGGCACTTTTAGGCATGATGTGCAAAACGAGGTTATCCAGCTTGCGCGGGTTAGGCTCAGAACTGCGATTCAAGTTCGCACGTAGTGGCTAAAGCGAATCGCAACAAGTTAATACACACAAAGCCTTACAGGCACTTCTAGGCATGATGTGCATAACGCGGTCATCCAGCTTGCGCGGGTTAGGCTCAGAATTGCGATTCAAGTTTGCACGTAGCGGCTCAAACGAATCGCAACAAGTTAATACACACAACGCCTTACAGGCACTTTTACGCATTATTTGCAAAACGCGGTCATCCAGCTTGCGCGGGTTAGGCTCAGAACTGCGATTCAAGTTCGAACATAGTGGCTAAAGCGAATCGCAACAAGTTAATACACAAAAAGCCTTACAGGCACTTCTAGGCATGATGTGCATAACGCGGTCATCCAGCTTGCGCGGGTTAGGCTCATAATTGCGATTCAAGTTTGCACGTAGCGGCTCAAACGAATCGCAACAAGTTAATACACACAAAGCCTTACAGGAACTTTTACGCATTATTTGCAAAACGCGGTCATCCAGCTTGCGCGGGTTAGGCTCAGAACTGCGATTCAAGTTCGCACATAGTGGCTAAAGCGAATCGCAACAAAATACACAAAAAGCCTTACAGGCACTTCTAGGCATGATGTGCATAACGCGGTCATCCAGCTTGCGCGGGTTAGGCTCAGAACTGCGATTCAAGTTTGCACGTAGCGGCTCAAACGAATCGCAACAAGTTAATACACACAACGCCTTAAAGGCACTTTTAGGCATGATGTGCAAAACGTGGTCATCCAGCTTGCGCGGGTTAGGCTCAGAACTGCGATTCAAGTTTGCACGTAGCGGCTCAAACGAATCGCAACAAGTTAATACACACAAAGCCTTACAGGCACTTGTAGGCATGATGTGCATAACGCGGTCATCCAGCTTGCGCGGGTTAGGCTCAGAATTGCGATTCAAGTTTGCACGTAGAGGCTCAAACGAATCGCAACAAGTTAATACACACAACGACTTAAAGGCACTTTTAGGCATGATGTGCAAAACGAGGTTATCCAGCTTGCGCGGGTTAGGCTCAGAACTGCGATTCAAGTTCGCACGTAGTGGCTAAAGCGAATCGCAACAAGTTAATACACACAAAGCCTTACAGGCACTTCTAGGCATGATGTGCATAACGCGGTCATCCAGCTTGCGCGGGTTAGGCTCAGAATTGCGATTCAAGTTTGCACGTAGCGGCTCAAACGAATCGCAACAAGTTAATACACACAACGCCTTACAGGCACTTTTACGCATTATTTGCAAAACGCGGTCATCCAGCTTGCGCGGGTTAGGCTCAGAACTGCGATTCAAGTTCGAACATAGTGGCTAAAGCGAATCGCAACAAGTTAATACACAAAAAGCCTTACAGGCACTTCTAGGCATGATGTGCATAAGGCGGTCATCCAGCTTGCGCGGGTTAGGCTCAAAACTGCGATTCAAGTTCGCACATAGTGGCTAAATCGAATCGCAACAAGTTAATACACAAAAAGCCTTACAGGCACTTCTAGGCATGATGTGCAAAACGTGGTCATCCAGCTTGCGCGGGTTAGGCTCAGAACTGCGATTCAAGTTTGCACGTAGCGGCTCAAACGAATCGCAACAAGTTAATACACACAACACCTTACAGGCACTTTTACGCATTATTTGCAAAACGCGGTCATCCAGCTTGCGCGGGTTAGGCTCAAAACTGCGATTCAAGTTCGCACATAGTGGCTAAAGCGAATCGCAACAAGTTACTACACAAAAAGCCTTACAGGCACTTCTAGGCATGATGTGCATAACGCGGTCATCCAGCTTGAGCGGGTTAGGCTCAGAACTGCGATTCAAGTTTGCACGTAGCGGCTCAAACGAATCGCAACAAGTTAATACATACAACGCCTTAAAGGCACTTTTAGGCATGATGTGCAAAACGTGGTCATCCAGCTTGCGCGGGTTAGGCTCAGAACTGCGATTCAAGTTTGCACGTAGCGGCTCAAACGAATCGCAACAAGTTAATACACACAAAGCCTTACAGGCACTTCTAGGCATGATGTGCAAAACGTGGTCATCCAGCTTGCGCGGGTTAGGCTGAGAACTGCGATTCAAGTTCGCACATAGCGGCTAAAGCGAATCGCAACAAGTTAATACACACAAAGCCTTACAGGCACTTTTAGGCATGATGTGAAAAACAAGGTCATCCAGCTTGCGCGGGTTAGGCTGAAAACTGCGATTCAAGTTCGCACATAGCGGCTAAAGCGAATCGCAACAAGTTAATACACACAACGACTTAAAGGCACTTTTAGGCATGATGTGCAAAACGTGGTCATCCAGCTTGCGCGGGTTAGGCTCAGAACTGCGATTCAAGTTTGCACGTAGCGGCTCAAACGAATCGCAACAAGTTAATACACACAACACCTTACAGGCACTTTTACGCATTATTTGCAAAACGCGGTCATCCAGCTTGCGCGGGTTAGGCTCAGAACTGCGATTCAAGTTCGCACATAGTGGCTAAAGCGAATCGCAACAAGTTAATACACAAAAAGCCTTACAGGCACTTCTAGGCATGATGTGCATAACGCGGTCATCCAGCTTGCGCGGGTTAGGCTCAGAACTGCGATTCAAGTTTGCACGTAGCGGCTCAAACGTATCGCAACAAGTTAATACACACAACGACTTAAAGGCACTTTTAGGCATGATGTGCAAAACGTGGTCATCCAGCTTGCGCGGGTTAGGCTCAGAACTGCGATTCAAGTTCGCACATAGTGGCTAAAGCGAATCGCAACAAGTTAATACACAAAAAGCCTTACAGGCACTTCTAGGCATGATGTGCATAACGCGGTCATCCAGCTTGCGCGGGTTAGGCTCAGAACTGCGATTCAAGTTCGCACATAGTGGCTAAAGCGAATCGCAACAAGTTAATACACACAAAGCCTTACAGGCACTTCTAGGCATGATGTGCATAACGCGGTCATCCAGCTTGCGCGGGTTAGGCTCAGAATTGCGATTCAAGTTTGCACGTAGCGGCTCAAACGAATCGCAACAAGTTAATACACACAAAGCCTTACAGGAACTTTTACGCATTATTTGCAAAACGCGGTCATCCAGCTTGCGCGGGTTAGGCTCAGAACTGCGATTCAAGTTCGCACATAGTGGCTAAATCGAATCGCAACAAGTTGATACACAAAAAGCCTTACAGGCACTTCTAGGCATGATGTGCATAACGCGGTCATCCAGCTTGCGCGGGTTAGGCTCAGAACTGCGATTCAAGTTTGCACGTAGCGGCTGAAACGAATCGCAACAAGTTAATACACACAAAGCCTTACAGGCACTTGTAGGCATGATGTGCATAACGCGGTCATCCAGCTTGCGCGGGTTAGGCTCAGAATTGCGATTCAAGTTTGCACGTAGAGGCTCAAACGAATCGCAACAAGTTAATACACACAACGACTTAAAGGCACTTTTAGGCATGATGTGCAAAACGAGGTTATCCAGCTTGCGCGGGTTAGGCTCAGAACTGCGATTCAAGTTCGCACGTAGTGGCTAAAGCGAATCGCAACAAGTTAATACACACAAAGCCTTACAGGCACTTCTAGGCATGATGTGCATAACGCGGTCATCCAGCTTGCGCGGGTTAGGCTCAGAATTGCGATTCAAGCTTGCACGTAGCGGCTCAAACGAATCGCAACAAGTTAATACACACAACGCCTTACAGGCACTTTTACGCATTATTTGCAAAACGCGGTCATCCAGCTTGCGCGGGTTAGGCTCAGAACTGCGATTCAAGTTCGAACATAGTGGCTAAAGCGAATCGCAACAAGTTAATGCACAAAAAGCCTTACAGGCACTTCTAGGCATGATGTGCATAAGGCGGTCATCCAGCTTGCGCGGGTTAGGCTCAGAACTGCGATTCAAGTTCGCACATAGTGGCTAAATCGAATCGCAACAAGTTAATACACAAAAAGCCTTACAGGCACTTCCAGGCATGATGTGCAAAACGTGGTCATCCAGCTTGCGCGGGTTAGGCTCAGAAATGCGATTCAAGTTTGCACGTAGCGGCTCAAACGAATCGCAACAAGTTAATACACACAACACCTTACAGGCACTTTTACGCATTATTTGCAAAACGCGGTCATCCAGCTTGCGCGGGTTAGGCTCAGAACTGCGATTCAAGTTCGCACATAGTGGCTAAAGCGAATCGCAACAAGTTACTACACAAAAAGCCTTACAGGCACTTCTAGGCATGATGTGCATAACGCGGTCATCCAGCTTGCGCGGGTTAGGCTCAGAATTGCGATTCAAGTTTGCACGTAGAGGCTCAAACGAATCGCAACAAGTTAATACACACAACGCCTTACAGGCACTTTTACGCATTATTTGCAAAACGCGGTCATCCAGCTTGCGCGGGTTAGGCTCAGAACTGCGATTCAAGTTGCACATAGTGGCTAAAGCGAATCGCAACAAGTTAATACACACAAAGCCTTACAGGCACTTCTAGGCATGATGTGCATAACGCGGTCATCCAGCTTGCGCGGGTTAGGCTCAGAATTGCGATTCAAGTTCGCACGTAGCGGCTAAAGCGAATCGCATCAAGTTAATACACACAAAGCCTTACAGGAACTTTTAGGCATGATGTGAAAAACGAGGTCATCCAGCTTGCGCGGGTTAGGCTGAGAACTGCGATTCAAGTTCGCACATAGCGGCTAAAGCGAATCGCAACAAGTTAATACACACAAAGCCTTACAGGCACTTCTAGGCATGATGTGCATAACGCGGTCATCCAGCTTGCGCGGGTTAGGCTCAGAACTGCGATTCAAGTTTGCACGTAGCGGCTCAAACGAATCGCAACAAGTTAATACACAAAAAGCCTTACAGGCACTTCTAGGCATGATGTGCAAAACGTGGTCATCCAGCTTGCGCGGGTTAGGCTCAGAACTGCGATTCAAGTTTGCACGTAGCGGCTCAAACGAATCGCAACAAGTTAATACACAAAAAGCCTTACAGGCACTTTTACGCATTATTTGCAAAACGCGGTCATCCAGCTTGCGCGGGTTAGGCTCAGAACTGCGATTCAAGTTCGCACATAGTGGCTAAAGCGAATCGCAACAAGTTAATACACAAAAAGCCTTGCAGGCACTTCTAGGCATGATGTGCATAACGCGGTCATCCAGCTTGCGCGGGTTAGGCTCAGAAGTGCGATTCAAGTTTGCACGTAGCGGCTCAAACGAATCGCAACAAGTTAATACACACAACGACTTAAAGGCACTTTTAGGCATGATGTGCAAAACGTGGTCATCCAGCTTGCGCGGGTTAGGCTCAGAACTGCGATTCAAGTTTGCACGTAGCGGCTCAAACGAATCGCAACAAGTTAATACACACAACGCCTTAAAGGCACTTTTAGGCATGATGTGCAAAACGTGGTTATCCAGCTTGCGCGGGTTAGGCTCAGAACTGCGATTCAAGTTCGCACATAGCGGCTAAAGCGAATCGCAACAAGTTAATACACACAAAGCCTTACAGGCACTTTTAGGCATGATGTGAAAAACGAGGTCATCCAGCTTGCGCGGGTTAGGCTGAGAACTGCGATTCAAGTTCGCACATAGCGGCTAAAGCGAATCGCAACAAGTTAATACACACAAAGCCTTACAGGCACTTCTAGGCATGATGTGCATAACGCGGTCATCCAGCTTGAGCGGGTTAGGCTCAGAACTGCGATTCAAGTTTGCACGTAGCGGCTCAAACGAATCGCAACAAGTTAATACATACAACGCCTTAAAGGCACTTTTAGGCATGATGTGCAAAACGTGGTCATCCAGCTTGCGCGGGTTAGGCTCAGAACTGCGATTCAAGTTTGCACGTAGCGGCTCAAACGAATCGCAACAAGTTAATACACACAAAGCCTTACAGGCACTTCTAGGCATGATGTGCAAAACGTGGTCATCCAGCTTGCGCGGGTTAGGCTGAGAACTGCGATTCAAGTTCGCACATAGCGGCTAAAGCGAATCGCAACAAGTTAATACACACAAAGCCTTACAGGCACTTTTAGGCATGATGTGAAAAACAAGGTCATCCAGCTTGCGCGGGTTAGGCTGAGAACTGCGATTCAAGTTCGCACATAACGGCTAAAGCGAATCGCAACAAGTTAATACACACAACGACTTAAAGGCACTTTTAGGCATGATGTGCAAAACGTGGTCATCCAGCTTGCGCGGGTTAGGCTCAGAACTGCGATTCAAGTTTGCACGTAGCGGCTCAAACGAATCGCAACAAGTTAATACACACAACACCTTACAGGCACTTTTACGCATTATTTGCAAAACGCGGTCATGCAGCTTGCGCGGGTTAGGCTCAGAACTGCGATTCAAGTTCGCACATAGTGGCTAAAGCGAATCGCAACAAGTTAATACACAAAAAGCCTTACAGGCACCTAGGCATGATGTGCATAACGCGGTCATCCAGCTTGCGCGGGTTAGGCTCAGAACTGCGAATCAAGTTTGCACGTAGCGGCTCAAACGAATCGCAACAAGTTAATACACACAACGACTTAAAGGCACTTTTAGGCATGATGTGCAAAACGTGGTCATCCAGCTTGCGCGGGTTAGGCTCAGAACTGCGATTCAAGTTCGCACATAGTGGCTAAAGCGAATCGCAACAAGTTAATACACAAAAAGCCTTACAGGCACTTCTAGGCATGATGTGCATAACGCGGTCATCCAGCTTGCGCGGGTTAGGCTCATAATTGCGATTCAAGTTTGCACGTAGCGGCTCAAACGAATCGCAACAAGTTAATACACACAAAGCTTTACAGGAACTTTTACGCATTATTTGCAAAACGCGGTCATCCAGCTTGCGCGGGTTAGGCTCAGAACTGCGATTCAAGTTCGCACATAGTGGCTAAAGCGAATCGCAACAAAATACACAAAAAGCCTTACAGGCACTTCTAGGCATGATGTGCATAACGCGGTCATCCAGCTTGCGCTGGTTAGGCTCAGAACTGCGATTCAAGTTTGCACGTAGCGGCTCAAACGAATCGCAACAAGTTAATACACACAACGCCTTAAAGGCACTTTTAGGCATGATGTGCAAAACGTGGTCATCCAGCTTGCGCGGGTTAGGCTCAGAACTGCGATTCAAGTTTGCACGTAGCGGCTCAAACGAATCGCAACAAGTTAATACACACAAAGCCTTACAGGCACTTGTAGGCATGATGTGCATAACGCGGTCATCCAGCTTGCGCGGGTTAGGCTCAGAATTGCGATTCAAGTTTGCACGTAGAGGCTCAAACGAATCGCAACAAGTTAATACACACAACGACTTAAAGGCACTTTTAGGCATGATGTGCAAAACGAGGTTATCCAGCTTGCGCGGGTTAGGCTCAGAACTGCGATTCAAGTTCGCACGTAGTGGCTAAAGCGAATCGCAACAAGTTAATACACACAAAGCCTTACAGGCACTTCTAGGCATGATGTGCATAACGCGGTCATCCAGCTTGCGCGGGTTAGGCTCAGAACTGCGATTCAAGTTTGCACGTAGCGGCTCAAACGAATCGCAACAAGTTAATACACACAAAGCCTTACAGGCACTTGTAGGCATGATGTGCATAACGCGGTCATCCAGCTTGCGCGGGTTAGGCTCAGAATTGCGATTCAAGTTTGCACGTAGAGGCTCAAACGAATCGCAACAAGTTAATACACACAACGACTTAAAGGCACTTTTAGGCATGATGTGCAAAACGAGGTTATCCAGCTTGCGCGGGTTAGGCTCAGAACTGCGATTCAAGTTCGCACGTAGTGGCTAAAGCGAATCGCAACAAGTTAATACACACAAAGCCTTACAGGCACTTCTAGGCATGATGTGCATAACGCGGTCATCCAGCTTGCGCGGGTTAGGCTCAGAATTGCGATTCAAGTTTGCACGTAGCGGCTCAAACGAATCGCAACAAGTTAATACACACAACGCCTTACAGGCACTTTTACGCATTATTTGCAAAACGCGGTCATCCAGCTTGCGCGGGTTAGGCTCAGAACTGCGATTCAAGTTTGCACGTAGCGGCTCAAACGAATCGCAACAAGTTAATACACACAACACCTTACAGGCACTTTTACGCATTATTTGCAAAACGCGGTCATCCAGCTTGCGCGGGTTAGGCTCAGAACTGCGATTCAAGTTCGCACATAGTGGCTAAAGCGAATCGCAACAAGTTACTACACAAAAAGCCTTACAGGCACTTCTAGGCATGATGTGCATAACGCGGTCATCCAGCTTGAGCGGGTTAGGCTCAGAACTGCGATTCAAGTTTGCACGTAGCGGCTCAAACGAATCGCAACAAGTTAATACATACAACGCCTTAAAGGCACTTTTAGGCATGATGTGCAAAACGTGGTCATCCAGCTTGCGCGGGTTAGGCTCAGAACTGCGATTCAAGTTTGCACGTAGCGGCTCAAACGAATCGCAACAAGTTAATACACACAAAGCCTTACAGGCACTTCTAGGCATGATGTGCAAAACGTGGTCATCCAGCTTGCGCGGGTTAGGCTGAGAACTGCGATTCAAGTTCGCACATAGCGGCTAAAGCGAATCGCAACAAGTTAATACACACAAAGCCTTACAGGCACTTTTAGGCATGATGTGAAAAACAAGGTCATCCAGCTTGCGCGGGTTAGGCTGAGAACTGCGATTCAAGTTCGCACATAGCGGCTAAAGCGAATCGCAACAAGTTAATACACACAACGACTTAAAGGCACTTTTAGGCATGATGTGCAAAACGTGGTCATCCAGCTTGCGCGGGTTAGGCTCAGAACTGCGATTCAAGTTTGCACGTAGCGGCTCAAACGAATCGCAACAAGTTAATACACACAACACCTTACAGGCACTTTTACGCATTATTTGCAAAACGCGGTCATCCAGCTTGCGCGGGTTAGGCTCAGAACTGCGATTCAAGTTCGCACATAGTGGCTAAAGCGAATCGCAACAAGTTAATACACAAAAAGCCTTACAGGCACTTCTAGGCATGATGTGCATAACGCGGTCATCCAGCTTGCGCGGGTTAGGCTCAGAACTGCGATTCAAGTTTGCACGTAGCGGCTCAAACGTATCGCAACAAGTTAATACACACAACGACTTAAAGGCACTTTTAGGCATGATGTGCAAAACGTGGTCATCCAGCTTGCGCGGGTTAGGCTCAGAACTGCGATTCAAGTTCGCACATAGTGGCTAAAGCGAATCGCAACAAGTTAATACACAAAAAGCCTTACAGGCACTTCTAGGCATGATGTGCATAACGCGGTCATCCAGCTTGCGCGGGTTAGGCTCAGAACTGCGATTCAAGTTTGCACGTAGCGGCTCAAACGAATCGCAACAAGTTAATAGACACAACGACTTAAAGGCACTTTTAGGCATGATGTGCAAAACGTGGTCATCCAGCTTGCGCGGGTTAGGCTCAGAACTGCGATTCAAGTTCGCACATAGTGGCTAAAGCGAATCGCAACAAGTTAATACACACAAAGCCTTACAGGCACTTCTAGGCATGATGTGCATAACGCGGTCATCCACCTTGCGCGGGTTAGGCTCAGAATTGCGATTCAAGTTTGCACGTAGCGGCTCAAACGAATCGCAACAAGTTAATACACACAAAGCCTTACAGGAACTTTTACGCATTATTTGCAAAACGCGGTCATCCAGCTTGCGCGGGTTAGGCTCAGAACTGCGATTCAAGTTCGCACATAGTGGCTAAAGCGAATCGCAACAAGTTGATACACAAAAAGCCTTACAGGCACTTCTAGGCATGATGTGCATAACGCGGTCATCCAGCTTGCGCGGGTTAGGCTCAGAACTGCGATTCAAGTTTGCACGTAGCGGCTCAAACGAATCGCAACAAGTTAATACACACAACGCCTTAAAGGCACTTTTAGGCATGATGTGCAAAACGTGGTCATCCAGCTTGCGCGGGTTAGGCTCAGAACTGCGATTCAAGTTTGCACGTAGCGGCTCAAACGAATCGCAACAAGTTAATACACACAAAGCCTTACAGGCACTTGTAGGCATGATGTGCATAACGCGGTCATCCAGCTTGCGCGGGTTAGGCTCAGAATTGCGATTCAAGTTTGCACGTAGAGGCTCAAACGAATCGCAACAAGTTAATACACACAACGACTTAAAGGCACTTTTAGGCATGATGTGCAAAACGAGGTTATCCAGCTTGCGCGGGTTAGGCTCAGAACTGCGATTCAAGTTCGCACGTAGTGGCTAAAGCGAATCGCAACAAGTTAATACACACAAAGCCTTACAGGCACTTCTAGGCATGATGTGCATAACGCGGTCATCCAGCTTGCGCGGGTTAGGCTCAGAATTGCGATTCAAGTTTGCACGTAGCGGCTCAAACGAATCGCAACAAGTTAATACACACAACGCCTTACAGGCACTTTTACGCATTATTTGCAAAACGCGGTCATCCAGCTTGCGCGGGTTAGGCTCAGAACTGCGATTCAAGTTCGAACATAGTGGCTAAAGCGAATCGCAACAAGTTAATGCACAAAAAGCCTTACAGGCACTTCTAGGCATGATGTGCATAAGGCGGTCATCCAGCTTGCGCGGGTTAGGCTCAGAACTGCGATTCAAGTTCGCACATAGTGGCTAAATCGAATCGCAACAAGTTAATACACAAAAAGCCTTACAGGCACTTCCAGGCATGATGTGCAAAACGTGGTCATCCAGCTTGCGCGGGTTAGGCTCAGAACTGCGATTCAAGTTTGCACGTAGCGGCTCAAACGAATCGCAACAAGTTAATACACACAACACCTTACAGGCACTTTTACGCATTATTTGCAAAACGCGGTCATCCAGCTTGCGCGGGTTAGGCTCAGAACTGCGATTCAAGTTCGCACATAGTGGCTAAAGCGACTCGCAACAAGTTACTACACAAAAAGCCTTACAGGCACTTCTAGGCATGATGTGCATAACGCGGTCATCCAGCTTGCGCGGGTTAGGCTCAGAATTGCGATTCAAGTTTGCACGTAGAGGCTCAAACGAATCGCAACAAGTTAATACACACAACGCCTTACAGGCACTTTTACGCATTATTTGCAAAACGCGGTCATCCAGCTTGCGCGGGTTAGGCTCAGAACTGCGATTCAAGTTGCACATAGTGGCTAAAGCGAATCGCAACAAGTTAATACACAAAAAGCCTTACAGGCACTTCTAGGCATGATGTGCAAATAGGCGTCACTCAAGCTTGCGAGGGTTAGGCACAGAACTGCGATTCAAGTTCGCACATAGCGGCTAAAGCGAATCGCAACAAGTTAATACACACAAAGCGTTACAGGCACTTTTAGGCATGATGTGAAAAACGAGGTCATCCAGCTTGCGCGGGCTAGGCTGAGAACTGCGATTCAAGTTCGCACATAGCGGCTAAAGCGAATCGCAACAAGTTAATACACACAAGCCTTACAGGCACTTCTAGGCATGATGTGCATAACGCGGTCATCCAGCTTGCGCGAGTTAGGCTCAGAACTGCGATTCAAGTTTGCACGTAGCGCCTCAAACGAATCGCATCAAGTTAATACACACAACGCCTTAAAGGCACTTTTAGGCATGATGTGCAAAACGTGGTCATCCAGCTTGCGCGGGTTAGGCTCAGAAATACGATTCAAGTTTGCACGTAGCGGCTCAAACGAATCGCAACAATTTAATACACACAACGCCTTACAGGCACTTTAGGCATGATGTGCAAATAGGCGTCACTCAAGCTTGCGAGGGTTAGGCACAGAACTGCGATTCAAGTTCGCACATAGCGGCTAAAGCGAATCGCATCAAGTTAATACACACAAAGCCTTACAGGAACTTCTAGGCATGATGTGCATAACGCGGTCATCCAGCTTGCGCGGGTTAGGCTCAGAACTGCGATTCAAGTTTGCACGTAGCGGCTCAAACGAATCGCAACAAGTTAATACACACAACGCCTTAAAGGCACTTTTAGGCATGATGTGCAAAACGTGGTCATCCAGCTTGCGCGGGTTAGGCTCAGAACTGCGATTCAAGTTCGCACATAGTGGCTAAAGCGAATCGCAACAAGTTACTACACAAAAAGCCTTACAGGCACTTCTAGGCATGATGTGCATAACGCGGTCATCCAGCTTGCGCGGGTTAGGCTCAGAATTGCGATTCAAGTTTGCACGTAGCGGCTCAAACGAATCGCAACAAGTTAATACACACAACGCCTTACAGGCACTTTTACGCATTATTTGCAAAACGAGGTCATCCAGTTTGCGCGGGTTAGGCTGACAACTGCGATTCAAGTTCGCACATAGCGGCTAAAGCGAATCGCAACAAGTTAATACACACAAAGCCTTACAGGCACTTCTAGGCATGATGTGCATAACGCGGTCATCCAGCTTGCGCGGGTTAGGCTCAGAACTGCGATTCAAGTTTGCACGTAGCGGCTCAAACGAATCGCAACAAGTTAATACACACAACGCCTTAAAGGCACTTTTAGGCATGATGTGCAAAACGTGGTCATCCAGCTTGCGCGGGTTAGGCTGAGAACTGCGATTCAAGTTCGCACATAGCGGCTAAAGCGAATCGCAACAAGTTAATACACACAAAGCCTTACAGGCACTTTTAGGCATGATGTGAAAAACGAGGTCATCCAGCTTGCGCGGGTAAGGCTGAGAAAAGCGATTCAAGTTCGCACATAGCGGCTAAAGCGAATCGCAACAAGTTAATACACACAAAGCCTTACAGGCACTTCTAGGCATGGTGTGCATAACGCTGTCATCCAGCTTGCGCGGGTTAGGCTCAGAACTGCGATTCAAGTTTGCACGTAGCGGCTCAAACGAATCGCAACAAGTTAATACACACAACGCCTTAAAGGCACTTTTAGGCATGATGTGCAAAACGTGGTCATCCAGCTTGCGCGGGTTAGGCTGAGAACTGCGATTCAAGTTCGCACATAGCGGCTAAAGCGAATCGCAACAAGTTAATACACACAAAGCCTTACAGGCACTTTTAGGCATGATGTGAAAAACGAGGTCATCCAGCTTGCGCGGGTAAGGCTGAGAAAAGCGATTCAAGTTCGCACATAGCGGCTAAAGCGAATCGCAACAAGTTAATACACACAAAGCCTTACAGGCACTTCTAGGAATGGTGTGCATAACGCTGTCATCCAGCTTGCGCGGGTTAGGCTCAGAACTGCGATTCAAGTTTGCACGTAGCGGCTCAAACGAATCGAAACAAGTTAATACACACAACGCCTTAAAGGCACTTTTAGGCATGATGTGCAAAACGTGGTCATCCAGCTTGCGCGGGTTAGGCTCAGAACTGCGATTCAAGTTCGCACATAGTGGCTAAAGCGAATCGCAACAAGTTAATACACAAAAAGCCTTACAAACACTTCTAGGCATGATGTGCATAACGCGGTCATCCAGCTTGCGCGGGTTAGGCTCAGAACTGCGATTCAAGTTTGCACATAGCGGCTCAAACGAATCGCAACAAGTTAATACACACAACGCCTTACAGGCACTTTTACGCATTATTTGCAAAACGCGGTCATCCAGCTTGCGCGGGTTAGGCTCAGAACTGCGATTCAAGTTCGCACATAGTGGCTAAAGCGAATCGCAACAAGTTAATACACAAAAAGCCTTACAGGCACTTCTAGGCATGATGTGCATAACGCGGTCATCCAGCTTGCGCGGGTTAGGCTCAGAACTGCGATTCAAGTTTGCACGTAGCGGCTCAAACGAATCGCAACAAGTTAATACACACAACGCTTTAAAGGCACTTTTAGGCATGATGTGCAAAACGTGGTCATCCAGCTTGCGCGGGTTAGGCTGAGAACTGCGATTCAAGTTCGCACATAGCGGCTAAAGCGAATCGCAACAAGTTAATACACACAAAGCCTTACAGGCACTTTTAGGCATGATGTGAAAAACGAGGTCATCCAGCTTGCGCGGGTTAGGCTGAGAACTGCGATTCAAGTTCGCACATAGCGGCTAAAGCGAATCGCAACAAGTTAATACACACAAAGCCTTACAGGCACTTCTAGGCATGATGTGCATAACGCGGTCATCCAGCTTGAGCGGGTTAGGCTCAGAACTGCGATTCAAGTTTGCACGTAGCGGCTCAAACGAATCGCAACAAGTTAATACATACAACGCCCTAAAGGCACTTTTAGGCATGATGTGCAAAACGTGGTCATCCAGCTTGCGCGGGTTAGGCTCAGAACTGCGATTCAAGTTTGCACGTAGCGGCTCAAACGAATCGCAACAAGTTAATACACACAAAGCCTTACAGGCACTTCTAGGCATGATGTGCAAAACGTGGTCATCCAGCTTGCGCGGGTTAGGCTGAGAACTGCGATTCAAGTTCGCACATAGCGGCTAAAGCGAATCGCAACAAGTTAATACACACAAAGCCTTACAGGCACTTCTAGGCATGATGTGCATAACGCGGTCATCCAGCTTGCGCGGGTTAGGCTCAGAACTGCGATTCAAGTTTGCACGTAGCGGCTCAAACGAATCGCAACAAGTTAATACACAAAAAGCCTTACAGGCACTTCTAGGCATGATGTGCAAAACGTGGTCATCCAGCTTGCGCGGGTTAGGCTCAGAACTGCGATTCAAGTTTGCACGTAGCGGCTCAAACGAATCGCAACAAGTTAATACACACAACACCTTACAGGCACTTTTACGCATTATTTGCAAAACGCGGTCATCCAGCTTGCGCGGGTTAGGCTCAGAACTCCGATTCAAGTTCGCACATAGTGGCTAAAGCGAATCGCAACAAGTTAATACACAAAAAGCCTTACAGGCACTTTTAGGCATGATGTGCAAAACGTGGCCATCCAGCTTGCGCGGGTTAGGCTCAGAACTGCGATTCAAGTTTGCACGTAGCGGCTCAAACGAATCGCAACAAGTTAATACACACAACACCTTACAGGCACTTTTACGCATTATTTGCAAAACGCGGTCATCCAGCTTGCGCTGGTTAGGCTCAGAACTGCGATTCAAGTTTGCACGTAGCGGCTCAAACGAATCGCAACAAGTTAATACACACAAAGCCTTACAGGCACTTCTAGGCATGATGTGAAAAACAAGGTCATCCAGCTTGCGCGGGTTAGGCTGAGAACTGCGATTCAAGTTCGCACATAGCGGCTAAAGCGAATCGCAACAAGTTAATACACACAACGACTTAAAGGCACTTTTAGGCATGATGTGCAAAACGTGGCCATCCAGCTTGCGCGGGTTAGGCTCAGAACTGCGATTCAAGTTTGCACGTAGCGGCTCAAACGAATCGCAACAAGTTAATACACACAACACCTTACAGGCACTTTTACGCATTATTTGCAAAACGCGGTCATCCAGCTTGCGCGGGTTAGGCTCAGAACTGCGATTCAAGTTCGCACATAGTGGCTAAAGCGAATCGCAACAAGTTAATACACAAAAAGCCTTACAGGCACTTCTAGGCATGATGTGCATAACGCGGTCATCCAGCTTGCGCGGGTTAGGCTCAGAACTGCGATTCAAGTTTCAACGTAGCGGCTCAAACGAATCGCAACAAGTTAATACACACAACGACTTAAAGGCACTTTTAGGCATGATGTGCAAAACGTGGTCATCCAGCTTGCGCGGGTTAGGCTCAGAACTGCGATTCAAGTTCGCACATAGTGGCTAAAGCGAATCGCAACAAGTTAATACACAAAAAGCCTTACAGGCACTTCTAGGCATGATGTGCATAACGCGGTCATCCAGCTTGCGCGGGTTAGGCTCAGAACTGCGATTCAAGTTCGCACATAGTGGCTAAATTGAATCGCAACAAGTTAATACACAAAAAGCCTTACAGGCACTTCTAGGCATGATGTGCAAAACGTGGTCATCCAGCTTGCGCGGGTTAGGCTCAGAACTGCGATTCAAGTTTGCACGTAGCGGCTCAAACGAATCGCAACAAGTTAATACACACAACACCTTACAGGCACTTTTACGCATTATTTGCAAAACGCGGTCATCCAGCTTGCGCGGGTTAGGCTCAGAACTGCGATTCAAGTTCGCACATAGTGGCTAAAGCGAATCGCAACAAGTTAATACACAAAAAGCCTTACAGGCACTTCTAGGCATGATGTGCATAACACGGTCATCCAGCTTGCGCGGGTTAGGCTCAGAACTGCGATTCAAGTTTGCACGTAGCGGCTCAAACGAATCGCAACAAGTTAATACACACAACGCCTTAAAGGCACTTTTAGGCATGATGTGCTAAACGTGGTCATCCAGCTTGCGCGGGTTAGGCTCAGAACTGCGATTCAAGTTTGCACGTAGCGGCTCAAGCGAATCGCAACAAGTTAATACACACAAAGCCTTACAGGCACTTCTAGGCATGATGTGCATAACGCGGTCATCCAGCTTGCGCGGGTTAGGCTCAGAATTGCGATTCAAGTTTGCACGTAGAGGCTCAAACGAATCGCAACAAGTTAATACACACAACGCCTTAAAGGCACTTTTAGGCATGATGTGCAAAACGAGGTTATCCAGCTTGCGCGGGTTAGGCTCAGAACTGCGATTCAAGTTCGCACGTAGTGGCTAAAGCGAATCGCAAAAAGTTAATACACACAAAGCCTTACAGGCACTTCTAGGCATGATGTGCATAACGCGGTCATCCAGCTTGCGCGGGTTAGGCTCAGAATTGCGATTCAAGTTGCACATAGTGGCTAAAGCGAATCGCAACAAGTTAATACACAAAAAGCCTTACAGGCACTTCTAGGCATGATGTGCAAATAGGCGTCACTCAAGCTTGCGAGGGTTAGGCACAGAACTGCGATTCAAGTTCGCACATAGCGGCTAAAGCGAATCGCAACAAGTTAATACACACAAAGCGTTACAGGCACTTTTAGGCATGATGTGAAAAACGAGGTCATCCAGCTTGCGCGGGTTAGGCTCAGAACTGCGATTCAAGTTTGCACGTAGCGGCTCAAACGAATCGCAACAAGTTAATACACACAACGACTTAAAGGCACTTTTAGGCATGATGTGCAAAACGTGGTCATCCAGCTTGCGCGGGTTAGGCTCAGAACTGCGATTCAAGTTTGCACGTAGCGGCTCAAACGAATCGCAACAAGTTAATACACACAAAGCCTTACAGGCACTTTTAGGCATGATGTGAAAAACGAGGTCATCCAGCTTGCGCGGGTTAGGCTGAGAACTGCGATTCAAGTTCGCACATAGCGGCTAAAGCGAATCGCAACAAGTTAATACACACAAAGCCTTACAGGCACTTCTAGGCATGATGTGCATAACGCGGTCATCCAGCTTGAGCGGGTTAGGCTCAGAACTGCGATTCAAGTTTGCACGTAGCGGCTCAAACGAATCGCAACAAGTTAATACATACAACGCCTTAAAGGCACTTTTAGGCATGATATGCAAAACGTGGTCATCCAGCTTGCGCGGGTTAGGCTCAGAACTGCGATTCAAGTTTGCACGTAGCGGCTCAAACGAATCGCAACAAGTTAATACACACAAAGCCTTACAGGCACTTCTAGGCATGATGTGCAAAACGTGGTCATCCAGCTTGCGCGGGTTAGGCTGAGAACTGCGATTCAAGTTCGCACATAGCGGCTAAAGCGAATCGCAACAAGTTAATACACACAAAGCCTTACAGGCACTTTTAGGCATGATGTGAAAAACAAGGTCATCCAGCTTGCGCGGGTTAGGCTGAGAACTGCGATTCAAGTTCGCACATAGCGGCTAAAGCGAATCGCAACAAGTTAATACACACAACGACTTAAAGGCACTTTTAGGCATGATGTGCAAAACGTGGCCATCCAGCTTGCGCGGGTTAGGCTCAGAACTGCGATTCAAGTTTGCACGTAGCGGCTCAAACGAATCGCAACAAGTTAATACACACAACACCTTACAGGCACTTTTACGCATTATTTGCAAAACGCGGTCATCCAGCTTGCGCGGGTTAGGCTCAGAACTGCGATTCAAGTTCGCACATAGTGGCTAAAGCGAATCGCAACAAGTTAATACACAAAAAGCCTTACAGGCACTTCTAGGCATGATGTGCATAACGCGGTCATCCAGCTTGCGCGGGTTAGGCTCAGAACTGCGATTCAAGTTTGCACGTAGCGGCTCAAACGAATCGCAACAAGTTAATACACACAACGACTTAAAGGCACTTTTAGGCATGATGTGCAAAACGTGGTCATCCAGCTTGCGCGGGTTAGGCTCAGAACTGCGATTCAAGTTTGCACGTAGCGGCTCAAAGGAATCGCAACAAGTTAATACACACAAAGCCTTACAGGCACTTTTACGCATTATTTGCAAAACGCAGTCATCCAGCTTGCGCGGGTTAGGCTCAGAACTGCGATTCAAGTTCGCACATAGTGGCTAAAGCGAATCGCAACAAGTTAATACACAAAAAGCCTTACAGGCACTTCTAGGCATGATGTGCATAACGCGGTCATCCAGCTTGCGCGGGTTAGGCTCAGAACTGCGATTCAAGTTTGCACGTAGCGGCTCAAACGAATCGCAACAAGTTAATACACACAACGCGTTAAAGGCACTTTTAGGCATGATGTGCAAAACGTGGTCATCCAGCTTGCGCGGGTTAGGCTCAGAACTGCGATTCAAGTTTGCACGTAGCGGCTCAAACGAATCGCAACAAGTTAATACACACAAAGCCTTACAGGCACTTGTAGGCATGATGTGCATAACGCGGTCATCCAGGTTGCGCGGGTTAGGCTCAGAATTGCGATTCAAGTTTGCACGTAGAGGCTCAAACGAATCGCAACAAGTTAATACACACAACGACTTAAAGGCACTTTTAGGCATGATGTGCAAAACGAGGTTATCCAGCTTGCGCGGGTAAGGCTCAGAACTGCGATTCAAGTTCGCACGTAGTGGCTAAAGCGAATCGCAACAAGTTAATACACACAAAGCCTTACAGGCACTTCTAGGCATGATGTGCATAACGCGGTCATCCAGCTTGCGCGGGTTAGGCTCAGAATTGCGATTCAAGTTTGCACGTAGCGGCTCAAACGAATCGCAACAAGTTAATACACAAAAAGCCTTACAGGCACTTCTAGGCATGATGTGCATAAGGCGGTCTTCCAGCTTGCGCGGGTTAGGCTCAGAACTGCGATTCAAGTTCGCACATAGTGGCTAAATTGAATCGCAACAAGTTAATACACAAAAAGCCTTACAGGCACTTCTAGGCATGATGTGCAAAACGTGGTCATCCAGCTTGCGCGGGTTAGGCTCAGAACTGCGATTCAAGTTTGCACGTAGCGGCTCAAACGAATCGCAACAAGTTAATACACACAACACCTTACAGGCACTTTTACGCATTATTTGCAAAACGCGGTCATCCAACTTGCGCGGGTTAGGCTCAGAACTGCGATTCAAGTTCGCACATAGTGGCTAAAGCGAATCGCAACAAGTTAATACACAAAAAGCCTTACAGGCACTTCTAGGCATGATGTGCATAACACGGTCATCCAGCTTGCGCGGGTTAGGCTCAGAACTGCGATTCAAGTTTGCACGTAGCGGCTCAAACGAATCGCAACAAGTTAATACACACAACGCCTTAAAGGCACTTTTAGGCATGATGTGCTAAACGTGGTCATCCAGCTTGCGCGGGTTAGGCTCAGAACTGCGATTCAAGTTTGCACGTAGCGGCTCAAGCGAATCGCAACAAGTTAATACACACAAAGCCTTACAGGCACTTCTAGGCATGATGTGCATAACGCGGTCATCCAGCTTGCGCGGGTTAGGCTCAGAATTGCGATTCAAGTTTGCACGTAGAGGCTCAAACGAATCGCAACAAGTTAATACACACAACGCCTTAAAGGCACTTTTAGGCATGATGTGCAAAACGAGGTTATCCAGCTTGCGCGGGTTAGGCTCAGAACTGCGATTCAAGTTCGCACGTAGTGGCTAAAGCGAATCGCAACAAGTTAATACACACAAAGCCTTACAGGCACTTCTAGGCATGATGTGCATAACGCGGTCATCCAGCTTGCGCGGGTTAGGCTCAGAATTGCGATTCAAGTTTGCACGTAGCGGCTCAAACGAATCGCAACAAGTTAATACACGCAACGCCTCACAGGCACTTTTACGCATTATTTGCAAAACGCTGTCATCCAGCTTGCGCGGGTTAGGCTCAGAACTGCGATTCAAGTTGCACATAGTGGCTAAAGCGAATCGCAACAAGTTAATACACAAAAAGCCTTACAGGCACTTCTAGGCATGATGTGCAAATAGGCGTCACTCAAGCTTGCGAGGGTTAGGCACAGAACTGCGATTCAAGTTCGCACATAGCGGCTAAAGCGAATCGCAACAAGTTAATACACACAAAGCGTTACAGGCACTTTTAGGCATGATGTGAAAAACGAGGTCATCCAGCTTGCGCGGGTTAGGCTGAGAACTGCGATTCAAGTTTGCACGTAGCGCCTCAAACGAATCGCATCAAGTTAATACACACAACGCCTTAAAGGCACTTTTAGGCATGATGTGCAAAACGTGGTCATCCAGCTTGCGCGGGTTAGGCTCAGAAATACGATTCAAGTTTGCACGTAGCAGCTCAAACGAATCGCAACAATTTAATACACACAACGCCTTACAGGCACTTTAGGCATGATGTGCAAATAGGCGTCACTCAAGCTTGCGAGGGTTAGGCACAGAACTGCGATTCAAGTTCGCACATAGCGGCTAAAGCGAATCGCATCAAGTTAATACACACAAAGCCTTACAGGAACTTTTAGGCATGATGTGAAAAACGAGGTCATCCAGTTTGCGCGGGTTAGGCTGACAACTGCGATTCAAGTTCGCACATAGCGGCTAAAGCGAATCGCAACAAGTTAATACACACAAAGCCTTACAGGCACTTCTAGGCATGATGTGCATCACGCGGTCATCCAGCTTGCGCGGGTTAGGCTCAGAACTGCGATTCAAGTTTGCACGTAGCGGCTCAAACGAATCGCAACAAGTTAATACACACAACGCCTTAAAGGCACTTTTAGGCATGATGTGCAAAACGTGGTCATCCAGCTTGCGCGGGTTAGGCTGAGAACTGCGATTCAAGTTCGCACATAGCGGCTAAAGCGAATCGCAGCAAGTTAATACACACAAAGCCTTACAGGCTCTTTTAGGCATGATGTGAAAAACGAGGTCATCCAGCTTGCGCGGGTAAGGCTGAAAAAAGCGATTCAAGTTCGCACATAGCTGCTAAAGCGAATCGCAACAAGTTAATACACACAAAGCCTTACAGGCACTTCTAGGCATGGTGTGCATAACGCTGTCATCCAGCTTGCGCGGGTTAGGCTCAGAACTGCGATTCAAGTTTGCACGTAGCGGCTCAAACGAATCGCAACAAGTTAATACACACAACGCCTTAAAGGCACTTTTAGGCATGATGTGCAAAACGTGGTCATCCAGCTTGCGCGGGTTAGGCTCAGAACTGCGATTCAAGTTCGCACATAGTGGCTAAAGCGAATCGCAACAAGTTAATACACAAAAAGCCTTACAGGCACTTCTAGGCATGATGTGCATAACGCGGTCATCCAGCTTGCGCGGGTTAGGCTCAGAACTGCGATTCAAGTTTGCACATAGCGGCTCAAACGAATCGCAACAAGTTAATACACACAACGCCTTACAGGCACTTCTAGGCATGATGTGCATAACGCGGTCATCCAGCTTGCGCGGGTTAGGCTCAGAACTGCGATTCAAGTTTGCACGTAGCGGCTCAAACGAATCGCAACAAGTTAATACACACAACGCGTTAAAGGCACTTTTAGGCATGATGTGCAAAACGTGGTCATCCAGCTTGCGCGGGTTAGGCTCAGAACTGCGATTCAAGTTTGCACGTAGCGGCTCAAACGAATCGCAACAAGTTAATACACACAAAGCCTTACAGGCACTTGTAGGCATGATGTGCATAACGCGGTCATCCAGGTTGCGCGGGTTAGGCTCAGAATTGCGATTCAAGTTTGCACGTAGAGGCTCAAACGAATCGCAACAAGTTAATACACACAACGACTTAAAGGCACTTTTAGGCATGATGTGCAAAACGAGGTTATCCAGCTTGCGCGGGTAAGGCTCAGAACTGCGATTCAAGTTCGCACGTAGTGGCTAAAGCGAATCGCAACAAGTTAATACACACAAAGCCTTACAGGCACTTCTAGGCATGATGTGCATAACGCGGTCATCCAGCTTGCGCGGGTTAGGCTCAGAATTGCGATTCAAGTTTGCACGTAGCGGCTCAAACGAATCGCAACAAGTTAATACACAAAAAGCCTTACAGGCACTTCTAGGCATGATGTGCATAAGGCGGTCTTCCAGCTTGCGCGGGTTAGGCTCAGAACTGCGATTCAAGTTCGCACATAGTGGCTAAATTGAATCGCAACAAGTTAATACACAAAAAGCCTTACAGGCACTTCTAGGCATGATGTGCAAAACGTGGTCATCCAGCTTGCGCGGGTTAGGCTCAGAACTGCGATTCAAGTTTGCACGTAGCGGCTCAAACGAATCGCAACAAGTTAATACACACAACACCTTACAGGCACTTTTACGCATTATTTGCAAAACGCGGTCATCCAACTTGCGCGGGTTAGGCTCAGAACTGCGATTCAAGTTCGCACATAGTGGCTAAAGCGAATCGCAACAAGTTAATACACAAAAAGCCTTACAGGCACTTCTAGGCATGATGTGCATAACACGGTCATCCAGCTTGCGCGGGTTAGGCTCAGAACTGCGATTCAAGTTTGCACGTAGCGGCTCAAACGAATCGCAACAAGTTAATACACACAACGCCTTAAAGGCACTTTTAGGCATGATGTGCTAAACGTGGTCATCCAGCTTGCGCGGGTTAGGCTCAGAACTGCGATTCAAGTTTGCACGTAGCGGCTCAAGCGAATCGCAACAAGTTAATACACACAAAGCCTTACAGGCACTTCTAGGCATGATGTGCATAACGCGGTCATCCAGCTTGCGCGGGTTAGGCTCAGAATTGCGATTCAAGTTTGCACGTAGAGGCTCAAACGAATCGCAACAAGTTAATACACACAACGCCTTAAAGGCACTTTTAGGCATGATGTGCAAAACGAGGTTATCCAGCTTGCGCGGGTTAGGCTCAGAACTGCGATTCAAGTTCGCACGTAGTGGCTAAAGCGAATCGCAACAAGTTAATACACACAAAGCCTTACAGGCACTTCTAGGCATGATGTGCATAACGCGGTCATCCAGCTTGCGCGGGTTAGGCTCAGAATTGCGATTCAAGTTTGCACGTAGCGGCTCAAACGAATCGCAACAAGTTAATACACGCAACGCCTCACAGGCACTTTTACGCATTATTTGCAAAACGCTGTCATCCAGCTTGCGCGGGTTAGGCTCAGAACTGCGATTCAAGTTGCACATAGTGGCTAAAGCGAATCGCAACAAGTTAATACACAAAAAGCCTTACAGGCACTTCTAGGCATGATGTGCAAATAGGCGTCACTCAAGCTTGCGAGGGTTAGGCACAGAACTGCGATTCAAGTTCGCACATAGCGGCTAAAGCGAATCGCAACAAGTTAATACACACAAAGCGTTACAGGCACTTTTAGGCATGATGTGAAAAACGAGGTCATCCAGCTTGCGCGGGTTAGGCTGAGAACTGCGATTCAAGTTCGCACATAGCGGCTAAAGCAAATCGCAACAAGTTAATACACACAAAGCCTTACAGGCACTTCTAGGCATGATGTGCATAACGCGGTCATCCAGCTTGCGCGAGTTAGGCTCAGAACTGCGATTCAAGTTTGCACGTAGCGCCTCAAACGAATCGCATCAAGTTAATACACACAACGCCTTAAAGGCACTTTTAGGCATGATGTGCAAAACGTGGTCATCCAGCTTGCGCGGGTTAGGCTCAGAAATACGATTCAAGTTTGCACGTAGCAGCTCAAACGAATCGCAACAATTTAATACACACAACGCCTTACAGGCACTTTAGGCATGATGTGCAAATAGGCGTCACTCAAGCTTGCGAGGGTTAGGCACAGAACTGCGATTCAAGTTCGCACATAGCGGCTAAAGCGAATCGCATCAAGTTAATACACACAAAGCCTTACAGGAACTTTTAGGCATGATGTGAAAAACGAGGTCATCCAGTTTGCGCGGGTTAGGCTGACAACTGCGATTCAAGTTCGCACATAGCGGCTAAAGCGAATCGCAACAAGTTAATACACACAAAGCCTTACAGGCACTTCTAGGCATGATGTGCATCACGCGGTCATCCAGCTTGCGCGGGTTAGGCTCAGAACTGCGATTCAAGTTTGCACGTAGCGGCTCAAACGAATCGCAACAAGTTAATACACACAACGCCTTAAAGGCACTTTTAGGCATGATGTGCAAAACGTGGTCATCCAGCTTGCGCGGGTTAGGCTGAGAACTGCGATTCAAGTTCGCACATAGCGGCTAAAGCGAATCGCAGCAAGTTAATACACACAAAGCCTTACAGGCTCTTTTAGGCATGATGTGAAAAACGAGGTCATCCAGCTTGCGCGGGTAAGGCTGAAAAAAGCGATTCAAGTTCGCACATAGCTGCTAAAGCGAATCGCAACAAGTTAATACACACAAAGCCTTACAGGCACTTCTAGGCATGGTGTGCATAACGCTGTCATCCAGCTTGCGCGGGTTAGGCTCAGAACTGCGATTCAAGTTTGCACGTAGCGGCTCAAACGAATCGCAACAAGTTAATACACACAACGCCTTAAAGGCACTTTTAGGCATGATGTGCAAAACGTGGTCATCCAGCTTGCGCGGGTTAGGCTCAGAACTGCGATTCAAGTTCGCACATAGTGGCTAAAGCGAATCGCAACAAGTTAATACACAAAAAGCCTTACAGGCACTTCTAGGCATGATGTGCATAACGCGGTCATCCAGCTTGCGCGGGTTAGGCTCAGAACTGCGATTCAAGTTTGCACATAGCGGCTCAAACGAATCGCAACAAGTTAATACACACAACGCCTTACAGGCACTTTTACGCATTATTTGCAAAACGCGGTCATCCAGCTTGCGCGGGTTAGGCTCAGAACTGCGATTCAAGTTCGCACTTAGTGGCTAAAGCGAATCGCAACAAGTTAATACACAAAAAGCCTTACAGGCACTTCTAGGCATGATGTGCAAAACGTGGTCATCCAGCTTGCGCGGGTTAGGCTGAGAACTGCGATTCAAGTTCGCACATAGCGGCTAAAGCGAATCGCAACAAGTTAATACACACAAAGCCTTACAGGCACTTTTAGGCATGATGTGAAAAACGAGGTCATCCAGCTTGCGCGGGTTAGGCTGAGAACTGCGATTCAAGTTCGCACATAGCGGCTAAAGCGAATCGCAACAAGTTAATACACACAACACCTTACAGGCACTTTTACGCATTATTTGCAAAACGCGGTCATCCAGCTTGCGCGGGTTAGGCTCAGAACTGCGATTCAAGTTCGCACATAGTGGCTAAAGCGAATCGCAACAAGTTAATACACAAAAAGCCTTACAGGCACTTCTAGGCATGATGTGCATAACACGGTCATCCAGCTTGCGCGGGTTAGGCTCAGAACTGCGATTCAAGTTTGCACGTAGCGGCTCAAACGAATCGCAACAAGTTAATACACACAACGCCTTAAAGGCACTTTTAGGCATGATGTGCTAAACGTGGTCATCCAGCTTGCGCGGGTTAGGCTCAGAACTGCGATTCAAGTTTGCACGTAGCGGCTCAAGCGAATCGCAACAAGTTAATACACACAAAGCCTTACAGGCACTTCTAGGCATGATGTGCATAACGCGGTCATCCAGCTTGCGCGGGTTAGGCTCAGAATTGCGATTCAAGTTTGCACGTAGAGGCTCAAACGAATCGCAACAAGTTAATACACACAACGCCTTAAAGGCACTTTTAGGCATGATGTGCAAAACGAGGTTATCCAGCTTGCGCGGGTTAGGCTCAGAACTGCGATTCAAGTTCGCACGTAGTGGCTAAAGCGAATCGCAACAAGTTAATACACACAAAGCCTTACAGGCACTTCTAGGCATGATGTGCATAACGCGGTCATCCAGCTTGCGCGGGTTAGGCTCAGAATTGCGATTCAAGTTTGCACGTAGCGGCTCAAACGAATCGCAACAAGTTAATACACGCAACGCCTTACAGGCACTTTTACGCATTATTTGCAAAACGCGGTCATCCAGCTTGCGCGGGTTAGGCTCAGAACTGCGATTCAAGTTGCACATAGTGGCTAAAGCGAATCGCAACAAGTTAATACACAAAAAGCCTTACAGGCACTTCTAGGCATGATGTGCATAACACGGTCATCCAGCTTGCGCGGGTTAGGCTCAGAACTGCGATTCAAGTTTGCACGTAGCGGCTCAAACGAATCGCAACAAGTTAATACACACAACGCCTTAAAGGCACTTTTAGGCATGATGTGCTAAACGTGGTCATCCAGCTTGCGCGGGTTAGGCTCAGAACTGCGATTCAAGTTTGCACGTAGCGGCTCAAGCGAATCGCAACAAGTTAATACACACAAAGCCTTACAGGCACTTCTAGGCATGATGTGCATAACGCGGTCATCCAGCTTGCGCGGGTTAGGCTCAGAATTGCGATTCAAGTTTGCACGTAGAGGCTCAAACGAATCGCAACAAGTTAATACACACAACGCCTTAAAGGCACTTTTAGGCATGATGTGCAAAACGAGGTTATCCAGCTTGCGCGGGTTAGGCTCAGAACTGCGATTCAAGTTCGCACGTAGTGGCTAAAGCGAATCGCAACAAGTTAATACACACAAAGCCTTACAGGCACTTCTAGGCATGATGTGCATAACGCGGTCATCCAGCTTGCGCGGGTTAGGCTCAGAATTGCGATTCAAGTTTGCACGTAGCGGCTCAAACGAATCGCAACAAGTTAATACACGCAACGCCTTACAGGCACTTTTACGCATTATTTGCAAAACGCGGTCATCCAGCTTGCGCGGGTTAGGCTCAGAACTGCGATTCAAGTTGCACATAGTGGCTAAAGCGAATCGCAACAAGTTAATACACAAAAAGCCTTACAGGCACTTCTAGGCATGATGTGCAAATAGGCGTCACTCAAGCTTGCGAGGGTTAGGCACAGAACTGCGATTCAAGTTCGCACATAGCGGCTAAAGCGAATCGCAACAAGTTAATACACACAAAGCGTTACAGGCACTTTTAGGCATGATGTGAAAAACGAGGTCATCCAGCTTGCGCGGGTTAGGCTGAGAACTGCGATTCAAGTTCGCACATAGCGGCTAAAGCAAATCGCAACAAGTTAATACACACAAAGCCTTACAGGCACTTCTAGGCATGATGTGCATAACGCGGTCATCCAGCTTGCGCGGGTTAGGCTCAGAACTGCGATTCAAGTTTCAACGTAGCGGCTCAAACGAATCGCAACAAGTTAATACACACAACGACTTAAAGGCACTTTTAGGCATGATGTGCAAAACGTGGTCATCCAGCTTGCGCGGGTTAGGCTCAGAACTGCGATTCAAGTTCGCACATAGTGGCTAAAGCGAATCGCAACAAGTTAATACACAAAAAGCCTTACAGGCACTTCTAGGCATGATGTGCATAACGCGGTCATCCAGCTTGCGCGGGTTAGGCTCAGAACTGCGATTCAAGTTTCAACGTAGCGGCTCAAACGAATCGCAACAAGTTAATACACACAACGACTTAAAGGCACTTTTAGGCATGATGTGCAAAACGTGGTCATCCAGCTTGCGCGGGTTAGGCTCAGAACTGCGATTCAAGTTCGCACATAGTGGCTAAAGCGAATCGCAACAAGTTAATACACAAAAAGCCTTACAGGCACTTCTAGGCATGATGTGCATAACGCGGTCATCCAGCTTGCGCGGGTTAGGCTCAGAACTGCGATTCAAGTTCGCACATAGTGGCTAAATTGAATCGCAACAAGTTAATACACAAAAAGCCTTACAGGCACTTCTAGGCATGATGTGCAAAACGTGGTCATCCAGCTTGCGCGGGTTAGGCTCAGAACTGCGATTCAAGTTTGCACGTAGCGGCTCAAACGAATCGCAACAAGTTAATACACACAACACCTTACAGGCACTTTTACGCATTATTTGCAAAACGCGGTCATCCAGCTTGCGCGGGTTAGGCTCAGAACTGCGATTCAAGTTCGCACATAGTGGCTAAAGCGAATCGCAACAAGTTAATACACAAAAAGCCTTACAGGCACTTCTAGGCATGATGTGCATAACACGGTCATCCAGCTTGCGCGGGTTAGGCTCAGAACTGCGATTCAAGTTTGCACGTAGCGGCTCAAACGAATCGCAACAAGTTAATACACACAACGCCTTAAAGGCACTTTTAGGCATGATGTGCTAAACGTGGTCATCCAGCTTGCGCGGGTTAGGCTCAGAACTGCGATTCAAGTTTGCACGTAGCGGCTCAAGCGAATCGCAACAAGTTAATACACACAAAGCCTTACAGGCACTTCTAGGCATGATGTGCATAACGCGGTCATCCAGCTTGCGCGGGTTAGGCTCAGAATTGCGATTCAAGTTTGCACGTAGAGGCTCAAACGAATCGCAACAAGTTAATACACACAACGCCTTAAAGGCACTTTTAGGCATGATGTGCAAAACGAGGTTATCCAGCTTGCGCGGGTTAGGCTCAGAACTGCGATTCAAGTTCGCACGTAGTGGCTAAAGCGAATCGCAACAAGTTAATACACACAAAGCCTTACAGGCACTTCTAGGCATGATGTGCATAACGCGGTCATCCAGCTTGCGCGGGTTAGGCTCAGAATTGCGATTCAAGTTTGCACGTAGCGGCTCAAACGAATCGCAACAAGTTAATACACGCAACGCCTTACAGGCACTTTTACGCATTATTTGCAAAACGCGGTCATCCAGCTTGCGCGGGTTAGGCTCAGAACTGCGATTCAAGTTGCACATAGTGGCTAAAGCGAATCGCAACAAGTTAATACACAAAAAGCCTTACAGGCACTTCTAGGCATGATGTGCAAATAGGCGTCACTCAAGCTTGCGAGGGTTAGGCACAGAACTGCGATTCAAGTTCGCACATAGCGGCTAAAGCGAATCGCAACAAGTTAATACACACAAAGCGTTACAGGCACTTTTAGGCATGATGTGAAAAACGAGGTCATCCAGCTTGCGCGGGTTAGGCTGAGAACTGCGATTCAAGTTCGCACATAGCGGCTAAAGCAAATCGCAACAAGTTAATACACACAAAGCCTTACAGGCACTTCTAGGCATGATGTGCATAACGCGGTCATCCAGCTTGCGCGGGTTAGGCTCAGAACTGCGATTCAAGTTTCAACGTAGCGGCTCAAACGAATCGCAACAAGTTAATACACACAACGACTTAAAGGCACTTTTAGGCATGATGTGCAAAACGTGGTCATCCAGCTTGCGCGGGTTAGGCTCAGAACTGCGATTCAAGTTCGCACATAGTGGCTAAAGCGAATCGCAACAAGTTAATACACAAAAAGCCTTACAGGCACTTCTAGGCATGATGTGCATAACGCGGTCATCCAGCTTGCGCGGGTTAGGCTCAGAACTGCGATTCAAGTTTCAACGTAGCGGCTCAAACGAATCGCAACAAGTTAATACACACAACGACTTAAAGGCACTTTTAGGCATGATGTGCAAAACGTGGTCATCCAGCTTGCGCGGGTTAGGCTCAGAACTGCGATTCAAGTTCGCACATAGTGGCTAAAGCGAATCGCAACAAGTTAATACACAAAAAGCCTTACAGGCACTTCTAGGCATGATGTGCATAACGCGGTCATCCAGCTTGCGCGGGTTAGGCTCAGAACTGCGATTCAAGTTCGCACATAGTGGCTAAATTGAATCGCAACAAGTTAATACACAAAAAGCCTTACAGGCACTTCTAGGCATGATGTGCAAAACGTGGTCATCCAGCTTGCGCGGGTTAGGCTCAGAACTGCGATTCAAGTTTGCACGTAGCGGCTCAAACGAATCGCAACAAGTTAATACACACAACACCTTACAGGCACTTTTACGCATTATTTGCAAAACGCGGTCATCCAGCTTGCGCGGGTTAGGCTCAGAACTGCGATTCAAGTTCGCACATAGTGGCTAAAGCGAATCGCAACAAGTTAATACACAAAAAGCCTTACAGGCACTTCTAGGCATGATGTGCATAACACGGTCATCCAGCTTGCGCGGGTTAGGCTCAGAACTGCGATTCAAGTTTGCACGTAGCGGCTCAAACGAATCGCAACAAGTTAATACACACAACGCCTTAAAGGCACTTTTAGGCATGATGTGCTAAACGTGGTCATCCAGCTTGCGCGGGTTAGGCTCAGAACTGCGATTCAAGTTTGCACGTAGCGGCTCAAGCGAATCGCAACAAGTTAATACACACAAAGCCTTACAGGCACTTCTAGGCATGATGTGCATAACGCGGTCATCCAGCTTGCGCGGGTTAGGCTCAGAATTGCGATTCAAGTTTGCACGTAGAGGCTCAAACGAATCGCAACAAGTTAATACACACAACGCCTTAAAGGCACTTTTAGGCATGATGTGCAAAACGAGGTTATCCAGCTTGCGCGGGTTAAGCTCAGAACTGCGATTCAAGTTCGCACGTAGTGGCTAAAGCGAATCGCAACAAGTTAATACACACAAAGCCTTACAGGCACTTCTAGGCATGATGTGCATAACGCGGTCATCCAGCTTGCGCGGGTTAGGCTCAGAATTGCGATTCAAGTTTGCACGTAGCGGCTCAAACGAATCGCAACAAGTTAATACACGCAACGCCTTACAGGCACTTTTACGCATTATTTGCAAAACGCGGTCATCCAGCTTGCGCGGGTTAGGCTCAGAACTGCGATTCAAGTTGCACATAGTGGCTAAAGCGAATCGCAACAAGTTAATACACAAAAAGCCTTACAGGCACTTCTAGGCATGATGTGCAAATAGGCGTCACTCAAGCTTGCGAGGGTTAGGCACAGAACTGCGATTCAAGTTCGCACATAGCGGCTAAAGCGAATCGCAACAAGTTAATACACACAAAGCGTTACAGGCACTTTTAGGCATGATGTGAAAAACGAGGTCATCCAGCTTGCGCGGGTTAGGCTGAGAACTGCGATTCAAGTTCGCACATAGCGGCTAAAGCAAATCGCAACAAGTTAATACACACAAAGCCTTACAGGCACTTCTAGGCATGATGTGCATAACGCGGTCATCCAGCTTGCGCGAGTTAGGCTAAGAACTGCGATTCAAGTTTGCACGTAGCGCCTCAAACGAATCGCATCAATTTAATACACACAACGCCTTAAAGGCACTTTTAGGCATGATGTGCAAAACGTGGTCATCCAGCTTGCGCGGGTTAGGCTCAGAACTGCGATTCAAGTTTGCACGTAGCGGCTCAAACGAATCGCAACAAGTTAATACACACAACACCTTACAGGCACTTTTACGCATTATTTGCAAAACGCGGTCATCCAGCTTGCGCGGGTTAGGCTCAGAACTCCGATTCAAGTTCGCACATAGTGGCTAAAGCGAATCGCAACAAGTTAATACACAAAAAGCCTTACAGGCACTTCTAGGCATGATGTGCATAACGCGGTCATCCAGCTTGCGCGGGTTAGGCTCAGAACTGCGATTCAAGTTTGCACGTAGCGGCTCAAACGAATCGCAACAAGTTAATACACACAACGACTTAAAGGCACTTTTAGGCATGATGTGCAAAACGTGGTCATCCAGCTTGCGCGGGTTAGGCTCAGAACTGCGATTCAAGTTTGCACGTAGCGGCTCAAACGAATCGCAACAAGTTAATACACACAAAGCCTTACAGGCACTTTTAGGCATGATGTGAAAAACGAGGTCATCCAGCTTGCGCGGGTTAGGCTCAGAACTGCGATTCAAGTTCGCACATAGTGGCTAAAGCGAATCGCAACAAGTTAATACACAAAAAGCCTTACAGGCACTTCTAGGCATGATGTGCATAACGCGGTCATCCAGCTTGCGCGGGTTAGGCTCAGAACTGCGATTCAAGTTTCAACGTAGCGGCTCAAACGAATCGCAACAAGTTAATACACACAACGACTTAAAGGCACTTTTAGGCATGATGTGCAAAACGTGGTCATCCAGCTTGCGCGGGTTAGGCTCAGAACTGCGATTCAAGTTCGCACATAGTGGCTAAAGCGAATCGCAACAAGTTAATACACAAAAAGCCTTACAGGCACTTCTAGGCATGATGTGCATAACGCGGTCATCCAGCTTGCGCGGGTTAGGCTCAGAACTGCGATTCAAGTTTGCACGTAGCGGCTCAAACGAATCGCAACAAGTTAATACACACAACGACTTAAAGGCACTTTTAGGCATGATGTGCAAAACGTGGTCATCCAGCTTGCGCGGGTTAGGCTCAGAACTGCGATTCAAGTTTGCACGTAGCGGCTCAAACGAATCGCAACAAGTTAATACACACAAAGCCTTACAGGCACTTTTACGCATTATTTGCGAAACGCAGTCATCCAGCTTGCGCGGGTTAGGCTCAGAACTGCGATTCAAGTTCGCACATAGTGGCTAAAGCGAATCGCAACAAGTTAATACACAAAAAGCCTTACAGGCACTTCTAGGCATGATGTGCATAACGCGGTCATCCAGCTTGCGCGGGTTAGGCTCAGAACTGCGATTCAAGTTTGCACGTAGCGGCTCAAACGAATCGCAACAAGTTAATACACACAACGCGTTAAAGGCACTTTTAGGCATGATGTGCAAAACGTGGTCATCCAGCTTGCGCGGGTTAGGCTCAGAACTGCGATTCAAGTTTGCACGTAGCGGCTCAAACGAATCGCAACAAGTTAATACACACAAAGCCTTACAGGCACTTGTAGGCATGATGTGCATAACGCGGTCATCCAGCTTGCGCGGGTTAGGCTCAGAATTGCGATTCAAGTTTGCACGTAGAGGCTCAAACGAATCGCAACAAGTTAATACACACAACGACTTAAAGGCACTTTTAGGCATGATGTGCAAAACGAGGTTATCCAGCTTGCGCGGGTTAGGCTCAGAACTGCGATTCAAGTTCGCACGTAGTGGCTAAAGCGAATCGCAACAAGTTAATACACACAAAGCCTTACAGGCACTTCTAGGCATGATGTGCATAACGCGGTCATCCAGCTTGCGCGGGTTAGGCTCAGAATTGCGATTCAAGTTTGCACGTAGCGGCTCAAACGAATCGCAACAAGTTAATACACAAAAAGCCTTACAGGCACTTCTAGGCATGATGTGCATAAGGCGGTCTTCCAGCTTGCGCGGGTTAGGCTCAGAACTGCGATTCAAGTTCGCACATAGTGGCTAAATTGAATCGCAACAAGTTAATACACAAAAAGCCTTACAGGCACTTCTAGGCATGATGTGCAAAACGTGGTCATCCAGCTTGCGCGGGTTAGGCTCAGAACTGCGATTCAAGTTTGCACGTAGCGGCTCAAACGAATCGCAACAAGTTAATACACACAACACCTTACAGGCACTTTTACGCATTATTTGCAAAACGCGGTCATCCAACTTGCGCGGGTTAGGCTCAGAACTGCGATTCAAGTTCGCACATAGTGGCTAAAGCGAATCGCAACAAGTTAATACACAAAAAGCCTTACAGGCACTTCTAGGCATGATGTGCATAACACGGTCATCCAGCTTGCGCGGGTTAGGCTCAGAACTGCGATTCAAGTTTGCACGTAGCGGCTCAAACGAATCGCAACAAGTTAATACACACAACGCCTTAAAGGCACTTTTAGGCATGATGTGCTAAACGTGGTCATCCAGCTTGCGCGGGTTAGGCTCAGAACTGCGATTCAAGTTTGCACGTAGCGGCTCAAGCGAATCGCAACAAGTTAATACACACAAAGCCTTACAGGCACTTCTAGGCATGATGTGCATAACGCGGTCATCCAGCTTGCGCGGGTTAGGCTCAGAATTGCGATTCAAGTTTGCACGTATAGGCTCAAACGAATCGCAACAAGTTAATACACACAACGCCTTAAAGGCACTTTTAGGCATGATGTGCAAAACGAGGTTATCCAGCTTGCGCGGGTTAGGCTCAGAACTGCGATTCAAGTTCGCACGTAGTGGCTAAAGCGAATCGCAACAAGTTAATACACACAAAGCCTTACAGGCACTTCTAGGCATGATGTGCATAACGCGGTCATCCAGCTTGCGCGGGTTAGGCTCAGAATTGCGATTCAAGTTTGCACGTAGCGGCTCAAACGAATCGCAACAAGTTAATACACGCAACGCCTCACAGGCACTTTTACGCATTATTTGCAAAACGCGGTCATCCAGCTTGCGCGGGTTAGGCTCAGAACTGCGATTCAAGTTGCACATAGTGGCTAAAGCGAATCGCAACAAGTTAATACACAAAAAGCCTTACAGGCACTTCTAGGCATGATGTGCAAATAGGCGTCACTCAAGCTTGCGAGGGTTAGGCACAGAACTGCGATTCAAGTTCGCACATAGCGGCTAAAGCGAATCGCAACAAGTTAATACACACAAAGCGTTACAGGCACTTTTAGGCATGATGTGAAAAACGAGGTCATCCAGCTTGCGCGGGTTAGGCTGAGAACTGCGATTCAAGTTCGCACATAGCGGCTAAAGCAAATCGCAACAAGTTAATACACACAAAGCCTTACAGGCACTTCTAGGCATGATGTGCATAACGCGGTCATCCAGCTTGCGCGAGTTAGGCTCAGAACTGCGATTCAAGTTTGCACGCAGCGCCTCAAACGAATCGCATCAAGTTAATACACACAACGCCTTAAAGGCACTTCTAGGCATGATGTGCATCACGCGGTCATCCAGCTTGCGCGGGTTAGGCTCAGAAATACGATTCAAGTTTGCACGTAGCAGCTCAAACGAATCGCAACAATTTAATACACACAACGCCTTACAGGCACTTTAGGCATGATGTGCAAATAGGCGTCACTCAAGCTTGCGAGGGTTAGGCACAGAACTGCGATTCAAGTTCGCACATAGCGGCTAAAGCGAATCGCATCAAGTTAATACACACAAAGCCTTACAGGAACTTTTAGGCATGATGTGAAAAACGAGGTCATCCAGTTTGCGCGGGTTAGGCTGACAACTGCGATTCAAGTTCGCACATAGCGGCTAAAGCGAATCGCAACAAGTTAATACACACAAAGCCTTACAGGCACTTCTAGGCATGATGTGCATCACGCGGTCATCCAGCTTGCGCGGGTTAGGCTCAGAACTGCGATTCAAGTTTGCACGTAGCGGCTCAAACGAATCGCAACAAGTTAATACACACAACGCCTTAAAGGCACTTTTAGGCATGATGTGCAAAACGTGGTCATCCAGCTTGCGCGGGTTAGGCTGAGAACTGCGATTCAAGTTCGCACATAGCGGCTAAAGCGAATCGCAGCAAGTTAATACACACAAAGCCTTACAGGCTCTTTTAGGCATGATGTGAAAAACGAGGTCATCCAGCTTGCGCGGGTAAGGCTGAAAAAAGCGATTCAAGTTCGCACATAGCTGCTAAAGCGAATCGCAACAAGTTAATACACACAAAGCCTTACAGGCACTTCTAGGCATGGTGTGCATAACGCTGTCATCCAGCTTGCGCGGGTTAGGCTCAGAACTGCGATTCAAGTTTGCACGTAGCGGCTCAAACGAATCGCAACAAGTTAATACACACAACGCCTTAAAGGCACTTTTAGGCATGATGTGCAAAACGTGGTCATCCAGCTTGCGCGGGTTAGGCTCAGAACTGCGATTCAAGTTCGCACATAGTGGCTAAAGCGAATCGCAACAAGTTAATACACAAAAAGCCTTACAGGCACTTCTAGGCATGATGTGCATAACGCGGTCATCCAGCTTGCGCGGGTTAGGCTCAGAACTGCGATTCAAGTTTGCACATAGCGGCTCAAACGAATCGCAACAAGTTAATACACACAACGCCTTACAGGCACTTTTACGCATTATTTGCAAAACGCGGTCATCCAGCTTGCGCGGGTTAGGCTCAGAACTGCGATTCAAGTTCGCACTTAGTGGCTAAAGCGAATCGCAACAAGTTAATACACAAAAAGCCTTACAGGCACTTCTAGGCATGATGTGCAAAACGTGGTCATCCAGCTTGCGCGGGTTAGGCTGAGAACTGCGATTCAAGTTCGCACATAGCGGCTAAAGCGAATCGCAACAAGTTAATACACACAAAGCCTTACAGGCACTTTTAGGCATGATGTGAAAAACGAGGTCATCCAGCTTGCGCGGGTTAGGCTGAGAACTGCGATTCAAGTTCGCACATAGCGGCTAAAGCGAATCGCAACAAGTTAATACACACAAAGCCTTACAGGCACTTCTAGGCATGATGTGCATAACGCGGTCATCCAGCTTGCGCGGGTTAGGCTCAGAACTGCGATTCAAGTTTGCACGTAGCGGCTCAAACGAATCGCAACAAGTTAATACACAAAAAGCCTTACAGGCACTTCTAGGCATGATGTGCAAAACGTGGTCATCCAGCTTGCGCGGGTTAGGCTCAGAACTGCGATTCAAGTTTGCACGTAGCGGCTCAAACGAATCGCAGCAAGTTAATACACACAACACCTTACAGGCACTTTTACGCATTATTTGCAAAACGCGGTCATCCAGCTTGCGCGGGTTAGGCTCAGAACTGCGATTCAAGTTCGCACATAGTGGCTAAAGCGAATCGCAACAAGTTAATACACAAAAAGCCTTACAGGCACTTCTAGGCATGATGTGCATAACGCGGTCATCCAGCTTGCGCGGGTTAGGCTCAGAACTGCGATTCAAGTTTGCACGTAGCGGCTCAAACGAATCGCAACAAGTTAATACACACAACGACTTAAAGGCACTTTTAGGCATGATGTGCAAAACGTGGTCATCCAGCTTGCGCGGGTTAGGCTCAGAACTGCGATTCAAGTTTGCACGTAGCGGCTCAAACGAATCGCAACAAGTTAATACACACAACGCCTTAAAGGCACTTTTAGGCATGATGTGCAAAACGTGGTTATCCAGCTTGCGCGGGTTAGGCTCAGAACTGCGATTCAAGTTCGCACATAGTGGCTAAAGCGAATCGCAACAAGTTAATACACACAAAGCCTTACAGGCACTTCTAGGCATGATGTGCATAACGCGGTCATCCAGCTTGCGCGGGTTAGGCTCAGAATTGCGATTCAAGTTTGCACGTAGCGGCTCAAACGAATCGCAACAAGTTAATACACACAAAGCCTTACAGGCACTTTTACGCATTATTTGCAAAACGCGGTCATCCAGCTTGCGCGGGTTGGGCTCAGAACTGCGATTCAAGTTCGCACATAGTGGCTAAAGCGAATCGCAACAAGTTAATACACAAAAAGCCTTACAGGCACTTCTAGGCATGATGTGCATAACGCGGTCATCCAGCTTGCGCGGGTTAGGCTCAGAACTGCGATTCAAGTTTGCACGTAGCGGCTCAAACGAATCGCAACAAGTTAATACACAAAAAGCCTTACAGGCACTTCTAGGCATGATGTGCAAAACGTGGTCATCCAGCTTGCGCGGGTTAGGCTCAGAACTGCGATTCAAGTTTGCACGTAGCGGCTCAAACGAATCGCAACAAGTTAATACACACAACACCTTACAGGCACTTTTACGCATTATTTGCAAAAGGCGGTCATCCAGCTTGCGCGGGTTAGGCTCAGAACTGCGATTCAAGTTCGCACATAGTGGCTAAAGCGAATCGCAACAAGTTAATACACAAAAAGCCTTACAGGCACTTCTAGGCATGATGTGCATAACGCGGTCATCCAGCTTGCGCGGGTTAGGCTCAGAACTGCGATTCAAGTTTGCACGTAGCGGCTCAAACGAATCGCAACAAGTTAATACACACAACGACTTAAAGGCACTTTTAGGCATGATGTGCAAAACGTGGTCATCCAGCTTGCGCGGGTTAGGCTCAGAACTGCGATTCAAGTTTGCACGTAGCGGCTCAAACGAATCGCAACAAATTAATACACACAACGCCTTAAAGGCACTTTTAGGCATGATGTGCAAAACGTGGTTATCCAGCTTGCGCGGGTTAGGCTCAGAACTGCGATTCAAGTTCGCACATAGTGGCTAAAGCGAATCGCAACAAGTTAACCCTTACAAAAAAGCTTAATGAGTTTCTGATTAAATGTTAATTACATTTCTCATCATGTACATTAACATTTCTATACATTTTCTTGATGCATATTTAATGATTTTCACAAGAAAGTTGGCCACCGTGCTTCTGGTTGGTACCTAATGTGTGCATTTCTTGTGTGTTGACCAATGAGCGCCTCATGGCTTTCACTTTTGGATAAAAAGTAAAAGCTAAAACATAGCGAAGCCCCTCAACTACATTAAAAAAAGCTAAAAAATAAAAAAAAATGAAAACTAAGCGAAAAAAAAAACTGCACCTCTGGCGCGATTCGAACTTGGTACCTCATACTCCGTAGCTTTCTACGCTAACCACTCGGCCACTCGGGAACTGGTGACATTGGTACCGTATTTGCTTCTTATGTCTGGACTGCATTCATAAGATTGGGACTTAATGTTTCGAAGCATGTTTCGAAGTGTACAGGCCATTGCGGCTGCTCTAACAATTACAACTTCTTGACCATTAGAACTTGCATCTAATGTTCTGGATACCTATGCGTACTATTTTGTCCACTGGAGTCATTTTAACATGTCGAGTTTGGCATCGCTGGCAAATTTATCAGCGCTGGCTCTTCGGTGGTTGCTACCTTGGGCGTAATTTTCGCTGAACACGGAGCTGTAGCACGAACCTTTAAGGGAAAAAAGTGCGACCAAGCTTCAATACCGGCAAGCGCAGCAGCGCCAACACTATTTTACTGGTAACTAAATCTTATTTGTATCTAAACATTTCGGGAAGCGATGCGATGACTGAGGGCTCGGCTAATCTATACGCAGAGCAAGAAGGAGCTCGAAAGCTTAAGAAACACGCAAAATATCATGCATTATAAAGAAGGCATTGCTTCTCGTGCCCTGGTCGCGCACATGCTCCCAGGACGGTCCAGTTCCGAGTCAACGAACGGCTCGGGTTACGTCCGCGCGTCGTCGTCGGCGCAGGCCTCTCCAAAACGGCCTGCTCGCAGGTGCGATGAGGCATTGGAAATGGAGCGGCCTTGCGTCCGTTTGCTTGGAGGCGGTGTGGCAGTGCGTCGGTTCGCGTACACAACAATATCCTTGCCCGTAACACCCTCAAGCATATTGTCCAACCACAGCACCCATTCGCTTGGCAAGAAGTGATTTGCAATGGCACAAACACCCAAGACTCCGGGTGTAAGCGTGTTTTGAATAAAACAAATGTCCAAAAAGTTGTTTTTGTTTTTACAGTGCATGCTAAACAGAAATGAAAACATAGTAAAAAATATACATTCGCTTAGTGATGTATAATTTCCCTCATTTGAGAAAGTCAATGCATTTCTACATTAGCTCCTATACAAAAATACTGTTGTGTTTCCCAAGTACAAAACTTCTTGCGTAATCTCAAATGAAAGTCTGTTGCGGATCTCATGTTAAAACACATAAAAATTGTTTCTTAGGCAACATCCTACATATGCTAATCAGAAATGAAAACATAGGGCTCTGAAAGTGTGCAGTTAACAAAGAAATAATATATATTCACTTAGTGATGTATACATTTCCTCATTTGAGAAAGTCAATGTATTTCCACATTAGATCCTACCCAAAAATACTGTTGCGTTTTCCAAGCACAAAACTTCATGTGTGATCTCAAAGGAAAGTCTGCCGCGGATATGATGTTAAAACACATCTAATCTTGAATCTCCTTTGAGTGGTTGATGACTCATCAAAAACACATTACTTGGGTAACACAAATTCAATATCCATTTTTGTAAGGGAATACACACAAAGCCTTACAGGCACTTCTAGGCATGATGTGCATAACGCGGTCATCCAGCTTGCGCGGGTTAGGCTCAGAATTGCGATTCAAGTTTGCACGTAGCGGCTCAAACGAATCGCAACAAGTTAATACACACAAAGCCTTACAGGCACTTTAACGCATTATTTGCAAAACGCGGTCATCCAGCTTGCGCGGGTTAGGCTCAGAACTGCGATTCAAGTTCGCACATAGTGGCTAAAGCGAATCGCAACAAGTTAATACACAAAAAGCCTTACAGGCACTGCTAGGCATGATGTGCATAACGCGGTCATCCAGCTTGCGCGGGTTAGGCTCAGAACTGCGATTCAAGTTTGCACGTAGCGGCTCAAACGAATCGCAACAAGTTAATACACACAACGCCTTAAAGGCACTTTTAGGCATGATGTGCAAAACGTGGTCATCCAGCTTGCGCGGGTTAGGCTCAGAACTGCGATTCAAGTTTGCACGTAGCGGCTCAAACGAATCGCAACAAGTTAATACACAAAGCCTTACAGGCACTTGTATGCATGATGTGCATAACGCGGTCATCCAGCTTGCGCGGGTTAGGCTCAGAATTGCGATTCAAGTTTGCACGTAGAGGCTCAAACGAATCGCAACAAGTTAATACACACAACGACTTAAAGGCACTTTTCGGCATGATGTGCAAAACGAGGTTATCCAGCTTGCGCGGGTTAGGCTCAGAACTGCGATTCAAGTTCGCACGTAGTGGCTAAAGCGAATCGCAACAAGTTAATACACACAAAGCCTTACAGGCACTTCTAGGCATGATGTGCATAACGCGGTCATCCAGCTTGCGCGGGTTAGGCTCAGAACTGCGATTCAAGTTTGCACGTAGCGGCTCAAACGAATCGCAACAAGTTAATACACAAAAAGCCTTACAGGCACTTCTAGGCATGATGTGCAAAACGTGGTCATCCAGCTTGCGCGGGTTAGGCTCAGAACTGCGATTCAAGTTTGCACGTAGCGGCTCAAACGAATCGCAACAAGTTAATACACACAACACCTTACAGGCACTTTTACGCATTATTTGCAAAACGCGGTCATCCAGCTTGCGCGGGTTAGGCTCAGAACTGCGATTCAAGTTCGCACATAGTGGCTAAAGCGAATCGCAACAAGTTAATACACAAAAAGCCTTACAGGCACTTCTAGGCATGATGTGCATAACGCGGTCATCCAGCTTGCGCGGGTTAGGCTCAGAACTGCGATTCAAGTTTGCACGTAGCGGCTCAAACGAATCGCAACAAGTTAATACACACAACGACTTAAAGGCACTTTTAGGCATGATGTGCAAAACGTGGTCATCCAGCTTGCGCGGGTTAGGCTCAGAACTGCGATTCAAGTTTGCACGTAGCGGCTCAAACGAATCGCAACAAGTTAATACACACAACGCCTTAAAGGCACTTTTAGGCATGATGTGCAAAACGTGGTTATCCAGCTTGCGCGGGTTAGGCTCAGAACTGCGATTCAAGTTCGCACATAGTGGCTAAAGCGAATCGCAACAAGTTAATACACACAAAGCCTTACAGGCACTTCTAGGCATGATGTGCATAACGCGGTCATCCAGCTTGCGCGGGTTAGGCTCAGAATTGCGATTCAAGTTTGCACGTAGCGGCTCAAACGAATCGCAACAAGTTAATACACACAAAGCCTTACAGGCACTTTTACGCATTATTTGCAAAACGCGGTCATCCAGCTTGCGCGGGTTAGGCTCAGAACTGCGATTCAAGTTCGCACATAGTGGCTAAAGCGAATCGCAACAAGTTAATACACAAAAAGCCTTACAGGCACTTCTAGGCATGATGTGCATAACGCGGTCATCCAGCTTGCGCGGGTTAGGCTCAGAACTGCGATTCAAGTTTGCACGTAGCGGCTCAAACGAATCGCAACAAGTTAATACACACAACGCCTTAAAGGCACTTTTAGGCATGATGTGCAAAACGTGGTCATCCAGCTTGCGCGGGTTAGGCTCAGAACTGCGATTCAAGTTTGCACGTAGCGGCTCAAACGAATCGCAACAAGTTAATACACACAAAGCCTTACAGGCACTTGTATGCATGATGTGCATAACGCTGTCATCCAGCTTGCGCGGGTTAGGCTCAGAATTGCGATTCAAGTTTGCACGTAGAGGCTCAAACGAATCGCAACAAGTTAATACACACAACGACTTAAAGGCACTTTTCGGCATGATGTGCAAAACGAGGTTATCCAGCTTGCGCGGGTTAGGCTCAGAACTGCGATTCAAGTTCGCACGTAGTGGCTAAAGCGAATCGCAACAAGTTAATACACACAAAGCCTTACAGGCACTTCTAGGCATGATGTGCATAACGCGGTCATCCAGCTTGCGCGGGTTAGGCTCAGAACTGCGATTCAAGTTTGCACGTAGCGGCTCAAACGAATCGCAACAAGTTAATACACACAACACCTTACAGGCACTTTTACGCATTATTTGCAAAACGCGGTCATCCAGCTTGCGCGGGTTAGGCTCAGAACTGCGATTCAAGTTCGCACATAGTGGCTAAAGCGAATCGCAACAAGTTAATACACAAAAAGCCTTACAGGCACTTCTAGGCATGATGTGCATAACGCGGTCATCCAGCTTGCGCGGGTTAGGCTCAGAACTGTGATTCAAGTTTGCCCGTAGCGGCTCAAACGAATCGCAACAAGTTAATACACACAACGACTTAAAGGCACTTTTAGGCATGATGTGCAAAACGTGGTCATCCAGCTTGAGCGGGTTAGGCTCAGAACTGCGATTCAAGTTTGCACGTAGCGGCTCAAACGAATCGCAACAAGTTAATACACACAACGCCTTAAAGGCACTTTTAGGCATGATGTGCAAAACGTGGTTATCCAGCTTGCGCGGGTTAGGCGAAGAACTGCGATTCAAGTTCGCACATAGCGGCTAAAGCGAATCGCAACAAGTTAATACACACAAAGCCTTACAGGCACTTTTAGGCATGATGTGAAAAACGAGGTCATCTAGCTTGCGCGGGTTAGGCTGAGAACTGCGATTCAAGTTCGCACATAGCGGCTAAAGCGAATCGCAACAAGTTAATACACAAAAAGCCTTACAGGCACTTCTAGGCATGATGTGCATAACGCGGTCATCCAGCTTGCGCGGGTTAGGCTCAGAACTGCGATTCAAGTTTGCACGTAGCGGCTCAAACGAATCGCAACAAGTTAATACACACAACGCTTTAAAGGCACTTTTAGGCATGATGTGCAAAACGTGGTCATCCAGCTTGCGCGGGTTAGGCTGAGAACTGCGATTCAAGTTCGCACATAGCGGCTAAAGCGAATCGCAACAAGTTAATACACACAAAGCCTTACAGGCACTTTTAGGCATGATGTGAAAAACGAGGTCATCCAGCTTGCGCGGGTTAGGCTGAGAACTGCGATTCAAGTTCGCACATAGCGGCTAAAGCGAATCGCAACAAGTTAATACACACAAAGCCTTACAGGCACTTCTAGGCATGATGTGCATAACGCGGTCATCCAGCTTGAGCGGGTTAGGCTCAGAACTGCGATTCAAGTTTGCACGTAGCGGCTCAAACGAATCGCAACAAGTTAATACATACAACGCCTTAAAGGCACTTTTAGGCATGATGTGCAAAACGTGGTCATCCAGCTTGCGCGGGTTAGGCTCAGAACTGCGATTCAAGTTTGCACGTAGCGGCTCAAACGAATCGCAACAAGTTAATACACACAAAGCCTTACAGGCACTTCTAGGCATGATGTGCAAAACGTGGTCATCCAGCTTGCGCGGGTTAGGCTGAGAACTGCGATTCAAGTTCGCACATAGCGGCTAAAGCGAATCGCAACAAGTTAATACACACAAAGCCTTACAGGCACTTCTAGGCATGATGTGCATAACGCGGTCATCCAGCTTGCGCGGGTTAGGCTCAGAACTGCGATTCAAGTTTGCACGTAGCGGCTCAAACGAATCGCAACAAGTTAATACCCACAACGACTTAAAGGCACTTTTAGGCATGATGTGCAAAACGAGGTCATCCAGCTTGCGCGGGTTAGGCTCAGAACTGCGATTCAAGTTTGCACGTAGCGGCTCAAACGAATCGCAACAAGTTAATACACACAACGCCTTAAAGGCACTTTTAGGCATGATGTGCAAAACGTGGTTATCCAGCTTGCGCGGGTTAGGCTCAGAAATGCGATTCAAGTTCGCACATAGTGGCTAAAGCGAATCGCAACAAGTTAATACACACAAAGCCTTACAGGCACTTCTAGGCATGATGTGCATAACGCGGTCATCCAGCTTGCGCGGGTTAGGCTCAGAATTGCGATTCAAGTTTGCACGTAGCGGCTCAAACGAATCGCAACAAGTTAATACACACAAAGCCTTGCAGGCACTTTTAAGCATTATTTGCAAAACGCGGTCATCCAGCTTGCGCGGGTTAGGCTCAGAACTGCGATTCAAGTTCGCACATAGTGGCTAAAGCGAATCGCAACAAGTTAATACACAAAAAGCCTTACAGGCACTTCTAGGCATGATGTGCATAACGCGGTCATCCAGCTTGCGCGGGTTAGGCTCAGAACTGCGATTCAAGTTTGCACGTAGCGGCTCAAACGAATCGCAACAAGTTAATACACACAACGCCTTAAAGGCACTTTTAGGCATGATGTGCAAAACGTGGTCATCCAGCTTGCGCGGGTTAGCCTCAGAACTGCGATTCAAGTTTGCACGTAGCGGCTCAAACGAATCGCAACAAGTTAATACACACAAAGCCTTACAGGCACTTGTAGGCATGATGTGCATAACGCGGTCATCCAGCTTGCGCGGGTTAGGCTCAGAATTGCGATTCAAGTTTGCACGTAGAGGCTCAAACGAATCGCAACAAGTTAATACACACAACGACTTAAAGGCACTTTTCGGCATGATGTGCAAAACGAGGTTATCCAGCTTGCGCGGGTTAGGCTCAGAACTGCGATTCAAGTTCGCACGTAGTGACTAAAGCGAATCGCAAGAAGTTAATACACACAAAGCCTTACAGGCACTTCTAGGCATGATGTGCATAACGCGGTCATCCAGCTTGCGCGGGTTAGGCTCAGAATTGCGATTCAAGTTTGCACGTAGCGGCTCAAACGAATTGCAACAAGTTAATACACACAACGCCTTACAGGCACTTTTACGCATTATTTGCAAAACGCGGTCATCCAGCTTGCGCGGGTTAGGCTCAGAACTGCGATTCAAGTTCGCACATAGTGGCTAAAGCGAATCGCAACAAGTTAATACACAAAAAGCCTTACAGGCACTTCTAGGCATGATGTGCATAAGGCGGTCATCCAGCTTGCGCGGGTTAGGCTCAGAACTGCGATTCAAGTTCGCACATAGTGGCTAAATCGAATCGCAACAAGTTAATACACAAAAAGCCTTACAGGCACTTCTAGGCATGATGTGCAAAACGGGGTCATGCAGCTTGCGCGGGTTAGGCTCAGAACTGCGATTCAAGTTTGCACGTAGCGGCTCAAACGAATCGCAACAAGTTAATACACACAACGCCTTAAAGGCACTTTTAGGCATGATGTGCAAAACGTGGTCATCCAGCTTGCGCGGGTTAGGCTCAGAACTGCGATTCAAGTTTGCACGTAGCGCCTCAAACGAATCGCAACAAGTTAATACACACAACACCTTACAGGCACTTTTACGCATTATTTGCAAAACGCGGTCATCCAACTTGCGCGGGTTAGGCTCAGAACTGCGATTCAAGTTCGCACATAGTGGCTAAAGCGAATCGCAACAAGTTAATACACAAAAAGCCTTACAGGCACTTCTAGGCATGATGTGCATAACGCGGTCATCCAGCTTGCGCGGGTTAGGCTCAGAACTGCGATTCAAGTTTGCCCGTAGCGGCTCAAACGAATCGCAACAAGTTAATACACACAACGACTTAAAGGCACTTTTAGGCATGATGTGCAAAACGTGGTCATCCAGCTTGCGCGGGTTAGGCTCAGAACTGCGATTCAAGTTTGCACGTAGCGGCTCAAACGAATCGCAACAAGTTAATACACACAACGCCTTAAAGGCACATTTAGGCATGATGTGCAAAACGTGGTTATCCAGCTTGCGCGGGTTAGGCTCAGAACTGCGATTCAAGTTCGCACATAGCGGCTAAAGCGAATCGCAACAAGTTAATACACACAACGCTTTAAAGGCACTTTTAGGCATGATGTGCAAAACGTGGTCATCCAGCTTGCGCGGGTTAGGCTGAGAACTGCGATTCAAGTTCGCACATAGCGGTTAAAGCGAATCGCAACAAGTTAATACACACAAAGCCTTACAGGCACTTTTAGGCATGATGTGAAAAACGAGGTCATCCAGCTTGCGCGGGTTAGGCTGAGAACTGCGATTCAAGTTCGCACATAGCGGCTAAAGCGAATCGCAACAAGTTAATACACACAAAGCCTTACAGGCACTTCTAGGCATGATGTGCATAACGCGGTCATCCAGCTTGAGCGGGTTAGGCTCAGAACTGCGATTCAAGTTTGCACGTAGCGGCTCAAACGAATCGCAACAAGTTAATACATACAACGCCTTAAAGGCACTTTTAGGCATGATGTGCAAAACGTGGTCATCCAGCTTGCGCGGGTTAGGCTCAGAACTGCGATTCAAGTTTGCACGTAGCGGCTCAAACGAATCGCAACAAGTTAATACACACAAAGCCTTACAGGCACTTCTAGGCATGATGTGCAAAACGTGGTCATCCAGCTTGCGCGGGTTAGGCTGAGAACTGCGATTCAAGTTCGCACATAGCGGCTAAAGCGAATCGCAACAAGTTAATACACACAAAGCCTTACAGGCACTTTTAGGCATGATGTGAAAAACGAGGTCATCCAGCTTGCGCGGGTTAGGCTGAGAACTGCGATTCAAGTTCGCACATAGCGGCTAAAGCGAATCGCAACAAGTTAATACACACAAAGCCTTACAGGCACTTCTAGGCATGATGTGCATAACGCGGTCATCCAGCTTGCGCGGGTTAGGCTCAGAACTGCGATTCAAGTTCGCACATAGTGGCTAAAGCGAATCGCAACAAGTTAATACACAAAAAGCCTTACAGGCACTTCTAGGCATGATGTGCATAACGCGGTCATCCAGCTTGCGCGGGTTAGGCTCAGAACTGCGATTCAAGTTTGCACGTAGCGGCTCAAACGAATCGCAGCAAGTTAATACACACAACGCCTTAAAGGCACTTTTAGGCATGATGTGCAAAACGTGGTTATCCAGCTTGCGCGGGTTAGGCTCAGAAATGCGATTCAAGTTCGCACATAGTGGCTAAAGCGAATCGCAACAAGTTAATACACACAAAGCCTTACAGGCACTTCTAGGCATGATGTGCATAACGCGGTCATCCAGCTTGCGCGGGTTAGGCTCAGAATTGCGATTCAAGTTTGCACGTAGCGGCTCAAACGAATCGCAACAAGTTAATACACACAAAGCCTTGCAGGCACTTTTAAGCATTATTTGCAAAACGCGGTCATCCAGCTTGCGCGGGTTAGGCTCAGAACTGCGATTCAAGTTCGCACATAGTGGCTAAAGCGAATCGCAACAAGTTAATACACAAAAAGCCTTACAGGCACTTCTAGGCATGATGTGCATAACGCGGTCATCCAGCTTGCGCGGGTTAGGCTCAGAACTGCGATTCAAGTTTGCACGTAGCGGCTCAAACGAATCGCAACAAGTTAATACACACAACGCCTTAAAGGCACTTTTAGGCATGATGTGCAAAACGTGGTCATCCAGCTTGCGCGGGTTAGCCTCAGAACTGCGATTCAAGTTTGCACGTAGCGGCTCAAACGAATCGCAACAAGTTAATACACACAAAGCCTTACAGGCACTTGTAGGCATGATGTGCATAACGCGGTCATCCAGCTTGCGCGGGTTAGGCTCAGAATTGCGATTCAAGTTTGCACGTAGAGGCTCAAACGAATCGCAACAAGTTAATACACACAACGACTTAAAGGCACTTTTCGGCATGATGTGCAAAACGAGGTTATCCAGCTTGCGCGGGTTAGGCTCAGAACTGCGATTCAAGTTCGCACGTAGTGACTAAAGCGAATCGCAAGAAGTTAATACACACAAAGCCTTACAGGCACTTCTAGGCATGATGTGCATAACGCGGTCATCCAGCTTGCGCGGGTTAGGCTCAGAATTGCGATTCAAGTTTGCACGTAGCGGCTCAAACGAATTGCAACAAGTTAATACACACAACGCCTTACAGGCACTTTTACGCATTATTTGCAAAACGCGGTCATCCAGCTTGCGCGGGTTAGGCTCAGAACTGCGATTCAAGTTCGCACATAGTGGCTAAAGCGAATCGCAACAAGTTAATACACAAAAAGCCTTACAGGCACTTCTAGGCATGATGTGCATAAGGCGGTCATCCAGCTTGCGCGGGTTAGGCTCAGAACTGCGATTCAAGTTCGCACATAGTGGCTAAATCGAATCGCAACAAGTTAATACACAAAAAGCCTTACAGGCACTTCTAGGCATGATGTGCAAAACGGGGTCATGCAGCTTGCGCGGGTTAGGCTCAGAACTGCGATTCAAGTTTGCACGTAGCGGCTCAAACGAATCGCAACAAGTTAATACACACAACGCCTTAAAGGCACTTTTAGGCATGATGTGCAAAACGTGGTCATCCAGCTTGCGCGGGTTAGGCTCAGAACTGCGATTCAAGTTTGCACGTAGCGCCTCAAACGAATCGCAACAAGTTAATACACACAACACCTTACAGGCACTTTTACGCATTATTTGCAAAACGCGGTCATCCAACTTGCGCGGGTTAGGCTCAGAACTGCGATTCAAGTTCGCACATAGTGGCTAAAGCGAATCGCAACAAGTTAATACACAAAAAGCCTTACAGGCACTTCTAGGCATGATGTGCATAACGCGGTCATCCAGCTTGCGCGGGTTAGGCTCAGAACTGCGATTCAAGTTTGCCCGTAGCGGCTCAAACGAATCGCAACAAGTTAATACACACAACGACTTAAAGGCACTTTTAGGCATGATGTGCAAAACGTGGTCATCCAGCTTGCGCGGGTTAGGCTCAGAACTGCGATTCAAGTTTGCACGTAGCGGCTCAAACGAATCGCAACAAGTTAATACACACAACGCCTTAAAGGCACATTTAGGCATGATGTGCAAAACGTGGTTATCCAGCTTGCGCGGGTTAGGCTCAGAACTGCGATTCAAGTTCGCACATAGCGGCTAAAGCGAATCGCAACAAGTTAATACACACAACGCTTTAAAGGCACTTTTAGGCATGATGTGCAAAACGTGGTCATCCAGCTTGCGCGGGTTAGGCTGAGAACTGCGATTCAAGTTCGCACATAGCGGTTAAAGCGAATCGCAACAAGTTAATACACACAAAGCCTTACAGGCACTTTTAGGCATGATGTGAAAAACGAGGTCATCCAGCTTGCGCGGGTTAGGCTGAGAACTGCGATTCAAGTTCGCACATAGCGGCTAAAGCGAATCGCAACAAGTTAATACACACAAAGCCTTACAGGCACTTCTAGGCATGATGTGCATAACGCGGTCATCCAGCTTGAGCGGGTTAGGCTCAGAACTGCGATTCAAGTTTGCACGTAGCGGCTCAAACGAATCGCAACAAGTTAATACATACAACGCCTTAAAGGCACTTTTAGGCATGATGTGCAAAACGTGGTCATCCAGCTTGCGCGGGTTAGGCTCAGAACTGCGATTCAAGTTTGCACGTAGCGGCTCAAACGAATCGCAACAAGTTAATACACACAAAGCCTTACAGGCACTTCTAGGCATGATGTGCAAAACGTGGTCATCCAGCTTGCGCGGGTTAGGCTGAGAACTGCGATTCAAGTTCGCACATAGCGGCTAAAGCGAATCGCAACAAGTTAATACACACAAAGCCTTACAGGCACTTTTAGGCATGATGTGAAAAACGAGGTCATCCAGCTTGCGCGGGTTAGGCTGAGAACTGCGATTCAAGTTCGCACATAGCGGCTAAAGCGAATCGCAACAAGTTAATACACACAAAGCCTTACAGGCACTTCTAGGCATGATGTGCATAACGCGGTCATCCAGCTTGCGCGGGTTAGGCTCAGAACTGCGATTCAAGTTCGCACATAGTGGCTAAAGCGAATCGCAACAAGTTAATACACAAAAAGCCTTACAGGCACTTCTAGGCATGATGTGCATAACGCGGTCATCCAGCTTGCGCGGGTTAGGCTCAGAACTGCGATTCAAGTTTGCACGTAGCGGCTCAAACGAATCGCAGCAAGTTAATACACACAACGCCTTAAAGGCACTTTTAGGCATGATGTGCAAAACGTGGTCATCCAGCTTGCGCGGGTTAGGCTCAGAACTGCGATTCAAGTTTGCACGTAGCGGCTCAAACGAATCGCAACAAGTTAATACACACAAAGCCTTACAGGCACTTGTATGCATGATGTGCATAACGCGGTCATCCAGCTTGCGCGGGTTAGGCTCAGAATTGCGATTCAAGTTTGCACGTAGAGGCTCAAACGAATCGCAACAAGTTAATACACACAACGACTTAAAGGCACTTTTCGGCATGATGTGCAAAACGAGGTTATCCAGCTTGCGCGGGTTAGGCTCAGAACTGCGATTCAAGTTCGCACGTAGTGGCTAAAGCGAATCGCAACAAGTTAATACACACAAAGCCTTACAGGCACTTCTAGGCATGATGTGCATAACGCGGTCATCCAGCTTGCGCGGGTTAGGCTCAGAACTGCGATTCAAGTTTGCACGTAGCGGCTCAAACGAATCGCAACAAGTTAATACACACAACACCTTACAGGCACTTTTACGCATTATTTGCAAAACGCGGTCATCCAGCTTGCGCGGGTTAGGCTCAGAACTGCGATTCAAGTTCGCACATAGTGGCTAAAGCGAATCGCAACAAGTTAATACACAAAAAGCCTTACAGGCACTTCTAGGCATGATGTGCATAACGCGGTCATCCAGCTTGCGCGGGTTAGGCTCAGAACTGCGATTCAAGTTTGCCCGTAGCGGCTCAAACGAATCGCAACAAGTTAATACACACAACGACTTAAAGGCACTTTTAGGCATGATGTGCAAAACGTGGTCATCCAGCTTGAGCGGGTTAGGCTCAGAACTGCGATTCAAGTTTGCACGTAGCGGCTCAAACGAATCGCAACAAGTTAATACACACAACGCCTTAAAGGCACTTTTAGGCATGATGTGCAAAACGTGGTTATCCAGCTTGCGCGGGTTAGGCTCAGAACTGCGATTCAAGTTCGCACATAGCGGCTAAAGCGAATCGCAACAAGTTAATACACACAAAGCCTTACAGGCACTTTTAGGCATGATGTGAAAAACGAGGTCATCTAGCTTGCGCGGGTTAGGCTGAGAACTGCGATTCAAGTTCGCACATAGCGGCTAAAGCGAATCGCAACAAGTTAATACACAAAAAGCCTTACAGGCACTTCTAGGCATGATGTGCATAACGCGGTCATCCAGCTTGCGCGGGTTAGGCTCAGAACTGCGATTCAAGTTTTCACGTAGCGGCTCAAACGAATCGCAACAAGTTAATACACACAACGCTTTAAAGGCACTTTTAGGCATGATGTGCAAAACGTGGTCATCCAGCTTGCGCGGGTTAGGCTGAGAACTGCGATTCAAGTTCGCACATAGCGGCTAAAGCGAATCGCAACAAGTTAATACACACAAAGCCTTACAGGCACTTTTAGGCATGATGTGAAAAACGAGGTCATCCAGCTTGCGCGGGTTAGGCTGAGAACTGCGATTCAAGTTCGCACATAGCGGCTAAAGCGAATCGCAACAAGTTAATACACACAAAGCCTTACAGGCACTTCTAGGCATGATGTGCATAACGCGGTCATCCAGCTTGAGCGGGTTAGGCTCAGAACTGCGATTCAAGTTTGCACGTAGCGGCTCAAACGAATCGCAACAAGTTAATACATACAACGCCTTAAAGGCACTTTTAGGCATGATGTGCAAAACGTGGTCATCCAGCTTGCGCGGGTTAGGCTCAGAACTGCGATTCAAGTTTGCACGTAGCGGCTCAAACGAATCGCAACAAGTTAATACACACAAAGCCTTACAGGCACTTCTAGGCATGATGTGCAAAACGTGGTCATCCAGCTTGCGCGGGTTAGGCTGAGAACTGCGATTCAAGTTCGCACATAGCGGCTAAAGCGAATCGCAACAAGTTAATACACACAAAGCCTTACAGGCACTTCTAGGCATGATGTGCAAAACGTGGTCATCCAGCTTGCGCGGGTTAGGCTGAGAACTGCGATTCAAGTTCGCACATAGCGGCTAAAGCGAATCGCAACAAGTTAATACACAAAAAGCCTTACAGGCACTTCTAGGCATGATGTGCATAACGCGGTCATCCAGCTTGCGCGGGTTAGGCTCAGAACTGCGATTCAAGTTTGCACGTAGCGGCTCAAACGAATCGCAACAAGTTAATACACACAACGACTTAAAGGCACTTTTAGGCATGATGTGCAAAACGTGGTCATCCAGCTTGCGCGGGTTAGGCTCAGAACTGCGATTCAAGTTTGCACGTAGCGGCTCAAACGAATCGCAACAAGTTAATACACACAACGCCTTAAAGGCACTTTTAGGCATGATGTGCAAAACGTGGTTATCCAGCTTGCGCGGGTTAGGCTCAGAACTGCGATTCAAGTTCGCACATAGTGGCTAAAGCGAATCGCAACAAGTTAATACACACAAAGCCTTACAGGCACTTCTAGGCATGATGTGCATAACGCGGTCATCCAGCTTGCGCGGGTTAGGCTCAGAATTGCGATTCAAGTTTGCACGTAGCGGCTCAAACGAATCGCAACAAGTTAATACACGCAAAGCCTTACAGGCACTTTTACGCATTATTTGCAAAACGCGGTCATCCAGCTTGCGCGGGTTAGGCTCAGAACTGCGATTCAAGTTCGCACATAGTGGCTAAAGCGAATCGCAACAAGTTAATACACAAAAAGCCTTACAGGCACTTCTAGGCATGATGTGCATAACGCGGTCATCCAGCTTGCGCGGGTTAGGCTCAGAACTGCGATTCAAGTTTGCACTTAGCGGCTCAAACGAATCGCAACAAGTTAATACACACAACGCCTTAAAGGCACTTTTAGGCATGATGTGCAAAACGTGGTCATCCAGCTTGCGCGGGTTAGGCTCAGAACTGCGATTCAAGTTTGCACGTAGCGGCTCAAACGAATCGCAACAAGTTAATACACACAAAGCCTTACAGGCACTTGTAGGCATGATGTGCATAACGCGGTCATCCAGCTTGCGCGGGTTAGGCTCAGAATTGCGATTCAAGTTTGCACGTAGAGGCTCAAACGAATCGCAACAAGTTATTACACACAACGACTTAAAGTAACTTTTCGGCATGATGTGCAAAACGCGGTTATCCATCTTGCGCGGGTTAGGCTCAGAACTGCGATTCAAGTTCGCACGTAGTGGCTAAAGCGAATCGCAACAAGTTAATACACACAAAGCCTTACAGGCACTTCTAGGCATGATGTGCATAACGAGGTCATCCAGCTTGCGCGGGTTAGGCTCAGAATTGCGATTCAAGTTTGCACGTAGCGGCTCAAACGAATCGCAACAAGTTAATACACACAACGCCTTACAGGCACTTTTACGCATTATTTGCAAAACGCGGTCATCCAGGTTGCGCGGGTTAGGCTCAGAACTGAGATTCAAGTTCGCACATAGTGGCTAAAGCGAATCGCAACAAGTTAATACACAAAAAGCCTTACAGGCACTTCTAGGCATGATGTGCATAAGGCGGTCATCCAGCTTGCGAGGGTTAGGTTCAGAACTGCGATTCAAGTTCGCACATAGTGGCTAAATCGAATCGCAACAAGTTAATACACAAAAAGCCTTACAGGCACTTCTAGGCATGATGTGCAAAACGTGGTCATCCAGCTTGCGCGGGTTAGGCTCAGAACTGCGATTCAAGTTTGCACGTAGCGGCTCAAACGAATCGCAACAAGTTAATACACCTTACAGGCACTTTTACGCATTATTTGCAAAACGCGGTCATCCAGCTTGCGCGGGTTAGGCTCAGAACTGCGATTCAAGTTCGCACATAGTGGCTAAAGCGAATCGCAACAAGTTAATACACAAAAAGCCTTACAGGCACTTCTAGGCATGATGTGCATAACGCGGTCATCCAGCTTGCGCGGGTTAGGCTCAGAACTGCGATTCAAGTTTGCACGTAGCGGCTCAAACGAATCGCAACAAGTTAATACACACAACGCCTTAAAGGCACTTTTAGGCATGATGTGCTAAACGTGGTCATCCAGCTTGCGCGGGTTAGGCTCAGAACTGCGATTCAAGTTTGCACGTAGCGGCTCAAACGAATCGCAACAAGTTAATACACACAAAGCCTTACAGGCACTTCTAGGCATGATGTGCATAACGCGGTCATCCAGCTTGCGCGGGTTAGGCTCAGAATTGCGATTCAAGTTTGCACGTAGCGGCTCAAACGAATCGCAACAAGTTAATACACACAAAGCCTTACAGGCACTTGTAGGCATGATGTGCATAACGCGGTCATCCAGCTTGCGCGGGTTAGGCTCAGAATTGCGATTCAAGTTTGCTCGTAGAGGCTCAAACGAATCGCAACAAGTTAATACACACAAAGCCTTACAGGCACTTCTAGGCATGATGTGCATAACGCGGTCATCCAGCTTGCGCGGGTTAGGCTCAGAACTGCGATTCGTTTGCACGTAGCGGCTCAAACGAATCGCAACAAGTTAATACACACAACGCTTTAAAGGCACTTTTAGGCATGATGTGCAAAACGTGGTCATCCAGCTTGCGCGGGTTAGGCTGAGAACTGCGATTCAAGTTCGCACATAGCGGCTAAAGCGAATCGCAACAAGTTAATACACACAAAGCCTTACAGGCACTTTTAGGCATGATGTGAAAAACGAGGTCATCCAGCTTGCGCGGGTTAGGCTCAGAACTGCGATTCAAGTTCGCACATAGTGGCTAAAGCGAATCGCAACAAGTTAATACACAAAAAGCCTTACAGGCACTTCTAGGCATGATGTGCATAACGCTGTCATCCAGCTTGCGCGGGTTAGGCTCAGAACTGCGATTCAAGTTTGCACGTAGCGGCTCAAACGAATCGCAACAAGTTAATACACACAAAGCCTTACAGGCACTTGTAGGCATGATGTGCATAACGCGGTCATCCAGCTTGCGCGGGTTAGGCTCAGAATTGCGATTCAAGTTTGCACGTAGAGGCTCAAACGAATCGCAACAAGTTAATACACACAACGACTTAAAGGCACTTTTCGGCATGATGTGCAAAACGAGGTTATCCAGCTTGCGCGGGTTAGGCTCAGAACTGCGATTCAAGTTCGCACGTAGTGGCTAAAGCGAATCGCAACAAGTTAATACACACAAAGCCTTACAGGCACTTCTAGGCATGATGTGCATAACGCGGTCATCCAGCTTGCGCGGGTTAGGCTCAGAATTGCGATTCAAGTTTGCACGTAGCGGCTGAAACGAATCGCAACAAGTTAATATACACAACGCCTTACAGGCACTTTTACGCATTATTTGCAAAACGCGGTCATCCAGCTTGCGCGGGTTAGGCTCAGAACTGCGATTCAAGTTCGCACATAGTGGCTAAAGCGAATCGCAACAAGTTAATACACAAAAAGCCTTACAGGCACTTCTAGGCATGATGTGCATAAGGCGGTCATCCAGCTTGCGCGGGTTAGGCTCAGAACTGCGATTCAAGTTCGCACATAGTGGCTAAATCGAATCGCAACAAGTTAATACACAAAAAGCCTTACAGGCACTTCTAGGCATGATGTGCAAAACGTGGTCATCCAGCTTGCGCGGGTTAGGCTCAGAACTGCGATTCAAGTTTGCACGTAGCGGCTCAAACGAATCGCAACAAGTTAATACACACAACACCTTACAGGCACTTTTACGCATTATTTGCAAAACGCGGTCATCCAGCTTGCGCGGGTTAGGCTCAGAACTGCGATTCAAGTTCGCACATAGTGGCTAAAGCGAATCGCAACAAGTTAATACACAAAAAGCCTTACAGGCACTTCTAGGCATGATGTGCATAACGCGGTCATCCAGCTTGCGCGGGTTAGGCTCAGAACTGCGATTCAAGTTTGCACGTAGCGGCTCAAACGAATCGCAACAAGTTAATACACACAACACCTTACAGGCACTTTTACGCATTATTTGCAAAATGCGGTCATCCAGCTTGCGCGGGTTAGGCTCAGAACTGCGATTCAAGTTCGCACATAGTGGCTAACGCGAATCGCAACAAGTTAATACACACAACGACTTAAAGGCACTTTTAGGAATGATGTGCAAAACGTGGTCATCCAGCTTGCGCGGGTTAGGCTCAGAACAGCGATTCAAGTTTGCACGTAGCGGCTCAAACGAATCGCAACAAGTTAATACACACAACGCCTTAAAGGCACTTTTAGGCATGATGTGCAAAACGTGGTTATCCAGCTTGCGCGGGTTAGGCTCAGAACTGCGATTCAAGTTCGCACATAGCGGCTAAAGCGAATCGCAACAAGTTAATACACACAAAGCCTTACAGGCACTTTTAGGCATGATGTGAAAAACGAGGTCATCCAGCCTGCGCGGGTTAGGCTGAGAACTGCGATTCAAGTTCGCACATAGCGGCTAAAGCGAATCGCAACAAGTTAATACACACAAAGCCTTACAGGCACTTCTAGGCATGATGTGCATAACGCGGTCATCCAGCTTGAGCGGGTTAGGCTCAGAACTGCGATTCAAGTTTGCACGTAGCGGCTCAAACGAATCGCAACAAGTTAATACATACAACGCCTTAAAGGCACTTTTAGGCATGATGTGCAAAACGTGGTCATCCAGCTTGCGCGGGTTAGGCTCAGAACTGCGATTCAAGTTTGCACGTAGCGGCTCAAACGAATCGCAACAAGTTAATACACACAAAGCCTTACAGGCACTTCTAGGCATGATGTGCAAAACGTGGTCATCCAGCTTGCGCGGGTTAGGCTGAGAACTGCGATTCAAGTTCGCACATAGTGGCTAAAGCGAATCGCAACAAGTTAATACACAAAAAGCCTTACAGGCACTTCTAGGCATGATGTGCATAACGCGGTCATCCAGCTTGCGCGGGTTAGGCTCAGAACTGCGATTCAAGTTTGCACGTAGCGGCTCAAACGAATCGCAACAAGTTAATACACACAACGACTTAAAGGCACTTTTAGGCATGATGCGCAAAACGTGGTCATCCAGCTTGCGCGGGTTAGGCTCAGAACTGCGATTCAAGTTTGCACGTGGCGGCTCAAACGAATCGCAACAAGTTAATACACACAACGCCTTAAAGGCACTATTAGGCATGATGTGCAAAACGTGGTTATCCAGCTTGCGCGGGTTAGGCTCAGAACTGCGATTCAAGTTCGCACATAGTGGCTAAAGCGAATCGCAACAAGTTAATACACACAAAGCCTTACAGGCACTTCTAGGCATGATGTGCATAACGCGGTCATCCAGCTTGCGTGGGTTAGGCTCAGAATTGCGATTCAAGTTTGCACGTAGCGGCTCAAACGAATCGCAACAAGTTAATACACAAAAAGCCTTACAGGCACTTCTAGGCATGATGTGCAAAACGTGGTCATCCAGCTTGCGCGGGTTAGGCTCAGAACTGCGATTCAAGTTTGCACGTAGCGGCTCAAACGAATCGCAACAAGTTAATACACACAAAGCCTTACAGGCACTTCTAGGCATGATGTGCAAAACGTGGTCATCCAGCTTGCGCGGGTTAGGCTCAGAACTGCGATTCAAGTTTGCACGTAGCGGCTCAAACGAATCGCAACAAGTTAATACACACACCTTACAGGCACTTTTACGCATTATTTGCAAAACGCGGTCATCCAGCTTGCGCGGGTTAGGCTCAGAACTGCGATTCAAGTTCGCACATAGTGGCTAAAGCGAATCGCAACAAGTTAATACACAAAAAGCCTTACAGGCACTTCTAGGCATGATGTGCATAACGCGGTCATCCAGCTTGCGCGGGTTAGGCTCAGAACTGCGATTCAAGTTTGCACGTAGCGGCTCAAACGAATCGCAACAAGTTAATACACACAACGACTTAAAGGCACTTTTAGGCATGATGTGCAAAACGTGGTCATCCAGCTTGCGCGGGTTAGGCTCAGAACTGCGATTCAAGTTTGCACGTAGCGGCTCAAACGAATCGCAACAAGTTAATACACACAACGCCTTAAAGGCACTTTTAGGCATGATGTGCAAAACGTGGTTATCCAGCTTGCGCGGGTTAGGCTCAGAACTGCGATTCAAGTTCGCACATAGTGGCTAAAGCGAATCGCAACAAGTTAATACACACAAAGCCTTACAGGCACTTCTAGGCATGATGTGCATAACGCGGTCATCCAGCTTGCGCGGGTTAGGCTCAGAATTGCGATTCAAGTTTGCACGTAGCGGCTCAAACGAATCGCAACAAGTTAATACACGCAAAGCCTTACAGGCACTTTTACGCATTATTTGCAAAACGCGGTCATCCAGCTTGCGCGGGTTAGGCTCAGAACTGCGATTCAAGTTCGCACATAGTGGCTAAAGCGAATCGCAACAAGTTAATACACAAAAAGCCTTACAGGCACTTCTAGGCATGATGTGCATAACGCGGTCATCCAGCTTGCGCGGGTTAGGCTCAGAACTGCGATTCAAGTTTGCACGTAGCGGCTCAAACGAATCGCAACAAGTTAATACACACAACGCCTTAAAGGCACTTTTAGGCATGATGTGCAAAACGTGGTCATCCAGCTTGCGCGGGTTAGGCTCAGAACTGCGATTCAAGTTTGCACGTAGCGGCTCAAACGAATCGCAACAAGTTAATACACACAAAGCCTTACAGGCACTTGTAGGCATGATGTGCATAACGCGGTCATCCAGCTTGCGCGGGTTAGGCTCAGAATTGCGATTCAAGTTTGCACGTAGAGGCTCAAACGAATCGCAACAAGTTATTACACACAACGACTTAAAGTAACTTTTCGGCATGATGTGCAAAACGCGGTTATCCATCTTGCGCGGGTTAGGCTCAAAACTGCGATTCAAGTTCGCACGTAGTGGCTAAAGCGAATCGCAACAAGTTAATACACACAAAGCCTTACAGGCACTTCTAGGCATGATGTGCATAACGAGGTCATCCAGCTTGCGCGGGTTAGGCTCAGAATTGCGATTCAAGTTTGCACGTAGCGGCTCAAACGAATCGCAACAAGTTAATACACACAACGCCTTACAGGCACTTTTACGCATTATTTGCAAAACGCGGTCATCCAGGTTGCGCGGGTTAGGCTCAGAACTGCGATTCAAGTTCGCACATAGTGGCTAAAGCGAATCGCAACAAGTTAATACACAAAAAGCCTTACAGGCACTTCTAGGCATGATGTGCATAAGGCGGTCATCCAGCTTGCGAGGGTTAGGTTCAGAACTGCGATTCAAGTTCGCACATAGTGGCTAAATCGAATCGCAACAAGTTAATACACAAAAAGCCTTACAGGCACTTCTAGGCATGATGTGCAAAACGTGGTCATCCAGCTTGCGCGGGTTAGGCTCAGAACTGCGATTCAAGTTTGCACGTAGCGGCTCAAACGAATCGCAACAAGTTAATACACCTTACAGGCACTTTTACGCATTATTTGCAAAACGCGGTCATCCAGCTTGCGCGGGTTAGGCTCAGAACTGCGATTCAAGTTCGCACATAGTGGCTAAAGCGAATCGCAACAAGTTAATACACAAAAAGCCTTACAGGCACTTCTAGGCATGATGTGCATAACGCGGTCATCCAGCTTGCGCGGGTTAGGCTCAGAACTGCGATTCAAGTTTGCACGTAGCGGCTCAAACGAATCGCAACAAGTTAATACACACAACGCCTTAAAGGCACTTTTAGGCATGATGTGCTAAACGTGGTCATCCAGCTTGCGCGGGTTAGGCTCAGAACTGCGATTCAAGTTTGCACGTAGCGGCTCAAACGAATCGCAACAAGTTAATACACACAAAGCCTTACAGGCACTTCTAGGCATGATGTGCATAACGCGGTCATCCAGCTTGCGCGGGTTAGGCTCAGAATTGCGATTCAAGTTTGCACGTAGCGGCTCAAACGAATCGCAACAAGTTAATACACACAAAGCCTTACAGGCACTTGTAGGCATGATGTGCATAACGCGGTCATCCAGCTTGCGCGGGTTAGGCTCAGAATTGCGATTCAAGTTTGCACGTAGAGGCTCAAACGAATCGCAACAAGTTAATACACACAAAGCCTTACAGGCACTTCTAGGCATGATGTGCATAACGCGGTCATCCAGCTTGCGCGGGTTAGGCTCAGAACTGCGATTCGTTTGCACGTAGCGGCTCAAACGAATCGCAACAAGTTAATACACACAACGCTTTAAAGGCACTTTTAGGCATGATGTGCAAAACGTGGTCATCCAGCTTGCGCGGGTTAGGCTGAGAACTGCGATTCAAGTTCGCACATAGCGGCTAAAGCGAATCGCAACAAGTTAATACACACAAAGCCTTACAGGCACTTTTAGGCATGATGTGAAAAACGAGGTCATCCAGCTTGCGCGGGTTAGGCTCAGAACTGCGATTCAAGTTCGCACATAGTGGCTAAAGCGAATCGCAACAAGTTAATACACAAAAAGCCTTACAGGCACTTCTAGGCATGATGTGCATAACGCTGTCATCCAGCTTGCGCGGGTTAGGCTCAGAACTGCGATTCAAGTTTGCACGTAGCGGCTCAAACGAATCGCAACAAGTTAATACACACAAAGCCTTACAGGCACTTGTAGGCATGATGTGCATAACGCGGTCATCCAGCTTGCGCGGGTTAGGCTCAGAATTGCGATTCAAGTTTGCACGTAGAGGCTCAAACGAATCGCAACAAGTTAATACACACAACGACTTAAAGGCACTTTTCGGCATGATGTGCAAAACGAGGTTATCCAGCTTGCGCGGGTTAGGCTCAGAACTGCGATTCAAGTTCGCACGTAGTGGCTAAAGCGAATCGCAACAAGTTAATACACACAAAGCCTTACAGGCACTTCTAGGCATGATGTGCATAACGCGGTCATCCAGCTTGCGCGGGTTAGGCTCAGAATTGCGATTCAAGTTTGCACGTAGCGGCTGAAACGAATCGCAACAAGTTAATATACACAACGCCTTACAGGCACTTTTACGCATTATTTGCAAAACGCGGTCATCCAGCTTGCGCGGGTTAGGCTCAGAACTGCGATTCAAGTTCGCACATAGTGGCTAAAGCGAATCGCAACAAGTTAATACACAAAAAGCCTTACAGGCACTTCTAGGCATGATGTGCATAAGGCGGTCATCCAGCTTGCGCGGGTTAGGCTCAGAACTGCGATTCAAGTTCGCACATAGTGGCTAAATCGAATCGCAACAAGTTAATACACAAAAAGCCTTACAGGCACTTCTAGGCATGATGTGCAAAACGTGGTCATCCAGCTTGCGCGGGTTAGGCTCAGAACTGCGATTCAAGTTTGCACGTAGCGGCTCAAACGAATCGCAACAAGTTAATACACACAACACCTTACAGGCACTTTTACGCATTATTTGCAAAACGCGGTCATCCAGCTTGCGCGGGTTAGGCTCAGAACTGCGATTCAAGTTCGCACATAGTGGCTAAAGCGAATCGCAACAAGTTAATACACAAAAAGCCTTACAGGCACTTCTAGGCATGATGTGCATAACGCGGTCATCCAGCTTGCGCGGGTTAGGCTCAGAACTGCGATTCAAGTTTGCACGTAGCGGCTCAAACGAATCGCAACAAGTTAATACACACAACGCCTTAAAGGCACTTTTAGGCATGATGTGCTAAACGTGGTCATCCAGCTTGCGCGGGTTAGGCTCAGAACTGCGATTCAAGTTTGCACGTAGCGGCTCAAACGAATCGCAACAAGTTAATACACACAAAGCCTTACAGGCACTTCTAGGCATGATGTGCATAACGCGGTCATCCAGCTTGCGCGGGTTAGGCTCAGAATTGCGATTCAAGTTTGCACGTAGCGGCTCAAACGAATCGCAACAAGTTAATACACACAAAGCCTTACAGGCACTTGTAGGCATGATGTGCATAACGCGGTCATCCAGCTTGCGCGGGTTAGGCTCAGAATTGCGATTCAAGTTTGCACGTAGAGGCTCAAACAAATCGCAACAAGTTAATACACACAACGACTTAAAGGCACTTTTCGGCATGATGTGCAAAACGAGGTTATCCAGCTTGCGCGGGTTAGGCTCAGAACTGCGATTCAAGTTCGCACGTAGTGGCTAAAGCGAATCGCAACAAGTTAATACACACAAAGCCTTACAGGCACTTCTAGGCATGATGTGCATAACGCGGTCATCCAGCTTGCGCGGGTTAGGCTCAGAACTGCGATTCAAGTTTGCACGTAGCGGCTCAAACGAATCGCAACAAGTTAATACACACAACACCTTACAGGCACTTTTACGCATTATTTGCAAAATGCGGTCATCCAGCTTGCGCGGGTTAGGCTCAGAACTGCGATTCAAGTTCGCACATAGTGGCTAACGCGAATCGCAACAAGTTAATACACACAACGACTTAAAGGCACTTTTAGGAATGATGTGCAAAACGTGGTCATCCAGCTTGCGCTGGTTAGGCTCAGAACAGCGATTCAAGTTTGCACGTAGCGGCTCAAACGAATCGCAACAAGTTTATACACACAACGCCTTAAAGGCACTTTTAGGCATGATGTGCAAAACGTGGTTATCCAGCTTGCGCGGGTTAGGCTCAGAACTGCGATTCAAGTTCGCACATAGCGGCTAAAGCGAATCGCAACAAGTTAATACACACAAAGCCTTACAGGCACTTTTAGGCATGATGTGAAAAACGAGGTCATCCAGCCTGCGCGGGTTAGGCTGAGAACTGCGATTCAAGTTCGCACATAGCGGCTAAAGCGAATCGCAACAAGTTAATACACACAAAGCCTTACAGGCACTTCTAGGCATGATGTGCATAACGCGGTCATCCAGCTTGAGCGGGTTAGGCTCAGAACTGCGATTCAAGTTTGCACGTAGCGGCTCAAACGAATCGCAACAAGTTAATACATACAACGCCTTAAAGGCACTTTTAGGCATGATGTGCAAAACGTGGTCATCCAGCTTGCGCGGGTTAGGCTCAGAACTGCGATTCAAGTTTGCACGTAGCGGCTCAAACGAATCGCAACAAGTTAATACACACAAAGCCTTACAGGCACTTCTAGGCATGATGTGCAAAACGTGGTCATCCAGCTTGCGCGGGTTAGGCTGAGAACTGCGATTCAAGTTCGCACATAGCGGCTAAAGCGAATCGTAACAAGTTAATACACACAAAGCCTTACAGGCACTTTTAGGCATGATGTGAAAAACGAGGTCATCCAGCTTGCGCGGGTTAGGCTGAGAACTGCGATTCAAGTTCGCACATAGCGGCTAAAGCGAATCGCAACAAGTTAATACACACAAAGCCTTACAGGCACTTCTAGGCATGATGTGCATAACGCGGTCATCCAGCTTGCGCGGGTTAGGCTCAGAACTGCGATTCAAGTTTGCACGTAGCGGCTCAAACGAATCGCAACAAGTTAATACACAAAAAGCCTTACAGGCACTTCTAGGCATGATGTGCAAAACGTGGTCATCCAGCTTGCGCGGGTTAGGCTCAGAACTGCGATTCAAGTTTGCACGTAGCGGCTCAAACGAATCGCAACAAGTTAATACACACAACACCTTACAGGCACTTTTACGCATTATTTGCAAAACGCGGTCATCCAGCTTGCGCGGGTTAGGCTCAGAACTGCGATTCAAGTTCGCACATAGTGGCTAAAGCGAATCGCAACAAGTTAATACACAAAAAGCCTTACAGGCACTTCTAGGCATGATGTGCATAACGCGGTCATCCAGCTTGCGCGGGTTAGGCTCAGAACTGCGATTCAAGTTTGCACGTAGCGGCTCAAACGAATCGCAACAAGTTAATACACACAACGACTTAAAGGCACTTTTAGGCATGATGCGCAAAACGTGGTCATCCAGCTTGCGCGGGTTAGGCTCAGAACTGCGATTCAAGTTTGCACGTGGCGGCTCAAACGAATCGCAACAAGTTAATACACACAACGCCTTAAAGGCACTATTAGGCATGATGTGCAAAACGTGGTTATCCAGCTTGCGCGGGTTAGGCTCAGAACTGCGATTCAAGTTCGCACATAGTGGCTAAAGCGAATCGCAACAAGTTAATACACACAAAGCCTTACAGGCACTTCTAGGCATGATGTGCATAACGCGGTCATCCAGCTTGCGTGGGTTAGGCTCAGAATTGCGATTCAAGTTTGCACGTAGCGGCTCAAACGAATCGCAACAAGTTAATACACACAAAGCCTTACAGGCACTTTTACGCATTATTTGCAAAACGCGGTCATCCAGCTTGCGCGGGTTAGGCTCAGAACTGCGATTCAAGTTCGCACATAGTGGCTAAAGCGAATCGCAACAAGTTAATACACAAAAAGCCTTACAGGCACTTCTACGCATGATGTGCATAAAGCGGTCATCCAGCTTGCGCGGGTTAGGCTCAGAACTGCGATTCAAGTTTGCACGTAGCGGCTCAAACGAATCGCAACAAGTTAATACACACAACGCCTTAAAGGCACTTCTAGGCATGATGTGCAAAACGTGGTCATCCAGCTTGCGCGGGTTAGGCTCAGAACTGCGATTCAAGTTTGCACGTAGCGGCTCAAACGAATCGCAACAAGTTAATACACACAACACCTTACAGGCACTTTTACGCATTATTTGCAAAACGCGGTCATCCAGCTTGCGCGGGTTAGGCTCAGAACTGCGATTCAAGTTCGCACATAGTGGCTAAAGCGAATCGCAACAAGTTAATACACAAAAAGCCTTACAGGCACTTCTAGGCATGATGTGCATAACGCGTTCATCCAGCTTGCGCGGGTTAGGCTCAGAACTGCGATTCAAGTTTGCACGTAGCGGCTCAAACGAATCGCAACAAGTTAATACACACAACGCCTTAAAGGCACTTTTAGGCATGATGTGCTAAACGTGGTCATCCAGCTTGCGCGGGTTAGGCTCAGAACTGCGATTCAAGTTTGCACGTAGCGGCTCAAACGAATCGCAACAAGTTAATACACACAAAGCCTTACAGGCACTTCTAGGCATGATGTGCATAACGCGGTCATCCAGCTTGCGCGGGTTAGGCTCAGAATTGCGATTCAAGTTTGCACGTAGCGGCTCAAACGAATCGCAACAAGTTAATACACACAAAGCCTTACAGGCACTTGTAGGCATGATGTGCATAACGCGGTCATCCAGCTTGCGCGGGTTAGGCTCAGAATTGCGATTCAAGTTTGCACGTAGAGGCTCAAACAAATCGCAACAAGTTAATACACACAACGACTTAAAGGCACTTTTCGGCATGATGTGCAAAACGAGGTTATCCAGCTTGCGCGGGTTAGGCTCAGAACTGCGATTCAAGTTCGCACGTAGTGGCTAAAGCGAATCGCAACAAGTTAATACACACAAAGCCTTACAGGCACTTCTAGGCATGATGTGCATAACGCGGTCATCCAGCTTGCGCGGGTTAGGCTCAGAACTGCGATTCAAGTTTGCACGTAGCGGCTCAAACGAATCGCAACAAGTTAATACACACATCGACTTAAAGGCACTTTTAGGCATGATGTGCAAAACGTGGTCATCCAGCTTGCGCGGGTTAGGCTCAGAACAGCGATTCAAGTTTGCACGTAGCGGCTCAAAGGAATCGCAACAAGTTAATACACACAACGCCTTAAAGGCACTTTTAGGCATGATGTGCAAAACGTGGTTATCCAGCTTGCGCGGGTTAGGCTCAGAACTGCGATTCAAGTTCGCACATAGCGGCTAAAGCGAATCGCAACAAGTTAATACACACAAAGCCTTACAGGCACTTTTAGGCATGATGTGAAAAACGAGGTCATCCAGCTTGCGCGGGTTAGGCTGAGAACTGCGATTCAAGTTTGCACGTAGCGGCTCAAACGAATCGCAACAAGTTAATACACACATCGACTTAAAGGCACTTTTAGGCATGATGTGCAAAACGTGGTCATCCAGCTTGCGCGGGTTAGGCTCAGAACAGCGATTCAAGTTTGCACGTAGCGGCTCAAAGGAATCGCAACAAGTTAATACACACAACGCCTTAAAGGCACTTTTAGGCATGATGTGCAAAACGTGGTTATCCAGCTTGCGCGGGTTAGGCTCAGAACTGCGATTCAAGTTCGCACATAGCGGCTAAAGCGAATCGCAACAAGTTAATACACACAAAGCCTTACAGGCACTTTTAGGCATGATGTGAAAAACGAGGTCATCCAGCTTGCGCGGGTTAGGCTGAGAACTGCGATTCAAGTTCGCACATAGCGGCTAAAGCGAATCGCAACAAGTTAATACACACAAAGCCTTACAGGCACTTCTAGGCATGATGTGCATAACGCGGTCATCCAGCTTGAGCGGGTTAGGCTCAGAACTGCGATTCAAGTTTGCACGTAGCGGCTCAAACGAATCGCAACAAGTTAATACATACAACGCCTTAAAGGCACTTTTAGGCATGATGTGCAAAACGTTGTCATCCAGCTTGCGCGGGTTAGGCTCAGAACTGCGATTCAAGTTTGCACGTAGCGGCTCAAACGAATCGCAACAAGTTAATACACACAAAGCCTTACAGGCACTTGTAGGCATGATGTGCATAACGCGGTCATCCAGCTTGCGCGGGTTAGGCTCAGAATTGCGATTCAAGTTTGCACGTAGAGGCTCAAACGAATCGCAACAAGTTAATACACACAAAACTTAAAGGCACTTTTCGGCATGATGTGCAAAACGAGGTTATCCAGCTTGCGCGGGTTAGGCTCAGAACTGCGATTCAAGTTCGCACGTAGTGGCTAAAGCGAATCGCAACAAGTTAATACACACAAAGCCTTACAGGCACTTCTAGGCATGATGTGCATAACGCGGTCATCCAGCTTGCGCGGGTTAGGCTCAGAATTGCGATTCAAGTTTGCACGTAGCGGCTCAAACGAATCGCAACAAGTTAATATACACAACGCCTTACAGGCACTTTTACGCATTATTTGCAAAACGCGATCATCCAGCTTGCGCGGGTTAGGCTCAGAACTGCGATTCAAGTTCGCACAGAGTGGCTAAAGCGAATCGCAACAAGTTAATACACAAAAAGCCTTACAGGCACTTCTAGGCATGATGTGCAAAACGTGGTCATCCAGCTTGCGCGGGTTAGGCTCAGAACTGCGATTCAAGTTCGCACATAGTGGCTAAATCGAATCGCAACAAGTTAATACACAAAAAGCCTTACAGGCACTTCTAGGCATGATGTGCAAAACGTGGTCATCCAGCTTGCGCGGGTTAGGCTCAGAACTGCGATTCAAGTTTGCACGTAGCGGCTCAAACGAATCGCAACAAGTTAATACACACAAAGCCTTACAGGCACTTCTAGGCATGATGTGCATAACGCGGTCATCCAGCTTGCGCGGGTTAGGCTCAGAATTGCGATTCAAGTTTGCACGTAGCGGCTCAAACGAATCGCAACAAGTTAATATACACAACGCCTTACAGGCACTTTTACGCATTATTTGCAAAACGCGGTCATCCAGCTTGCGCGGGTTAGGCTCAGAACTGCGATTCAAGTTCGCACATAGTGGCTAAAGCGAATCGCAACAAGTTAATACACAAAAAGCCTTACAGGCACTTCTAGGCATGATGTGCATAAGGCGGTCATCCAGCTTGCGCGGGTTAGGCTCAGAACTGCGATTCAAGTTCGCACATAGTGGCTAAATCGAATCGCAACAAGTTAATACACAAAAAGCCTTACAGGCACTTCTAGGCATGATGTGCAAAACGTGGTCATCCAGCTTGCGCGGGTCAGGCTCAGAATTGCGATTCAAGTTTGCACGTAGCGGCTCAAACGAATCGCAACAAGTTAATACACACAAAGCCTTACAGGCACTTGTAGGCATGATGTGCATAACGCGGTCATCCAGCTTGCGCGGGTTAGGCTCAGAATTGCGATTCAAGTTTGCACGTAGAGGCTCAAACAAATCGCAACAAGTTAATACACACAACAACTTAAAGGCACTTTTCGGCATGATGTGCAAAACGAGGTTATCCAGCTTGCGCGGGTTAGGCTCAGAACTGCGATTCAAGTTCGCACGTAGTGGCTAAAGCGAATCGCAACAAGTTAATACACACAAAGCCTTACAGGCACTTTTACGCATGATGTGCATAACGCGGTCATCCAGCTTGCGCGGGTTAGGCTCAGAACTGCGATTCAAGTTTGCACGTAGCGGCTCAAACGAATCGCAACAAGTTAATACACACAACGACTTAAAGGCACTTTTAGGCATGATGTGCAAAACGTGGTCATCCAGCTTGCGCGGGTTAGGCTCAGAACTGCGATTCAAGTTTGCACGTAGCGGCTCAAACGAATCGCAACAAGTTAATACACACAACGCCTTAAAGGCACTATTAGGCATGATGTGCAAAACGTGGTTATCCAGCTTGCGCGGGTTAGGCTCAGAACTGCGATTCAAGTTCGCACATAGTGGCTAAAGCGAATCGCAACAAGTTAATACACACAAAGCCTTACAGGCACTTCTAGGCATGATGTGCATAACGCGGTCATCCAGCTTGCGCGGGTTAGGCTCAGAATTGCGATTCAAGTTTGCACGTAGCGGCTCAAACGAATCGCAACAAGTTAATACACACAAAGCCTTACAGGCACTTTTACGCATTATTTGCAAAACGCGGTCATCCAGCTTGCGCGGGTTAGGCTCAGAACTGCGATTCAAGTTCGCACATAGTGGCTAAAGCGAATCGCAACAAGTTAATACACAAAAAGCCTTACAGGCACTTCTACGCATGATGTGCATAACGCGGTCATCCAGCTTGCGCGGGTTAGGCTCAGAACTGCGATTCAAGTTTGCACGTAGCGGCTCAAACGAATCGCAACAAGTTAATACACACAACGCCTTAAAGGCACTTTTAGGCATGATGTGCAAAACGTGGTCATCCAGCTTGCGCGGGTTAGGCTCAGAACTGCGATTCAAGTTTGCACGTAGCGGCTCAAACGAATCGCAACATGTTAATACACACAAAGCCTTACAGGCACTTGTAGGCATGATGTGCATAACGCGGTCATCCAGCTTGCGCGGGTTAGGCTCAGAATTGCGATTCAAGTTTGCACGTAGAGGCTCAAACGAATCGCAACAAGTTAATACACACAACGACTTAAAGGCACTTTTCGGCATGATGTGCAAAACGAGGTTATCCAGCTTGCGCGGGTTAGGCTCAGAACTGCGATTCAAGTTCGCACGTAGTGGCTAAAGCGAATCGCAACAAGTTAATACACACAAAGCCTTACAGGCACTTCTAGGCATGATGTGCATAACGCGGTCATCCAGCTTGCGCGGGTTAGGCTCAGAACTGCGATTCAAGTTTGCACGTAGCGGCTCAAACGAATCGCAACAAGTTAATACACACAACGACTTAAAGGCACTTTTAGGCATGATGTGCAAAACGTGGTCATCCAGCTTGCGCGGGTTAGGCTCAGAACTGCGATTCAAGTTCGCACATAGTGGCTAAAGCGAATCGCAACAAGTTAATACACACAAAGCCTTACAGGCACTTCTAGGCATGATGTGCATAACGCGGTCATCCAGCTTGCGTGGGTTAGGCTCAGAATTGCGATTCAAGTTTGCACGTAGCGGCTCAAACGAATCGCAACAAGTTAATACACACAAAGCCTTACAGGCACTTTTACGCATTATTTGCAAAACGCGGTCATCCAGCTTGCGCGGGTTAGGCTCAGAACTGCGATTCAAGTTCGCACATAGTGGCTAAAGCGAATCGCAACAAGTTAATACACAAAAAGCCTTACAGGCACTTCTACGCATGATGTGCATAAAGCGGTCATCCAGCTTGCGCGGGTTAGGCTCAGAACTGCGATTCAAGTTTGCACGTAGCGGCTCAAACGAATCGCAACAAGTTAATACACACAACGCCTTAAAGGCACTTCTAGGCATGATGTGCAAAACGTGGTCATCCAGCTTGCGCGGGTTAGGCTCAGAACTGCGATTCAAGTTTGCACGTAGCGGCTCAAACGAATCGCAACAAGTTAATACACACAACACCTTACAGGCACTTTTACGCATTATTTGCAAAACGCGGTCATCCAGCTTGCGCGGGTTAGGCTCAGAACTGCGATTCAAGTTCGCACATAGTGGCTAAAGCGAATCGCAACAAGTTAATACACAAAAAGCCTTACAGGCACTTCTAGGCATGATGTGCATAACGCGTTCATCCAGCTTGCGCGGGTTAGGCTCAGAACTGCGATTCAAGTTAGCACGTAGCGGCTCAAACGAATCGCAACAAGTTAATACACACAACGCCTTAAAGGCACTTTTAGGCATGATGTGCTAAACGTGGTCATCCAGCTTGCGCGGGTTAGGCTCAGAACTGCGATTCAAGTTTGCACGTAGCGGCTCAAACGAATCGCAACAAGTTAATACACACAAAGCCTTACAGGCACTTCTAGGCATGATGTGCATAACGCGGTCATCCAGCTTGCGCGGGTTAGGCTCAGAATTGCGATTCAAGTTTGCACGTAGAGGCTCAAACAAATCGCAACAAGTTAATACACACAACGACTTAAAGGCACTTTTCGGCATGATGTGCAAAACGAGGTTATCCAGCTTGCGCGGGTTAGGCTCAGAACTGCGATTCAAGTTCGCACGTAGTGGCTAAAGCGAATCGCAACAAGTTAATACACACAAAGCCTTACAGGCACTTCTAGGCATGATGTGCATAACGCGGTCATCCAGCTTGCGCGGGTTAGGCTCAGAACTGCGATTCAAGTTTGCACGTAGCGGCTCAAACGAATCGCAACAAGTTAATACACACAACACCTTACAGGCACTTTTACTCATTATTTGCAAAACGCGGTCATCCAGCTTGCGCGGGTTAGGCTCAGAACTGCGATTCAAGTTCGCACATAGTGGCTAACGCGAATCGCAACAAGTTAATACACAAAAAGCCTTACAGGCACTTCTAGGCATGATGTGCATAACGCGGTCATCCAGCTTGCGCGGGTTAGGCTCAGAACTGCGATTCAAGTTTGCACGTAGCGGCTCAAACGAATCGCAACAAGTTAATACACACATCGACTTAAAGGCACTTTTAGGCATGATGTGCAAAACGTGGTCATCCAGCTTGCGCGGGTTAGGCTCAGAACAGCGATTCAAGTTTGCACGTAGCGGCTCAAACGAATCGCAACAAGTTAATACACACAACGCCTTAAAGGCACTTTTAGGCATGATGTGCAAAACGTGGTTATCCAGCTTGCGCGGGTTAGGCTCAGAACTGCGATTCAAGTTCGCACATAGCGGCTAAAGCGAATCGCAACAAGTTAATACACACAAAGCCTTACAGGCACTTTTAGGCATGATGTGAAAAACGAGGTCATCCAGCTTGCGCGGGTTAGGCTGAGAACTGCGATTCAAGTTCGCACATAGCGGCTAAAGCGAATCGCAACAAGTTAATACACACAAAGCCTTACAGGCACTTCTAGGCATGATGTGCATAACGCGGTCATCCAGCTTGAGCGGGTTAGGCTCAGAACTGCGATTCAAGTTTGCACGTAGCGGCTCAAACGAATCGCAACAAGTTAATACATACAACGCCTTAAAGGCACTTTTAGGCATGATGTGCAAAACGTGGTCATCCAGCTTGCGCGGGTTAGGCTCAGAACTGCGATTCAAGTTTGCACGTAGCGGCTCAAACGAATCGCAACAAGTTAATACACACAAAGCCTTACAGGCACTTGTAGGCATGATGTGCATAACGCGGTCATCCAGCTTGCGCGGGTTAGGCTCAGAATTGCGATTCAAGTTTGCACGTAGAGGCTCAAACGAATCGCAACAAGTTAATACACACAAAACTTGGCACTTTTCGGCATGATGTGCAAAACGAGGTTATCCAGCTTGCGCGGGTTAGGCTCAGAACTGCGATTCAAGTTTGCACGTAGTGGCTAAAGCGAATCGCAACAAGTTAATACACACAAAGCCTTACAGGCACTTCTAGGCATGATGTGCATAACGCGGTCATCCAGCTTGCGCGGGTTAGGCTCAGAATTGCGATTCAAGTTTGCACGTAGCGGCTCAAACGAATCGCAACAAGTTAATATACACAACGCCTTACAGGCACTTTTACGCATTATTTGCAAAACGCGGTCATCCAGCTTGCGCGGGTTAGGCTCAGAACTGCGATTCAAGTTCGCACATAGTGGCTAAAGCGAATCGCAACAAGTTAATACACAAAAAGCCTTACAGGCACTTCTAGGCATGATGTGCATAAGGCGGTCATCCAGCTTGCGCGGGTTAGGCTCAGAACTGCGATTCAAGTTCGCACATAGTGGCTAAATCGAATCGCAACAAGTTAATACACAAAAAGCCTTACAGGCACTTCTAGGCATGATGTGCAAAACGTGGTCATCCAGCTTGCGCGGGTTAGGCTCAGAACTGCGATTCAAGTTTGCACGTAGCGGCTCAAACGAATCGCAACAAGTTAATACACACAACACCTTACAGGCACTTTTACGCATTATTTGCAAAACGCGGTCATCCAGCTTGCGCGGGTTAGGCTCAGAACTGCGATTCAAGTTCGCACATAGTGGCTAAAGCGAATCGCAACAAGTTAATACACAAAAAGCCTTACAGGCACTTCTAGGCATGATGTGCATAACGCGGTCATCCAGCTTGCGCGGGTTAGGCTCAGAACTGCGATTCAAGTTTGCACGTAGCGGCTCAAACGAATCGCAACAAGTTAATACACACAACGCCTTAAAGGCACTTTTAGGCATGATGTGCTAAACGTGGTCATCCAGCTTGCGCGGGTTAGGCTCAGAACTGCGATTCAAGTTTGCACGTAGCGGCTCAAACGAATCGCAACAAGTTAATACACACAAAGCCTTACAGGCACTTCTAGGCATGATGTGCATAACGCGGTCATCCAGCTTGCGCGGGTTAGGCTCAGAATTGCGATTCAAGTTTGCACGTAGCGGCTCAAACGAATCGCAACAAGTTAATACACACAAAGCCTTACAGGCACTTGTAGGCATGATGTGCATAACGCGGTCATCCAGCTTGCGCGGGTTAGGCTCAGAATTGCGATTCAAGTTTGCACGTAGAGGCTCAAACAAATCGCAACAAGTTAATACACACAACAACTTAAAGGCACTTTTCGGCATGATGTGCAAAACGAGGTTATCCAGCTTGCGCGGGTTAGGCTCAGAACTGCGATTCAAGTTCGCACGTAGTGGCTAAAGCGAATCGCAACAAGTTAATACACACAAAGCCTTACAGGCACTTCTACGCATGATGTGCATAACGCGGTCATCCAGCTTGCGCGGGTTAGGCTCAGAACTGCGATTCAAGTTTGCACGTAGCGGCTCAAACGAATCGCAACAAGTTAATACACACAACGACTTAAAGGCACTTTTAGGCATGATGTGCAAAACGTGGTCATCCAGCTTGCGCGGGTTAGGCTCAGAACTGCGATTCAAGTTTGCACGTAGCGGCTCAAACGAATCGCAACAAGTTAATACACACAACGCCTTAAAGGCACTATTAGGCATGATGTGCAAAACGTGGTTATCCAGCTTGCGCGGGTTAGGCTCAGAACTGCGATTCAAGTTCGCACATAGTGGCTAAAGCGAATCGCAACAAGTTAATACACACAAAGCCTTACAGGCACTTCTAGGCATGATGTGCATAACGCGGTCATCCAGCTTGCGCGGGTTAGGCTCAGAATTGCGATTCAAGTTTGCACGTAGCGGCTCAAACGAATCGCAACAAGTTAATACACACAAAGCCTTACAGGCACTTTTACGCATTATTTGCAAAACGCGGTCATCCAGCTTGCGCGGGTTAGGCTCAGAACTGCGATTCAAGTTCGCACATAGTGGCTAAAGCGAATCGCAACAAGTTAATACACAAAAAGCCTTACAGGCACTTCTACGCATGATGTGCATAACGCGGTCATCCAGCTTGCGCGGGTTAGGCTCAGAACTGCGATTCAAGTTTGCACGTAGCGGCTCAAACGAATCGCAACAAGTTAATACACACAACGCCTTAAAGGCACTTTTAGGCATGATGTGCAAAACGTGGTCATCCAGCTTGCGCGGGTTAGGCTCAGAACTGCGATTCAAGTTTGCACGTAGCGGCTCAAACGAATCGCAACATGTTAATACACACAAAGCCTTACAGGCACTTGTAGGCATGATGTGCATAACGCGGTCATCCAGCTTGCGCGGGTTAGGCTCAGAATTGCGATTCAAGTTTGCACGTAGAGGCTCAAACGAATCGCAACAAGTTAATACACACAACGACTTAAAGGCACTTTTCGGCATGATGTGCAAAACGAGGTTATCCAGCTTGCGCGGGTTAGGCTCAGAACTGCGATTCAAGTTCGCACGTAGTGGCTAAAGCGAATCGCAACAAGTTAATACACACAAAGCCTTACAGGCACTTCTAGGCATGAGGTGCATAACGCGGTCATCCAGCTTGCGCGGGTTAGGCTCAGAATGGCGATTCAAGTTTGCACGTAGCGGCTCAAACGAATCGCAACAAGTTAATACACACGACGCCTTACAGGCACTTTTACGCATTATTTGCAAAACGAGGTCATCCAGCTTGCGCGGGTTAGGCTCAGAACTGCGATTCAAGTTCGCACATAGTGGCTAAAGCGAATCGCAACAAGGTAATACACAAAAGCCTTACAGGCACTTCTAGGCATGATGTGCATAAGGCGGTCATCCAGCTTGCGCGGGTTAGGCTCAGAACTGCGATTCAAGTTTGCACGAAGCGGCTCAAACGAATCGCAACAAGTTATTACACACAACACCTTACAGGCACTTTTACGCATTATCCCGCCGGGGTGGCGCAGTGGTTACGGCGCTCGACTACTGTTCCCAAGGACGCGGGATCGAATCCCGGCCTCGGCGGCCGCTTTTCGATGGAGGCGAAAAGCAAGGCACCCGTGTGCTGTGCGATGTCAGTGCACGTTAAAGAACCCCAGGTGGTCGAAATTTCCGGAGTCCTCCACTACGGCGTCTCTCATAGCCTGAGTTGCTTTGGGACGTTAAACCCCACAAACCAACCAACCAACCTTTTACGCATTATTTGCAAAACGCGGTCATCCAGCTTGCGCGGGTTAGGCTCAGAACTGCGATTCAAGTTCGCACATAGTGGCTAAAGCGAATTGCAACAAGTTAATACACAAAAAGCCTTACAGGCACTTCTAGGCATGATGTGCATAACGCGGTCATCCAGCTTGCGCGGGTTAGGCTCAGAACTGCGATTCAAGTTTGCACGTAGCGGCTCAAACGAATCGCAACAAGTTAATACACACAACGCCTTAAAGGCACTTTTAGGCATGATGTGCTAAACGTGGTCATCCAGCTTGCGCGGGTTAGGCTCAGAACTGCGATTCAAGTTTGCACGTAGCGGCTCAAACGAATCGCAACAAGTTATTACACACAACACCTTACAGGCACTTTTACGCATTATTTGCAAAACGCGGTCATCCAGCTTGCGCGGGTTAGGCTCAGAACTGCGATTCAAGTTCGCACATAGTGGCTAAAGCGAATCGCAACAAGTTAATACACAAAAAGCCTTACAGGCACTTCTAGGCATGATGTGCATAACGCGGTCATCCAGCTTGCGCGGGTTAGGCTCAGAACTGCGATTCAAGTTTGCACGTAGCGGCTCAAACGAATCGCAACAAGTTAATACACACAACGCCTTAAAGGCACTTTTAGGCATGATGTGCTAAACGTGGTCATCCAGCTTGCGCGGGTTAGGCTCAGAACTGCGATTCAAGTTTGCACGTAGCGGCTCAAACGAATCGCAACAAGTTAATACACACAAAGCCTTACAGGCACTTCTAGGCATGATGTGCATAACGCGGTCATCCAGCTTGCGCGGGTTAGGCTCAGAATTGCGATTCAAGTTTGCACGTAGAGGCTCAAACGAATCGCAACAAGTTAATACACACAACGCCTTAAAGGCACTTTTAGGCATGATGTGCAAAACGAGGTTATCCAGCTTGCGCGGGTTAGGCTCAGAACTGCGATTCAAGTTCGCACGTAGTGGCTAAAGCGAATCGCAACAAGTTAATACACACAAAGCCTTACAGGCACTTCTAGGCATGATGTGCAAAACGTGGTCTTTCAGCTTGCGCGGGTTAGGCTCAGAACTGCGATTCAAGTTTGCACGTAGCGGCTCAAACGAATCGCAACATGTTAATACACACAAAGCCTTACAGGCACTTGTAGGCATGATGTGCATAACGCGGTCATCCAGCTTGCGCGGGTTAGGCTCAGAATTGCGATTCAAGTTTGCACGTAGAGGCTCAAACGAATCGCAACAAGTTAATACACACAACGACTTAAAGGCACTTTTAGGCATGATGTGAAAAACGAGGTCATCCAGCTTGCGCGGGTTAGGCTGAGAACTGCGATTCAAGTTCGCACATAGCGGCTAAAGCGAATCGCAACAAGTTAATACACACAAAGCCTTACAGGCACTTCTAGGCATGATGTGCATAACGCGGTCATCCAGCTTGCGCGAGTTAGGCTCAGAACTGCGATTCAAGTTTGCACGTAGCGCCTCAAACGAATCGCATCAAGTTAATACACACAACGCCTTAAAGGCACTTTTAGGCATGATGTGCAAAACGTGGTCATCCAGCTTGCGCGGGTTAGGCTCAGAAATACGATTCAAGTTTGCACGTAGCGGCTCAAACGAATCGCAACAATTTAATACACACAACGCCTTACAGGCACTTTAGGCATGATGTGCAAATAGGCGTCACTCAAGCTTGCGAGGGTTAGGCACAGAACTGCGATTCAAGTTCGCACATAGCGGCTAAAGCGAACCGCAAAGTGTTAATACACACAAAGCCTTACGGGCACTTCTAGGCATGATGTGCATAAAGCGGTCATCCAGCTTGCGCGGGTTAGGCTCAGAACTGCGATTCAAGTTTGCACGTAGCGGCTCAAACGAATCGCAACAAGTTAATACACACAACGCCTTAAAGGCACTTTTAGGCATTATGTGCAAAACGTGGTCATCCAGCTTGCGCGGGTTAGGCTGAGAAAAGCGATTCAAGTTCGCACATAGCGGCTGGAGCGAATCGCAACAAGTTAATACACACAAAGCCTTACAGGCACTTCTAGGCATGATGTGCATAACGCGGTCATCCAGCTTGAGCGGGTTAGGCTCAGAACTGCGATTCAAGTTTGCACGTAGCGGCTCAAACGAATCGCAACAAGTTAATACATACAACGCCTTAAAGGCACTTTTAGGCATGATGTGCAAAACGTGGTCATCCAGCTTGCGCGGGTTAGGCTCAGAACTGCGATTCAAGTTTGCACGTAGCGGCTCAAACGAATCGCAACAAGTTAATACACACAAAGCCTTACAGGCACTTCTAGGCATGATGTGCAAAACGTGGTCATCCAGCTTGCGCGGGTTAGGCTGAGAACTGCGATTCAAGTTCGCACATAGCGGCTAAAGCGAATCGCAACAAGTTAATACACACAAAGCCTTACAGGCACTTTTAGGCATGATGTGAAAAACGAGGTCATCCAGCTTGCGCGGGTTAGGCTGAGAACTGCGATTCAAGTTCGCACATAGCGGCTAAAGCGAATCGCAACAAGTTAATACACACAAAGCCTTACAGGCACTTCTAGGCATGATGTGCATAACGCGGTCATCCAGCTTGCGCGGGTTAGGCTCAGAACTGCGATTCAAGTTTGCACGTAGCGGCTCAAACGAATCGCAACAAGTTAATACACAAAAAGCCTTACAGGCACTTCTAGGCATGATGTGCAAAACGTGGTCATCCAGCTTGCGCGGGTTAGGCTCAGAACTGCGATTCAAGTTTGCACGTAGCGGCTCAAACGAATCGCAACAAGTTAATACACACAACACCTTACAGGCACTTTTACGCATTATTTGCAAAACGCGGTCATCCAGCTTGCGCGGGTTAGGCTCAGAACTGCGATTCAAGTTCGCACATAGTGGCTAAAGCGAATCGCAACAAGTTAATACACAAAAAGCCTTACATGCACTTCTAGGCATGATGTGCATAACGCGGTCATCCAGCTTGCGCGGGTTAGGCTCAGAACTGCGATTCAAGTTTGCACGTAGCGCCTCAAACGAATCGCATCAAGTTAATACACACAACGCCTTAAAGGCACTTTTAGGCATGATGTGCAAAACGTGGTCATCCAGCTTGCGCGGGTTAGGCTCAGAACTGCGATTCAAGTTTGCACGTAGCGGCTCAAACGAATCGCAACAAGTTAATACACACAAAGCCTTAAAGGCACTTTTAGGCATGATGTGCAAAACGTGGTTATCCAGCTTGCGCGGGTTAGGCTCAGAACTGCGATTCAAGTTCGCACATAGTGGCTAAAGCGAATCGCAACAAGTTAATACACACAAAGCCTTACAGGCACTTCTAGGCATGATGTGCATAACGCGGTCATCCAGCTTGCGCGGGTTAGGCTCAGAATTGCGATTCAAGTTTGCACGTAGCGGCTCAAACGAATCGCAACAAGTTAATACACACAAAGCCTTACAGGCACTTTTACGCATTATTTGCAAAACGAGGTCATCCAGCTTGCGCGGGTTAGGCTCAGAACTGCGATTCAAGTTGCACATAGTGGCTAAAGCGAATCGCAACAAGTTAATACACAAAAAGCCTTACAGGCACTTCTAGGCATGATGTGCATAACGCGGTCATCCAGCTTGCGCGGGTTAGGCTCAGAACTGCGATTCAAGTTTGCACGTAGCGCCTCAAACGAATCGCATCAAGTTAATACACACAACGCCTTAAAGGCACTTTTAGGCATGATGTGCAAAACGTGGTCATCCAGCTTGCGCGGGTTAGGCTCAGAAATGCGATTCAAGTTTGCACGTAGCGGCTCAAACGAATCGCAACAATTTAATACACACAACGCCTTACAGGCACTTTAGGCATGATGTGCAAATAGGCGTCACTCAAGCTTGCGAGGGTTAGGCACAGAACTGCGATTCAAGTTCGCACATAGCGGCTAAAGCGAATCGCAACAAGTTAATACACACAAAGCCTTAAAGGCACTTTTAGGCATGAAGGCATGATGTGCAAAACGTGGTCATCCAGCTTGCGCGGTTTAGGCTCAGAACTGCGATTCAAGTTTGCACGTAGCGCCTCAAACGAATCGCAACAAGTTAATACACACAACGCCTTAAAGGCACTTTTAGGCATGATATGCAAAACGTGGTCATCCAGCTTGCGCGGGTTAGGCTGAGAACTGCGATTCAAGTTAGCACATAGCGGCTAAAGCGAATCGCAACAAGTTAATACACACAAAGCCTTACAATCACTTTTAGGCATGATGTGAAAAACGAGGTCATCCAGCTTGCGCGGGTAGGCTGAGAACTGCGATTCAAGTTCGCACATAGCGGCTAAAGCGAATCGCAACAAGTTAATACACACAAAGCCTTACAGGCACTTCTAGGCATGATGTGCATAACGCGGTCATCCAGCTTGCGCGGGTTAGGCTCAGAACTGCGATTCAAGTTTGCACGTAGCGGCTCAAACGAATCGCAACAAGTTAATACACACAAAGCCTTAAAGGCACTTTTAGGCATGATGTGCAAAACGTGGTTATCCAGCTTGCGCGGGTTAGGCTCAGACTTGCGATTCAAGTTCGCACATAGTGGCTAAAGCGAATCGCAACAAGTTAATACACACAAAGCCTTACAGGCACTTCTAGGCATCATGTGCATAACGCGGTCATCCAGCTTGCGCGGGTTAGGCTCAGAATTGCGATTCAAGTTTGCACGTAGCGGCTCAAACGAATCGCAACAAGTTAATACAAACAAAGTCTTACAGGCACTTTTACGCATTATTTGCAAAACGTGGTCATCCAGCTTGCGCGGGTTAGGCTCAGAACTGCGATTCAAGTTTGCACGTAGCGGCTCAAACGAATCGCAACAAGTTAATACACACAAAGCCTTAAAGGCACTTTTAGGCATGATGTACAAAACGTGGTTATCCAGCTTGCGCGGGTTAGGCTCAGAACTGCGATTCAAGTTCGCACATAGTGGCTAATGCGAATCGCAACAAGTTAATACACACAAAGCCTTACAGGCACTTCTAGGCATGATGTGCATAACGCGGTCATCCAGCTTGCGCGGGTTAGGCTCAGAATTGCGATTCAAGTTTGCACGTAGCGGCTCAAACGAATCGCAACAAGTTAATACACACAAAGCCTTACAGGCACTTTTACGCATTATTTGCAAAACGCGGTCATCCAGCTTGCGCGGGTTAGGCTCAGAACTGCGATTCAAGTTGCACATAGTGGCTAAAGCGAATCGCAACAAGTTAATACACACAAAGCCTTACAGGCACTTCTAGGCATGATGTGCATAACGCGGTCATCCAGCTTGCGCGGGTTAGGCTCAGAACTGCGATTCAAGTTTGCACGTAGCGGCTCAAACGAAGCGCCACAAGTTAATACACACAACGCCTTAAAGGCACTTTTAGGCATGATGTGCAAAACGTGGTCAACCAGCTTGCGCGGGTTAGGCTCAGAACTGCGATTCCAGTTTGCACGTAGCGGCTCAAACGAATCGCAACAAATTAATACACACAACGCCTTACAGGCACTTTTACGCATTATTTGCAAAACGCGGTCATCGAGCTTGCGCTGGTTAGGCTCTGAACTGCGACTCAAGTTTGCACGTAGCGGCTCAAACGAATCGCAACAAGTTAATACACACAACGCCTTACAGGCAATTTAGGCATGATATGCAAATAGGCGTCACTCAAGCTTGCGAGGGTTAGGCACAGAACTGCGATTCAAGTTCGCACATAGCGGCTAAAGCGAATCGCATCAAGTTAATACACACAAAGCCTTACAGGAACATTTAGGCATGATGTGAAAAACGAGGTCATCCAGATTGCGCGGGTTAGGCTGACAACTGCGATTCAAGTTCGCACATAGCGGCTAAAGCGAATCGCAACAAGTTAATACACACAAAGCCTTACAGGCACTTCTAGGCATGATGTGCATAACGCGGTCATCCAGCTTGCGCGGGTTAGGCTCAGAACTGCGATTCAAGTTTGCACGTAGCGGCTCAAACGAATCGCAACAAGTTAATACACAAAAAGCCTTACAGGCACTTCTAGGCATGATGTGCAAAACGTGGTCATCCAGCTTGCGCGGGTTAGGCTCAGAACTGCGATTCAAGTTTGCACGTAGCGGCTCAAACGAATCGCAACAAGTTAATACACACAACACCTTACAGGCACTTTTACGCATTATTTGCAAAACGCGGTCATCGAGCTTGCGCGGGTTAGGCTCAGAACTGCGATTCAAGTTCGCACATAGTGGCTAAAGCGAATTGCAACAAGTTAATACACAAAAAGCCTTACAGGCACTTCTAGGCATGATGTGCATAACGCGGTCACCCAGCTTGCGCGGGTTAGGCTCAGAACTGCGATTCAAGTTTGCACGTAGCGCCTCAAACGAATCGCATCAAGTTAATACACACAACGCCTTAAAGGCACTTTTAGGCATGATGTGCAAAACGTGGTCATCCAGCTTGCGCGGGTTAGGCTCAGAAATGCGATTCAAGTTTGCACGTAGCGGCTCAAACGAATCGCAACAATTTAATACACACAACGCCTTACAGGCACTTTAGGCATGATGTGCAAATAGGCGTCACTCAAGCTTGCGAGGGTTAGGCACAGAACTGCGATTCAAGTTCGCACATAGCGGCTAAAGCGAATCGCAACAAGTTAATACACACAAAGCCTTAAAGGCACTTTTAGGCATGAAGGCATGATGTGCAAAACGTGGTCATCCAGCTTGCGCGGTTTAGGCTCAGAACTGCGATTCAAGTTTGCACGTAGCGCCTCAAACAAATCGCAACAAGTTAATACACACAACGCCTTAAAGGCACTTTTAGGCATGATATGCAAAACGTGGTCATCCAGCTTGCGCGAGTTAGGCTGAGAACTGCGATTCAAGTTAGCACATAGCGGCTAAAGCGAATCGCAACAAGTTAATACACACAAAGCCTTACAATCACTTTTAGGCATGATGTGAAAAACGAGGTCATCCAGCTTGCGCGGGTAGGCTGAGAACTGCGATTCAAGTTCGCACATAGCGGCTAAAGCGAATCGCAACAAGTTAATACACACAAAGCCTTACAGGCACTTCTAGGCATGATGTGCATAACGCGGTCATCCAGCTTGCGCGAGTTAGGCTCAGAACTGCGATTCAAGTTTGCACGTAGCGCCTCAAACGAATCGCATCAAGTTAATACACACAACGCCTTAAAGGCACTTTTAGGCATGATGTGCAAAACGTGGTCATCCAGCTTGCGCGGGTTAGGCTCAGAAATACGATTCAAGTTTGCACGTAGCGGCTCAAACGAATCGCAAGAATTTAATACACACAACGCCTTACAGGCACTTTAGGCATGATGTGCAAATAGGCGTCACTCAAGCTTGCGAGGGTTAGGCACAGAACTGCGATTCAAGTTCGCACATAGCGGCTAAAGCGAACCGCAAAGTGTTAATACACACAAAGCCTTACGGGCACTTCTAGGCATGATGTGCATAAAGCGGTCATCCAGCTTGCGCGGGTTAGGCTCAGAACTGCGATTCAAGTTTGCACGTAGCGGCTCAAACGAATCGCAACAAGTTAATACACACAACGCCTTAAAGGCACTTTTAGGCATTATGTGCAAAACGTGGTCATCCAGCTTGCGCGGGTTAGGCTGAGAAAAGCGATTCAAGTTCGCACATAGCGGCTAAAGCGAATCGCAACAAGTTAATACACACAAAGCCTTACAGGCACTTCTAGGCATGATGTGCATAACGCGGTCATCCAGCTTGAGCGGGTTAGGCTCAGAACTGCGATTCAAGTTTGCACGTAGCGGCTCAAACGAATCGCAACAAGTTAATACATACAACGCCTTAAAGGCACTTTTAGGCATGATGTGCAAAACGTGGTCATCCAGCTTGCGCGGGTTAGGCTCAGAACTGCGATTCAAGTTTGCACGTAGCGGCTCAAACGAATCGCAACAAGTTAATACACACAAAGCCTTACAGGCACTTCTAGGCATGATGTGCAAAACGTGGTCATCCAGCTTGCGCGGGTTAGGCTGAGAACTGCGATTCAAGTTCGCACATAGCGGCTAAAGCGAATCGCAACAAGTTAATACACACAAAGCCTTACAGGCACTTTTAGGCATGATGTGAAAAACGAGGTCATCCAGCTTGCGCGGGTTAGGCTGAGAACTGCGATTCAAGTTCGCACATAGCGGCTAAAGCGAATCGCAACAAGTTAATACACACAAAGCCTTACAGGCACTTCTAGGCATGATGTGCATAACGCGGTCATCCAGCTTGCGCGGGTTAGGCTCAGAACTGCGATTCAAGTTTGCACGTAGCGGCTCAAACGAATCGCAACAAGTTAATACACAAAAAGCCTTACAGGCACTTCTAGGCATGATGTGCAAAACGTGGTCATCCAGCTTGCGCGGGTTAGGCTCAGAACTGCGATTCAAGTTTGCACGTAGCGGCTCAAACGAATCGCAACAAGTTAATACACACAACACCTTACAGGCACTTTTACGCATTATTTGCAAAACGCGGTCATCCAGCTTGCGCGGGTTAGGCTCAGAACTGCGATTCAAGTTCGCACATAGTGGCTAAAGCGAATCGCAACAAGTTAATACACAAAAAGCCTTACATGCACTTCTAGGCATGATGTGCATAACGCGGTCATCCAGCTTGCGCGGGTTAGGCTCAGAACTGCGATTCAAGTTTGCACGTAGCGGCTCAAACGAATCGCAACAAGTTAATACACACAACGCCTTAGAGGCACTTTTAGGCATGATGTGCAAAACGTGGTCATCCAGCTTGCGCGGGTTAGGCTCAGAACTGCGATTCAAGTTTGCACGTAGCGGCTCAAACGAATCGCAACAAGTTAATACACACAAAGCCTTAAAGGCACTTTTAGGCATGATGTGCAAAACGTGGTTATCCAGCTTGCGCGGGTTAGGCTCAGAACTGCGATTCAAGTTCGCACATAGTGGCTAAAGCGAATCGCAACAAGTTAATACACACAAAGCCTTACAGGCACTTCTAGGCATGATGTGCATAACGCGGTCATCCAGCTTGCGCGGGTTAGGCTCAGAATTGCGATTCAAGTTTGCACGTAGCGGCTCAAACGAATCGCAACAAGTTAATACACACAAAGCCTTACAGGCACTTTTACGCATTATTTGCAAAACGAGGTCATCCAGCTTGCGCGGGTTAGGCTCAGAACTGCGATTCAAGTTGCACATAGTGGCTAAAGCGAATCGCAACAAGTTAATACACAAAAAGCCTTACAGGCACTTCTAGGCATGATGTGCATAACGCGGTCATCCAGCTTGCGCGGGTTAGGCTCAGAACTGCGATTCAAGTTTGCACGTAGCGCCTCAAACGAATCGCATCAAGTTAATACACACAACGCCTTAAAGGCACTTTTAGGCATGATGTGCAAAACGTGGTCATCCAGCTTGCGCGTGTTAGGCTCAGAAATGCGATTCAAGTTTGCACGTAGCGGCTCAAACGAATCGCAACAATTTAATACACACAACGCCTTACAGGCACTTTAGGCATGATGTGCAAATAGGCGTCACTCAAGCTTGCGAGGGTTAGGCACAGAACTGCGATTCAAGTTCGCACATAGCGGCTAAAGCGAATCGCAACAAGTTAATACACACAAAGCCTTAAAGGCACTTTTAGGCATGAAGGCATGATGTGCAAAACGTGGTCATCCAGCTTGCGCGGTTTAGGCTCAGAACTGCGATTCAAGTTTGCACGTAGCGCCTCAAACGAATCGCAACAAGTTAATACACACAACGCCTTAAAGGCACTTTTAGGCATGATATGCAAAACGTGGTCATCCAGCTTGCGCGGGTTAGGCTGAGAACTGCGATTCAAGTTAGCACATAGCGGCTAAAGCGAATCGCAACAAGTTAATACACACAAAGCCTTACAATCACTTTTAGGCATGATGTGAAAAACGAGGTCATCCAGCTTGCGCGGGTAGGCTGAGAACTGCGATTCAAGTTCGCACATAGCGGCTAAAGCGAATCGCAACAAGTTAATACACACAAAGCCTTACAGGAACTTCTAGGCATGATGTGCATAACGCGGTCATCCAGCTTGCGCGGGTTAGGCTCAGAACTGCGATTCAAGTTTGCACGTAGCGGCTCAAACGAATCGCAACAAGTTAATACACACAAAGCCTTAAAGGCACTTTTAGGCATGATGTGCAAAACGTGGTAATCCAGCTTGCGCGGGTTAGGCTCAGACTTGCGATTCAAGTTCGCACATAGTGGCTAAAGCGAATCGCAACAAGTTAATACACACAAAGCCTTACAGGCACTTCTAGGCATCATGTGCATAACGCGGTCATCCAGCTTGCGCGGGTTAGGCTCAGAATTGCGATTCAAGTTTGCACGTAGCGGCTCAAACGAATCGCAACAAGTTAATACACACAAAGTCTTACAGGCACTTTTACGCATTATTTGCAAAACGTGGTCATCCAGCTTGCGCGGGTTAGGCTCAGAACTGCGATTCAAGTTTGCACGTAGCGGCTCAAACGAATCGCAACAAGTTAATACACACAAAGCCTTAAAGGCACTTTTAGGCATGATGTGCAAAACGTGGTTATCCAGCTTGCGCGGGTTAGGCTCAGAACTGCGATTCAAGTTCGCACATAGTGGCTAAAGCGAATCGCAACAAGTTAATACACACAAAGCCTTACAGGCACTTCTAGGCATGATGTGCATAACGCGGTCATCCAGCTTGCGCGGGTTAGGCTCAGAATTGCGATTCAAGTTTGCACGTAGCGGCTCAAACGAATCGCAACAAGTTAATACACACAAAGCCTTACAGGCACTTTTACGCATTATTTGCAAAACGCGGTCATCCAGCTTGCGCGGGTTAGGCTCAGAACTGCGATTCAAGTTGCACATAGTGGCTAAAGCGAATCGCAACAAGTTAATACACACAAAGCCTTACAGGCACTTCTAGGCATGATGTGCATAACGCGGTCATCCAGCTTGCGCGGGTTAGGCTCAGAACTGCGATTCAAGTTTGCACGTAGCGGCTCAAACGAAGCGCCACAAGTTAATACACACAACGCCTTAAAGGCACTTTTAGGCATGATGTGCAAAACGTGGTCAACCAGCTTGCGCGGGTTAGGCTCAGAACTGCGATTCAAGTTTGCACGTAGCGGCTCAAACGAATCGCAACAAATTAATACACACAACGCCTTACAGGCACTTTTACGCATTATTTGCAAAACGCGGTCATCCAGCTTGCGCTGGTTAGGCTCTGAACTGCGACTCAAGTTTGCACGTAGCGGCTCAAACGAATCGCAACAAGTTAATACACACAACGCCTTACAGGCAATTTAGGCATGATATGCAAATAGGCGTCACTCAAGCTTGCGAGGGTTAGGCACAGAACTGCGATTCCAGTTCGCACATAGCGGCTAAAGCGAATCGCATCAAGTTAATACACACAAAGCCTTACAGGAACATTTAGGCATGATGTGAAAAACGAGGTCATCCAGATTGCGCGGGTTAGGCTGACAACTGCGATTCAAGTTCGCACATAGCGGCTAAAGCGAATCGCAACAAGTTAATACACACAAAGCCTTACAGGCACTTCTAGGCATGATGTGCATAACGCGGTCATCCAGCTTGCGCGGGTTAGGCTCAGAACTGCGATTCAAGTTTGCACGTAGCGGCTCAAACGAATCGCAACAAGTTAATACACAAAAAGCCTTACAGGCACTTCTAGGCATGATGTGCAAAACGTGGTCATCCAGCTTGCGCGGGTTAGGCTCAGAACTGCGATTCAAGTTTGCACGTAGCGGCTCAAACGAATCGCAACAAGTTAATACACACAACACCTTACAGGCACTTTTACGCATTATTTGCAAAACGCGGTCATCCAGCTTGCGCGGGTTAGGCTCAGAACTGCGATTCAAGTTCGCACATAGTGGCTAAAGCGAATTGCAACAAGTTAATATACAAAAAGCCTTACATGCACTTCTAGGCATGATGTGCATAACGCGGTCATCCAGCTTGCGCGGGTTAGGCTCAGAACTGCGATTCAAGTTTGCACGTAGCGCCTCAAACGAATCGCATCAAGTTAATACACACAACGCCTTAAAGGCACTTTTAGGCATGATGTGCAAAACGTGGTCATCCAGCTTGCGCGGGTTAGGCTCAGAAATGCGATTCAAGTTTGCACGTAGCGGCTCAAACGAATCGCAACAATTTAATACACACAACGCCTTACAGGCACTTTAGGCATGATGTGCAAATAGGCGTCACTCAAGCTTGCGAGGGTTAGGCACAGAACTGCGATTCAAGTTCGCACATAGCGGCTAAAGCGAATCGCAACAAGTTAATACACACAAAGCCTTAAAGGCACTTTTAGGCATGAAGGCATGATGTGCAAAACGTGGTCATCCAGCTTGCGCGGGTTAGGCTCAGAACTGCGATTCAAGTTTGCACGTAGCGCCTCAAACGAATCGCAACAAGTTAATACACACAACGCCTTAAAGGCACTTCTAGGCATGATGTGCAAATAGGCGTCACTCAAGCCTTCGAGGGTTAGGCACAGAACTGCGATTCAAGTTCGCACATAGCGGCTAAAGCGAATCGCAACAAGTTAATACACACAAAGCCTTACAGGCACTTCTAGGCATGATGTGCATAACGCGGTCATCCAGCTTGCGCGGGTTAGGCTTAGAACTGCGATTCAAGTTTGCACGTAGCGCCTCAAACGAATCGCATCAAGTTAATACACACAACGCCTTAAAGGCACTTTTAGGCATGATGTGCAAAACGTGGTCATCCAGCTTGCGCGGGTTAGGCTCAGAAATGCGATTCAAGTTTGCACGTAGCGGCTCAAACGAATCGCAACAATTTAATACACACAACGCCTTACAGGCACTTTAGGCATGATGTGCAAATAGGCGTCACTCAAGCTTGCGAGGGTTAGGCACAGAACTGCGATTCAAGTTCGCACATAGCGGCTAAAGCGAATCGCAACAAGTTAATACACACAAAGCCTTAAAGGCACTTTTAGGCATGAAGGCATGATGTGCAAAACGTGGTCATCCAGCTTGCGCGGGTTAGGCTCAGAACTGCGATTCAAGTTTGCACGTAGCGCCTCAAACGAATCGCAACAAGTTAATACACACAACGCCTTAAAGGCACTTTTAGGCATGATGTGCAAAACGTGGTCATCCAGCTTGCGCGGGTTAGGCTGAGAACTGCGATTCAAGTTAGCACATAGCGGCTAAAGCGAATCGCAACAAGTTAATACACACAAAGCCTTACAATCACTTTTAGGCATGATGTGAAAAACGAGGTCATCCAGCTTGCGCGGGTAGGCTGAGAACTGCGATTCAAGTTCGCACATAGCGGCTAAAGCGAATCGCAACAAGTTAATACACACAAAGCCTTACAGGCACTTCTAGGCATGATGTGCATAACGCGGTCATCCAGCTTGCGCGGGTTAGGCTCAGAACTGCGATTCAAGTTTGCACGTAGCGGCTCAAACGAAGCGCCACAAGTTAATACACACAACGCCTTAAAGGCACTTTTAGGCATGATGTGCAAAACGTGGTCATCCAGCTTGCGCGGGTTAGGCTCAGAACTGCGATTCAAGTTTGCACGTAGCGGCTCAAACGAATCGCAACAAGTTAATACACACAAAGCCTTAAAGGCACTTTTAGGCATGATGTGCAAAACGTGGTTATCCAGCTTGCCCGGGTTAGGCTCGGAACTGCGATTCAAGTTCGCACATAGTGGCTAAAGCGAATCGCAACAAGTTAATACACACAAAGCCTTACAGGCACTTCTAGGCATCATGTGCATAACGCGGTCATCCAGCTTGCGCGGGTTAGGCTCAGAATTGCGATTCAAGTTTGCACGTAGCGGCTCAAACGAATCGCAACAAGTTAATACACACAAAGTCTTACAGGCACTTTTACGCATTATTTGCAAAACGTGGTCATCCAGCTTGCGCGGGTTAGGCTCAGAACTGCGATTCAAGTTTGCACGTAGCGGCTCAAACGAAGCGCCACAAGTTAATACACACAAAGCCTTACAGGCACTTCTAGGCAGGATGTGCATAACGCGGTCATCCAGCTTGCGCGGGTTAGGCTCAGAACTGCGATTCAAGTTTGCACGTAGCGGCTCAAACGAATCGCAACAAGTTAATACACAAAAAGCCTTACAGGCACTTCTAGGCATGATGTGCAAAACGTGGTCATCCAGCTTGCGCGGGTTAGGCTCAGAACTGCGATTCAAGTTTGCACGTAGCGGCTCAAACGAATCGCAACAAGTTAATACACACAACACCTTACAGGCACTTTTACGCATTATTTGCAAAACGCGGTCATCCAGCTTGCGCGGGTTAGGCTCAGAACTGCGATTCAAGTTCGCACATAGTGGCTAAAGCGAATTGCAACAAGTTAATACACAAAAAGCCTTACATGCACTTCTAGGCATGATGTGCATAACGCGGTCATCCAGCTTGAGCGGGTTAGGCTCAGAACTGCGATTCAAGTTTGCACGTAGCGCCTCAAACGAATCGCATCAAGTTAATACACACAACGCCTTAAAGGCACTTTTAGGCATGATGTGCAAAACGTGGTCATCCAGCTTGCGCGGGTTAGGCTCAGAAATGCGATTCAAGTTTGCACGTAGCGGCTCAAACGAATCGCAACAATTTAATACACACAACGCCTTACAGGCACTTTAGGCATGATGTGCAAATAGGCGTCACTCAAGCTTGCGAGGGTTAGGCACAGAACTGCGATTCAAGTTCGCACATAGCGGCTAAAGCGAATCGCAACAAGTTAATACACACAAAGCCTTAAAGGCACTTTTAGGCATGATGTGCAAAATGTGATCATCCAGCTTGCGCGGGTTAGGCTGAGAACTGCGATTCAAGTTAGCACATAGCGGCTGAAGCGAATCGCAACAAGTTAATACACACAAAGCCTTACAATCACTTTTAGGCATGATGTGAAAAACGAGGTCATCCAGCTTGCGCGGGTAGGCTGAGAACTGCGATTCAAGTTCGCACATAGCGGCTAAAGCGAATCGCAACAAGTTAATACACACAAAGCCTTACAGGCACTTCTAGGCATGATGTGCATAACGCGGTCATCCAGCTTGCGCGGGTTAGGCTCAGAACTGCGATTCAAGTTTGCACGTAGCGGCTCAAACGAAGCGCCACAAGTTAATACACACAACGCCTTAAAGGCACTTTTAGGCATGATGTGCAAAACGTGGTCATCCAGCTTGCGCGGGTTAGGCTCAGAACTGCGATTCAAGTTTGCACGTAGCGGCTCAAACGAATCGCAACAAGTTAATACACACAAAGCCTTAAAGGCACTTTTAGGCATGATGTGCAAAAACGTGGTTATCCAGCTTGCGCGGGTTAGGCTCAGAACTGCGATTCAAGTTCGCACATAGTGGCTAAAGCGAATCGCAACAAGTTAATACACACAAAGCCTTACAGGCACTTCTAGGCATCATGTGCATAACGCGGTCATCCAGCTTGCGCGGGTTAGGCTCAGAATTGCGATTCAAGTTTGCACGTAGCGGCTCAAACGAATCGCAACAAGTTAATACACACAAAGTCTTACAGGCACTTTTACGCATTATTTGCAAAACGTGGTCATCCAGCTTGCGCGGGTTAGGCTCAGAACTGCGATTCAAGTTTGCACGTAGCGGCTCAAACGAATCGCAACAAGTTAATACACACAAAGCCTTAAAGGCACTTTTAGGCATGATGTGCAAAACGTGGTTATCCAGCTTGCGCGGGTTAGGCTCAGAACTGCGATTCAAGTTCGCACATAGTGGCTAAAGCGAATCGCAACAAGTTAATACACACAAAGCCTTACAGGCACTTCTAGGCATGATGTGCATAACGCGGTCATCCAGCTTGCGCGGGTTAGGCTCAGAACTGCGATTCAAGTTTGCACGTAGCGGCTCAAACGAAGCGCCACAAGTTAATACACACAACGCCTTAAAGGCACTTTTAGGCATGATGTGCAAAACGTGGTCAACCAGCTTGCGCGGGTTAGGCTCAGAACTGCGATTCAAGTTTGCACGTAGCGGCTCAAACGAATCGCAACAAATTAATACACACAACGCCTTACAGGCACTTTTACGCATTATTTGCAAAACGCGGTCATCCAGCTTGCGCTGGTTAGGCTCTGAACTGCGACTCAAGTTTGCACGTAGCGGCTCAAACGAATCGCAACAAGTTAATACACACAACGCCTTACAGGCAATTTAGGCATGATATGCAAATAGGCGTCACTCAAGCTTGCGAGGGTTAGGCACAGAACTGCGATTCAAGTTCGCACATAGCGGCTAAAGCGAATCGCATCAAGTTAATACACACAAAGCCTTACAGGAACATTTAGGCATGATGTGAAAAACGAGGTCATCCAGATTGCGCGGGTTAGGCTGACAACTGCGATTCAAGTTCGCACATAGCGGCTAAAGCGAATCGCAACAAGTTAATACACACAAAGCCTTACAGGCACTTCTAGGCATGATGTGCATAACGCGGTCATCCAGCTTGCGCGGGTTAGGCTCAGAACTGCGATTCAAGTTTGCACGTAGCGGCTCAAACGAATCGCAACAAGTTAATACACAAAAAGCCTTACAGGCACTTCTAGGCATGATGTGCAAAACGTGGTCATCCAGCTTGCGCGGGTTAGGCTCAGAACTGCGATTCAAGTTTGCACGTAGCGGCTCAAACGAATCGCAACAAGTTAATACACACAACACCTTACAGGCACTTTTACGCATTATTTGCAAAACGCGGTCATCCAGCTTGCGCGGGTTAGGCTCAGAACTGCGATTCAAGTTTGCACGTAGCGCCTCAAACGAATCGCATCAAGTTAATACACACAACGCCTTAAAGGCACTTTTAGGCATGATGTGCAAAACGTGGTCATCCAGCTTGCGCGGGTTAGGCTCAGAAATGCGATTCAAGTTTGCACGTAGCGGCTCAAACGAATCGCAACAATTTAATACACACAACGCCTTACAGGCACTTTAGGCATGATGTGCAAATAGGCGTCACTCAAGCTTGCGAGGGTTAGGCACAGAACTGCGATTCAAGTTCGCACATAGCGGCTAAAGCGAATCGCAACAAGTTAATACACACAAAGCCTTAAAGGCACTTTTAGGCATGAAGGCATGATGTGCAAAACGTGGTCATCCAGCTTGCGCGGGTTAGGCTCAGAACTGCGATTCAAGTTTGCACGTAGCGCCTCAAACGAATCGCAACAAGTTAATACACACAACGCCTTAAAGGCACTTTTAGGCATGATGTGCAAAACGTGATCATCCAGCTTGCGCGGGTTAGGCTGAGAACTGCGATTCAAGTTAGCACATAGCGGCTAAAGCGAATCGCAACAAGTTAATACACACAAAGCCTTACAATCACTTTTAGGCATGATGTGAAAAACGAGGTCATCCAGCTTGCGCGGGTAGGCTGAGAACTGTGATTCAAGTTCGCACATAGCGGCTAAAGCGAATCGCAACAAGTTAATACACACAAAGCCTTACAGGCACTTCTAGGCATGATGTGCATAACGCGGTCATCCAGCTTGCGCGGGTTAGGCTCAGAACTGCGATTCAAGTTTGCACGTAGCGGCTCAAACGAAGCGCCACAAGTTAATACACACAACGCCTTAAAGGCACTTTTAGGCATGATGTGCAAAACGTGGTCATCCAGCTTGCGCGGGTTAGGCTCAGAACTGCGATTCAAGTTTGCACGTAGCGGCTCAAACGAATCGCAACAAGTTAATACACACAAAGCCTTAAAGGCACTTTTAGGCATGATGTGCAAAAACGTGGTTATCCAGCTTGCGCGGGTTAGGCTCAGAACTGCGATTCAAGTTCGCACATAGTGGCTAAAGCGAATCGCAACAAGTTAATACACACAAAGCCTTACAGGCACTTCTAGGCATCATGTGCATAACGCGGTCATCCAGCTTGCGCGGGTTAGGCTCAGAATTGCGATTCAAGTTTGCACGTAGCGGCTCAAACGAATCGCAACAAGTTAATACACACAAAGTCTTACAGGCACTTTTACGCATTATTTGCAAAACGTGGTCATCCAGCTTGCGCGGGTTAGGCTCAGAACTGCGATTCAAGTTTGCACGTAGCGGCTCAAACGAATCGCAACAAGTTAATACACACAAAGCCTTAAAGGCACTTTTAGGCATGATGTGCAAAACGTGGTTATCCAGCTTGCGCGGGTTAGGCTCAGAACTGCGATTCAAGTTCGCACATAGTGGCTAAAGCGAATCGCAACAAGTTAATACACACAAAGCCTTACAGGCACTTCTAGGCATGATGTGCATAACGCGGTCATCCAGCTTGCGCGGGTTAGGCTCAGAATTGCGATTCAAGTTTGCACGTAGCGGCTCAAACGAATCGCAACAAGTTAATACACACAAAGCCTTACAGGCACTTTTACGCATTATTTGCAAAACGCGGTCATCCAGCTTGCGCGGGTTAGGCTCAGAACTGCGATTCAAGTTGCACATAGTGGCTAAAGCGAATCGCAACAAGTTAATACACACAAAGCCTTACAGGCACTTCTAGGCATGATGTGCATAAAGCGGTCATCCAGCTTGCGCGGGTTAGGCTCAGAACTGCGATTCAAGTTTGCACGTAGCGGCTCAAACGAAGCGCCACAAGTTAATACACACAACGCCTTAAAGGCACTTTTAGGCATGATGTGCAAAACGTGGTCAACCAGCTTGCGCGGGTTAGGCTCAGAACTGCGATTCAAGTTTGCACGTAGCGGCTCAAACGAATCGCAACAAATTAATACACACAACACCTTACAGGCACTTTTACGCATTATTTGCAAAACGCGGTCATCCAGCTTGCGCTGGTTAGGCTCTGAACTGCGACTCAAGTTTGCACGTAGCGGCTCAAACGAATCGCAACAAGTTAATACACACAACGCCTTACAGGCAATTTAGGCATGATATGCAAATAGGCGTCACTCAAGCTTGCGAGGGTTAGGCACAGAACTGCGATTCAAGTTCGCACATAGCGGCTAAAGCGAATCGCATCAAGTTAATACACACAAAGCCTTACAGGAACATTTAGGCATGATGTGAAAAACGAGGTCATCCAGATTGCGCGGGTTAGGCTGACAACTGCGATTCAAGTTCGCACATAGCGGCTAAAGCGAATCGCAACAAGTTAATACACACAAAGCCTTACAGGCACTTCTAGGCATGATGTGCATAACGCGGTCATCCAGCTTGCGCGGGTTAGGCTCAGAACTGCGATTCAAGTTTGCACGTAGCGGCTCAAACGAATCGCAACAAGTTAATACACAAAAAGCCTTACAGGCACTTCTAGGCATGATGTGCAAAACGTGGTCATCCAGCTTGCGCGGGTTAGGCTCAGAACTGCGATTCAAGTTTGCACGTAGCGGCTCAAACGAATCGCAACAAGTTAATACACACAACACCTTACAGGCACTTTTACGCATTATTTGCAAAACGCGGTCATCCAGCTTGCGCGGGTTAGGCTCAGAACTGCGATTCAAGTTCGCACATAGTGGCTAAAGCGAATTGCAACAAGTTAATACACAAAAAGCCTTACATGCACTTCTAGGCATGATGTGCATAACGCGGTCATCCAGCTTGCGCGGGTTAGGCTCAGAACTGCGATTCAAGTTTGCACGTAGCGCCTCAAACAAATCGCATCAAGTTAATACACACAACGCCTTAAAGGCACTTTTAGGCATGATGTGCAAAACGTGGTCATCCAGCTTGCGCGGGTTAGGCTCAGAAATGCGATTCAAGTTTGCACGTAGCGGCTCAAACGAATCGCAACAATTTAATACACACAACGCCTTACAGGCACTTTAGGCATGATGTGCAAATAGGCGTCACTCAAGCTTGCGAGGGTTAGGCACAGAACTGCGATTCAAGTTCGCACATAGCGGCTAAAGCGAATCGCAACAAGTTAATACACACAAAGCCTTAAAGGCACTTTTAGGCATGAAGGCATGATGTGCAAAACGTGGTCATCCAGCTTGCGCGGGTTAGGCTCAGAACTGCGATTCAAGTTTGCACGTAGCGCCTCAAACGAATCGCAACAAGTTAATACACACAACGCCTTAAAGGCACTTTTAGGCATGATGTGCAAAACGTGGTCATCCAGCTTGCGCGGGTTAGGCTGAGAACTGCGATTCAAGTTAGCACATAGCGGCTAAAGCGAATCGCAACAAGTTAATACGCACAAAGCCTTACAATCACTTTTAGGCATGATGTGAAAAACGAGGTCATCCAGCTTGCGCGGGTAGGCTGAGAACTGCGATTCAAGTTCGCACATAGCGGCTAAAGCGAATCGCAACAAGTTAATACACACAAAGCCTTACAGGCACTTCTAGGCATGATGTGCATAACGCGGTCATCCAGCTTGCGCGGGTTAGGCTCAGAACTGCGATTCAAGTTTGCACGTAGCGGCTCAAACGAAGCGCCACAAGTTAATACACACAACGCCTTAAAGGCACTTTTAGGCATGATGTGCAAAACGTGGTCATCCAGCTTGCGCGGGTTAGGCTCAGAACTGCGATTCAAGTTTGCACGTAGCGGCTCAAACGAATCGCAACAAGTTAATACACACAAAGCCTTAAAGGCACTTTTAGGCATGATGTGCAAAACGTGGTTATCCAGCTTGCGCGGGTTAGGCTCAGAACTGCGATTCAAGTTCGCACATAGTGGCTAAAGCGAATCGCAACAAGTTAATACACACAAAGCCTTACAGGCACTTCTAGGCATCATGTGCATAACGCGGTCATCCAGCTTGCGCGGGTTAGGCTCAGAATTGCGATTCAAGTTTGCACGTAGCGGCTCAAACGAATCGCAACAAGTTAATACACACAAAGTCTTACAGGCACTTTTACGCATTATTTGCAAAACGTGGTCATCCAGCTTGCGCGGGTTAGGCTCAGAACTGCGATTCAAGTTTGCACGTAGCGGCTCAAACGAATCGCAACAAGTTAATACACACAAAGCCTTAAAGGCACTTTTAGGCATGATGTGAAAAACGAGGTCATCCAGCTTGCGCGGGTAAGGCTGAGAAAAGCGATTCAAGTTTGCACGTAGCGGCTCAAACGAATCGCAACAAATTAATACACACAACGCCTTACAGGCACTTTTACGCATTATTTGCAAAACGCGGTCATCCAGCTTGCGCTGGTTAGGCTCTGAACTGCGACTCAAGTTTGCACGTAGCGGCTCAAACGAATCGCAACAAGTTAATACACACAACGCCTTACAGGCAATTTAGGCATGATATGCAAATAGGCGTCACTCAAGCTTGCGAGGGTTAGGCACAGAACTGCGATTCAAGTTCGCACATAGCGGCTAAAGCGAATCGCATCAAGTTAATACACACAAAGCCTTACAGGAACTTTTAGGCATGATGTGAAAAACGAGGTCATCCAGTTTGCGCGGGTTAGGCTGACAACTGCGATTCAAGTTCGCACATAGCGGCTAAAGCGAATCGCAACAAGTTAATACACACAAAGCCTTACAGGCACTTCTAGGCATGATGTGCATAACGCGGTCATCCAGCTTGCGCGGGTTTTGCTCAGAACTGCGATTCAAGTTTGCACGTAGCGGCTCAAGCGAATCGCAACAAGTTAATACACACAACGCCTTAAAGGCACTTTTAGGCATGATGTGCAAAACGTGGTCATCCAGCTTGCGCGGGTTAGGCTGAGAACTGCGATTCAAGTTCGCACATAGCGGCTAAAGCGAATCGCAACAAGTTAATACACACAAAGCCTTACAGGCACTTTTAGGCATGATGTGAAAAACGAGGTCATCCAGCTTGCGCGGGTAAGGCTGAGAAAAGCGATTCAAGTTCGCACATAGCGGCAAAAGCGAATCGCAACAAGTTAATACACACAAAGCCTTACAGGCACTTCTAGGCATGGTGTGCATAACGCTGTCATCCAGCTTGCGCGGGTTAGGCTCAGAACTGCGATTCAAGTTTGCACGTAGCGGCTCAAACGAATCGCAACAAGTTAATACACACAATGCCTTAAAGGCACTTTTAGGCATGATGTGCAAAACGTGGTCATCCAGCTTGAGCGGGTTAGGCTCAGAACTGCGATTCAAGTTCGCACATAGCGGCTAAAGCGAATCGCAACAAGTTAATACACACAAAGCCTTACAGGCACTTCTAGGCATGATGTGCATAACGCGGTCATCCAGCTTGCGCGGGTTAGGCTCAGAACTGCGATTCAAGTTTGCACGTAGCGGCTCAAACGAATCGCAACAAGTTAATACACACAATGCCTTACAGGCACTTTTACGCATTACTTGCAAAACGCGGTCATCCAGCTTGCGCGGGTTAGGCTCAGAACTGCGATTCAAGTTCGAACATAGTGGCTAAAGCGAATCGCAACAAGTTAATACACAAAAAGCCTTACAGGCACTTCTAGGCATGATGTGCATAACGCGGTCATCCAGCTTGCGCGGGTTAGGCTCAGAACTGCGATTCAAGTTCGCACATAGTGGCTAAATCGAATCGCAACAAGTTAATACACAAAAAGCCTTACAGGCACTTCTAGGCATGATGTGCAAAACGTTGTCATCCAGCTTGCGCGGGTTAGGCTCAGAAATGCGATTCAAGTTTGCACGTAGCGGCTCAAACGAATCGCAACAATTTAATACACACAACGCCTTACAGGCACTTTAGGCATGATGTGCAAATAGGCGTCACTCAAGCTTGCGAGGGTTAGGCACAGAACTGCGATTCAAGTTCGCACATAGCGGCTAAAGCGAATCGCAACAAGTTAATACACACAAAGCCTTAAAGGCACTTTTAGGCATGAAGGCATGATGTGCAAAACGTGGTCATCCAGCTTGCGCGGGTTAGGCTCAGAACTGCGATTCAAGTTTGCACGTAGCGCCTCAAACGAATCGCAACAAGTTAATACACACAACGCCTTAAAGGCACTTTTAGGCATGATGTGCAAAACGTGGTCATCCAGCTTGCGCGGGTTAGGCTGAGAACTGCGATTCAAGTTAGCACATAGCGGCTAAAGAGAATCGCAACAAGTTAATACACACAAAGCCTTACAATCACTTTTAGGCATGATGTGAAAAACGAGGTCATCCAGCTTGCGCGGGTAGGCTGAGAACTGCGATTCAAGTTCGCACATAGCGGCTAAAGCGAATCGCAACAAGTTAATACACACAAAGCCTTACAGGCACTTCTAGGCATGATGTGCATAACGCGGTCATCCAGCTTGCGCGGGTTAGGCTCAGAACTGCGATTCAAGTTTGCACGTAGCGGCTCAAACGAAGCGCCACAAGTTAATACACACAACGCCTTAAAGGCACTTTTAGGCATGATGTGCAAAACGTGGTCATCCAGCTTGCGCGGGTTAGGCTCAGAACTGCGATTCAAGTTTGCACGTAGCGGCTCAAACGAATCGCAACAAGTTAATACACACAAAGCCTTAAAGGCACTTTTAGGCATGATGTGCAAAACGTGGTTATCCAGCTTGCGCGGGTTAGGCTCAGAACTGCGATTCAAGTTCGCACATAGTGGCTAAAGCGAATCGCAACAAGTTAATACACACAAAGCCTTACAGGCACTTCTAGGCATCATGTGCATAACGCGGTCATCCAGCTTGCGCGGGTTAGGCTCAGAATTGCGATTCAAGTTTGCACGTAGCGGCTCAAACGAATCGCAACAAGTTAATACACACAAAGTCTTACAGGCACTTTTACGCATTTGCAAAACGTGGTCATCCAGCTTGCGCTGGTTAGGCTCAGAACTGCGATTCAAGTTTGCACGTAGCGGCTCAAACGAATCGCAACAAGTTAATACACACAAAGCCTTAAAGGCACTTTTAGGCATGATGTGCAAAACGTGGTTATCCAGCTTGCGCGGGTTAGGCTCAGAACTGCGATTCAAGTTCGCACATAGTGGCTAAAGCGAATCGCAACAAGTTAATACACACAAAGCCTTACAGGCACTTCTAGGCATGATGTGCATAACGCGGTCATCCAGCTTGCGCGGGTTAGGCTCAGAATTGCGATTCAAGTTTGCACGTAGCGGCTCAAACGAATCGCAACAAGTTAATACACACAAAGCCTTACAGGCACTTTTACGCATTATTTGCAAAACGCGGTCATCCAGCTTGCGCGGGTTAGGCTCAGAACTGCGATTCAAGTTGCACATAGTGGCTAAAGCGAATCGCAACAAGTTAATACACACAAAGCCTTACAGGCACTTCTAGGCATGATGTGCATAACGCGGTCAACCAGCTTGCGCGGGTTAGGCTCAGAACTGCGATTCAAGTTTGCACGTAGCGGCTCAAACGAATCGCAACAAATTAATACACACAACGCCTTACAGGCACTTTTACGCATTATTTGCAAAACGCGGTCATCCAGCTTGCGCGGGTTAGGCTCAGAACTGCGATTCAAGTTTGCACGTAGCGGCTCAAACGAAGCGCCACAAGTTAATACACACAACGCCTTAAAGGCACTTTTAGGCATGATGTGCAAAACGTGGTCAACCAGCTTGCGCGGGTTAGGCTCAGAACTGCGATTCAAGTTTGCACGTAGCGGCTCAAACGAATCGCAACAAATTAATACACACAACGCCTTACAGGCACTTTTACGCATTATTTGCAAAACGCGGTCATCCAGCTTGCGCTGGTTAGGCTCTGAACTGCGACTCAAGTTTGCACGTAGCGGCTCAAACGAATCGCAACAAGTTAATACACACAACGCCTTACAGGCAATTTAGGCATTATATGCAAATAGGCGTCACTCAAGCTTGCGAGGGTTAGGCACAGAACTGCGATTCAAGTTCGCACATAGCGGCTAAAGCGAATCGCATCAAGTTAATACACACAAAGCCTTACAGGAACATTTAGGCATGATGTGAAAAACGAGGTCATCCAGATTGCGCGGGTTAGGCTGACAACTGCGATTCAAGTTCGCACATAGCGGCTAAAGCGAATGGCAACAAGTTAATACACACAAAGCCTTACAGGCACTTCTAGGCATGATGTGCATAACGCGGTCATCCAGCTTGCGCGGGTTAGGCTCAGAACTGCGATTCAAGTTTGCACGTAGCGGCTCAAACGAATCGCAACAAGTTAATACACAAAAAGCCTTACAGGCACTTCTAGGCATGATGTGCAAAACGTGGTCATCCAGCTTGCGCGGGTTAGGCTCAGAACTGCGATTCAAGTTTGCACGTAGCGGCTCAAACGAATCGCAACAAGTTAATACACACAACACCTTACAGGCACTTTTACGCATTATTTGCAAAACGCGGTCATCCAGCTTGCGCGGGTTAGGCTCAGAACTGCGATTCAAGTTCGCACATAGTGGCTAAAGCGAATTGCAACAAGTTAATACACAAAAAGCCTTACATGCACTTCTAGGCATGATGTGCATAACGCGGTCATCCAGCTTGCGCGGGTTAGGCTCAGAACTGCGATTCAAGTTTGCACGTAGCGCCTCAAACAAATCGCATCAAGTTAATACACACAACGCCTTAAAGGCACTTTTAGGCATGATGTGCAAAACGTGGTCATCCAGCTTGCGCGGGTTAGGCTCAGAAATGCGATTCAAGTTTGCACGTAGCGGCTCAAACGAATCGCAACAATTTAATACACACAACGCCTTACAGGCACTTTAGGCATGATGTGCAAATAGGCGTCACTCAAGCTTGCGAGGGTTAGGCACAGAACTGCGATTCAAGTTCGCACATAGCGGCTAAAGCGAATCGCAACAAGTTAATACACACAAAGCCTTAAAGGCACTTTTAGGCATGAAGGCATGATGTGCAAAACGTGGTCATCCAGCTTGCGCGGGTTAGGCTCAGAACTGCGATTCAAGTTTGCACGTAGCGCCTCAAACGAATCGCAACAAGTTAATACACACAACGCCTTAAAGGCACTTTTAGGCATGATGTGCAAAACGTGGTCATCCAGCTTGCGCGGGTTAGGCTGAGAACTGCGATTCAAGTTAGCACATAGCGGCTAAAGCGAATCGCAACAAGTTAATACGCACAAAGCCTTACAATCACTTTTAGGCATGATGTGAAAAACGAGGTCATCCAGCTTGCGCGGGTAGGCTGAGAACTGCGATTCAAGTTCGCACATAGCGGCTAAAGCGAATCGCAACAAGTTAATACACACAAAGCCTTACAGGCACTTCTAGGCATGATGTGCATAACGCGGTCATCCAGCTTGCGCGGGTTAGGCTCAGAACTGCGATTCAAGTTTGCACGTAGCGGCTCAAACGAAGCGCCACAAGTTAATACACACAACGCCTTAAAGGCACTTTTAGGCATGATGTGCAAAACGTGGTCATCCAGCTTGCGCGGGTTAGGCTCAGAACTGCGATTCAAGTTTGCACGTAGCGGCTCAAACGAATCGCAACAAGTTAATACACACAAAGCCTTAAAGGCACTTTTAGGCATGATGTGCAAAACGTGGTTATCCAGCTTGCGCGGGTTAGGCTCAGAACTGCGATTCAAGTTCGCACATAGTGGCTAAAGCGAATCGCAACAAGTTAATACACACAAAGCCTTACAGGCACTTCTAGGCATCATGTGCATAACGCGGTCATCCAGCTTGCGCGGGTTAGGCTCAGAATTGCGATTCAAGTTTGCACGTAGCGGCTCAAACGAATCGCAACAAGTTAATACACACAAAGTCTTACAGGCACTTTTACGCATTATTTGCAAAACGTGGTCATCCAGCTTGCGCGGGTTAGGCTCAGAACTGCGATTCAAGTTTGCACGTAGCGGCTCAAACGAATCGCAACAAGTTAATACACACAAAGCCTTAAAGGCACTTTTAGGCATGATGTGAAAAACGAGGTCATCCAGCTTGCGCGGGTAAGGCTGAGAAAAGCGATTCAAGTTTGCACGTAGCGGCTCAAACGAATCGCAACAAATTAATACACACAACGCCTTACAGGCACTTTTACGCATTATTTGCAAAACGCGGTCATCCAGCTTGCGCTGGTTAGGCTCTGAACTGCGACTCAAGTTTGCACGTAGCGGCTCAAACGAATCGCAACAAGTTAATACACACAACGCCTTACAGGCAATTTAGGCATGATATGCAAATAGGCGTCACTCAAGCTTGCGAGGGTTAGGCACAGAACTGCGATTCAAGTTCGCACATAGCGGCTAAAGCGAATCGCATCAAGTTAATACACACAAAGCCTTACAGGAACTTTTAGGCATGATGTGAAAAACGAGGTCATCCAGTTTGCGCGGGTTAGGCTGACAACTGCGATTCAAGTTCGCACATAGCGGCTAAAGCGAATCGCAACAAGTTAATACACACAAAGCCTTACAGGCACTTCTAGGCATGATGTGCATAACGCGGTCATCCAGCTTGCGCGGGTTTTGCTCAGAACTGCGATTCAAGTTTGCACGTAGCGGCTCAAGCGAATCGCAACAAGTTAATACACACAACGCCTTAAAGGCACTTTTAGGCATGATGTGCAAAACGTGGTCATCCAGCTTGCGCGGGTTAGGCTGAGAACTGCGATTCAAGTTCGCACATAGCGGCTAAAGCGAATCGCAACAAGTTAATACACACAAAGCCTTACAGGCACTTTTAGGCATGATGTGAAAAACGAGGTCATCCAGCTTGCGCGGGTAAGGCTGAGAAAAGCGATTCAAGTTCGCACATAGCGGCAAAAGCGAATCGCAACAAGTTAATACACACAAAGCCTTACAGGCACTTCTAGGCATGGTGTGCATAACGCTGTCATCCAGCTTGCGCGGGTTAGGCTCAGAACTGCGATTCAAGTTTGCACGTAGCGGCTCAAACGAATCGCAACAAGTTAATACACACAATGCCTTAAAGGCACTTTTAGGCATGATGTGCAAAACGTGGTCATCCAGCTTGAGCGGGTTAGGCTCAGAACTGCGATTCAAGTTCGCACATAGCGGCTAAAGCGAATCGCAACAAGTTAATACACACAAAGCCTTACAGGCACTTCTAGGCATGATGTGCATAACGCGGTCATCCAGCTTGCGCGGGTTAGGCTCAGAACTGCGATTCAAGTTTGCACGTAGCGGCTCAAACGAATCGCAACAAGTTAATACACACAATGCCTTACAGGCACTTTTACGCATTACTTGCAAAACGCGGTCATCCAGCTTGCGCGGGTTAGGCTCAGAACTGCGATTCAAGTTCGAACATAGTGGCTAAAGCGAATCGCAACAAGTTAATACACAAAAAGCCTTACAGGCACTTCTAGGCATGATGTGCATAACGCGGTCATCCAGCTTGCGCGGGTTAGGCTCAGAACTGCGATTCAAGTTCGCACATAGTGGCTAAATCGAATCGCAACAAGTTAATACACAAAAAGCCTTACAGGCACTTCTAGGCATGATGTGCAAAACGTTGTCATCCAGCTTGCGCGGGTTAGGCTCAGAAATGCGATTCAAGTTTGCACGTAGCGGCTCAAACGAATCGCAACAATTTAATACACACAACGCCTTACAGGCACTTTAGGCATGATGTGCAAATAGGCGTCACTCAAGCTTGCGAGGGTTAGGCACAGAACTGCGATTCAAGTTCGCACATAGCGGCTAAAGCGAATCGCAACAAGTTCATACACACAAAGCCTTAAAGGCACTTTTAGGCATGAAGGCATGATGTGCAAAACGTGGTCATCCAGCTTGCGCGGGTTAGGCTCAGAACTGCGATTCAAGTTTGCACGTAGCGCCTCAAACGAATCGCAACAAGTTAATACACACAACCCCTTAAAGGCACTTTTAGGCATGATGTGCAAAACGTGGTCATCCAGCTTGCGCGGGTTAGGCTGAGAACTGCGATTCAAGTTAGCACATAGCGGCTAAAGCGAATCGCAACAAGTTAATACACACAAAGCCTTACAATCACTTTTAGGCATGATGTGAAAAACGAGGTCATCCAGCTTGCGCGGGTAGGCTGAGAACTGCGATTCAAGTTCGCACATAGCGGCTAAAGCGAATCGCAACAAGTTAATACACACAAAGCCTTACAGGCACTTCTAGGCATGATGTGCATAACGCGGTCATCCAGCTTGCGCGGGTTAGGCTCAGAACTGCGATTCAAGTTTGCACGTAGCGGCTCAAACGAAGCGCCACAAGTTAATACACACAACGCCTTAAAGGCACTTTTAGGCATGATGTGCAAAACGTGGTCATCCAGCTTGCGCGGGTTAGGCTCAGAACTGCGATTCAAGTTTGCACGTAGCGGCTCAAACGAATCGCAACAAGTTAATACACACAAAGCCTTAAAGGCACTTTTAGGCATGATGTGCAAAACGTGGTTATCCAGCTTGCGCGGGTTAGGCTCAGAACTGCGATTCAAGTTCGCACATAGTGGCTAAAGCGAATCGCAACAAGTTAATACACACAAAGCCTTACAGGCACTTCTAGGCATCATGTGCATAACGCGGTCATCCAGCTTGCGCGGGTTAGGCTCAGAATTGCGATTCAAGTTTGCACGTAGCGGCTCAAACGAATCGCAACAAGTTAATACACACAAAGTCTTACAGGCACTTTTACGCATTATTTGCAAAACGTGGTCATCCAGCTTGCGCTGGTTAGGCTCAGAACTGCGATTCAAGTTTGCACGTAGCGGCTCAAACGAATCGCAACAAGTTAATACACACAAAGCCTTAAAGGCACTTTTAGGCATGATGTGCAAAACGTGGTTATCCAGCTTGCGCGGGTTAGGCTCAGAACTGCGATTCAAGTTCGCACATAGTGGCTAAAGCGAATCGCAACAAGTTAATACACACAAAGCCTTACAGGCACTTCTAGGCATGATGTGCATAACGCGGTCATCCAGCTTGCGCGGGTTAGGCTCAGAATTGCGATTCAAGTTTGCACGTAGCGGCTCAAACGAATCGCAACAAGTTAATACACACAAAGCCTTACAGGCACTTTTACGCATTATTTGCAAAACGCGGTCATCCAGCTTGCGCGGGTTAGGCTCAGAACTGCGATTCAAGTTGCACATAGTGGCTAAAGCGAATCGCAACAAGTTAATACACACAAAGCCTTACAGGCACTTCTAGGCATGATGTGCATAACGCGGTCAACCAGCTTGCGCGGGTTAGGCTCAGAACTGCGATTCAAGTTTGCACGTAGCGGCTCAAACGAATCGCAACAAATTAATACACACAACGCCTTACAGGCACTTTTACGCATTATTTGCAAAACGCGGTCATCCAGCTTGCGCGGGTTAGGCTCAGAACTGCGATTCAAGTTTGCACGTAGCGGCTCAAACGAAGTGCCACAAGTTAATACACACAATGCCTTAAAGGCACTTTTAGGCATGATGTGCAAAACGTGGTCAACCAGCTTGCGCGGGTTAGGCTCAGAACTGCGATTCAAGTTTGCACGTAGCGGCTCAAACGAATCGCAACAAATTAATACACACAACGCCTTACAGGCACTTTTACGCATTATTTGCAAAACGCGGTCATCCAGCTTGCGCTGGTTAGGCTCTGAACTGCGACTCAAGTTTGCACGTAGCGGCTCAAACGAATCGCAACAAGTTAATACACACAACGCCTTACAGGCAATTTAGGCATTATATGCAAATAGGCGTCACTCAAGCTTGCGAGGGTTAGGCACAGAACTGCGATTCAAGTTCGCACATAGCGGCTAAAGCGAATCGCATCAAGTTAATACACACAAAGCCTTACAGGAACATTTAGGCATGATGTGAAAAACGAGGTCATCCAGCTTGCGCGGGTTAGGCTCAGAACTGCGATTCAAGTTTGCACGTAGCGGCTCAAACGAATCGCAACAAGTTAATACACAAAAAGCCTTACAGGCACTTCTAGGCATGATGTGCAAAACGTGGTCATCCAGCTTGCGCGGGTTAGGCTCAGAACTGCGATTCAAGTTTGCACGTAGCGGCTCAAACGAATCGCAACAAGTTAATACACACAACACCTTACAGGCACTTTTACGCATTATTTGCAAAACGCGGTCATCCAGCTTGCGCGGGTTAGGCTCAGAACTGCGATTCAAGTTCGCACATAGTGGCTAAAGCGAATTGCAACAAGTTAATACACACAAAGCCTTAAAGGCACTTTTAGGCATGAAGGCATGATGTGCAAAACGTGGTCATCCAGCTTGCGCGGGTTAGGCTCAGAACTGCGATTCAAGTTTGCACGTAGCGCCTCAAACGAATCGCAACAAGTTAATACACACAACGCCTTAAAGGCACTTTTAGGCATGATGTGCAAAACGTGGTCATCCAGCTTGCGCGGGTTAGGCTGAGAACTGCGATTCAAGTTAGCACATAGCGGCTAAAGCGAATCGCAACAAGTTAATACACACAAAGCCTTACAATCACTTTTAGGCATGATGTGAAAAACGAGGTCATCCAGCTTGCGCGGGTAGGCTGAGAACTGCGATTCAAGTTCGCACATAGCGGCTAAAGCGAATCGCAACAAGTTAATACACACAAAGCCTTACAGGCACTTCTAGGCATGATGTGCATAACGCGGTCATCCAGCTTGCGCGGGTTAGGCTCAGAACTGCGATTCAAGTTTGCACGTAGCGGCTCAAACGAATCGCAACAAGTTAATACACACAACGCCTTAGAGGCACTTTTAGGCATGATGTGCAAAACGTGGTCATCCAGCTTGCGCGGATTAGGCTCAGAACTGCGATTCAAGTTTGCACGTAGCGGCTCAAACGAATCGCAACAAGTTAATACACACAAAGCCTTAAAGGCACTTTTAGGCATGATGTGCAAAACGTGGTTATCCAGCTTGCGCGGGTTAGGCTCAGAACTGCGATTCAAGTTCGCACATAGTGGCTAAAGCGAATCGCAACAAGTTAATACACACAAAGCCTTACAGGCACTTCTAGGCATGATGTGCATAACGCGGTCATCCAGCTTGCGCGGGTTAGGCTCAGAATTGCGATTCAAGTTTGCACGTAGCGGCTCAAACGAATCGCAACAAGTTAATACACACAAAGCCTTACAGGCACTTTTACGCATTATTTGCAAAACGCGGTCATCCAGCTTGCGCGGGTTAGGCTCAGAAATGCGATTCAAGTTGCACATAGTGGCTAAAGCGAATCGCAACAAGTTAATACACAAAAAGCCTTACAGGCACTTCTAGGCATGATGTGCAAATAGGCGTCACTCAAGCTTGCGAGGGTTAGGCACAGAACTGCGATTCAAGTTCGCACATAGCGGCTAAAGCGAATCGCAACAAGTTAATACACACAAAGCCTTACAGGCACTTTTAGGCATGATGTGAAAAACGAGGTCATCCAGCTTGCGCGGGTAAGGCTGAGAAAAGCGATTCAAGTTCGCACATAGCGGCAAAAGCGAATCGCAACAAGTTAATACACACAAAGCCTTACAGGCACTTCTAGGCATGGTGTGCATAACGCTGTCATCCAGCTTGCGCGGGTTAGGCTCAGAACTGCGATTCAAGTTTGCACGTAGCGGCTCAAACGAATCGCAACAAGTTAATACACACAATGCCTTAAAGGCACTTTTAGGCATGATGTGCAAAACGTTGTCATCCAGCTTGAGCGGGTTAGGCTCAGAACTGCGATTCAAGTTCGCACATAGCGGCTAAAGCGAATCGCAACAAGTTAATACACACAAAGCCTTACAGGCACTTCTAGGCATGATGTGCATAACGCGGTCATCCAGCTTGCGCGGGTTAGGCTCAGAACTGCGATTCAAGTTTGCACGTAGCGGCTCAAACGAATCGCAACAAGTTAATACACACAACGCCTTACAGGCACTTTTACGCATTACTTGCAAAACGCGGTCATCCAGCTTGCGCGGGTTAGGCTCAGAACTGCGATTCAAGTTCGCACATAGTGGCTAAAGCGAATCGCAACAAGTTAATACACAAAAAGCCTTACAGGCACTTCTAGGCATGATGTGCATAACGCGGTCATCCAGCTTGCGCGGGTTAGGCTCAGAACTGCGATTCAAGTTCGCACATAGTGGCTAAATCGAATCGCAACAAGTTAATACACAAAAAGCCTTACAGGCACTTCTAGGCATGATGTGCAAAACGTTGTCATTCAGCTTGCGCGGGTTAGGCTCAGAAATGCGATTCAAGTTTGCACGTAGCGGCTCAAACGAATCGCAACAATTTAATACACACAACGCCTTACAGGCACTTTAGGCATGATGTGCAAATAGGCGTCACTCAAGCTTGCGAGGGTTAGGCACAGAACTGCGATTCAAGTTCGCACATAGCGGCTAAAGCGAATCGCAACAAGTTAATACACACAAAGCCTTAAAGGCACTTTTAGGCATGAAGGCATGATGTGCATAACGCGGTCAACCAGCTTGCGCGGGTTAGGCTCAGAACTGCGATTCAAGTTTGCACGTAGCGGCTCAAACGAATCGCAACAAATTAATACACACAACGCCTTACAGGCACTTTTAGGCATGATGTGCAAAACGTGGTCAACCAGCTTGCGCGGGTTAGGCTCAGAACTGCGATTCAAGTTTGCACGTAGCGGCTCAAACGAATCGCAACAAATTAATACACACAACGCCTTACAGGCACTTTTACGCATTATTTGCAAAACGCGGTCATCCAGCTTGCGCTGGTTAGGCTCTGAACTGCGACTCAAGTTTGCACGTAGCGGCTCAAACGAATCGCAACAAGTTAATACACACAACGCCTTACAGGCAATTTAGGCATGATATGCAAATAGGCGTCACTCAAGCTTGCGAGGGTTAGGCACAGAACGGCGATTCAAGTTCGCACATAGCGGCTAAAGCGAATCGCATCAAGTTAATACACACAAAGCCTTACAGGAACATTTAGGCATGATGTGAAAAACGAGGTCATCCAGATTGCGCGGGTTAGGCTGACAACTGCGATTCAAGTTCGCACATAGCGGCTAAAGCGAATGGCAACAAGTTAATACACACAAAGCCTTACAGGCACTTCTAGGCATGATGTGCATAACGCGGTCATCCAGCTTGCGCGGGTTAGGCTCAGAACTGCGATTCAAGTTTGCACGTAGCGGCTCAAACGAATCGCAACAAGTTAATACACAAAAAGCCTTACAGGCACTTCTAGGCATGATGTGCAAAACGTGGTCATCCAGCTTGCGCGGGTTAGGCTCAGAACTGCGATTCAAGTTTGCACGTAGCGGCTCAAACGAATCGCAACAAGTTAATACACACAACACCTTACAGGCACTTTTACGCATTATTTGCAAAACGCGGTCATCCAGCTTGCGCGGGTTAGGCTCAGAACTGCGATTCAAGTTCGCACATAGTGGCTAAAGCGAATTGCAACAAGTTAATACACAAAAAGCCTTACATGCACTTCTAGGCATGATGTGCATAACGCGGTCATCCAGCTTGCGCGGGTTAGGCTCAGAACTGCGATTCAAGTTTGCACGTAGCGCCTCAAACGAATCGCATCAAGTTAATACACACAACGCCTTAAAGGCACTTTTAGGCATGATGTGCAAAACGTGGTCATCCAGCTTGCGCGGGTTACGCTCAGAAATGCGATTCAAGTTTGCACGTAGCGGCTCAAACGAATCGCAACAATTTAATACACACAACGCCTTACAGGCACTTTAGGCATGATGTGCAAATAGGCGTCACTCAAGCTTGCGAGGGTTAGGCACAGAACTGCGATTCAAGTTCGCACATAGCGGCTAAAGCGAATCGCAACAAGTTAATACACACAAAGCCTTAAAGGCACTTTTAGGCATGAAGGCATGAGGTGCAAAACGTGGTCATCCAGCTTGCGCGGGTTAGGCTCAGAACTGCGATTCAAGTTTGCACGTAGCGCCTCAAACGAATCGCAACAAGTTAATACACACAACGCCTTAAAGGCACTTTTAGGCATGATGTGCAAAACGTGGTCATCCAGCTTGCGCGGGTTAGGCTGAGAACTGCGATTCAAGTTAGCACGTAGCGGCTAAAGCGAATCGCAACAAGTTAATACACACAAAGCCTTACAATCACTTTTAGGCATGATGTGAAAAACGAGGTCATCCAGCTTGCGCGGGTAGGCTGAGAACTGCGATTCAAGTTCGCACGTAGCGGCTCAAACGAATCGCAACAAGTTAATACACACAAAGCCTTACAGGCACTTTTACGCATTATTTGCAAAACGCGGTCATCCAGCTTGCGCGGGTTAGGCTCAGAAATGCGATTCAAGTTGCACATAGTGGCTAAAGCGAATCGCAACAAGTTAATACACAAAAAGCCTTACAGGCACTTCTAGGCATGATGTGCAAATAGGCGTCACTCAAGCTTGCGAGGGTTAGGCACAGAACTGCGATTCAAGTTCGCACATAGCGGCTAAAGCGAATCGCAACAAGTTAATACACACAAAGCCTTACAGGCACTTTTAGGCATGATGTGAAAAACGAGGTCATCCAGCTTGCGCGGGTAAGGCTGAGAAAAGCGATTCAAGTTCGCACATAGCGGCAAAAGCGAATCGCAACAAGTTAATACACACAAAGCCTTACAGGCACTTCTAGGCATGGTGTGCATAACGCTGTCATCCAGCTTGCGCGGGTTAGGCTCAGAACTGCGATTCAAGTTTGCACGTAGCGGCTCAAACGAATCGCAACAAGTTAATACACACAATGCCTTAAAGGCACTTTTAGGCATGATGTGCAAAACGTTGTCATCCAGCTTGAGCGGGTTAGGCTCAGAACTGCGATTCAAGTTCGCACATAGCGGCTAAAGCGAATCGCAACAAGTTAATACACACAAAGCCTTACAGGCACTTCTAGGCATGATGTGCATAACGCGGTCATCCAGCTTGCGCGGGTTAGGCTCAGAACTGCGATTCAAGTTTGCACGTAGCGGCTCAAACGAATCGCAACAAGTTAATACACACAACGCCTTACAGGCACTTTTACGCATTACTTGCAAAACGCGGTCATCCAGCTTGCGCGGGTTAGGCTCAGAACTGCGATTCAAGTTCGCACATAGTGGCTAAAGCGAATCGCAACAAGTTAATACACAAAAAGCCTTACAGGCACTTCTAGGCATGATGTGCATAACGCGGTCATCCAGCTTGCGCGGGTTAGGCTCAGAACTGCGATTCAAGTTCGCACATAGTGGCTAAATCGAATCGCAACAAGTTAATACACAAAAAGCCTTACAGGCGCTTCTAGGCATGATGTGCAAAACGTTGTCATTCAGCTTGCGCGGGTTAGGCTCAGAAATGCGATTCAAGTTTGCACGTAGCGGCTCAAACGAATCGCAACAATTTAATACACACAACGCCTTACAGGCACTTTAGGCATGATGTGCAAATAGGCGTCACTCAAGCTTGCGAGGGTTAGGCACAGAACTGCGATTCAAGTTCGCACATAGCGGCTAAAGCGAATCGCAACAAGTTAATACACACAAAGCCTTAAAGGCACTTTTAGGCATGAAGGCATGATGTGCATAACGCGGTCAACCAGCTTGCGCGGGTTAGGCTCAGAACTGCGATTCAAGTTTGCACGTAGCGGCTCAAACGAATCGCAACAAATTAATACACACAACGCCTTACAGGCACTTTTAGGCATGATGTGCAAAACGTGGTCAACCAGCTTGCGCGGGTTAGGCTCAGAACTGCGATTCAAGTTTGCACGTAGCGGCTCAAACGAATCGCAACAAATTAATACACACAACGCCTTACAGGCACTTTTACGCATTATTTGCAAAACGCGGTCATCCAGCTTGCGCTGGTTAGGCTCTGAACTGCGACTCAAGTTTGCACGTAGCGGCTCAAACGAATCGCAACAAGTTAATACACACAACGCCTTACAGGCAATTTAGGCATGATATGCAAATAGGCGTCACTCAAGCTTGCGAGGGTTAGGCACAGAACTGCGATTCAAGTTCGCACATAGTGGCTAAAGCGAATCGCAACAAGTTAATACACACAAAGCCTTACAGGCACTTCTAGGCATGATGTGCATAACGCGGTCATCCAGCTTGCGCGGGTTAGGCTCAGAACTGCGATTCAAGTTTGCACGTAGCGGCTCAAACGAAGCGCCACAAGTTAATACACACAACGCCTTAAAGGCACTTTTAGGCATGATGTGCAAAACGTGGTCAACCAGCTTGCGCGGGTTAGGCTCAGAACTGCGATTCAAGTTTGCACGTAGCGGCTCAAACGAATCGCAACAAATTAATACACACAACGCCTTACAGGCACTTTTACGCATTATTTGCAAAACGCGGTCATCCAGCTTGCGCTGGTTAGGCTCTGAACTGCGACTCAAGTTTGCACGTAGCGGCTCAAACGAATCGCAACAAGTTAATACACACAACGCCTTACAGGCAATTTAGGCATGATATGCAAATAGGCGTCACTCAAGCTTGCGAGGGTTAGGCACAGAACGGCGATTCAAGTTCGCACATAGCGGCTAAAGCGAATCGCATCAAGTTAATACACACAAAGCCTTACAGGAACATTTAGGCATGATGTGAAAAACGAGGTCATCCAGATTGCGCGGGTTAGGCTGACAACTGCGATTCAAGTTCGCACATAGCGGCTAAAGCGAATGGCAACAAGTTAATACACACAAAGCCTTACAGGCACTTCTAGGCATGATGTGCATAACGCGGTCATCCAGCTTGCGCGGGTTAGGCTCAGAACTGCGATTCAAGTTTGCACGTAGCGGCTCAAACGAATCGCAACAAGTTAATACACAAAAAGCCTTACAGGCACTTCTAGGCATGATGTGCAAAACGTGGTCATCCAGCTTGCGCGGGTTAGGCTCAGAACTGCGATTCAAGTTTGCACGTAGCGGCTCAAACGAATCGCAACAAGTTAATACACACAACACCTTACAGGCACTTTTACGCATTATTTGCAAAACGCGGTCATCCAGCTTGCGCGGGTTAGGCTCAGAACTGCGATTCAAGTTCGCACATAGTGGCTAAAGCGAATTGCAACAAGTTAATACACAAAAAGCCTTACATGCACTTCTAGGCATGATGTGCATAACGCGGTCATCCAGCTTGCGCGGGTTAGGCTCAGAACTGCGATTCAAGTTTGCACGTAGCGCCTCAAACGAATCGCATCAAGTTAATACACACAACGCCTTAAAGGCACTTTTAGGCATGATGTGCAAAACGTGGTCATCCAGCTTGCGCGGGTTACGCTCAGAAATGCGATTCAAGTTTGCACGTAGCGGCTCAAACGAATCGCAACAATTTAATACACACAACGCCTTACAGGCACTTTAGGCATGATGTGCAAATAGGCGTCACTCAAGCTTGCGAGGGTTAGGCACAGAACTGCGATTCAAGTTCGCACATAGCGGCTAAAGCGAATCGCAACAAGTTAATACACACAAAGCCTTAAAGGCACTTTTAGGCATGAAGGCATGAGGTGCAAAACGTGGTCATCCAGCTTGCGCGGGTTAGGCTCAGAACTGCGATTCAAGTTTGCACGTAGCGCCTCAAACGAATCGCAACAAGTTAATACACACAACGCCTTAAAGGCACTTTTAGGCATGATGTGCAAAACGTGGTCATCCAGCTTGCGCGGGTTAGGCTGAGAACTGCGATTCAAGTTAGCACGTAGCGGCTAAAGCGAATCGCAACAAGTTAATACACACAAAGCCTTACAATCACTTTTAGGCATGATGTGAAAAACGAGGTCATCCAGCTTGCGCGGGTAGGCTGAGAACTGCGATTCAAGTTCGCACATAGCGGCTAAAGCGAATCGCAACAAGTTAATACACACAAAGCCTTACAGGCACTTCTAGGCATGATGTGCATAACGCGGTCATCCAGCTTGCGCGGGTTAGGCTCAGAACTGCGATTCAAGTTCGCACGTAGTGGCTAAAGCGAATCGCAACAAGTTAATACACAAAAAGCCTTACATGCACTTCTAGGCATGATGTGCATAACGCGGTCATCCAGCTTGCGCGGGTTAGGCTCAGAACTGCGATTCAAGTTTGCACGTAGCGGCTCAAACGAATCGCAACAAGTTAATACACACAACGCTTTAGAGGCACTTTTAGGCATGATGTGCAAAACGTGGTCATCCAGCTTGCGCGGGTTAGGCTCAGAACTGCGATTCAAGTTTGCACGTAGCGGCTCAAACGAATCGCAACAAGTTAATACACACAAAGCCTTAAAGGCACTTTTAGGCATGATGTGCAAAACGTGGTTATCCAGCTTGCGCGGGTTAGGCTCAGAACTGCGATTCAAGTTCGCACATAGTGGCTAAAGCGAATCGCAACAAGTTAATACACACAAAGCCTTACAGGCACTTCTAGGCATGATGTGCATAACGCGGTCATCCAGCTTGCGCGGGTTAGGCTCAGAATTGCGATTCAAGTTTGCACGTAGCGGCTCAAACGAATCGCAACAAGTTAATACACACAAAGCCTTACAGGCACTTTTACGCATTATTTGCAAAACGCGGTCATCCAGCTTGCGCGGGTTAGGCTCAGAAATGCGATTCAAGTTTGCACGTAGTGGCTAAAGCGAATCGCAACAACTTAATACACAAAAAGCCTTACAGGCACTTCTAGGCATGATGTGCAAATAGGCGTCACTCAAGCTTGCGAGGGTTAGGCACAGAACTGCGATTCAAGTTCGCACATAGTGGCTAAAGCGAATCGCAACAAGTTAATACACACAAAGCCTTACAGGCACTTCTAGGCATCATGTGCATAACGCGGTCATCCAGCTTGCGCGGGTTAGGCTCAGAATTGCGATTCAAGTTTGCACGTAGCGGCTCAAACGAATCGCAACAAGTTAATACACACAAAGTCTTACAGGCACTTTTACGCATTATTTGCAAAACGTGGTCATCCAGCTTGCGCGGGTTAGGCTCAGAACTGCGATTCAAGTTTGCACGTAGCGGCTAAATCGAATCGCAACAAGTTAATACACAAAAAGCCTTACAGGCACTTCTAGGCATGATGTGCAAAACGTTGTCATCCAGCTTGCGCGGGTTAGGCTCAGAAATGCGATTCAAGTTTGCACGTAGCGGCTCAAACGAATCGCAACAAGTTAATACACACAAAGCCTTACAGGCACTTCTAGGCATGATGTGCATAACGCGGTCATCCAGCTTGCGCGGGTTAGGCTCAGAATTGCGATTCAAGTTTGCACGTAGCGGCTAAAGCGAATCGCAACAAGTTAATACACACAAAGCCTTAAAGGCACTTTTAGGCATGAAGGCATGATGTGCAAAACGTGGTCATCCAGCTTGCGCGGGTTAGGCTGAGAACTGCGATTCAAGTTAGCACGTAGCGGCTAAAGCGAATCGCAACAAGTTAATACACACAAAGCCTTACAATCACTTTTAGGCATGATGTGAAAAACGAGGTCATCCAGCTTGCGCGGGTAGGCTGAGAACTGCGATTCAAGTTCGCACATAGCGGCTAAAGCGAATCGCAACAAGTTAATACACACAAAGCCTTACAGGCACTTCTAGGCATGATGTGCATAACGCGGTCATCCAGCTTGCGCGGGTTAGGCTCAGAACTGCGATTCAAGTTCGCACGTAGTGGCTAAAGCGAATCGCAACAAGTTAATACACAAAAAGCCTTACATGCACTTCTAGGCATGATGTGCATAACGCGGTCATCCAGCTTGCGCGGGTTAGGCTCAGAACTGCGATTCAAGTTTGCACGTAGCGGCTCAAACGAATCGCAACAAGTTAATACACACAACGCTTTAGAGGCACTTTTAGGCATGATGTGCAAAACGTGGTCATCCAGCTTGCGCGGGTTAGGCTCAGAACTGCGATTCAAGTTTGCACGTAGCGGCTCAAACGAATCGCAACAAGTTAATACACACAAAGCCTTAAAGGCACTTTTAGGCATGATGTGCAAAACGTGGTTATCCAGCTTGCGCGGGTTAGGCTCAGAACTGCGATTCAAGTTCGCACATAGTGGCTAAAGCGAATCGCAACAAGTTAATACACACAAAGCCTTACAGGCACTTCTAGGCATGATGTGCATAACGCGGTCATCCAGCTTGCGCGGGTTAGGCTCAGAATTGCGATTCAAGTTTGCACGTAGCGGCTCAAACGAATCGCAACAAGTTAATACACACAAAGCCTTACAGGCACTTTTACGCATTATTTGCAAAACGCGGTCATCCAGCTTGCGCGGGTTAGGCTCAGAAATGCGATTCAAGTTTGCACGTAGTGGCTAAAGCGAATCGCAACAAGTTAATACACAAAAAGCCTTACAGGCACTTCTAGGCATGATGTGCAAATAGGCGTCACTCAAGCTTGCGAGGGTTAGGCACAGAACTGCGATTCAAGTTCGCACATAGTGGCTAAAGCGAATCGCAACAAGTTAATACACACAAAGCCTTACAGGCACTTCTAGGCATCATGTGCATAACGCGGTCATCCAGCTTGCGCGGGTTAGGCTCAGAATTGCGATTCAAGTTTGCACGTAGCGGCTCAAACGAATCGCAACAAGTTAATACACACAAAGTCTTACAGGCACTTTTACGCATTATTTGCAAAACGTGGTCATCCAGCTTGCGCGGGTTAGGCTCAGAACTGCGATTCAAGTTTGCACGTAGCGGCTAAATCGAATCGCAACAAGTTAATACACAAAAAGCCTTACAGGCACTTCTAGGCATGATGTGCAAAACGTTGTCATCCAGCTTGCGCGGGTTAGGCTCAGAAATGCGATTCAAGTTTGCACGTAGCGGCTCAAACGAATCGCAACAAGTTAATACACACAAAGCCTTACAGGCACTTCTAGGCATGATGTGCATAACGCGGTCATCCAGCTTGCGCGGGTTAGGCTCAGAATTGCGATTCAAGTTTGCACGTAGCGGCTAAAGCGAATCGCAACAAGTTAATACACACAAAGCCTTAAAGGCACTTTTAGGCATTAAGGCATGATGTGCAAAACGTGGTCATCCAGCTTGCGCGGGTTAGGCTCAGAACTGCGATTCAAGTTTGCACGTAGCGCCTCAAACGAATGGCAACAAGTTAATACACACAACGCCTTAAAGGCACTTTTAGGCATGATGTGCAAAACGTGGTCATCCAGCTTGCGCGGGTTAGGCTGAGAACTGCGATTCAAGTTAGCACGTAGCGGCTAAAGCGAATCGCAACAAGTTAATACACACAAAGCCTTACAATCACTTTTAGGCATGATGTGAAAAACAAGGTCATCCAGCTTGCGCGGGTAGGCTGAGAACTGCGATTCAAGTTCGCACATAGCGGCTAAAGCGAATCGCAACAAGTTAATACACACAAAGCCTTACAGGCACTTCTAGGCATGATGTGCATAACGCGGTCATCCAGCTTGCGCGGGTTAGGCTCAGAACTGCGATTCAAGTTTGCACGTAGCGCCTCAAACGAATGGCAACAAGTTAATACACACAACGCCTTAAAGGCACTTTTAGGCATGATGTGCAAAACGTGGTCATCCAGCTTGCGCGGGTTAGGCTGAGAACTGCGATTCAAGTTAGCACGTAGCGGCTAAAGCGAATCGCAACAAGTTAATACACACAAAGCCTTACAATCACTTTTAGGCATGATGTGAAAAACGAGGTCATCCAGCTTGCGCGGGTAGGCTGAGAACTGCGATTCAAGTTCGCACATAGCGGCTAAAGCGAATCGCAACAAGTTAATACACACAAAGCCTTACAGGCACTTCTAGGCATGATGTGCATAACGCGGTCATCCAGCTTGCGCGGGTTAGGCTCAGAACTGCGATTCAAGTTCGCACATAGTGGCTAAATCGAATCGCAACAAGTTAATACACAAAAAGCCTTACAGGCACTTCTAGGCATGATGTGCAAAACGTTGTCATCCAGCTTGCGCGGGTTAGGCTCAGAAATGCGATTCAAGTTTGCACGTAGCGGCTCAAACGAATCGCAACAATTTAATACACACAACGCCTTACAGGCACTCTAGGCATGATGTGCAAATAGGCGTCACTCAAGCTTGCGAGGGTTAGGCACAGAACTGCGATTCAAGTTCGCACATAGCGGCTAAAGCGAATCGCAACAAGTTAATACACACAAAGCCTTAAAGGCACTTTTAGGCATGAAGGCATGATGTGCAAAACGTGGTCATCCAGCTTGCGCGGGTTAGGCTCAGAACTGCGATTCAAGTTTGCACGTAGCGCCTCAAACGAATCGCAACAAGTTAATACACACAACGCCTTAAAGGCACTTTTAGGCATGATGTGCAAAACGTGGTCATCCAGCTTGCGCGGGTTAGGCTGAGAACTGCGATTCAAGTTAGCACATAGCGGCTAAAGCGAATCGCAACAATACACACAAAGCCTTACAATCACTTTTAGGCATGATGTGAAAAACGAGGTCATCCAGCTTGCGCGGGTAGGCTGAGAACTGCGATTCAATTTCGCACATAGCGGCTAAAGCGAATCGCAACAAGTTAATACACACAAAGCCTTACAGGCACTTCTAGGCATGATGTGCATAACGCGGTCATCCAGCTTGCGCGGGTTAGGCTCAGAACTGCGATTCAAGTTTGCACGTAGCGGCTCAAACGAAGCGCCACAAGTTAATACACACAACGCCTTAAAGGCACTTTTAGGCATGATGTGCAAAACGTGGTCATCCAGCTTGCGCGGGTTAGGCTCAGAACTGCGATTCAAGTTTGCACGTAGCGGCTCAAACGAATCGCAACAAGTTAATACACACAAAGCCTTAAAGGCACTTTTAGGCATGATGTGCAAAACGTGGTTATCCAGCTTGCGCGGGTTAGGCTCAGAACTGCGATTCAAGTTCGCACATAGTGGCTAAAGCGAATCGCAACAAGTTAATACACACAAAGCCTTACAGGCACTTCTAGGCATGATGTGCATAACGCGGTCAACCAGCTTGCGCGGGTTAGGCTCAGAACTGCGATTCAAGTTTGCACGTAGCGGCTCAAACGAATCGCAACAAATTAATACACACAACGCCTTACAGGCACTTTTACGCATTATTTGCAAAACGCGGTCATCCAGCTTGCGCGGGTTAGGCTCAGAACTGCGATTCAAGTTTGCACGTAGCGGCTCAAACGAAGCGCCACAAGTTAATACACACAACGCCTTAAAGGCACTTTTAGGCATGATGTGCAAAACCTGGTCAACCAGCTTGCGCGGGTTAGGCTCAGAACTGCGATTCAAGTTTGCACGTAGCGGCTCAAACGAATCGCAACAAATTAACACACACAACGCCTTACAGGCACTTTTACGCATTATTTGCAAAACGCGGTCATCCAGCTTGCGCTGGTTAGGCTCTGAACTGCGACTCAAGTTTGCACGTAGCGGCTCAAACGAATCGCAACAAGTTAATACACACAACGCCTTACAGGCAATTTAGGCATGATATGCAAATAGGCGTCACTCAAGCTTGCGAGGGTTAGGCACAGAACTGCGATTCAAGTTCGCACATAGCGGCTAAAGCGAATCGCATCAAGTTAATACACACAAAGCCTTACAGGAACATTTAGGCATGATGTGAAAAACGAGGTCATCCAGATTGCGCGGGTTAGGCTGACAACTGCGATTCAAGTTCGCACATAGCGGCTAAAGCGAATCGCAACAAGTTAATACACACAAAGCCTTACAGGCACTTCTAGGCATGATGTGCATAACGCGGTCATCCAGCTTGCGCAGGTTAGGCTCAGAACTGCGATTCAAGTTTGCACGTAGCGGCTCAAACGAATCGCAACAAGTTAATACACAAAAAGCCTTACAGGCACTTCTAGGCATGATGTGCAAAACGTGGTCATCCAGCTTGCGCGGGTTAGGCTCAGAACTGCGATTCAAGTTTGCACGTAGCGGCTCAAACGAATCGCAACAAGTTAATACACACAACACCTTACAGGCACTTTTACGCATTATTTGCAAAACGCGGTCATCCAGCTTGCGCGGGTTAGGCTCAGAACTGCGATTCAAGTTTGCACGTAGCGCCTCAAACGAATCGCATCAAGTTAATACACACAACGCCTTAAAGGCACTTTTAGGCATGATGTGCAAAACGTGGTCATCCAGCTTGCGCGGGTTAGGCTCAGAAATGCGATTCAAGTTTGCACGTAGCGGCTCAAACGAATCGCAACAATTTAATACACACAACGCCTTACAGGCACTTTAGGCATGATGTGCAAATAGGCGTCACTCAAGCTTGCGAGGGTTAGGCACAGAACTGCGATTCAAGTTCGCACATAGCGGCTAAAGCGAATCGCAACAAGTTAATACACACAAAGCCTTAAAGGCACTTTTAGGCATGAAGGCATGAGTGCAAAACGTGGTCATCCAGCTTGCGCGGGTTAGGCTCAGAACTGCGATTCAAGTTTGCACGTAGCGCCTCAAACGAATCGCAACAAGTTAATACACACAACGCCTTAAAGGCACTTTTAGGCATGATGTGCAAAACGTGGTCATCCAGCTTGCGCGGGTTAGGCTGAGAACTGCGATTCAAGTTAGCACATAGCGGCTAAAGCGAATCGCAACAAGTTAATACACACAAAGCCTTAAAATCACTTTTAGGCATGATGTGAAAAACGAGGTCATCCAGCTTGCGCGGGTAGGCTGAGAACTGCGATTCAAGTTCGCACATAGCGATTAAAGCGAATCGCAACAAGTTAATACACGCAAAGCCTTACAGGCACTTCTAGGCATGATGTGCATAACGCGGTCATCCAGCTTGCGCGGGTTAGGCTAAGAACTGCGATTCAAGTTCGCACATAGTGGCTAAAGCGAATCGCAACAAGTTAATACACAAAAAGCCTTACATGCACTTCTAGGCATGATGTGCATAACGCGGTCATCCAGCTTGCGCGGGTTAGGCTCAGAACTGCGATTCAAGTTTGCACGTAGCGGCTCAAACGAATCGCAACAAGTTAATACACACAACGCCTTAGAGGCACTTTTAGGCATGATGTGCAAAACGTGGTCATCCAGCTTGCGCGGGTTAGGCTCAGAACTGCGATTCAAGTTTGCACGTAGCGGCTCAAACGAATCGCAACAAGTTAATACACACAAAGCCTTACAATCACTTTTAGGCATGATGTGAAAAACGAGGTCATCCAGCTTGCGCGGGTAGGCTGAGAACTGCGATTCAAGTTCGCACATAGCGGCTAAAGCGAATCGCAACAAGTTAATACACACAAAGCCTTACAGGCACTTCTAGGCATGATGTGCATAACGCGGTCATCCAGCTTGCGCGGGTTAGGCTCAGAACTGCGATTCAAGTTCGCACATAGTGGCTAAATCGAATCGCAACAAGTTAATACACAAAAAGCCTTACAGGCACTTCTAGGCATGATGTGCAAAACGTTGTCATCCAGCTTGCGCGGGTTAGGCTCAGAAATGCGATTCAAGTTTGCACGTAGCGGCTCAAACGAATCGCAACAATTTAATACACACAACGCCTTACAGGCACTTTAGGCATGATGTGCAAATAGGCGTCACTCAAGCTTGCGAGGGTTAGGCACAGAACTGCGATTCAAGTTCGCACATAGCGGCTAAAGCGAATCGCAACAAGTTAATACACACAAAGCCTTAAAGGCACTTTTAGGCATGAAGGCATGATGTGCAAAACGCGGTCATCCAGCTTGCGCGGGTTAGGCTCAGAACTGCGATTCAAGTTTGCACGTAGCGCCTCAAACGAATCGCAACAAGTTAATACACACAACGCCTTAAAGGCACTTTTAGGCATGATGTGCAAAACGTGGTCATCCAGCTTGCGCGGGTTAGGCTGAGAACTGCGATTCAAGTTAGCACATAGCGGCTAAAGCGAATCGCAACAATACACACAAAGCCTTACAATCACTTTTAGGCATGATGTGAAAAACGAGGTCATCCAGCTTGCGCGGGTAGGCTGAGAACTGCGATTCAAGTTCGCACATAGCGGCTAAAGCGAATCGCAACAAGTTAATACACACAAAGCCTTACAGGCACTTCTAGGCATGATGTGCATAACGCGGTCATCCAGCTTGCGCGGGTTAGGCTCAGAACTGCGATTCAAGTTTGCACGTAGCGGCTCAAACGAAGCGCCACAAGTTAATACACACAACGCCTTAAAGGCACTTTTAGGCATGATGTGCAAAACGTGGTCATCCAGCTTGCGCGGGTTAGGCTCAGAACTGCGATTCAAGTTTGCACGTAGCGGCTCAAACGAATCGCAACAAGTTAATACACACAAAGCCTTAAAGGCACTTTTAGGCATGATGTGCAAAACGTGGTTATCCAGCTTGCGCGGGTTAGGCTCAGAACTGCGATTCAAGTTCGCACATAGTGGCTAAAGCGAATCGCAACAAGTTAATACACACAAAGCCTTACAGGCACTTCTAGGCATGATGTGCATAACGCGGTCAACCAGCTTGCGCGGGTTAGGCTCAGAACTGCGATTCAAGTTTGCACGTAGCGGCTCAAACGAATCGCAACAAATTAATACACACAACGCCTTACAGGCACTTTTACGCATTATTTGCAAAACGCGGTCATCCAGCTTGCGCGGGTTAGGCTCAGAACTGCGATTCAAGTTTGCACGTAGCGGCTCAAACGAAGAGCCACAAGTTAATACACACAACGCCTTAAAGGCACTTTTAGGCATGATGTGCAAAACCTGGTCAACCAGCTTGCGCGGGTTAGGCTCAGAACTGCGATTCAAGTTTGCACGTAGCGGCTCAAACGAATCGCAACAAATTAACACACACAACGCCTTACAGGCACTTTTACGCATTATTTGCAAAACGCGGTCATCCAGCTTGCACTGGTTAGGCTCTGAACTGCGACTCAAGTTTGCACGTAGCGGCTCAAACGAATCGCAACAAGTTAATACACACAACGCCTTACAGGCAATTTAGGCATGATATGCAAATAGGCGTCACTCAAGCTTGCGAGGGTTAGGCACAGAACTGCGATTCAAGTTCGCACATAGCGGCTAAAGCGAATCGCAACAAGTTAATACACACAAAGCCTTACAGGCACTTCTAGGCATGATGTGCATAACGCGGTCATCCAGCTTGCGCGGGTTAGGCTCAGAACTGCGATTCAAGTTTGCACGTAGCGGCTCAAACGAAGCGCCACAAGTTAATACACACAACGCCTTAAAGGCACTTTTAGGCATGATGTGCAAAACGTGGTCATCCAGCTTGCGCGGGTTAGGCTCAGAACTGCGATTCAAGTTTGCACGTAGCGGCTCAAACGAATCGCAACAAGTTAATACACACAAAGCCTTAAAGGCACTTTTAGGCATGATGTGCAAAACGTGGTTATCCAGCTTGCGCGGGTTAGGCTCAGAACTGCGATTCAAGTTCGCACATAGTGGCTAAAGCGAATCGCAACAAGTTAATACACACAAAGCCTTACAGGCACTTCTAGGCATGATGTGCATAACGCGGTCAACCAGCTTGCGCGGGTTAGGCTCAGAACTGCGATTCAAGTTTGCACGTAGCGGCTCAAACGAATCGCAACAAATTAATACACACAACGCCTTACAGGCACTTTTACGCATTATTTGCAAAACGCGGTCATCCAGCTTGCGCGGGTTAGGCTCAGAACTGCGATTCAAGTTTGCACGTAGCGGCTCAAACGAAGCGCCACAAGTTAATACACACAACGCCTTAAAGGCACTTTTAGGCATGATGTGCAAAACCTGGTCAACCAGCTTGCGCGGGTTAGGCTCAGAACTGCGATTCAAGTTTGCACGTAGCGGCTCAAACGAATCGCAACAAATTAACACACACAACGCCTTACAGGCACTTTTACGCATTATTTGCAAAACGCGGTCATCCAGCTTGCACTGGTTAGGCTCTGAACTGCGACTCAAGTTTGCACGTAGCGGCTCAAACGAATCGCAACAAGTTAATACACACAACGCCTTACAGGCAATTTAGGCATGATATGCAAATAGGCGTCACTCAAGCTTGCGAGGGTTAAGGCACAGAACTGCGATTCAAGTTCGCACATAGCGGCTAAAGCGAATCGCATCAAGTTAATACACACAAAGCCTTACAGGAACATTTAGGCATGATGTGAAAAACGAGGTCATCCAGATTGCGCGGGTTAGGCTGACAACTGCGATTCAAGTTCGCACATAGCGGCTAAAGCGAATCGCAACAAGTTAATACACACAAAGCCTTACAGGCACTTCTAGGCATGATGTGCATAACGCGGTCATCCAGCTTGCGCAGGTTAGGCTCAGAACTGCGATTCAAGTTTGCACGTAGCGGCTCAAACGAATCGCAACAAGTTAATACACAAAAAGCCTTACAGGCACTTCTAGGCATGATGTGCAAAACGTGGTCATCCAGCTTGCGCGGGTTAGGCTCAGAACTGCGATTCAAGTTTGCACGTAGCGGCTCAAACGAATCGCAACAAGTTAATACACACAACACCTTACAGGCACTTTTACGCATTATTTGCAAAACGCGGTCATCCAGCTTGCGCGGGTTAGGCTCAGAACTGCGATTCAAGTTTGCACGTAGCGCCTCAAACGAATCGCATCAAGTTAATACACACAACGCCTTAAAGGCACTTTTAGGCATGATGTGCAAAACGTGGTCATCCAGCTTGCGCGGGTTAGGCTCAGAAATGCGATTCAAGTTTGCACGTAGCGGCTCAAACGAATCGCAACAATTTAATACACACAACGCCTTACAGGCACTTTAGGCATGATGTGCAAATAGGCGTCACTCAAGCTTGCGAGGGTTAGGCACAGAACTGCGATTCAAGTTCGCACATAGCGGCTAAAGCGAATCGCAACAAGTTAATACACACAAAGCCTTAAAGGCACTTTTAGGCATGAAGGCATGATGTGCAAAACGTGGTCATCCAGCTTGCGCGGGTTAGGCTCAGAACTGCGATTCAAGTTTGCACGTAGCGCCTCAAACGAATCGCAACAAGTTAATACACACAACGCCTTAAAGGCACTTTTAGGCATGATGTGCAAAACGTGGTCATCCAGCTTGCGCGGGTTAGGCTGAGAACTGCGATTCAAGTTAGCACGTAGCGGCTAAAGCGAATCGCAACAAGTTAATACACACAAAGCCTTAAAATCACTTTTAGGCATGATGTGAAAAACGAGGTCATCCAGCTTGCGCGGGTAGGCTGAGAACTGCGATTCAAGTTCGCACATAGCGATTAAAGCGAATCGCAACAAGTTAATACACGCAAAGCCTTACAGGCACTTCTAGGCATGATGTGCATAACGCGGTCATCCAGCTTGCGCGGGTTAGGCTCAGAACTGCGATTCAAGTTCGCACATAGTGGCTAAAGCGAATCGCAACAAGTTAATACACAAAAAGCCTTACATGCACTTCTAGGCATGATGTGCATAACGCGGTCATCCAGCTTGCGCGGGTTAGGCTCAGAACTGCGATTCAAGTTTGCACGTAGCGGCTCAAACGAATCGCAACAAGTTAATACACACAACGCCTTAGAGGCACTTTTAGGCATGATGTGCAAAACGTGGTCATCCAGCTTGCGCGGGTTAGGCTCAGAACTGCGATTCAAGTTTGCACGTAGCGGCTCAAACGAATCGCAACAAGTTAATACACACAAAGCCTTACAATCACTTTTAGGCATGATGTGAAAAACGAGGTCATCCAGCTTGCGCGGGTAGGCTGAGAACTGCGATTCAAGTTCGCACATAGCGGCTAAAGCGAATCGCAACAAGTTAATACACACAAAGCCTTACAGGCACTTCTAGGCATGATGTGCATAACGCGGTCATCCAGCTTGCGCGGGTTAGGCTCAGAACTGCGATTCAAGTTAGCACATAGCGGCTAAAGCGAATCGCAACAATACACACAAAGCCTTACAATCACTTTTAGGCATGATGTGAAAAACGAGGTCATCCAGCTTGCGCGGGTAGGCTGAGAACTGCGATTCAATTTCGCACATAGCGGCTAAAGCGAATCGCAACAAGTTAATACACACAAAGCCTTACAGGCACTTCTAGGCATGATGTGCATAACGCGGTCATCCAGCTTGCGCGGGTTAGGCTCAGAACTGCGATTCAAGTTTGCACGTAGCGGCTCAAACGAAGCGCCACAAGTTAATACACACAACGCCTTAAAGGCACTTTTAGGCATGATGTGCAAAACGTGGTCATCCAGCTTGCGCGGGTTAGGCTCAGAACTGCGATTCAAGTTTGCACGTAGCGGCTCAAACGAATCGCAACAAGTTAATACACACAAAGCCTTAAAGGCACTTTTAGGCATGATGTGCAAAACGTGGTTATCCAGCTTGCGCGGGTTAGGCTCAGAACTGCGATTCAAGTTCGCACATAGTGGCTAAAGCGAATCGCAACAAGTTAATACACACAAAGCCTTACAGGCACTTCTAGGCATGATGTGCATAACGCGGTCAACCAGCTTGCGCGGGTTAGGCTCAGAACTGCGATTCAAGTTTGCACGTAGCGGCTCAAACGAATCGCAACAAATTAATACACACAACGCCTTACAGGCACTTTTACGCATTATTTGCAAAACGCGGTCATCCAGCTTGCGCGGGTTAGGCTCAGAACTGCGATTCAAGTTTGCACGTAGCGGCTCAAACGAATCGCAACAAATTAACACACACAACGCCTTACAGGCACTTTTACGCATTATTTGCAAAACGCGGTCATCCAGCTTGCGCTGGTTAGGCTCTGAACTGCGACTCAAGTTTGCACGTAGCGGCTCAAACGAATCGCAACAAGTTAATACACACAACGCCTTACAGGCAATTTAGGCATGATATGCAAATAGGCGTCACTCAAGCTTGCGAGGGTTAGGCACAGAACTGCGATTCAAGTTCGCACATAGCGGCTAAAGCGAATCGCATCAAGTTAATACACACAAAGCCTTACAGGAACATTTAGGCATGATGTGAAAAACGAGGTCATCCAGATTGCGCGGGTTAGGCTGACAACTGCGATTCAAGTTCGCACATAGCGGCTAAAGCGAATCGCAACAAGTTAATACACACAAAGCCTTACAGGCACTTCTAGGCATGATGTGCATAACGCGGTCATCCAGCTTGCGCAGGTTAGGCTCAGAACTGCGATTCAAGTTTGCACGTAGCGGCTCAAACGAATCGCAACAAGTTAATACACAAAAAGCCTTACAGGCACTTCTAGGCATGATGTGCAAAACGTGGTCATCCAGCTTGCGCGGGTTAGGCTCAGAACTGCGATTCAAGTTTGCACGTAGCGGCTCAAACGAATCGCAACAAGTTAATACACACAACACCTTACAGGCACTTTTACGCATTATTTGCAAAACGCGGTCATCCAGCTTGCGCGGGTTAGGCTCAGAACTGCGATTCAAGTTTGCACGTAGCGCCTCAAACGAATCGCATCAAGTTAATACACACAACACCTTACAGGCACTTTTAGGCATTATTTGCAAAACGCGGTCATCCAGCTTGCGCGGGTTAGGCTCAGAACTGCGATTCAAGTTTGCACGTAGCGCCTCAAACGAATCGCATCAAGTTAATACACACAACGCCTTAAAGGCACTTTTAGGCATGATGTGCAAAACGTGGTCATCCAGCTTGCGCGGGTTAGGCTCAGAAATGCGATTCAAGTTTGCACGTAGCGGCTCAAACGAATCGCAACAATTTAATACACACAACGCCTTACAGGCACTTTAGGCATGATGTGCAAATAGGCGTCACTCAAGCTTGCGAGGGTTAGGCACAGAACTGCGATTCAAGTTCGCACATAGCGGCTAAAGCGAATCGCAACAAGTTAATACACACAAAGCCTTAAAGGCACTTTTAGGCATGAAGGCATGATGTGCAAAACGTGGTCATCCAGCTTGCGCGGGTTAGGCTCAGAACTGCGATTCAAGTTTGCACGTAGCGCCTCAAACGAATCGCAACAGTTAATACACACAACGCCTTAAAGGCACTTTTAGGCATGATGTGCAAAACGTGGTCATCCAGCTTGCGCGGGTTAGGCTGAGAACTGCGATTCAAGTTAGCACGTAGCGGCTAAAGCGAATCGCAACAAGTTAATACACACAAAGCCTTAAAATCACTTTTAGGCATGATGTGAAAAACGAGGTCATCCAGCTTGCGCGGGTAGGCTGAGAACTGCGATTCAAGTTCGCACATAGCGATTAAAGCGAATCGCAACAAGTTAATACACGCAAAGCCTTACAGGCACTTCTAGGCATGATGTGCATAACGCGGTCATCCAGCTTGCGCGGGTTAGGCTCAGAACTGCGATTCAAGTTCGCACATAGTGGCTAAAGCGAATCGCAACAAGTTAATACACAAAAAGCCTTACATGCACTTCTAGGCATGATGTGCATAACGCGGTCATCCAGCTTGCGCGGGTTAGGCTCAGAACTGCGATTCAAGTTTGCACGTAGCGGCTCAAACGAATCGCAACAAGTTAATACACACAACGCCTTAGAGGCACTTTTAGGCATGATGTGCAAAACGTGGTCATCCAGCTTGCGCGGGTTAGGCTCAGAACTGCGATTCAAGTTTGCACGTAGCGGCTCAAACGAATCGCAACAAGTTAATACACACAAAGCCTTACAATCACTTTTAGGCATGATGTGAAAAACGAGGTCATCCAGCTTGCGCGGGTAGGCTGAGAACTGCGATTCAAGTTCGCACATAGCGGCTAAAGCGAATCGCAACAAGTTAATACACACAAAGCCTTACAGGCACTTCTAGGCATGATGTGCATAACGCGGTCATCCAGCTTGCGCGGGTTAGGCTCAGAACTGCGATTCAAGTTAGCACATAGCGGCTAAAGCGAATCGCAACAATACACACAAAGCCTTACAATCACTTTTAGGCATGATGTGAAAAACGAGGTCATCCAGCTTGCGCGGGTAGGCTGAGAACTGCGATTCAATTTCGCACATAGCGGCTAAAGCGAATCGCAACAAGTTAATACACACAAAGCCTTACAGGCACTTCTAGGCATGATGTGCATAACGCGGTCATCCAGCTTGCGCGGGTTAGGCTCAGAACTGCGATTCAAGTTTGCACGTAGCGGCTCAAACGAAGCGCCACAAGTTAATACACACAACGCCTTAAAGGCACTTTTAGGCATGATGTGCAAAACGTGGTCATCCAGCTTGCGCGGGTTAGGCTCAGAACTGCGATTCAAGTTTGCACGTAGCGGCTCAAACGAATCGCAACAAGTTAATACACACAAAGCCTTAAAGGCACTTTTAGGCATGATGTGCAAAACGTGGTTATCCAGCTTGCGCGGGTTAGGCTCAGAACTGCGATTCAAGTTCGCACATAGTGGCTAAAGCGAATCGCAACAAGTTAATACACACAAAGCCTTACAGGCACTTCTAGGCATGATGTGCATAACGCGGCAACCAGCTTGCGCGGGTTAGGCTCAGAACTGCGATTCAAGTTTGCACGTAGCGGCTCAAACGAATCGCAACAAATTAATACACACAACGCCTTACAGGCACTTTTACGCATTATTTGCAAAACGCGGTCATCCAGCTTGCGCGGGTTAGGCTCAGAACTGCGATTCAAGTTTGCACGTAGCGGCTCAAACGAAGCGCCACAAGTTAATACACACAACGCCTTAAAGGCACTTTTAGGCATGATGTGCAAAACCTGGTCAACCAGCTTGCGCGGGTTAGGCTCAGAACTGCGATTCAAGTTTGCACGTAGCGGCTCAAACGAATCGCAACAAATTAACACACACAACGCCTTACAGGCACTTTTACGCATTATTTGCAAAACGCGGTCATCCAGCTTGCGCTGGTTAGGCTCTGAACTGCGACTCAAGTTTGCACGTAGCGGCTCAAACGAATCGCAACAAGTTAATACACACAACGCCTTACAGGCAATTTAGGCATGATATGCAAATAGGCGTCACTCAAGCTTGCGAGGGTTAGGCACAGAACTGCGATTCAAGTTCGCACATAGCGGCTAAAGCGAATCGCATCAAGTTAATACACACAAAGCCTTACAGGAACATTTAGGCATGATGTGAAAAACGAGGTCATCCAGATTGCGCGGGTTAGGCTGACAACTGCGATTCAAGTTCGCACATAGCGGCTAAAGCGAATCGCAACAAGTTAATACACACAAAGCCTTACAGGCACTTCTAGGCATGATGTGCATAACGCGGTCATCCAGCTTGCGCAGGTTAGGCTCAGAACTGCGATTCAAGTTTGCACGTAGCGGCTCAAACGAATCGCAACAAGTTAATACACAAAAAGCCTTACAGGCACTTCTAGGCATGATGTGCAAAACGTGGTCATCCAGCTTGCGCGGGTTAGGCTCAGAACTGCGATTCAAGTTTGCACGTAGCGGCTCAAACGAATCGCAACAAGTTAATACACACAACACCTTACAGGCACTTTTACGCATTATTTGCAAAACGCGGTCATCCAGCTTGCGCGGGTTAGGCTCAGAACTGCGATTCAAGTTTGCACGTAGCGCCTCAAACGAATCGCATCAAGTTAATACACACAACGCCTTAAAGGCACTTTTAGGCATGATGTGCAAAACGTGGTCATCCAGCTTGCGCGGGTTAGGCTCAGAAATGCGATTCAAGTTTGCACGTAGCGGCTCAAACGAATCGCAACAATTTAATACACACAACGCCTTACAGGCACTTTAGGCATGATGTGCAAATAGGCGTCACTCAAGCTTGCGAGGGTTAGGCACAGAACTGCGATTCAAGTTCGCACATAGCGGCTAAAGCGAATCGCAACAAGTTAATACACACAAAGCCTTAAAGGCACTTTTAGGCATGAAGGCATGAGTGCAAAACGTGGTCATCCAGCTTGCGCGGGTTAGGCTCAGAACTGCGATTCAAGTTTGCACGTAGCGCCTCAAACGAATCGCAACAAGTTAATACACACAACGCCTTAAAGGCACTTTTAGGCATGATGTGCAAAACGTGGTCATCCAGCTTGCGCGGGTTAGGCTGAGAACTGCGATTCAAGTTAGCACATAGCGGCTAAAGCGAATCGCAACAAGTTAATACACACAAAGCCTTAAAATCACTTTTAGGCATGATGTGAAAAACGAGGTCATCCAGCTTGCGCGGGTAGGCTGAGAACTGCGATTCAAGTTCGCACATAGCGATTAAAGCGAATCGCAACAAGTTAATACACGCAAAGCCTTACAGGCACTTCTAGGCATGATGTGCATAACGCGGTCATCCAGCTTGCGCGGGTTAGGCTCAGAACTGCGATTCAAGTTCGCACATAGTGGCTAAAGCGAATCGCAACAAGTTAATACACAAAAAGCCTTACATGCACTTCTAGGCATGATGTGCATAACGCGGTCATCCAGCTTGCGCGGGTTAGGCTCAGAACTGCGATTCAAGTTTGCACGTAGCGGCTCAAACGAATCGCAACAAGTTAATACACACAACGCCTTAGAGGCACTTTTAGGCATGATGTGCAAAACGTGGTCATCCAGCTTGCGCGGGTTAGGCTCAGAACTGCGATTCAAGTTTGCACGTAGCGGCTCAAACGAATCGCAACAAGTTAATACACACAAAGCCTTACAATCACTTTTAGGCATGATGTGAAAAACGAGGTCATCCAGCTTGCGCGGGTAGGCTGAGAACTGCGATTCAAGTTCGCACATAGCGGCTAAAGCGAATCGCAACAAGTTAATACACACAAAGCCTTACAGGCACTTCTAGGCATGATGTGCATAACGCGGTCATCCAGCTTGCGCGGGTTAGGCTCAGAACTGCGATTCAAGTTCGCACATAGTGGCTAAATCGAATCGCAACAAGTTAATACACAAAAAGCCTTACAGGCACTTCTAGGCATGATGTGCAAAACGTTGTCATCCAGCTTGCGCGGGTTTGGCTCAGAAATGCGATTCAAGTTTGCACGTAGCGGCTCAAACGAATCGCAACAATTTAATACACACAACGCCTTACAGGCACTTTAGGCATGATGTGCAAATAGGCGTCACTCAAGCTTGCGAGGGTTAGGCACAGAACTGCGATTCAAGTTCGCACATAGCGGCTAAAGCGAATCGCAACAAGTTAATACACACAAAGCCTTAAAGGCACTTTTAGGCATGAAGGCATGATGTGCAAAACGCGGTCATCCAGCTTGCGCGGGTTAGGCTCAGAACTGCGATTCAAGTTTGCACGTAGCGCCTCAAACGAATCGCAACAAGTTAATACACACAACGCCTTAAAGGCACTTTTAGGCATGATGTGCAAAACGTGGTCATCCAGCTTGCGCGGGTTAGGCTGAGAACTGCGATTCAAGTTAGCACATAGCGGCTAAAGCGAATCGCAACAATACACACAAAGCCTTACAATCACTTTTAGGCATGATGTGAAAAACGAGGTCATCCAGCTTGCGCGGGTAGGCTGAGAACTGCGATTCAAGTTCGCACATAGCGATTAAAGCGAATCGCAACAAGTTAATACACGCAAAGCCTTACAGGCACTTCTAGGCATGATGTGCATAACGCGGTCATCCAGCTTGCGCGGGTTAGGCTCAGAACTGCGATTCAAGTTCGCACATAGCGGCTAAAGCGAATCGCAACAAGTTAATACACACAAAGCCTTACAGGCACTTCTAGGCATGATGTGCATAACGCGGTCATCCAGCTTGCGCGGGTTAGGCTCAGAACTGCGATTCAAGTTTGCACGTAGCGGCTCAAACGAAGCGCCACAAGTTAATACACACAACGCCTTAAAGGCACTTTTAGGCATGATGTGCAAAACGTGGTCATCCAGCTTGCGCGGGTTAGGCTCAGAACTGCGATTCAAGTTTGCACGTAGCGGCTCAAACGAATCGCAACAAGTTAATACACACAAAGCCTTAAAGGCACTTTTAGGCATGATGTGCAAAACGTGGTTATCCAGCTTGCGCGGGTTAGGCTCAGAACTGCGATTCAAGTTCGCACATAGTGGCTAAAGCGAATCGCAACAAGTTAATACACACAAAGCCTTACAGGCACTTCTAGGCATGATGTGCATAACGCGGTCAACCAGCTTGCGCGGGTTAGGCTCAGAACTGCGATTCAAGTTTGCACGTAGCGGCTCAAACGAATCGCAACAAATTAATACACACAACGCCTTACAGGCACTTTTACGCATTATTTGCAAAACGCGGTCATCCAGCTTGCGCGGGTTAGGCTCAGAACTGCGATTCAAGTTTGCACGTAGCGGCTCAAACGAAGCGCCACAAGTTAATACACACAACGCCTTACAGGCAATTTAGGCATGATATGCAAATAGGCGTCACTCAAGCTTGCGAGGGTTAGGCACAGAACTGCGATTCAAGTTCGCACATAGCGGCTAAAGCGAATCGCATCAAGTTAATACACACAAAGCCTTACAGGAACATTTAGGCATGATGTGAAAAACGAGGTCATCCAGATTGCGCGGGTTAGGCTGACAACTGCGATTCAAGTTCGCACATAGCGGCTAAAGCGAATCGCAACAAGTTAATACACACAAAGCCTTACAGGCACTTCTAGGCATGATGTGCATAACGCGGTCATCCAGCTTGCGCAGGTTAGGCTCAGAACTGCGATTCAAGTTTGCACGTAGCGGCTCAAACGAATCGCAACAAGTTAATACACAAAAAGCCTTACAGGCACTTCTAGGCATGATGTGCAAAACGTGGTCATCCAGCTTGCGCGGGTTAGGCTCAGAACTGCGATTCAAGTTTGCACGTAGCGGCTCAAACGAATCGCAACAAGTTAATACACACAACACCTTACAGGCACTTTTACGCATTATTTGCAAAACGCGGTCATCCAGCTTGCGCGGGTTAGGCTCAGAACTGCGATTCAAGTTTGCACGTAGCGCCTCAAACGAATCGCATCAAGTTAATACACACAACGCCTTAAAGGCACTTTTAGGCATGATGTGCAAAACGTGGTCATCCAGCTTGCGCGGGTTAGGCTCAGAAATGCGATTCAAGTTTGCACGTAGCGGCTCAAACGAATCGCAACAATTTAATACACACAACGCCTTACAGGCACTTTAGGCATGATGTGCAAATAGGCGTCACTCAAGCTTGCGAGGGTTAGGCACAGAACTGCGATTCAAGTTCGCACATAGCGGCTAAAGCGAATCGCAACAAGTTAATACAAACAAAGCCTTAAAGGCACTTTTAGGCATGAAGGCATGATGTGCAAAACGTGGTCATCCAGCTTGCGCGGGTTAGGCTCAGAACTGCGATTCAAGTTTGCACGTAGCGCCTCAAACGAATCGCAACAAGTTAATACACACAACGCCTTAAAGGCACTTTTAGGCATGATGTGCAAAACGTGGTCATCCAGCTTGCGCGGGTTAGGCTGAGAACTGCGATTCAAGTTAGCACGTAGCGGCTAAAGCGAATCGCAACAAGTTAATACACACAAAGCCTTAAAATCACTTTTAGGCATGATGTGAAAAACGAGGTCATCCAGCTTGCGCGGGTAGGCTGAGAACTGCGATTCAAGTTCGCACATAGCGATTAAAGCGAATCGCAACAAGTTAATACACGCAAAGCCTTACAGGCACTTCTAGGCATGATGTGCATAACGCGGTCATCCAGCTTGCGCGGGTTAGGCTCAGAACTGCGATTCAAGTTCGCACATAGTGGCTAAAGCGAATCGCAACAAGTTAATACACAAAAAGCCTTACATGCACTTCTAGGCATGATGTGCATAACGCGGTCATCCAGCTTGCGCGGGTTAGGCTCAGAACTGCGATTCAAGTTTGCACGTAGCGGCTCAAACGAATCGCAACAAGTTAATACACACAACGCCTTAGAGGCACTTTTAGGCATGATGTGCAAAACGTGGTCATCCAGATTGCGCGGGTTAGGCTCAGAACTGCGATTCAAGTTTGCACGTAGCGGCTCAAACGAATCGCAACAAGTTAATACACACAAAGCCTTACAATCACTTTTAGGCATGATGTGAAAAACGAGGTCATCCAGCTTGCGCGGGTAGGCTGAGAACTGCGATTCAAGTTCGCACATAGCGGCTAAAGCGAATCGCAACAAGTTAATACACACAAAGCCTTACAGGCACTTCTAGGCATGATGTGCATAACGCGGTCATCCAGCTTGCGCGGGTTAGGCTCAGAACTGCGATTCAAGTTCGCACATAGTGGCTAAATCGAATCGCAACAAGTTAATACACAAAAAGCCTTACAGGCACTTCTAGGCATGATGTGCAAAACGTTGTCATCCAGCTTGCGCGGGTTAGGCTCAGAAATGCGATTCAAGTTTGCACGTAGCGGCTCAAACGAATCGCAACAATTTAATACACACAACGCCTTACAGGCACTTTAGGCATGATGTGCAAATAGGCGTCACTCAAGCTTGCGAGGGTTAGGCACAGAACTGCGATTCAAGTTCGCACATAGCGGCTAAAGCGAATCGCAACAAGTTAATACACACAAAGCCTTACAGGCAGTTCTAGGCATGATGTGCATAACGCGGTCATCCAGCTTGCGCGGGTTAGGCTCAGAACTGCGATTCAAGTTTGCACGTAGCGCCTCAAACGAATCGCATCAAGTTAATACACACAACGCCTTAAAGGCACTTTTAGGCATGATGCGCAAAACGTGGTCATCCAGCTTGCGCGGGTTAGGCTCAGAAATGCGATTCAAGTTTGCACGTAGCGGCTCAAACGAATCGCAACAATTTAATACACACAACGCCTTACAGACACTTTAGGCATGATGTGCAAATAGGCGTCACTCAAGCTTGCGAGGGTTAGGCACAGAACTGCGATTCAAGTTCGCCCATAGCGGCTAAAGCGAATCGCAACAAGTTAATACACACAAAGCCTTAAAGGCACTTTTAGGCATGAAGGCATGATGTGCAAAACGTGGTCATCCAGCTTGCGCGGGTTAGGCTCAGAACTGCGATTCAAGTTTGCACGTAGCGCCTCAAACGAATCGCAACAAGTTAATACACACAACGCCTTAAAGGCACTTTTAGGCATGATGTGCAAAACGTGGTCATCCAGCTTGCGCGGGTTAGGCTGAGAACTGCGATTCAAGTTAGCACATAGCGGCTAAAGCGAATCGCAACAAGTTAATACACACAAAGCCTTACAATCACTTTTAGGCATGATGTGAAAAACGAGGTCATCCAGCTTGCGCGGGTAGGCTGAGAACTGCGATTCAAGTTCGCACATAGCGGCTAAAGCGAATCGCAACAAGTTAATACACACAAAGCCTTACAGGCACTTCTAGGCATGATGTGCATAACGCGGTCATCCAGCTTGCGCGGGTTAGGCTCAGAAATGCGATTCAAGTTTGCACGTAGCGGCTCAAACGAATCGCAACAAGTTAATACACACAAAGTCTTACAGGCACTTTTACGCATTATTTGCAAAACGCGGTCATCCAGCTTGCGCGGGTTAGGCTCAGAACTGCGATTCAAGTTTGCACGTAGCGCCTCAAACGAATCGCATCAAGTTAATACACACAACGCCTTAAAGGCACTTTTAGGCATGATGTGCAAAACGTGGTCATCCAGCTTGCGCGGGTTAGGCTCAGAAATGCGATTCAAGTTTGCACGTAGCGGCTCAAACGAATCGCAACAATTTAATACACACAACGCCTTACAGGCACTTTAGGCATGATGTGCAAATAGGCGTCACTCAAGCTTGCGAGGGTTAGGCACAGAACTGCGATTCAAGTTCGCACATAGCGGCTAAAGCGAATCGCAACAAGTTAATACAAACAAAGCCTTAAAGGCACTTTTAGGCATGAAGGCATGATGTGCAAAACGTGGTCATCCAGCTTGCGCGGGTTAGGCTCAGAACTGCGATTCAAGTTTGCACGTAGCGCCTCAAACGAATCGCAACAAGTTAATACACACAACGCCTTAAAGGCACTTTTAGGCATGATGTGCAAAACGTGGTCATCCAGCTTGCGCGGGTTAGGCTGAGAACTGCGATTCAAGTTAGCACGTAGCGGCTAAAGCGAATCGCAACAAGTTAATACACACAAAGCCTTAAAATCACTTTTAGGCATGATGTGAAAAACGAGGTCATCCAGCTTGCGCGGGTAGGCTGAGAACTGCGATTCAAGTTCGCACATAGCGGCTAAAGCGAATCGCAACAATACACACAAAGCCTTACAATCACTTTTAGGCATGATGTGAAAAACGAGGTCATCCAGCTTGCGCGGGTAGGCTGAGAACTGCGATTCAATTTCGCACATAGCGGCTAAAGCGAATCGCAACAAGTTAATACACACAAAGCCTTACAGGCACTTCTAGGCATGATGTGCATAACGCGGTCATCCAGCTTGCGCGGGTTAGGCTCAGAACTGCGATTCAAGTTTGCACGTAGCGGCTCAAACGAAGCGCCACAAGTTAATACACACAACGCCTTAAAGGCACTTTTAGGCATGATGTGCAAAACGTGGTCATCCAGCTTGCGCGGGTTAGGCTCAGAACTGCGATTCAAGTTTGCACGTAGCGGCTCAAACGAATCGCAACAAGTTAATACACACAAAGCCTTAAAGGCACTTTTAGGCATGATGTGCAAAACGTGGTTATCCAGCTTGCGCGGGTTAGGCTCAGAACTGCGATTCAAGTTCGCACATAGTGGCTAAAGCGAATCGCAACAAGTTAATACACACAAAGCCTTACAGGCACTTCTAGGCATGATGTGCATAACGCGGCAACCAGCTTGCGCGGGTTAGGCTCAGAACTGCGATTCAAGTTTGCACGTAGCGGCTCAAACGAATCGCAACAAATTAATACACACAACGCCTTACAGGCACTTTTACGCATTATTTGCAAAACGCGGTCATCCAGCTTGCGCGGGTTAGGCTCAGAACTGCGATTCAAGTTTGCACGTAGCGGCTCAAACGAAGCGCCACAAGTTAATACACACAACGCCTTAAAGGCACTTTTAGGCATGATGTGCAAAACCTGGTCAACCAGCTTGCGCGGGTTAGGCTCAGAACTGCGATTCAAGTTTGCACGTAGCGGCTCAAACGAATCGCAACAAATTAACACACACAACGCCTTACAGGCACTTTTACGCATTATTTGCAAAACGCGGTCATCCAGCTTGCGCTGGTTAGGCTCTGAACTGCGACTCAAGTTTGCACGTAGCGGCTCAAACGAATCGCAACAAGTTAATACACACAACGCCTTACAGGCAATTTAGGCATGATATGCAAATAGGCGTCACTCAAGCTTGCGAGGGTTAGGCACAGAACTGCGATTCAAGTTCGCACATAGCGGCTAAAGCGAATCGCATCAAGTTAATACACACAAAGCCTTACAGGAACATTTAGGCATGATGTGAAAAACGAGGTCATCCAGATTGCGCGGGTTAGGCTGACAACTGCGATTCAAGTTCGCACATAGCGGCTAAAGCGAATCGCAACAAGTTAATACACACAAAGCCTTACAGGCACTTCTAGGCATGATGTGCATAACGCGGTCATCCAGCTTGCGCAGGTTAGGCTCAGAACTGCGATTCAAGTTTGCACGTAGCGGCTCAAACGAATCGCAACAAGTTAATACACAAAAAGCCTTACAGGCACTTCTAGGCATGATGTGCAAAACGTGGTCATCCAGCTTGCGCGGGTTAGGCTCAGAACTGCGATTCAAGTTTGCACGTAGCGGCTCAAACGAATCGCAACAAGTTAATACACACAACACCTTACAGGCACTTTTACGCATTATTTGCAAAACGCGGTCATCCAGCTTGCGCGGGTTAGGCTCAGAACTGCGATTCAAGTTTGCACGTAGCGCCTCAAACGAATCGCATCAAGTTAATACACACAACGCCTTAAAGGCACTTTTAGGCATGATGTGCAAAACGTGGTCATCCAGCTTGCGCGGGTTAGGCTCAGAAATGCGATTCAAGTTTGCACGTAGCGGCTCAAACGAATCGCAACAATTTAATACACACAACGCCTTACAGGCACTTTAGGCATGATGTGCAAATAGGCGTCACTCAAGCTTGCGAGGGTTAGGCACAGAACTGCGATTCAAGTTCGCACATAGCGGCTAAAGCGAATCGCAACAAGTTAATACACACAAAGCCTTAAAGGCACTTTTAGGCATGAAGGCATGAGTGCAAAACGTGGTCATCCAGCTTGCGCGGGTTAGGCTCAGAACTGCGATTCAAGTTTGCACGTAGCGCCTCAAACGAATCGCAACAAGTTAATACACACAACGCCTTAAAGGCACTTTTAGGCATGATGTGCAAAACGTGGTCATCCAGCTTGCGCGGGTTAGGCTGAGAACTGCGATTCAAGTTAGCACATAGCGGCTAAAGCGAATCGCAACAAGTTAATACACACAAAGCCTTAAAATCACTTTTAGGCATGATGTGAAAAACGAGGTCATCCAGCTTGCGCGGGTAGGCTGAGAACTGCGATTCAAGTTCGCACATAGCGATTAAAGCGAATCGCAACAAGTTAATACACGCAAAGCCTTACAGGCACTTCTAGGCATGATGTGCATAACGCGGTCATCCAGCTTGCGCGGGTTAGGCTCAGAACTGCGATTCAAGTTCGCACATAGTGGCTAAAGCGAATCGCAACAAGTTAATACACAAAAAGCCTTACATGCACTTCTAGGCATGATGTGCATAACGCGGTCATCCAGCTTGCGCGGGTTAGGCTCAGAACTGCGATTCAAGTTTGCACGTAGCGGCTCAAACGAATCGCAACAAGTTAATACACACAACGCCTTAGAGGCACTTTTAGGCATGATGTGCAAAACGTGGTCATCCAGCTTGCGCGGGTTAGGCTCAGAACTGCGATTCAAGTTTGCACGTAGCGGCTCAAACGAATCGCAACAAGTTAATACACACAAAGCCTTACAATCACTTTTAGGCATGATGTGAAAAACGAGGTCATCCAGCTTGCGCGGGTAGGCTGAGAACTGCGATTCAAGTTCGCACATAGCGGCTAAAGCGAATCGCAACAAGTTAATACACACAAAGCCTTACAGGCACTTCTAGGCATGATGTGCATAACGCGGTCATCCAGCTTGCGCGGGTTAGGCTCAGAACTGCGATTCAAGTTCGCACATAGTGGCTAAATCGAATCGCAACAAGTTAATACACAAAAAGCCTTACAGGCACTTCTAGGCATGATGTGCAAAACGTTGTCATCCAGCTTGCGCGGGTTTGGCTCAGAAATGCGATTCAAGTTTGCACGTAGCGGCTCAAACGAATCGCAACAATTTAATACACACAACGCCTTACAGGCACTTTAGGCATGATGTGCAAATAGGCGTCACTCAAGCTTGCGAGGGTTAGGCACAGAACTGCGATTCAAGTTCGCACATAGCGGCTAAAGCGAATCGCAACAAGTTAATACACACAAAGCCTTAAAGGCACTTTTAGGCATGAAGGCATGATGTGCAAAACGCGGTCATCCAGCTTGCGCGGGTTAGGCTCAGAACTGCGATTCAAGTTTGCACGTAGCGCCTCAAACGAATCGCAACAAGTTAATACACACAACGCCTTAAAGGCACTTTTAGGCATGATGTGCAAAACGTGGTCATCCAGCTTGCGCGGGTTAGGCTGAGAACTGCGATTCAAGTTAGCACATAGCGGCTAAAGCGAATCGCAACAATACACACAAAGCCTTACAATCACTTTTAGGCATGATGTGAAAAACGAGGTCATCCAGCTTGCGCGGGTAGGCTGAGAACTGCGATTCAAGTTCGCACATAGCGATTAAAGCGAATCGCAACAAGTTAATACACGCAAAGCCTTACAGGCACTTCTAGGCATGATGTGCATAACGCGGTCATCCAGCTTGCGCGGGTTAGGCTCAGAACTGCGATTCAAGTTCGCACATAGCGGCTAAAGCGAATCGCAACAAGTTAATACACACAAAGCCTTACAGGCACTTCTAGGCATGATGTGCATAACGCGGTCATCCAGCTTGCGCGGGTTAGGCTCAGAACTGCGATTCAAGTTTGCACGTAGCGGCTCAAACGAAGCGCCACAAGTTAATACACACAACGCCTTAAAGGCACTTTTAGGCATGATGTGCAAAACGTGGTCATCCAGCTTGCGCGGGTTAGGCTCAGAACTGCGATTCAAGTTTGCACGTAGCGGCTCAAACGAATCGCAACAAGTTAATACACACAAAGCCTTAAAGGCACTTTTAGGCATGATGTGCAAAACGTGGTTATCCAGCTTGCGCGGGTTAGGCTCAGAACTGCGATTCAAGTTCGCACATAGTGGCTAAAGCGAATCGCAACAAGTTAATACACACAAAGCCTTACAGGCACTTCTAGGCATGATGTGCATAACGCGGTCAACCAGCTTGCGCGGGTTAGGCTCAGAACTGCGATTCAAGTTTGCACGTAGCGGCTCAAACGAATCGCAACAAATTAATACACACAACGCCTTACAGGCACTTTTACGCATTATTTGCAAAACGCGGTCATCCAGCTTGCGCGGGTTAGGCTCAGAACTGCGATTCAAGTTTGCACGTAGCGGCTCAAACGAAGCGCCACAAGTTAATACACACAACGCCTTACAGGCAATTTAGGCATGATATGCAAATAGGCGTCACTCAAGCTTGCGAGGGTTAGGCACAGAACTGCGATTCAAGTTCGCACATAGCGGCTAAAGCGAATCGCATCAAGTTAATACACACAAAGCCTTACAGGAACATTTAGGCATGATGTGAAAAACGAGGTCATCCAGATTGCGCGGGTTAGGCTGACAACTGCGATTCAAGTTCGCACATAGCGGCTAAAGCGAATCGCAACAAGTTAATACACACAAAGCCTTACAGGCACTTCTAGGCATGATGTGCATAACGCGGTCATCCAGCTTGCGCAGGTTAGGCTCAGAACTGCGATTCAAGTTTGCACGTAGCGGCTCAAACGAATCGCAACAAGTTAATACACAAAAAGCCTTACAGGCACTTCTAGGCATGATGTGCAAAACGTGGTCATCCAGCTTGCGCGGGTTAGGCTCAGAACTGCGATTCAAGTTTGCACGTAGCGGCTCAAACGAATCGCAACAAGTTAATACACACAACACCTTACAGGCACTTTTACGCATTATTTGCAAAACGCGGTCATCCAGCTTGCGCGGGTTAGGCTCAGAACTGCGATTCAAGTTTGCACGTAGCGCCTCAAACGAATCGCATCAAGTTAATACACACAACGCCTTAAAGGCACTTTTAGGCATGATGTGCAAAACGTGGTCATCCAGCTTGCGCGGGTTAGGCTCAGAAATGCGATTCAAGTTTGCACGTAGCGGCTCAAACGAATCGCAACAATTTAATACACACAACGCCTTACAGGCACTTTAGGCATGATGTGCAAATAGGCGTCACTCAAGCTTGCGAGGGTTAGGCACAGAACTGCGATTCAAGTTCGCACATAGCGGCTAAAGCGAATCGCAACAAGTTAATACAAACAAAGCCTTAAAGGCACTTTTAGGCATGAAGGCATGATGTGCAAAACGTGGTCATCCAGCTTGCGCGGGTTAGGCTCAGAACTGCGATTCAAGTTTGCACGTAGCGCCTCAAACGAATCGCAACAAGTTAATACACACAACGCCTTAAAGGCACTTTTAGGCATGATGTGCAAAACGTGGTCATCCAGCTTGCGCGGGTTAGGCTGAGAACTGCGATTCAAGTTAGCACGTAGCGGCTAAAGCGAATCGCAACAAGTTAATACACACAAAGCCTTAAAATCACTTTTAGGCATGATGTGAAAAACGAGGTCATCCAGCTTGCGCGGGTAGGCTGAGAACTGCGATTCAAGTTCGCACATAGCGATTAAAGCGAATCGCAACAAGTTAATACACGCAAAGCCTTACAGGCACTTCTAGGCATGATGTGCATAACGCGGTCATCCAGCTTGCGCGGGTTAGGCTCAGAACTGCGATTCAAGTTCGCACATAGTGGCTAAAGCGAATCGCAACAAGTTAATACACAAAAAGCCTTACATGCACTTCTAGGCATGATGTGCATAACGCGGTCATCCAGCTTGCGCGGGTTAGGCTCAGAACTGCGATTCAAGTTTGCACGTAGCGGCTCAAACGAATCGCAACAAGTTAATACACACAACGCCTTAGAGGCACTTTTAGGCATGATGTGCAAAACGTGGTCATCCAGATTGCGCGGGTTAGGCTCAGAACTGCGATTCAAGTTTGCACGTAGCGGCTCAAACGAATCGCAACAAGTTAATACACACAAAGCCTTACAATCACTTTTAGGCATGATGTGAAAAACGAGGTCATCCAGCTTGCGCGGGTAGGCTGAGAACTGCGATTCAAGTTCGCACATAGCGGCTAAAGCGAATCGCAACAAGTTAATACACACAAAGCCTTACAGGCACTTCTAGGCATGATGTGCATAACGCGGTCATCCAGCTTGCGCGGGTTAGGCTCAGAACTGCGATTCAAGTTCGCACATAGTGGCTAAATCGAATCGCAACAAGTTAATACACAAAAAGCCTTACAGGCACTTCTAGGCATGATGTGCAAAACGTTGTCATCCAGCTTGCGCGGGTTAGGCTCAGAAATGCGATTCAAGTTTGCACGTAGCGGCTCAAACGAATCGCAACAATTTAATACACACAACGCCTTACAGGCACTTTAGGCATGATGTGCAAATAGGCGTCACTCAAGCTTGCGAGGGTTAGGCACAGAACTGCGATTCAAGTTCGCACATAGCGGCTAAAGCGAATCGCAACAAGTTAATACACACAAAGCCTTACAGGCAGTTCTAGGCATGATGTGCATAACGCGGTCATCCAGCTTGCGCGGGTTAGGCTCAGAACTGCGATTCAAGTTTGCACGTAGCGCCTCAAACGAATCGCATCAAGTTAATACACACAACGCCTTAAAGGCACTTTTAGGCATGATGCGCAAAACGTGGTCATCCAGCTTGCGCGGGTTAGGCTCAGAAATGCGATTCAAGTTTGCACGTAGCGGCTCAAACGAATCGCAACAATTTAATACACACAACGCCTTACAGACACTTTAGGCATGATGTGCAAATAGGCGTCACTCAAGCTTGCGAGGGTTAGGCACAGAACTGCGATTCAAGTTCGCCCATAGCGGCTAAAGCGAATCGCAACAAGTTAATACACACAAAGCCTTAAAGGCACTTTTAGGCATGAAGGCATGATGTGCAAAACGTGGTCATCCAGCTTGCGCGGGTTAGGCTCAGAACTGCGATTCAAGTTTGCACGTAGCGCCTCAAACGAATCGCAACAAGTTAATACACACAACGCCTTAAAGGCACTTTTAGGCATGATGTGCAAAACGTGGTCATCCAGCTTGCGCGGGTTAGGCTGAGAACTGCGATTCAAGTTAGCACATAGCGGCTAAAGCGAATCGCAACAAGTTAATACACACAAAGCCTTACAATCACTTTTAGGCATGATGTGAAAAACGAGGTCATCCAGCTTGCGCGGGTAGGCTGAGAACTGCGATTCAAGTTCGCACATAGCGGCTAAAGCGAATCGCAACAAGTTAATACACACAAAGCCTTACAGGCACTTCTAGGCATGATGTGCATAACGCGGTCATCCAGCTTGCGCGGGTTAGGCTCAGAAATGCGATTCAAGTTTGCACGTAGCGGCTCAAACGAATCGCAACAAGTTAATACACACAAAGTCTTACAGGCACTTTTACGCATTATTTGCAAAACGCGGTCATCCAGCTTGCGCGGGTTAGGCTCAGAACTGCGATTCAAGTTTGCACGTAGCGCCTCAAACGAATCGCATCAAGTTAATACACACAACGCCTTAAAGGCACTTTTAGGCATGATGTGCAAAACGTGGTCATCCAGCTTGCGCGGGTTAGGCTCAGAAATGCGATTCAAGTTTGCACGTAGCGGCTCAAACGAATCGCAACAATTTAATACACACAACGCCTTACAGGCACTTTAGGCATGATGTGCAAATAGGCGTCACTCAAGCTTGCGAGGGTTAGGCACAGAACTGCGATTCAAGTTCGCACATAGCGGCTAAAGCGAATCGCAACAAGTTAATACAAACAAAGCCTTAAAGGCACTTTTAGGCATGAAGGCATGATGTGCAAAACGTGGTCATCCAGCTTGCGCGGGTTAGGCTCAGAACTGCGATTCAAGTTTGCACGTAGCGCCTCAAACGAATCGCAACAAGTTAATACACACAACGCCTTAAAGGCACTTTTAGGCATGATGTGCAAAACGTGGTCATCCAGCTTGCGCGGGTTAGGCTGAGAACTGCGATTCAAGTTAGCACGTAGCGGCTAAAGCGAATCGCAACAAGTTAATACACACAAAGCCTTAAAATCACTTTTAGGCATGATGTGAAAAACGAGGTCATCCAGCTTGCGCGGGTAGGCTGAGAACTGCGATTCAAGTTCGCACATAGCGATTAAAGCGAATCGCAACAAGTTAATACACGCAAAGCCTTACAGGCACTTCTAGGCATGATGTGCATAACGCGGTCATCCAGCTTGCGCGGGTTAGGCTCAGAACTGCGATTCAAGTTCGCACATAGTGGCTAAAGCGAATCGCAACAAGTTAATACACAAAAAGCCTTACATGCACTTCTAGGCATGATGTGCATAACGCGGTCATCCAGCTTGCGCGGGTTAGGCTCAGAACTGCGATTCAAGTTTGCACGTAGCGGCTCAAACGAATCGCAACAAGTTAATACACACAACGCCTTAGAGGCACTTTTAGGCATGATGTGCAAAACGTGGTCATCCAGATTGCGCGGGTTAGGCTCAGAACTGCGATTCAAGTTTGCACGTAGCGGCTCAAACGAATCGCAACAAGTTAATACACACAAAGCCTTACAATCACTTTTAGGCATGATGTGAAAAACGAGGTCATCCAGCTTGCGCGGGTAGGCTGAGAACTGCGATTCAAGTTCGCACATAGCGGCTAAAGCGAATCGCAACAAGTTAATACACACAAAGCCTTACAGGCACTTCTAGGCATGATGTGCATAACGCGGTCATCCAGCTTGCGCGGGTTAGGCTCAGAACTGCGATTCAAGTTCGCACATAGTGGCTAAATCGAATCGCAACAAGTTAATACACAAAAAGCCTTACAGGCACTTCTAGGCATGATGTGCAAAACGTTGTCATCCAGCTTGCGCGGGTTAGGCTCAGAAATGCGATTCAAGTTTGCACGTAGCGGCTCAAACGAATCGCAACAATTTAATACACACAACGCCTTACAGGCACTTTAGGCATGATGTGCAAATAGGCGTCACTCAAGCTTGCGAGGGTTAGGCACAGAACTGCGATTCAAGTTCGCACATAGCGGCTAAAGCGAATCGCAACAAGTTAATACACACAAAGCCTTACAGGCAGTTCTAGGCATGATGTGCATAACGCGGTCATCCAGCTTGCGCGGGTTAGGCTCAGAACTGCGATTCAAGTTTGCACGTAGCGCCTCAAACGAATCGCATCAAGTTAATACACACAACGCCTTAAAGGCACTTTTAGGCATGATGCGCAAAACGTGGTCATCCAGCTTGCGCGGGTTAGGCTCAGAAATGCGATTCAAGTTTGCACGTAGCGGCTCAAACGAATCGCAACAATTTAATACACACAACGCCTTACAGACACTTTAGGCATGATGTGCAAATAGGCGTCACTCAAGCTTGCGAGGGTTAGGCACAGAACTGCGATTCAAGTTCGCCCATAGCGGCTAAAGCGAATCGCAACAAGTTAATACACACAAAGCCTTAAAGGCACTTTTAGGCATGAAGGCATGATGTGCAAAACGTGGTCATCCAGCTTGCGCGGGTTAGGCTCAGAACTGCGATTCAAGTTTGCACGTAGCGCCTCAAACGAATCGCAACAAGTTAATACACACAACGCCTTAAAGGCACTTTTAGGCATGATGTGCAAAACGTGGTCATCCAGCTTGCGCGGGTTAGGCTGAGAACTGCGATTCAAGTTAGCACATAGCGGCTAAAGCGAATCGCAACAAGTTAATACACACAAAGCCTTACAATCACTTTTAGGCATGATGTGAAAAACGAGGTCATCCAGCTTGCGCGGGTAGGCTGAGAACTGCGATTCAAGTTCGCACATAGCGGCTAAAGCGAATCGCAACAAGTTAATACACACAAAGCCTTACAGGCACTTCTAGGCATGATGTGCATAACGCGGTCATCCAGCTTGCGCGGGTTAGGCTCAGAAATGCGATTCAAGTTTGCACGTAGCGGCTCAAACGAATCGCAACAAGTTAATACACACAAAGTCTTACAGGCACTTTTACGCATTATTTGCAAAACGTGGTCATCCAGCTTGCGCGGGTTAGGTTCAGAACTGCGATTCAAGTTTGCACGTAGCGGCTCAAACGAATCGCAACAAGTTAATACACACAAAGCCTTAAAGGCACTTTTAGGCATGATGTGCAAAACGTGGTTATCCAGCTTGCGCGGGTTAGGCTCAGAACTGCGATTCAAGTTCGCACATAGTGGCTAAAGCGAATCGCAACAAGTTAATACACACAAAGCCTTACAGGCACTTCTAGGCATGATGTGCATAACGCGGTCATCCAGCTTGCGCGGGTTAGGCTCAGAATTGCGATTCAAGTTTGCACGTAGCGGCTCAAACGAATCGCAACAAGTTAATACACACAAAGCCTTACAGGCACTTTTACGCATTATTTGCAAAACGCGGTCATCCAGCTTGCGCGGGTTAGGCTCAGAACTGCGATTCAAGTTGCACATAGTGGCTAAAGCGAATCGCAACAAGTTAATACACACAAAGCCTTACAGGCACTTCTAGGCATGATGTGCATAACGCGGTCATCCAGCTTGCGCGGGTTAGGCTCAGAACTGCGATTCAAGTTTGCACGTAGCGGCTCAAACGAAGCGCCACAAGTTAATACACACAACGCCTTAAAGGCACTTTTAGGCATGATGTGCAAAACGTGGTCAACCAGCTTGCGCGGGTTAGGCTCAGAACTGCGATTCAAGTTTGCACGTAGCGGCTCAAACGAATCGCAACAAATTAATACACACAACGCCTTACAGGCACTTTTACGCATTATTTGCAAAACGCGGTCATCCAGCTTGCGCTGGTTAGGCTCTGAACTGCGACTCAAGTTTGCACGTAGCGGCTCAAACGAATCGCAACAAGTTAATACACACAACGCCTTACAGGCAATTTAGGCATGATATGCAAATAGGCGTCACTCAAGCTTGCGAGGGTTAGGCACAGAACTGCGATTCAAGTTCGCACATAGCGGCTAAAGCGAATCGCATCAAGTTAATACACACAAAGCCTTACAGGCACTTCTAGGCATGATGTGCAAAACGTGGTCATCCAGCTTGCGCGGGTTAGGCTCAGAACTGCGATTCAAGTTTGCACGTAGCGGCTCAAAAGAATCGCAACAAGTTAATACACACAACACCTTATAGGCACTTTTACGCATTATTTGCAAAACGCGGTCATCCAGCTTGCGCGGGTTAGGCTCAGAACTGCGATTCAAGTTTGCACGTAGCGGCTCAAACGAATCGCAACAATTTAATACACACAACGCCTTACAGGCACTTTAGGCATGATGTGCAAATAGGCGTCACTCAAGCTTGCGAGGGTTAGGCACAGAACTGCGATTCAAGTTCGCACATAGCGGCTAAAGCGAATCGCAACAAGTTAATACACACAAAGCCTTAAAGGCACTTTTAGGCATGAAGGCATGATGTGCAAAACGTGGTCATCCAGCTTGCGCGGGTTAGGCTCAGAACTGCGATTCAAGTTTGCACGTAGCGCCTCAAACGAATCGCAACAAGTTAATACACACAACGCCTTAAAGGCACTTTTAGGCATGATGTGCAAAACGTGGTCATCCAGCTTGCGCGGGTTAGGCTGAGAACTGCGATTCAAGTTAGCACGTAGCGGCTAAAGCGAATCGCAACAAGTTAATACACACAAAGCCTTAAAATCACTTTTAGGCATGATGTGAAAAACGAGGTCATCCAGCTTGCGCGGGTAGGCTGAGAACTGCGATTCAAGTTCGCACATAGCGATTAAAGCGAATCGCAACAAGTTAATACACGCAAAGCCTTACAGGCACTTCTAGGCATGATGTGCATAACGCGGTCATCCAGCTTGCGCGGGTTAGGCTCAGAACTGCGATTCAAGTTCGCACATAGTGGCTAAAGCGAATCGCAACAAGTTAATACACAAAAAGCCTTACATGCACTTCTAGGCATGATGTGCATAACGCGGTCATCCAGCTTGCGCGGGTTAGGCTCAGAACTGCGATTCAAGTTTGCACGTAGCGGCTCAAACGAATCGCAACAAGTTAATACACACAACGCCTTAGAGGCACTTTTAGGCATGATGTGCAAAACGTGGTCATCCAGATTGCGCGGGTTAGGCTCAGAACTGCGATTCAAGTTTGCACGTAGCGGCTCAAACGAATCGCAACAAGTTAATACACACAAAGCCTTACAATCACTTTTAGGCATGATGTGAAAAACGAGGTCATCCAGCTTGCGCGGGTAGGCTGAGAACTGCGATTCAAGTTCGCACATAGCGGCTAAAGCGAATCGCAACAAGTTAATACACACAAAGCCTTACAGGCACTTCTAGGCATGATGTGCATAACGCGGTCATCCAGCTTGCGCGGGTTAGGCTCAGAACTGCGATTCAAGTTCGCACATAGTGGCTAAATCGAATCGCAACAAGTTAATACACAAAAAGCCTTACAGGCACTTCTAGGCATGATGTGCAAAACGTTGTCATCCAGCTTGCGCGGGTTAGGCTCAGAAATGCGATTCAAGTTTGCACGTAGCGGCTCAAACGAATCGCAACAATTTAATACACACAACGCCTTACAGGCACTTTAGGCATGATGTGCAAATAGGCGTCACTCAAGCTTGCGAGGGTTAGGCACAGAACTGCGATTCAAGTTCGCACATAGCGGCTAAAGCGAAACGCAACAAGTTAATACACACAAAGCCTTAAAGGCACTTTTAGGCATGAAGGCATGATGTGCAAAACGTGGTCATCCAGCTTGCGCGGGTTAGGCTCAGAACTGCGATTCAAGTTTGCACGTAGCGCCTCAAACGAATCGCAACAAGTTAATACACACAACGCCTTAAAGGCACTTTTAGGCATGATGTGCAAAACGTGGTCATCCAGCTTGCGCGGGTTAGGCTGAGAACTGCGATTCAAGTTAGCACATAGCGGCTAAAGCGAATCGCAACAATACACACAAAGCCTTACAATCACTTTTAGGCATGATGTGAAAAACGAGGTCATCCAGCTTGCGCGGGTAGGCTGAGAACTGCGATTCAAGTTCGCACATAGCGGCTAAAGCGAATCGCAACAAGTTAATACACACAAAGCCTTACAGGCACTTCTAGGCATGATGTGCATAACGCGGTCATCCAGCTTGCGCGGGTTAGGCTCAGAACTGCGATTCAAGTTTGCACGTAGCGGCTCAAACGAAGCGCCACAAGTTAATACACACAACGCCTTAAAGGCACTTTTAGGCATGATGTGCAAAACGTGGTCATCCAGCTTGCGCGGGTTAGGCTCAGAACTGCGATTCAAGTTTGCACGTAGCGGCTCAAACGAATCGCAACAAGTTAATACACACAAAGCCTTAAAGGCACTTTTAGGCATGATGTGCAAAACGTGGTTATCCAGCTTGCGCGGGTTAGGCTCAGAACTGCGATTCAAGTTCGCACATAGTGGCTAAAGCGAATCGCAACAAGTTAATACACACAAAGCCTTACAGGCACTTCTAGGCATGATGTGCATAACGCGGTCAACCAGCTTGCGCGGGTTAGGCTCAGAACTGCGATTCAAGTTTGCACGTAGCGGCTCAAACGAATCGCAACAAATTAATACACACAACGCCTTACAGGCACTTTTACGCATTATTTGCAAAACGCGGTCATCCAGCTTGCGCGGGTTAGGCTCAGAACTGCGATTCAAGTTTGCACGTAGCGGCTCAAACGAAGCGCCACAAGTTAATACACACAACGCCTTAAAGGCACTTTTAGGCATGATGTGCAAAACCTGGTCAACCAGCTTGCGCGGGTTAGGCTCAGAACTGCGATTCAAGTTTGCACGTAGCGGCTCAAACGAATCGCAACAAATCAACACACACAACGCCTTACAGGCACTTTTACGCATTATTTGCAAAACGCGGTCATCCAGCTTGCGCTGGTTAGGCTCTGAACTGCGACTCAAGTTTGCACGTAGCGGCTCAAACGAATCGCAACAAGTTAATACACACAACGCCTTACAGGCAATTTAGGCATGATATGCAAATAGGCGTCACTCAAGCTTGCGAGGGTTAGGCACAGAACTGCGATTCAAGTTCGCACATAGCGGCTAAAGCGAATCGCATCAAGTTAATACACACAAAGCCTTACAGGAACATTTAGGCATGATGTGAAAAACGAGGTCATCCAGATTGCGCGGGTTAGGCTGACAACTGCGATTCAAGTTCGCACATAGCGGCTAAAGCGAATCGCAACAAGTTAATACACACAAAGCCTTACAGGCACTTCTAGGCATGATGTGCATAACGCGGTCATCCAGCTTGCGCAGGTTAGGCTCAGAACTGCGATTCAAGTTTGCACGTAGCGGCTCAAACGAATCGCAACAAGTTAATACACACAAAGCCTTACAGGCACTTCTAGGCATGATGTGCAAAACGTGGTCATCCAGCTTGCGCGGGTTAGGCTCAGAACTGCGATTCAAGTTTGCACGTAGCGGCTCAAACGAATCGCAACAAGTTAATACACACAACACCTTACAGGCACTTTTACGCATTATTTGCAAAACGCGGTCATCCAGCTTGCGCGGGTTAGGCTCAGAACTGCGATTCAAGTTTGCACGTAGCGCCTCAAACGAATCGCATCAAGTTAATACACACAACGCCTTAAAGGCACTTTTAGGCATGATGTGCAAAACGTGGTCATCCAGCTTGCGCGGGTTAGGCTCAGAAATGCGATTCAAGTTTGCACGTAGCGGCTCAAACGAATCGCAACAATTTAATACACACAACGCCTTACAGGCACTTTAGGCATGATGTGCAAATAGGCGTCACTCAAGCTTGCGAGGGTTAGGCACAGAACTGCGATTCAAGTTCGCACATAGCGGCTAAAGCGAATCGCAACAAGTTAATACACACAAAGCCTTAAAGGCACTTTTAGGCATGAAGGCATGATGTGCAAAACGTGGTCATCCAGCTTGCGCGGGTTAGGCTCAGAACTGCGATTCAAGTTTGCACGTAGCGCCTCAAACGAATCGCAACAAGTTAATACACACAACGCCTTAAAGGCACTTTTAGGCATGATGTGCAAAACGTGGTCATCCAGCTTGCGCGGGTTAGGCTGAGAACTGCGATTCAAGTTAGCACATAGCGGCTAAAGCGAATCGCAACAAGTTAATACACACAAAGCCTTAAAATCACTTTTAGGCATGATGTGAAAAACGAGGTCATCCAGCTTGCGCGGGTAGGCTGAGAACTGCGATTCAAGTTCGCACATAGTGGCTAAAGCGAATCGCAACAAGTTAATACACAAAAAGCCTTACATGCACTTCTAGGCATGATGTGCATAACGCGGTCATCCAGCTTGCGCGGGTTAGGCTCAGAACTGCGATTCAAGTTCGCACATAGTGGCTAAAGCGAATCGCAACAAGTTAATACACAAAAAGCCTTACATGCACTTCTAGGCATGATGTGCATAACGCGGTCATCCAGCTTGCGCGGGTTAGGCTCAGAACTGCGATTCAAGTTTGCACGTAGCGGCTCAAACGAATCGCAACAAGTTAATACACACAACGCCTTAGAGGCACTTTTAGGCATGATGTGCAAAACGTGGTCATCCAGCTTGCGCGGGTTAGGCTCAGAACTGCGATTCAAGTTTGCACGTAGCGGCTCAAACGAATCGCAACAAGTTAATACACACAAAGACTTAAAGGCACTTTTAGGCATGATGTGCAAAACTTGGTTATCCAGCTTGAGCGGGTTAGGCTCAGAACTGCGATTCAAGTTCGCACATAGTGGCTAAAGCGAATCGCAACAAGTTAATACACACAAAGCCTTACAGGCACTTCTAGGCATGATGTGCATAACGCGGTCATCCAGCTTGCGCGGGTTAGGCTCAGAATTGCGATTCAAGTTTGCACGTAGCGGCTCAAACGAATCGCAACAAGTTAATACACACAAAGCCTTACAGGCACTTTTACTCATTATTTGCAAAACGCGGTCATCCAGCTTGCGCGGGTTAGGCTCAGAAATGCGATTCAAGCTGCACATACTGGCTAAAGCGAATCGCAACGAGTTAATACACAAAAAGCCTTACAGGCACTTCTAGGCATGATGTGCAAATAGGCGTCACTCAAGCTTGCGAGGGTTAGGCACAGAACTGCGATTCAAGTTCGCACATAGCGGCTAAAGCGAATCGCAACAAGTTAATACACACAAAGCCTTACAGGCAGTTCTAGGCATGATGTGCATAACGCGGTCATCCAGCTTGCGCGGGTTAGGCTCAGAACTGCGATTCAAGTTTGCACGTAGCGCCTCAAACGAATCGCATCAAGTTAATACACACAACGCCTTAAAGGCACTTTTAGGCATGATGCGCAAAACGTGGTCATCCAGCTTGCGCGGGTTAGGCTCAGAAATGCGATTCAAGTTTGCACGTAGCGGCTCAAACGAATCGCAACAATTTAATACACACAACGCCTTACAGACACTTTAGGCATGATGTGCAAATAGGCGTCACTCAAGCTTGCGAGGGTTAGGCACAGAACTGCGATTCAAGTTCGCCCATAGCGGCTAAAGCGAATCGCAACAAGTTAATACACACAAAGCCTTAAAGGCACTTTTAGGCATGAAGGCATGATGTGCAAAACGTGGTCATCCAGCTTGCGCGGGTTAGGCTCAGAACTGCGATTCAAGTTTGCACGTAGCGCCTCAAACGAATCGCAACAAGTTAATACACACAACGCCTTAAAGGCACTTTTAGGCATGATGTGCAAAACGTGGTCATCCAGCTTGCGCGGGTTAGGCTGAGAACTGCGATTCAAGTTAGCACATAGCGGCTAAAGCGAATCGCAACAAGTTAATACACACAAAGCCTTACAATCACTTTTAGGCATGATGTGAAAAACGAGGTCATCCAGCTTGCGCGGGTAGGCTAACTGCGATTCAAGTTCGCACATAGCGGCTAAAGCGAATCGCAACAAGTTAATACACACAAAGCCTTACAGGCACTTCTAGGCATGATGTGCATAACGCGGTCATCCAGCTTGCGCGGGTTAGGCTCAGAAATGCGATTCAAGTTTGCACGTAGCGGCTCAAACGAATCGCAACAAGTTAATACACACAAAGTCTTACAGGCACTTTTACGCATTATTTGCAAAACGTGGTCATCCAGCTTGCGCGGGTTAGGTTCAGAACTGCGATTCAAGTTTGCACGTAGCGGCTCAAACGAATCGCAACAAGTTAATACACACAAAGCCTTAAAGGCACTTTTAGGCATGATGTGCAAAACGTGGTTATCCAGCTTGCGCGGGTTAGGCTCAGAACTGCGATTCAAGTTCGCACATAGTGGCTAAAGCGAATCGCAACAAGTTAATACACACAAAGCCTTACAGGCACTTCTAGGCATGATGTGCATAACGCGGTCATCCAGCTTGCGCGGGTTAGGCTCAGAATTGCGATTCAAGTTTGCACGTAGCGGCTCAAACGAATCGCAACAAGTTAATACACACAAAGCCTTACAGGCACTTTTACGCATTATTTGCAAAACGCGGTCATCCAGCTTGCGCGGGTTAGGCTCAGAACTGCGATTCAAGTTGCACATAGTGGCTAAAGCGAATCGCAACAAGTTAATACACACAAAGCCTTACAGGCACTTCTAGGCATGATGTGCATAACGCGGTCATCCAGCTTGCGCGGGTTAGGCTCAGAACTGCGATTCAAGTTTGCACGTAGCGGCTCAAACGAAGCGCCACAAGTTAATACACACAACGCCTTAAAGGCACTTTTAGGCATGATGTGCAAAACGTGGTCAACCAGCTTGCGCGGGTTAGGCTCAGAACTGCGATTCAAGTTTGCACGTAGCGGCTCAAACGAATCGCAACAAATTAATACACACAACGCCTTACAGGCACTTTTACGCATTATTTGCAAAACGCGGTCATCCAGCTTGCGCTGGTTAGGCTCTGAACTGCGACTCAAGTTTGCACGTAGCGGCTCAAACGAATCGCAACAAGTTAATACACACAACGCCTTACAGGCAATTTAGGCATGATATGCAAATAGGCGTCACTCAAGCTTGCGAGGGTTAGGCACAGAACTGCGATTCAAGTTCGCACATAGCGGCTAAAGCGAATCGCATCAAGTTAATACACACAAAGCCTTACAGGAACATTTAGGCATGATGTGAAAAACGAGGTCATCCAGATTGCGCAGGTTAGGCTGACAACTGCGATTCAAGTTCGCACATAGCGGCTAAAGCGAATCGCAACAAGTTAATACACACAAAGCCTTACAGGCACTTCTAGGCATGATGTGCATAACGCGGTCATCCAGCTTGCGCGGGTTAGGCTCAGAACTGCGATTCAAGTTTGCACGTAGCGGCTCAAACGAATCGCAACAAGTTAATACACAAAAAGCCTTACAGGCACTTCTAGGCATGATGTGCAAAACGTGGTCATCCAGCTTGCGAGGGTTAGGCTCAGAACTGCGATTCAAGTTTGCACGTAGCGGCTCAAACGAATCGCAACAAGTTAATACACACAACACCTTACAGGCACTTTTACGCATTATTTGCAAAACGCGGTCATCCAGCTTGCGCGGGTTAGGCTCAGAACTGCGATTCAAGTTCGCACATAGTGGCTAAAGCGAATTGCAACAAGTTAATACACAAAAAGCCTTACATGCACTTCTAGGCATGATATGCATAACGCAGTCATCCAGCTTGCGCGGGTTAGGCTCAGAACTGCGATTCAAGTTTGCACGTAGCGCCTCAAACGAATCGCATCAAGTTAATACACACAACGCCTTAAAGGCACTTTTAGGCATGATGTGCAAAACGTGGTCATCCAGCTTGCGCGGGTTAGGCTCAGAAATGCGATTCAAGTTTGCACGTAGCGGCTCAAACGAATCGCAACAATTTAATACACACAACGCCTTACAGGCACTTTAGGCATGATGTGCAAATAGGCGTCACTCAAGCTTGCGAGGGTTAGGCACAGAACTGCGATTCAAGTTCGCACATAGCGGCTAAAGCGAATCGCAACAAGTTAATACACACAAAGCCTTATAGGCACTTTTAGGCATGAAGGCATGATGTGCAAAACGTGGTCATCCAGCTTGCGCAGGTTAGGCTCAGAACTGCGATTCAAGTTTGCACGTAGCGCCTCAAACGAATCGCAACAAGTTAATACACACAACGCCTTAAAGGCACTTTTAGGCATGATGTGCAAAACGTGGTCATCCAGCTTGCGCGGGTTAGGCTGAGAACTGCGATTCAAGTTAGCACATAGCGGCTAAAGCGAATCGCAACAAGTTAATACACACAAAGCCTTACAATCACTTTTAGGCATGATGTGAAAAACGAGGTCATCCAGCTTGCGCGGGTAGGCTGAGAACTGCGATTCAAGTTCGCACATAGCGATTAAAGCGAATCGCAACAAGTTAATACACACAAAGCCTTACAGGCACTTCTAGGCATGATGTGCATAACGCGGTCATCCAGCTTGCGCGGGTTAGGCTCAGAACTGCGATTCAAGTTTGCACGTAGCGGCTCAAACGAAGCGCCACAAGTTAATACACACAACGCCTTAAAGGCACTTTTAGGCATGATGTGCAAAACGTGGTCATCCAGCTTGCGCGGGTTAGGCTCAGAACTGCGATTCAAGTTTGCACGTAGCGGCTCAAACGAATCGCAACAAGTTAATACACACAAAGCCTTAAAGGCACTTTTAGGCATGATGTGCAAAACGTGGTTATCCAGCTTGCGCGGGTTAGGCTCAGAACTGCGATTCAAGTTTGCACGTAGCGGCTCAAACGAATCGCAACAAGTTAATACACACAAAGCCTTACAGGCACTTTTACGCATTATTTGCAAAACGCGGTCATCCAGCTTGCGCGGGTTAGGCTCAGAACTGCGATTCAAGTTGCACATAGTGGCTAAAGCGAATCGCAACAAGTTAATACACAAAAAGCCTTACAGGCACTTCTAGGCATGATGTGCAAAACGTTGTCATCCAGCTTGCGCGGGTTAGGCTCAGAAATGCGATTCAAGTTTGCACGTAGCGGCTCAAACGAATCGCAACAATTTAATACACACAACGCCTTACAGGCACTTTAGGCATGATGTGCAAATAGGCGTCACTCAAGCTTGCGAGGGTTAGGCACAGAACTGCGATTCAAGTTCGCACATAGCGGCTAAAGCGAAACGCAACAAGTTAATACACACAAAGCCTTAAAGGCACTTTTAGGCATGAAGGCATGATGTGCAAAACGTGGTCATCCAGCTTGCGCGGGTTAGGCTCAGAACTGCGATTCAAGTTTGCACGTAGCGCCTCAAACGAATCGCAACAAGTTAATACACACAACGCCTTAAAGGCACTTTTAGGCATGATGTGCAAAACGTGGTCATCCAGCTTGCGCGGGTTAGGCTGAGAACTGCGATTCAAGTTAGCACATAGCGGCTAAAGCGAATCGCAACAATACACACAAAGCCTTACAATCACTTTTAGGCATGATGTGAAAAACGAGGTCATCCAGCTTGCGCGGGTAGGCTGAGAACTGCGATTCAAGTTCGCACATAGCGGCTAAAGCGAATCGCAACAAGTTAATACACACAAAGCCTTACAGGCACTTCTAGGCATGATGTGCATAACGCGGTCATCCAGCTTGCGCGGGTTAGGCTCAGAACTGCGATTCAAGTTTGCACGTAGCGGCTCAAACGAAGCGCCACAAGTTAATACACACAACGCCTTAAAGGCACTTTTAGGCATGATGTGCAAAACGTGGTCATCCAGCTTGCGCGGGTTAGGCTCAGAACTGCGATTCAAGTTTGCACGTAGCGGCTCAAACGAATCGCAACAAGTTAATACACACAAAGCCTTAAAGGCACTTTTAGGCATGATGTGCAAAACGTGGTTATCCAGCTTGCGCGGGTTAGGCTCAGAACTGCGATTCAAGTTCGCACATAGTGGCTAAAGCGAATCGCAACAAGTTAATACACACAAAGCCTTACAGGCACTTCTAGGCATGATGTGCATAACGCGGTCAACCAGCTTGCGCGGGTTAGGCTCAGAACTGCGATTCAAGTTTGCACGTAGCGGCTCAAACGAATCGCAACAAATTAATACACACAACGCCTTACAGGCACTTTTACGCATTATTTGCAAAACGCGGTCATCCAGCTTGCGCGGGTTAGGCTCAGAACTGCGATTCAAGTTTGCACGTAGCGGCTCAAACGAAGCGCCACAAGTTAATACACACAACGCCTTAAAGGCACTTTTAGGCATGATGTGCAAAACCTGGTCAACCAGCTTGCGCGGGTTAGGCTCAGAACTGCGATTCAAGTTTGCACGTAGCGGCTCAAACGAATCGCAACAAATCAACACACACAACGCCTTACAGGCACTTTTACGCATTATTTGCAAAACGCGGTCATCCAGCTTGCGCTGGTTAGGCTCTGAACTGCGACTCAAGTTTGCACGTAGCGGCTCAAACGAATCGCAACAAGTTAATACACACAACGCCTTACAGGCAATTTAGGCATGATATGCAAATAGGCGTCACTCAAGCTTGCGAGGGTTAGGCACAGAACTGCGATTCAAGTTCGCACATAGCGGCTAAAGCGAATCGCATCAAGTTAATACACACAAAGCCTTACAGGAACATTTAGGCATGATGTGAAAAACGAGGTCATCCAGATTGCGCGGGTTAGGCTGACAACTGCGATTCAAGTTCGCACATAGCGGCTAAAGCGAATCGCAACAAGTTAATACACACAAAGCCTTACAGGCACTTCTAGGCATGATGTGCATAACGCGGTCATCCAGCTTGCGCAGGTTAGGCTCAGAACTGCGATTCAAGTTTGCACGTAGCGGCTCAAACGAATCGCAACAAGTTAATACACACAAAGCCTTACAGGCACTTCTAGGCATGATGTGCAAAACGTGGTCATCCAGCTTGCGCGGGTTAGGCTCAGAACTGCGATTCAAGTTTGCACGTAGCGGCTCAAACGAATCGCAACAAGTTAATACACACAACACCTTACAGGCACTTTTACGCATTATTTGCAAAACGCGGTCATCCAGCTTGCGCGGGTTAGGCTCAGAACTGCGATTCAAGTTTGCACGTAGCGCCTCAAACGAATCGCATCAAGTTAATACACACAACGCCTTAAAGGCACTTTTAGGCATGATGTGCAAAACGTGGTCATCCAGCTTGCGCGGGTTAGGCTCAGAAATGCGATTCAAGTTTGCACGTAGCGGCTCAAACGAATCGCAACAATTTAATACACACAACGCCTTACAGGCACTTTAGGCATGATGTGCAAATAGGCGTCACTCAAGCTTGCGAGGGTTAGGCACAGAACTGCGATTCAAGTTCGCACATAGCGGCTAAAGCGAATCGCAACAAGTTAATACACACAAAGCCTTAAAGGCACTTTTAGGCATGAAGGCATGATGTGCAAAACGTGGTCATCCAGCTTGCGCGGGTTAGGCTCAGAACTGCGATTCAAGTTTGCACGTAGCGCCTCAAACGAATCGCAACAAGTTAATACACACAACGCCTTAAAGGCACTTTTAGGCATGATGTGCAAAACGTGGTCATCCAGCTTGCGCGGGTTAGGCTGAGAACTGCGATTCAAGTTAGCACATAGCGGCTAAAGCGAATCGCAACAAGTTAATACACACAAAGCCTTAAAATCACTTTTAGGCATGATGTGAAAAACGAGGTCATCCAGCTTGCGCGGGTAGGCTGAGAACTGCGATTCAAGTTCGCACATAGTGGCTAAAGCGAATCGCAACAAGTTAATACACAAAAAGCCTTACATGCACTTCTAGGCATGATGTGCATAACGCGGTCATCCAGCTTGCGCGGGTTAGGCTCAGAACTGCGATTCAAGTTCGCACATAGTGGCTAAAGCGAATCGCAACAAGTTAATACACAAAAAGCCTTACATGCACTTCTAGGCATGATGTGCATAACGCGGTCATCCAGCTTGCGCGGGTTAGGCTCAGAACTGCGATTCAAGTTTGCACGTAGCGGCTCAAACGAATCGCAACAAGTTAATACACACAACGCCTTAGAGGCACTTTTAGGCATGATGTGCAAAACGTGGTCATCCAGCTTGCGCGGGTTAGGCTCAGAACTGCGATTCAAGTTTGCACGTAGCGGCTCAAACGAATCGCAACAAGTTAATACACACAAAGACTTAAAGGCACTTTTAGGCATGATGTGCAAAACTTGGTTATCCAGCTTGAGCGGGTTAGGCTCAGAACTGCGATTCAAGTTCGCACATAGTGGCTAAAGCGAATCGCAACAAGTTAATACACACAAAGCCTTACAGGCACTTCTAGGCATGATGTGCATAACGCGGTCATCCAGCTTGCGCGGGTTAGGCTCAGAATTGCGATTCAAGTTTGCACGTAGCGGCTCAAACGAATCGCAACAAGTTAATACACACAAAGCCTTACAGGCACTTTTACTCATTATTTGCAAAACGCGGTCATCCAGCTTGCGCGGGTTAGGCTCAGAAATGCGATTCAAGCTGCACATACTGGCTAAAGCGAATCGCAACGAGTTAATACACAAAAAGCCTTACAGGCACTTCTAGGCATGATGTGCAAATAGGCGTCACTCAAGCTTGCGAGGGTTAGGCACAGAACTGCGATTCAAGTTCGCACATAGCGGCTAAAGCGAATCGCAACAAGTTAATACACACAAAGCCTTACAGGCAGTTCTAGGCATGATGTGCATAACGCGGTCATCCAGCTTGCGCGGGTTAGGCTCAGAACTGCGATTCAAGTTTGCACGTAGCGCCTCAAACGAATCGCATCAAGTTAATACACACAACGCCTTAAAGGCACTTTTAGGCATGATGCGCAAAACGTGGTCATCCAGCTTGCGCGGGTTAGGCTCAGAAATGCGATTCAAGTTTGCACGTAGCGGCTCAAACGAATCGCAACAATTTAATACACACAACGCCTTACAGACACTTTAGGCATGATGTGCAAATAGGCGTCACTCAAGCTTGCGAGGGTTAGGCACAGAACTGCGATTCAAGTTCGCCCATAGCGGCTAAAGCGAATCGCAACAAGTTAATACACACAAAGCCTTAAAGGCACTTTTAGGCATGAAGGCATGATGTGCAAAACGTGGTCATCCAGCTTGCGCGGGTTAGGCTCAGAACTGCGATTCAAGTTTGCACGTAGCGCCTCAAACGAATCGCAACAAGTTAATACACACAACGCCTTAAAGGCACTTTTAGGCATGATGTGCAAAACGTGGTCATCCAGCTTGCGCGGGTTAGGCTGAGAACTGCGATTCAAGTTAGCACATAGCGGCTAAAGCGAATCGCAACAAGTTAATACACACAAAGCCTTACAATCACTTTTAGGCATGATGTGAAAAACGAGGTCATCCAGCTTGCGCGGGTAGGCTAACTGCGATTCAAGTTCGCACATAGCGGCTAAAGCGAATCGCAACAAGTTAATACACACAAAGCCTTACAGGCACTTCTAGGCATGATGTGCATAACGCGGTCATCCAGCTTGCGCGGGTTAGGCTCAGAAATGCGATTCAAGTTTGCACGTAGCGGCTCAAACGAATCGCAACAAGTTAATACACACAAAGTCTTACAGGCACTTTTACGCATTATTTGCAAAACGTGGTCATCCAGCTTGCGCGGGTTAGGTTCAGAACTGCGATTCAAGTTTGCACGTAGCGGCTCAAACGAATCGCAACAAGTTAATACACACAAAGCCTTAAAGGCACTTTTAGGCATGATGTGCAAAACGTGGTTATCCAGCTTGCGCGGGTTAGGCTCAGAACTGCGATTCAAGTTCGCACATAGTGGCTAAAGCGAATCGCAACAAGTTAATACACACAAAGCCTTACAGGCACTTCTAGGCATGATGTGCATAACGCGGTCATCCAGCTTGCGCGGGTTAGGCTCAGAATTGCGATTCAAGTTTGCACGTAGCGGCTCAAACGAATCGCAACAAGTTAATACACACAAAGCCTTACAGGCACTTTTACGCATTATTTGCAAAACGCGGTCATCCAGCTTGCGCGGGTTAGGCTCAGAACTGCGATTCAAGTTGCACATAGTGGCTAAAGCGAATCGCAACAAGTTAATACACACAAAGCCTTACAGGCACTTCTAGGCATGATGTGCATAACGCGGTCATCCAGCTTGCGCGGGTTAGGCTCAGAACTGCGATTCAAGTTTGCACGTAGCGGCTCAAACGAAGCGCCACAAGTTAATACACACAACGCCTTAAAGGCACTTTTAGGCATGATGTGCAAAACGTGGTCAACCAGCTTGCGCGGGTTAGGCTCAGAACTGCGATTCAAGTTTGCACGTAGCGGCTCAAACGAATCGCAACAAATTAATACACACAACGCCTTACAGGCACTTTTACGCATTATTTGCAAAACGCGGTCATCCAGCTTGCGCTGGTTAGGCTCTGAACTGCGACTCAAGTTTGCACGTAGCGGCTCAAACGAATCGCAACAAGTTAATACACACAACGCCTTACAGGCAATTTAGGCATGATATGCAAATAGGCGTCACTCAAGCTTGCGAGGGTTAGGCACAGAACTGCGATTCAAGTTCGCACATAGCGGCTAAAGCGAATCGCATCAAGTTAATACACACAAAGCCTTACAGGAACATTTAGGCATGATGTGAAAAACGAGGTCATCCAGATTGCGCAGGTTAGGCTGACAACTGCGATTCAAGTTCGCACATAGCGGCTAAAGCGAATCGCAACAAGTTAATACACACAAAGCCTTACAGGCACTTCTAGGCATGATGTGCATAACGCGGTCATCCAGCTTGCGCGGGTTAGGCTCAGAACTGCGATTCAAGTTTGCACGTAGCGGCTCAAACGAATCGCAACAAGTTAATACACAAAAAGCCTTACAGGCACTTCTAGGCATGATGTGCAAAACGTGGTCATCCAGCTTGCGAGGGTTAGGCTCAGAACTGCGATTCAAGTTTGCACGTAGCGGCTCAAACGAATCGCAACAAGTTAATACACACAACACCTTACAGGCACTTTTACGCATTATTTGCAAAACGCGGTCATCCAGCTTGCGCGGGTTAGGCTCAGAACTGCGATTCAAGTTCGCACATAGTGGCTAAAGCGAATTGCAACAAGTTAATACACAAAAAGCCTTACATGCACTTCTAGGCATGATATGCATAACGCGGTCATCCAGCTTGCGCGGGTTAGGCTCAGAACTGCGATTCAAGTTTGCACGTAGCGCCTCAAACGAATCGCATCAAGTTAATACACACAACGCCTTAAAGGCACTTTTAGGCATGATGTGCAAAACGTGGTCATCCAGCTTGCGCGGGTTAGGCTCAGAAATGCGATTCAAGTTTGCACGTAGCGGCTCAAACGAATCGCAACAATTTAATACACACAACGCCTTACAGGCACTTTAGGCATGATGTGCAAATAGGCGTCACTCAAGCTTGCGAGGGTTAGGCACAGAACTGCGATTCAAGTTCGCACATAGCGGCTAAAGCGAATCGCAACAAGTTAATACACACAAAGCCTTATAGGCACTTTTAGGCATGAAGGCATGATGTGCAAAACGTGGTCATCCAGCTTGCGCAGGTTAGGCTCAGAACTGCGATTCAAGTTTGCACGTAGCGCCTCAAACGAATCGCAACAAGTTAATACACACAACGCCTTAAAGGCACTTTTAGGCATGATGTGCAAAACGTGGTCATCCAGCTTGCGCGGGTTAGGCTGAGAACTGCGATTCAAGTTAGCACATAGCGGCTAAAGCGAATCGCAACAAGTTAATACACACAAAGCCTTACAATCACTTTTAGGCATGATGTGAAAAACGAGGTCATCCAGCTTGCGCGGGTAGGCTGAGAACTGCGATTCAAGTTCGCACATAGCGATTAAAGCGAATCGCAACAAGTTAATACACACAAAGCCTTACAGGCACTTCTAGGCATGATGTGCATAACGCGGTCATCCAGCTTGCGCGGGTTAGGCTCAGAACTGCGATTCAAGTTTGCACGTAGCGGCTCAAACGAAGCGCCACAAGTTAATACACACAACGCCTTAAAGGCACTTTTAGGCATGATGTGCAAAACGTGGTCATCCAGCTTGCGCGGGTTAGGCTCAGAACTGCGATTCAAGTTTGCACGTAGCGGCTCAAACGAATCGCAACAAGTTAATACACACAAAGCCTTAAAGGCACTTTTAGGCATGATGTGCAAAACGTGGTTATCCAGCTTGCGCGGGTTAGGCTCAGAACTGCGATTCAAGTTTGCACGTAGCGGCTCAAACGAATCGCAACAAGTTAATACACACAAAGCCTTACAGGCACTTTTACGCATTATTTGCAAAACGCGGTCATCCAGCTTGCGCGGGTTAGGCTCAGAACTGCGATTCAAGTTGCACATAGTGGCTAAAGCGAATCGCAACAAGTTAATACACACAAAGCCTTACAGGCACTTCTAGGCATGATGTGCATAACGCGGTCATCCAGCTTGCGCGGGTTAGGCTCAGAACTGCGATTCAAGTTTGCACGTAGCGGCTCAAACGAAGCGCCACAAGTTAATACACACAACGCCTTAAAGGCACTTTTAGGCATGATGTGCAAAACGTGGTCAACCAGCTTGCGCGGGTTAGGCTCAGAACTGCGATTCAAGTTTGCACGTAGCGGCTCAAACGAATCGCAACAAATTATACACACAACGCCTTACAGGCACTTTTACGCATTATTTGCAAAACGCGGTCATCCAGCTTGCGCTGGTTAGGCTCTGAACTGCGACTCAAGTTTGCACGTAGCGGCTCAAACGAATCGCAACAAGTTAATACACACAACGCCTTACAGGCAATTTAGGCAAGATATGCAAATAGGCGTCACTCAAGCTTGCGAGGGTTAGGCACAGAACTGCGATTCAAGTTCGCACATAGCGGCTAAAGCGAATCGCATCAAGTTAATACACACAAAGCCTTACAGGAACATTTAGGCATGATGTGAAAAACGAGGTCATCCAGATTGCGCGGGTTAGGCTGACAACTGCGATTCAAGTTCGCACATAGCGGCTAAAGCGAATCGCAACAAGTTAATACACACAAAGCCTTACAGGCACTTCTAGGCATGATGTGCATAACGCGGTCATCCAGCTTGCGCGGGTTAGGCTCAGAACTGCGATTCAAGTTTGCACGTAGCGGCTCAAACGAATCGCAACAAGTTAATACACAAAAAGCCTTACAGGCACTTCTAGGCATGATGTGCAAAACGTGGTCATCCAGCTTGCGCGGGTTAGGCTCAGAACTGCGATTCAAGTTTGCACGTAGCGGCTCAAACGAATCGCAACAAGTTAATACACACAACACCTTACAGGCACTTTTACGCATTATTTGCAAAACGCGGTCATCCAGCTTGCGCGGGTTAGGCTCAGAACTGCGATTCAAGTTCGCACATAGTGGCTAAAGCGAATTGCAACAAGTTAATACACAAAAAGCCTTACATGCACTTCTAGGCATGATGTGCATAACGCGGTCATCCAGCTTGCGCGGGTTAGGCTCAGAACTGCGATTCAAGTTTGCACGTAGCGGCTCAAACGAATCGCAACAAGTTAATACACACAACGCCTTAGAGGCACTTTTAGGCATGATGTGCAAAACGTGGTCATCCAGCTTGCGCGGGTTAGGCTCAGAACTGCGATTCAAGTTTGCACGTAGCGGCTCAAACGAATCGCAACAAGTTAATACACACAAAGCCTTAAAGGCACTTTTAGGCATGATGTGCAAAACGTGGTTATCCAGCTTGCGCGGGTTAGGCTCAGAACTGCGATTCAAGTTCGCACATAGTGGCTAAAGCGAATCGCAACAAGTTAATACACACAAAGCCTTACTGGCACTTCTAGGCATGATGTGCATAACGCGGTCATCCAGCTTGCGCGGGTTAGGCTCAGAATTGCGATTCAAGTTGCACATAGTGGCTAAAGCGAATCGCAACAAGTTAATACACAAAAAGAATTACAGGCACTTCTAGGCATGATGTGCAAATAGGCGTCACTCAAGCTTGCGAGGGTTAGGCACAGAACTGCGATTCAAGTTCGCACATAGCGGCTAAAGCGAATCGCAACAAGTTAATACACACAAAGCCTTACAGGCACTTCTAGGCATGATGTGCATAACGCGGTCATCCAGCTTGCGCGGGTTAGGCTCAGAACTGCGATTCAAGTTTGCACGTAGCGCCTCAAACGAATCGCATCAAGTTAATACACACAACGCCTTAAAGGCACTTTTAGGCATGATGTGCAAAACGTGGTCATCCAGCTTGCGCGGGTTAGGCTCAGAAATGCGATTCAAGTTTGCACGTAGCGGCTCAAACGAATCGCAACAATTTAATACACACAACGCCTTACAGGCACTTTAGGCATGATGTGCAAATAGGCGTCACTCAAGCTTGCGAGGGTTAGGCACAGAACTTCGATTCAAGTTCGCACATAGCGGCTAAAGCGAATCGCAACAAGTTAATACACACAAAGCCTTAAAGGCACTTTTAGGCATGAAGGCATGATGTGCAAAACGTGGTCATCCAGCTTGCGCGGGTTAGGCTCAGAAATGCGATTCAAGTTTGCACGTAGCGCCTCAAACGAATCGCAACAAGTTAATACACACAACGCCTTAAAGGCACTTTTAGGCATGATGTGCAAAACGTGGTCATCCAGCTTGCGCGGGTTAGGCTGAGAACTGCGATTCAAGTTAGCACATAGCGGCTAAAGCGAATCGCAACAAGTTAATACACACAAAGCCTTACAATCACTTTTAGGCATGATGTGAAAAACGAGGTCATCCAGCTTGCGCGGGTAGGCTGAGAACTGCGATTCAAGTTCGCACATAGCGGCTAAAGCGAATCGCAACAAGTTAATACACACAAAGCCTTACAGGCACTTCTAGGCATGATGTGCATAACGCGGTCATCCAGCTTGCGCGGGTTAGGCTCAGAACTGCGATTCAAGTTTGCACGTAGCGGCTCAAACGAAGCGCCACAAGTTAATACACACAACGCCTTAAAGGCACTTTTAGGCATGATGTGCAAAACGTGGTCATCCAGCTTGCACGGGTTAGGCTCAGAACTGCGATTCAAGTTTGCACGTAGCGGCTCAAACGAATCGCAACAAGTTAATACACACAAAGCCTTAAAGGCACTTTTAGGCATGATGTGCAAAACGTGGTTATCCAGCTTGCGCGGGTTAGGCTCAGAACTGCGATTCAAGTTCGCACATAGTGGCTAAAGCGAATCGCAACAAGTTAATACACACAAAGCCTTACAGGCACTTCTAGGCATCATGTGCATAACGCGGTCATCCAGCTTGCGCGGGTTAGGCTCAGAATTGCGATTCAAGTTTGCACGTAGCGGCTCAAACGAATCGCAACAAGTTAATACACACAAAGTCTTACAGGCACTTTTACGCATTATTTGCAAAACGTGGTCATCCAGCTTGCGCGGGTTAGGCTCAGAACTGCGATTCAAGTTTGCACGTAGCGGCTCAAACGAATCGCAACAAGTTAATACACACAAAGCCTTAAAGGCACTTTTAGGCATGATGTGCAAAACGTGGTTATCCAGCTTGCGCGGGTTAGGCTGAGAACTGCGATTCATGTTCGCACATAGTGGCTAAAGCGAATCGCAACAAGTTAATACACACAAAGCCTTACAGGCACTTCTAGGCATGATGTGCATAACGCGGTCATCCAGCTTGGGCGGGTTAGGCTCAGAATTGCGATTCAAGTTTGCACGTAGCGGCTCAAACGAATCGCAACAAGTTAATACACACAAAGCCTTACAGGCACTTTTACGCATTATTTGCAAAACGCGGTCATCCAGCTTGCGCGGGTTAGGCTCAGAACTGCGATTCAAGTTGCACATAGTGGCTAAAGCGAATCGCAACAAGTTAATACACACAAAGCCTTACAGGCACTTCTAGGCATGATGTGCATAACGCGGTCATCCAGCTTGCGCGGGTTAGGCTCAGAACTGCGATTCAAGTTTGCACGTAGCGGCTCAAACGAATCGCAACAAATTAATACACACAACGCCTTACAGGCACTTTTACGCATTATTTGCAAAACGCGGTCATCCAGCTTGCGCTGGTTAGGCTCTGAACTGCGACTCAAGTTTGCACGTAGCGGCTCAAACGAATCGCAACAAGTTAATACACACAACGCCTTACAGGCAATTTAGGCATGATATGCAAATAGGCGTCACTCAAGCTTGCGAGGGTTAGGCACAGAACTGCGATTCAAGTTCGCACATAGCGGCTAAAGCGAATCGCATCAAGTTAATACACACAAAGCCTTACAGGAACTTTTAGGCATGATGTGAAAAACGAGGTCATCCAGTTTGCGCGGGTTAGGCTGACAACTGCGATTCAAGTTCGCACATAGCGGCTAAAGCGAATCGCAACAAGTTAATACACACAAAGCCTTACAGGCACTTCTAGGCATGATGTGCATAACGCGGTCATCCAGCTTGCGCGGGTTTTGCTCAGAACTGCGATTCAAGTTTGCACGTAGCGGCTCAAACGAATCGCAACAAGTTAATACACACAACGCCTTAAAGGCACTTTTAGGCATGATGTGCAAAACGTGGTCATCCAGCTTGCGCGGGTTAGGCTGAGAACTGCGATTCAAGTTCGCACATAGCGGCTAAAGCGAATCGCAACAAGTTAATACACACAAAGCCTTACAGGCACCTTTAGGCATGATGTGAAAAACGAGGTCATCCAGCTTGCGCGGGTAAGGCTGAGAAAAGCGATTCAAGTTCGCACATAGCGGCAAAAGCGAATCGCAACAAGTTAATGCACACAAAGCCTTACAGGCACTTCTAGGCATGGTGTGCATAACGCTGTCATCCAGCTTGCGCGGGTTAGGCTCAGAACTGCGATTCAAGTTTGCACGTAGCGGCTCAAACGAATCGCAACAAGTTAATACACACAATGCCTTAAAGGCACTTTTAGGCATGATGTGCAAAACGTGGTCATCCAGCTTGAGCGGGTTAGGCTCAGAACTGCGATTCAAGTTCGCACATAGCGGCTAAAGCGAATCGCAACAAGTTAATACACACAAAGCCTTACAGGCACTTCTAGGCATGATGTGCATAACGCGGTCATCCAGCTTGCGCGGGTTAGGCTCAGAACTGCGATTCAAGTTTGCACGTAGCGGCTCAAACGAATCGCAACAAGTTAATACACACAACGCCTTACAGGCACTTTTACGCATTACTTGCAAAACGCGGTCATCCAGCTTGCGCGGGTTAGGCTCAGAACTGCGATTCAAGTTCGCACATAGTGGCTAAAGCGAATCGCAACAAGTTAATACACAAAAAGCCTTACAGGCACTTCTAGGCATGATGTGCATAACGCGGTCATCCAGCTTGCGCGGGTTAGGCTCAGAACTGCGATTCAAGTTCGCACATAGTGGCTAAATCGAATCGCAACAAGTTAATACACAAAAAGCCTTACAGGCACTTCTAGGCATGATGTGCAAAACGTTGTCATCCAGCTTGCGCGGGTTAGGCTCAGAAATGCGATTCAAGTTTGCACGTAGCGGCTCAAACGAATCGCAACAATTTAATACACACAACGCCTTACAGGCACTTTAGGCATGATGTGCAAATAGGCGTCTCTCAAGCTTGCGAGGGTTAGGCACAGAACTGCGATTCAAGTTCGCACATAGCGGCTAAAGCAAATCGCAAAAATGTTAATACACACAAAGCCTTAAAGGCACTTTTAGGCATGAAGGCATGATGTGCAAAACGTGGTCATCCAGCTTGCGCGGGTTAGGCTCAGAACTGCGATTCAAGTTTGCACGTAGCGCCTCAAACGAATCGCAACAAGTTAATACACACAAAGCCTTACAGGCACTTTTACGCATTATTTGCAAAACGCGGTCATCCAGCTTGCGCGGGTTAGGCTCAGAACTGCGATTCAAGTTGCACATAGTGGCTAAAGCGAATCGCAACAAGTTAATACACAAAAAGCCTTACAGGCACTTCTAGGCATGATGTGCAAATAGGCGTCACTCAAGCTTGCGAGGGTTAGGCACAGAACTGCGATTCAAGTTCGCACATAGCGGCTAAAGCGAATCGCAACAAGTTAATACACACAAAGCCTTACAGGCACTTCTAGGCATGATGTGCATAACGCGGTCATCCAGCTTGCGCGGGTTAGGCTCAGAACTGCGATTCAAGTTTGCACGTAGCGCCTCAAACGAATCGCATCAAGTTAATACACACAACGCCTTAAAGGCACTTTTAGGCATGATGTGCAAAACGTGGTCATCCAGCTTGCGCGGGTTAGGCTCAGAAATGCGATTCAAGGTTGCACGTAGCGGCTCAAACGAATCGCAACAAGTTAATACACACAACACCTTACAGGCACTTTTACGCATTATTTGCAAAACGCGGTCATCCAGCTTGCGCGGGTTAGGCTCAGAACTGCGATTCAAGTTCGCACATAGTGGCTAAAGCGAATTGCAACAAGTTAATACACAAAAAGCCTTACATGCACTTCTAGGCATGATATGCATAACGCGGTCATCCAGCTTGCGCGGGTTAGGCTCAGAACTGCGATTCAAGTTTGCACGTAGCGCCTCAAACGAATCGCATCAAGTTAATACACACAACGCCTTAAAGGCACTTTTAGGCATGATGTGCAAAACGTGGTCATCCAGCTTGCGCGGGTTAGGCTCAGAAATGCGATTCAAGTTTGCACGTAGCGGCTCAAACGAATCGCAACAATTTAATACACACAACGCCTTACAGGCACTTTAGGCATGATGTGCAAATAGGCGTCACTCAAGCTTGCGAGGGTTAGGCACAGAACTGCGATTCAAGTTCGCACATAGCGGCTAAAGCGAATCGCAACAAGTTAATACACACAAAGCCTTATAGGCACTTTTAGGCATGAAGGCATGATGTGCAAAACGTGGTCATCCAGCTTGCGCGGGTTAGGCTCAGAACTGCGATTCAAGTTTGCACGTAGCGCCTCAAACGAATCGCAACAAGTTAATACACACAACGCCTTAAAGGCACTTTTAGGCATGATGTGCAAAACGTGGTCATCCAGCTTGCGCGGGTTAGGCTGAGAACTGCGATTCAAGTTAGCACATAGCGGCTAAAGCGAATCGCAACAAGTTAATACACACAAAGCCTTACAATCACTTTTAGGCATGATGTGAAAAACGAGGTCATCCAGCTTGCGCGGGTAGGCTGAGAACTGCGATTCAAGTTCGCACATAGCGATTAAAGCGAATCGCAACAAGTTAATACACACAAAGCCTTACAGGCACTTCTAGGCATGATGTGCATAACGCGGTCATCCAGCTTGCGCGGGTTAGGCTCAGAACTGCGATTCAAGTTTGCACGTAGCGGCTCAAACGAAGCGCCACAAGTTAATACACACAACGCCTTAAAGGCACTTTTAGGCATGATGTGCAAAACGTGGTCATCCAGCTTGCGCGGGTTAGGCTCAGAACTGCGATTCAAGTTTGCACGTAGCGGCTCAAACGAATCGCAACTAGTTAATACACACAAAGCCTTAAAGGCACTTTTAGGCATGATGTGCAAAACGTGGTTATCCAGCTTGCGCGGGTTAGGCTCAGAACTGCGATTCAAGTTTGCACGTAGCGGCTCAAACGAATCGCAACAAGTTAATACACACAAAGCCTTACAGGCACTTTTACGCATTATTTGCAAAACGCGGTCATCCAGCTTGCGCGGGTTAGGCTCAGAACTGCGATTCAAGTTGCACATAGTGGCTAAAGCGAATCGCAACAAGTTAATACACACAAAGCCTTACAGGCACTTCTAGGCATGATGTGCATAACGCGGTCATCCAGCTTGCGCGGGTTAGGCTCAGAACTGCGATTCAAGTTTGCACGTAGCGGCTCAAACGAATCGCAACAAGTTAATACACACAATGCCTTAAAGGCACTTTTAGGCATGATGTGCAAAACGTGGTCATCCAGCTTGAGCGGGTTAGGCTCAGAACTGCGATTCAAGTTCGCACATAGCGGCTAAAGCGAATCGCAACAAGTTAATACACACAAAGCCTTACAGGCACTTCTAGGCATGATGTGCATAACGCGGTCATCCAGCTTGCGCGGGTTAGGCTCAGAACTGCGATTCAAGTTTGCACGTAGCGGCTCAAACGAATCGCAACAAGTTAATACACACAACGCCTTACAGGCACTTTTACGCATTACTTGCAAAACGCTGTCATCCAGCTTGCGCGGGTTAGGCTCAGAACTGCGATTCAAGTTCGCACATAGTGGCTAAAGCGAATCGCAACAAGTTAATACACAAAAAGCCTTACAGGCACTTCTAGGCATGATGTGCATAACGCGGTCATCCAGCTTGCGCGGGTTAGGCTCAGAACTGCGATTCAAGTTCGCACATAGTGGCTAAATCGAATCGCAACAAGTTAATACACAAAAAGCCTTAAAGGCACTTCTAGTAATGATGTGCAAAACGTTGTCATCCAGCTTGCGCGGGTTAGGCTCAGAAATGCGATTCAAGTTTGCACGTAGCGGCTCAAACGAATCGCAACAATTTAATACACACAACGCCTTACAGGCACTTTAGGCATGATGTGCAAATAGGCGTCTCTCAAGCTTGCGAGGGTTAGGCACAGAACTGCGATTCAAGTTCGCACATAGCGGCTAAAGCTAATCGCAACAAGTTAATACACACAAAGCCTTAAAGGCACTTTTAGGCATGAAGGCATGATGTGCAAAACGTGGTCATCCAGCTTGCGCGGGTTAGGCTCAGAACTGCGATTCAAGTTTGCACGTAGCGGCTCAAACGAATCGCAACAAGTTAATACACACAAAGCCTTACAGGCACTTTTACGCATTATTTGCAAAACGCGGTCATCCAGCTTGCGCGGGTTAGGCTCAGAACTGCGATTCAAGTTGCACATAGTGGCTAAAGCGAATCGCAACAAGTTAATACACAAAAAGCCTTACAGGCACTTCTAGGCATGATGTGCAAATAGGCGTCACTCAAGCTTGCGAGGGTTAGGCACAGAACTGCGATTCAAGTTCGCACATAGCGGCTAAAGCGAATCGCAACAAGTTAATACACACAAAGCCTTACAGGCACTTCTAGGCATGATGTGCATAACGCGGTCATCCAGCTTGCGCGGGTTAGGCTCAGAACTGCGATTCAAGTTTGCACGTAGCGCCTCAAACGAATCGCATCAAGTTAATACACACAACGCCTTAAAGGCACTTTTAGGCATGATGTGCAAAACGTGGTCATCCAGCTTGCGCGGGTTAGGCTCAGAAATGCGATTCAAGGTTGCACGTAGCGGCTCAAACGAATCGCAACAAGTTAATACACACAACACCTTACAGGCACTTTTACGCATTATTTGCAAAACGCGGTCATCCAGCTTGCGCGGGTTAGGCTCAGAACTGCGATTCAAGTTCGCACATAGTGGCTAAAGCGAATTGCAACAAGTTAATACACAAAAAGCCTTACATGCACTTCTAGGCATGATATGCATAACGCGGTCATCCAGCTTGCGCGGGTTAGGCTCAGAACTGCGATTCAAGTTTGCACGTAGCGCCTCAAACGAATCGCATCAAGTTAATACACACAACGCCTTAAAGGCACTTTTAGGCATGATGTGCAAAACGTGGTCATCCAGCTTGCGCGGGTTAGGCTCAGAAATGCGATTCAAGTTTGCACGTAGCGGCTCAAACGAATCGCAACAATTTAATACACACAACGCCTTACAGGCACTTTAGGCATGATGTGCAAATAGGCGTCACTCAAGCTTGCGAGGGTTAGGCACAGAACTGCGATTCAAGTTCGCACATAGCGGCTAAAGCGAATCGCAACAAGTTAATACACACAAAGCCTTATAGGCACTTTTAGGCATGAAGGCATGATGTGCAAAACGTGGTCATCCAGCTTGCGCGGGTTAGGCTCAGAACTGCGATTCAAGTTTGCACGTAGCGCCTCAAACGAATCGCAACAAGTTAATACACACAACGCCTTAAAGGCACTTTTAGGCATGATGTGCAAAACGTGGTCATCCAGCTTGCGCGGGTTAGGCTGAGAACTGCGATTCAAGTTAGCACATAGCGGCTAAAGCGAATCGCAACAAGTTAATACACACAAAGCCTTACAATCACTTTTAGGCATGATGTGAAAAACGAGGTCATCCAGCTTGCGCGGGTAGGCTGAGAACTGCGATTCAAGTTCGCACATAGCGATTAAAGCGAATCGCAACAAGTTAATACACACAAAGCCTTACAGGCACTTCTAGGCATGATGTGCATAACGCGGTCATCCAGCTTGCGCGGGTTAGGCTCAGAACTGCGATTCAAGTTTGCACGTAGCGGCTCAAACGAAGCGCCACAAGTTAATACACACAACGCCTTAAAGGCACTTTTAGGCATGATGTGCAAAACGTGGTCATCCAGCTTGCGCGGGTTAGGCTCAGAACTGCGATTCAAGTTTGCACGTAGCGGCTCAAACGAATCGCAACTAGTTAATACACACAAAGCCTTAAAGGCACTTTTAGGCATGATGTGCAAAACGTGGTTATCCAGCTTGCGCGGGTTAGGCTCAGAACTGCGATTCAAGTTTGCACGTAGCGGCTCAAACGAATCGCAACAAGTTAATACACACAAAGCCTTACAGGCACTTTTACGCATTATTTGCAAAACGCGGTCATCCAGCTTGCGCGGGTTAGGCTCAGAACTGCGATTCAAGTTGCACATAGTGGCTAAAGCGAATCGCAACAAGTTAATACACACAAAGCCTTACAGGCACTTCTAGGCATGATGTGCATAACGCGGTCATCCAGCTTGCGCGGGTTAGGCTCAGAACTGCGATTCAAGTTTGCACGTAGCGGCTCAAACGAATCGCAACAAGTTAATACACACAATGCCTTAAAGGCACTTTTAGGCATGATGTGCAAAACGTGGTCATCCAGCTTGAGCGGGTTAGGCTCAGAACTGCGATTCAAGTTCGCACATAGCGGCTAAAGCGAATCGCAACAAGTTAATACACACAAAGCCTTACAGGCACTTCTAGGCATGATGTGCATAACGCGGTCATCCAGCTTGCGCGGGTTAGGCTCAGAACTGCGATTCAAGTTTGCACGTAGCGGCTCAAACGAATCGCAACAAGTTAATACACACAACGCCTTACAGGCACTTTTACGCATTACTTGCAAAACGCTGTCATCCAGCTTGCGCGGGTTAGGCTCAGAACTGCGATTCAAGTTCGCACATAGTGGCTAAAGCGAATCGCAACAAGTTAATACACAAAAAGCCTTACAGGCACTTCTAGGCATGATGTGCATAACGCGGTCATCCAGCTTGCGCGGGTTAGGCTCAGAACTGCGATTCAAGTTCGCACATAGTGGCTAAATCGAATCGCAACAAGTTAATACACAAAAAGCCTTAAAGGCACTTCTAGGCATGATGTGCAAAACGTTGTCATCCAGCTTGCGCGGGTTAGGCTCAGAAATGCGATTCAAGTTTGCACGTAGCGGCTCAAACGAATCGCAACAATTTAATACACACAACGCCTTACAGGCACTTTAGGCATGATGTGCAAATAGGCGTCTCTCAAGCTTGCGAGGGTTAGGCACAGAACTGCGATTCAAGTTCGCACATAGCGGCTAAAGCGAATCGCAACAAGTTAATACACACAAAGCCTTAAAGGCACTTTTAGGCATGAAGGCATGATGTGCAAAACGTGGTCATCCAGCTTGCGCGGGTTAGGCTCAGAACTGCGATTCAAGTTTGCACGTAGCGGCTCAAACGAATCGCAACAAGTTAATACACACAAAGCCTTACAGGCACTTTTACGCATTATTTGCAAAACGCGGTCATCCAGCTTGCGCGGGTTAGGCTCAGAACTGCGATTCAAGTTGCACATAGTGGCTAAAGCGAATCGCAACAAGTTAATACACAAAAAGCCTTACAGGCACTTCTAGGCATGATGTGCAAATAGGCGTCACTCAAGCTTGCGAGGGTTAGGCACAGAACTGCGATTCAAGTTCGCACATAGCGGCTAAAGCGAATCGCAACAAGTTAATACACACAAAGCCTTACAGGCACTTCTAGGCATGATGTGCATAACGCGGTCATCCAGCTTGCGCGGGTTAGGCTCAGAACTGCGATTCAAGTTTGCACGTAGCGCCTCAAACGAATCGCATCAAGTTAATACACACAACGCCTTAAAGGCACTTTTAGGCATGATGTGCAAAACGTGGTCATCCAGCTTGCGCGGGTTAGGCTCAGAAATGCGATTCAAGTTTGCACGTAGCGGCTCAAACGAATCGCAACAAGTTAATACACACAACACCTTACAGGCACTTTTACGCATTATTTGCAAAACGCGGTCATCCAGCTTGCGCGGGTTAGGCTCAGAACTGCGATTCAAGTTCGCACATAGTGGCTAAAGCGAATTGCAACAAGTTAATACACAAAAAGCCTTACATGCACTTCTAGGCATGATATGCATAACGCGGTCATCCAGCTTGCGCGGGTTAGGCTCAGAACTGCGATTCAAGTTTGCACGTAGCGCCTCAAACGAATCGCATCAAGTTAATACACACAACGCCTTAAAGGCACTTTTAGGCATGATGTGCAAAACGTGGTCATCCAGCTTGCGCGGGTTAGGCTCAGAAATGCGATTCAAGTTTGCACGTAGCGGCTCAAACGAATCGCAACAATTTAATACACACAACGCCTTACAGGCATTTTAGGCATGATGTGCAAATAGGCGTCACTCAAGCTTGCGAGGGTTAGGCACAGAACTGCGATTCAAGTTCGCACATAGCGGCTAAAGCGAATCGCAACAAGTTAATACACACAAAGCCTTATAGGCACTTTTATGCATGAAGGCATGATGTGCAAAACGTGGTCATCCAGCTTGCGCGGGTTAGGCTCAGAACTGCGATTCAAGTTTGCACGTAGCGCCTCAAACGAATCGCAACAAGTTAATACACACAACGCCTTAAAGGCACTTTTAGGCATGATGTGCAAAACGTGGTCATCCAGCTTGCGCGGGTTAGGCTGAGAACTGCGATTCAAGTTAGCACATAACGGCTAAAGCGAATCGCAACAAGTTAATACACACAAAGCCTTACAATCACTTTTAGGCATGATGTGAAAAACGAGGTCATCCAGCTTGCGCGGGTAGGCTGAGAACTGCGATTCAAGTTCGCACATAGCGATTAAAGCGAATCGCAACAAGTTAATACACACAAAGCCTTACAGGCACTTCTAGGCATGATGTGCATAACGCGGTCATCCAGCTTGCGCGGGTTAGGCTCAGAACTGCGATTCAAGTTTGCACGTAGCGGCTCAAACGAAGCGCCACAAGTTAATACACACAACGCCTTAAAGGCACTTTTAGGCATGATGTGCAAAACGTGGTCATCCAGCTTGCGCGGGTTAGGCTCAGAACTGCGATTCAAGTTTGCACGTAGCGGCTCAAACGAATCGCAACAAGTTAATACACACAAACCCTTAAAGGCACTTTTAGGCATGATGTGCAAAACGTGGTTATCCAGCTTGCGCGGGTTAGGCTCAGAACTGCGATTCAAGTTTGCACGTAGCGGCTCAAACGAATCGCAACAAGTTAATACACACAAAGCCTTACAGGCACTTTTACGCATTATTTGCAAAACGCGGTCATCCAGCTTGCGCGGGTTAGGCTCAGAACTGCGATTCAAGTTGCACATAGTGGCTAAAGCGAATCGCAACAAGTTAATACACACAAAGCCTTACAGGCACTTCTAGGCATGATGTGCATAACGCGGTCATCCAGCTTGCGCGGGTTAGGCTCAGAACTGCGATTCAAGTTTGCACGTAGCGGCTCAAACGAAGCGCCACAAGTTAATACACACAACGCCTTAAAGGCACTTTTAGGCATGATGTGCAAAACGTGGTCAACCAGCTTGCGCGGGTTAGGCTCAGAACTGCGATTCAAGTTTGCACGTAGCGGCTCAAACGAATCGCAACAAATTATACACACAACGCCTTACAGGCACTTTTAGGCATGATGTGCATAACGCGGTCATCCAGCTTGCGCTGGTTAGGCTCTGAACTGCGACTCAAGTTTGCACGTAGCGGCTCAAACGAATCGCAACAAGTTAATACACACAACGCCTTACAGGCAATTTAGGCATGATATGCAAATAGGCGTCACTCAAGCTTGCGAGGGTTAGGCACAGAACTGCGATTCAAGTTCGCACATAGCGGCTAAAGCGAATCGCATCAAGTTAATACACACAAAGCCTTACAGGAACATTTAGGCATGATGTGAAAAACGAGGTCATCCAGATTGCGCGGGTTAGGCTGACAACTGCGATTCAAGTTCGCACATAGCGGCTAAAGCGAATCGCAACAAGTTAATACACACAAAGCCTTACAGGCACTTCTAGGCATGATGTGCATAACGCGGTCATCCAGCTTGCGCGGGTTAGGCTCAGAACTGCGATTCAAGTTTGCACGTAGCGGCTCAAACGAATCGCAACAAGTTAATACACAAAAAGCCTTACAGGCACTTCTAGGCATGATGTGCAAAACGTGGTCATCCAGCTTGCGCGGGTTAGGCTCAGAACTGCGATTCAAGTTTGCACGTAGCGGCTCAAACGAATCGCAACAAGTTAATACACACAACACCTTACAGGCACTTTTACGCATTATTTGCAAAACGCGGTCATCCAGCTTGCGCGGGTTAGGCTCAGAACTGCGATTCAAGTTCGCACATAGTGGCTAAAGCAAATTGCAACAAGTTAATACACAAAAAGCCTTACATGCACTTCTAGGCATGATGTGCATAACGCGGTCATCCAGCTTGCACGGGTTAGGCTCAGAACTGCGATTCAAGTTTGCACGTAGCGGCTCAAACGAATCGCAACAAGTTAATACACACAACGCCTTAGAGGCACTTTTAGGCATGATGTGCAAAACGTGGTCATCCAGCTTGCGCGGGTTAGGCTCAGAACTGCGATTCAAGTTTGCACGTAGCGGCTCAAACGAATCGCAACAAGTTAATACACACAAAGCCTTAAAGGCACTTTTAGGCATGATGTGCAAAACGTGGTTATCCAGCTTGCGCGGGTTAGGCTCAGAACTGCGATTCAAGTTTGCACGTAGCGGCTCAAACGAATCGCAACAAGTTAATACACACAAAGCCTTACAGGCACTTTTACGCATTATTTGCAAAACGCGGTCATCCAGCTTGCGCGGGTTAGGCTCAGAACTGCGATTCAAGTTGCACATAGTGGCTAAAGCGAATCGCAACAAGTTAATACACACAAAGCCTTACAGGCACTTCTAGGCATGATGTGCATAACGCGGTCATCCAGCTTGCGCGGGTTAGGCTCAGAACTGCGATTCAAGTTTGCACGTAGCGGCTCAAACGAAGCGCCACAAGTTAATACACACAACGCCTTAAAGGCACTTTTAGGCATGATGTGCAAAACGTGGTCAACCAGCTTGCGCGGGTTAGGCTCAGAACTGCGATTCAAGTTTGCACGTAGCGGCTCAAACGAATCGCAACAAATTATACACACAACGCCTTACAGGCACTTTTACGCATTATTTGCAAAACGCGGTCATCCAGCTTGCGCTGGTTAGGCTCTGAACTGCGACTCAAGTTTGCACGTAGCGGCTCAAACGAATCGCAACAAGTTAATACACACAAAGCCTTACAGGCAATTTAGGCATGATATGCAAATAGGCGTCACTCAAGCTTGCGAGGGTTAGGCACAGAACTGCGATTCAAGTTCGCACATAGCGGCTAAAGCGAATCGCATCAAGTTAATACACACAAAGCCTTACAGGAACATTTAGGCATGATGTGAAAAACGAGGTCATCCAGATTGCGCGGGTTAGGCTGACAAATGCGATTCAAGTTCGCACATAGCGGCTAAAGCGAATCGCAACAAGTTAATACACACAAAGCCTTACAGGCACTTCTAGGCATGATGTGCATAACGCGGTCATCCAGCTTGCGCGGGTTAGGCTCAGAACTGCGATTCAAGTTTGCACGTAGCGCCTCAAACGAATCGCATCAAGTTAATACACACAACGCCTTAAAGGCACTTTTAGGCATGATGTGCAAAACGTGGTCATCCAGCTTGCGCGGGTTAGGCTCAGAAATGCGATTCAAGTTTGCACGTAGCGGCTCAAACGAATCGCAACAATTTAATACACACAACGCCTTACAGGCACTTTAGGCATGATGTGCAAATAGGCGTCACTCAAGCTTGCGAGGGTTAGGCACAGAACTGCGATTCAAGTTCGCACATAGCGGCTAAAGCGAATCGCAACAAGTTAATACACACAAAGCCTTAAAGGCACTTTTAGGCATGAAGGCATGATGTGCAAAACATGGTCATCCAGCTTGCGCGGGTTAGGCTCAGAAATGCGATTCAAGTTTGCACGTAGCGCCTCAAACGAATCGCAACAAGTTAATACACACAACGCCTTAAAGGCACTTTTAGGCATGATGTGCAAAACGTGGTCATCCAGCTTGCGCGGGTTAGGCTGAGAACTGCGATTCAAGTTAGCACATAGCGGCTAAAGCGAATCGCAACAAGTTAATACACACAAAGCCTTACAATCACTTTTAGGCATGATGTGAAAAACGAGGTCATCCAGCTTGCGCGGGTAGGCTGAGAACTGCGATTCAAGTTCGCACATAGCGGCTAAAGCGAATCGCAACAAGTTAATACACACAAAGCCTTACAGGCACTTCTAGGCATGATGTGCATAACGCGGTCATCCAGCTTGCGCGGGTTAGGCTCAGAACTGCGATTCAAGTTTGCACGTAGCGGCTCAAACGAAGCGCCACAAGTTAATACACACAACGCCTTAAAGGCACTTTTAGGCATGATGTGCAAAACGTGGTCATCCAGCTTGCGCGGGTTAGGCTCAGAACTGCGATTCAAGTTTGCACGTAGCGGCTCAAACGAATCGCAACAAGTTAATACACACAAAGCCTTAAAGGCACTTTTAGGCATGATGTGCAAAACGTGGTTATCCAGCTTGCGCGGGTTAGGCTCAGAACTGCGATTCAAGTTCGCACATAGTGGCTAAAGCGAATCGCAACAAGTTAATACACACAAAGCCTTACAGGCACTTCTAGGCATCATGTGCATAACGCGGTCATCCAGCTTGCGCGGGTTAGGCTCAGAATTGCGATTCAAGTTTGCACGTAGCGGCTCAAACGAATCGCAACAAGTTAATACACACAAAGTCTTACAGGCACTTTTACGCATTATTTGCAAAACGTGGTCATCCAGCTTGCGCGGGTTAGGCTCAGAACTGCGATTCAAGTTTGCACGTAGCGGCTCAAACGAATCGCAACAAGTTAATACACACAAAGCCTTAAAGGCACTTTTAGGCATGATGTGCAAAACGTGGTTATCCAGCTTGCGCGGGTTAGGCTGAGAACTGCGATTCAAGTTCGCACATAGTGGCTAAAGCGAATCGCAACAAGTTAATACACACAAAGCCTTACAGGCACTTCTAGGCATGATGTGCATAACGCGGTCATCCAGCTTGCGCGGGTTAGGCTCAGAATTGCGATTCAAGTTTGCACGTAGCGGCTCAAACGAATCGCAACAAGTTAATACACACAATGCCTTAAAGGCACTTTTAGGCATGATGTGCAAAACGTGGTCATCCAGCTTGAGCGGGTTAGGCTCAGAACTGCGATTCAAGTTCGCACATAGCGGCTAAAGCGAATCGCAACAAGTTAATACACACAAAGCCTTACAGGCACTTCTAGGCATGATGTGCATAACGCGGTCATCCAGCTTGCGCGGGTTAGGCTCAGAACTGCGATTCAAGTTTGCACGTAGCGGCTCAAACGAATCGCAACAAGTTAATACACACAACGCCTTACAGGCACTTTTACGCATTACTTGCAAAACGCGGTCATCCAGCTTGCGCGGGTTAGGCTCAGAACTGCGATTCAAGTTCGCACATAGTGGCTAAAGCGAATCGCAACAAGTTAATACACAAAAAGCCTTACAGGCACTTCTAGGCATGATGTGCATAACGCGGTCATCCAGCTTGCGCGGGTTAGGCTCAGAACTGCGATTCAAGTTCGCACATAGCGGCAAAAGCGAATCGCAACAAGTTAATACACAAAAAGCCTTACAGGCACTTCTAGGCATGATGTGCAAAATGTTGTCATCCAGCTTGCGCGGGTTAGGCTCAGAAATGCGATTCAAGTTTGCACGTAGCGGCTCAAACGAATCGCAACAATTTAATACACACAACGCCTTACAGGCACTTTAGGCATGATGTGCAAATAGGCGTCTCTCAAGCTTGCGAGGGTTAGGCACAGAACTGCGATTCAAGTTCGCACATAGCGGCTAAGCGAATCGCAACAAGTTAATACACACAAAGCCTTAAAGGCACTTTTAGGCATGAAGGCATGATGTGCAAAACGTGGTCATCCAGCTTGCGCGGGTTAGGCTCAGAACTGCGATTCAAGTTTGCACGTAGCGCCTCAAACGAATCGCAACAAGTTAATACACACAACGCCTTAAAGGCACTTTTAGGCATGATGTGCAAAACGTGGTCATCCAGCTTGCGCGGGTTAGGCTGAGAACTGCGATTCAAGTTAGCACATAGCGGCTAAAGCGAATCGCAACAAGTTAATACACACAAAGCCTTACAATCACTTTTAGGCATGATGTGAAAAACGAGGTCATCCAGCTTGCGCGGGTAGGCTGAGAACTGCGATTCAAGTTCGCACATAGCGGCTAAAGCGAATCGCAACAAGTTAATACACACAAAGCCTTACAGGCACTTCTAGGCATGATGTGCATAACGCGGTCATCCAGCTTGCGCGGGTTAGGCTCAGAACTGCGATTCAAGTTTGCACGTAGCGGCTCAAACGAAGCGCCACAAGTTAATACACACAACGCCTTAAAGGCACTTTTAGGCATGATGTGCAAAACGTGGTCATCCAGCTTGCGCGGGTTAGGCTCAGAACTGCGATTCAAGTTTGCACGTAGCGGCTCAAACGAATCGCAACAAGTTAATACACACAAAGCCTTAAAGGCACTTTTAGGCATGATGTGCAAAACGTGGTTATCCAGCTTGCGCGGGTTAGGCTCAGAACTGCGATTCAAGTTCGCACATAGTGGCTAAAGCGAATCGCAACAAGTTAATACACACAAAGCCTTACAGGCACTTCTAGGCATCATGTGCATAACGCGGTCATCCAGCTTGCGCGGGTTAGGCTCAGAACTGCGATTCAAGTTTGCACGTAGCGGCTCAAACGAATCGCAACAAGTTAATACACACAAACCCTTAAAGGCACTTTTAGGCATGATGTGCAAAACGTGGTTATCCAGCTTGCGCGGGTTAGGCTCAGAACTGCGATTCAAGTTCGCACATAGTGGCTAAAGCGAATCGCAACAAGTTAATACACACAAAGCCTTACAGGCACTTCTAGGCATGATGTGCATAAAGCGGTCATCCAGCTTGCGCGGGTTAGGCTCAGAATTGCGATTCAAGTTTGCACGTAGCGGCTCAAACGAATCGCAACAAGTTAATACACACAAAGCCTTACAGGCACTTTTACGCATTATTTGCAAAACGCGGTCATCCAGCTTGCGCGGGTTAGGCTCAGAACTGCGATTCAAGTTGCACATAGTGGCTAAAGCGAATCGCAACAAGTTAATACACACAAAGCCTTACAGGCACTTCTAGGCATGATGTGCATAACGCGGTCATCCAGCTTGCGCGGGTTAGGCTCAGAACTGCGATTCAAGTTTGCACGTAGCGGCTCAAACGAATCGCAACAAGTTAATACACACAAAGCCTTACAGGCACTTCTAGGCATGATGTGCATAACGCGGTCATCCAGCTTGCGCGGGTTAGGCTCAGAACTGCGATTCAAGTTTGCACGTAGCGGCTCAAACGAATCGCAACAAGTTAATACACACAAAGCCTTAAAGGCACTTTTAGGCATGATGTGCAAAACGTGGTTATCCAGCTTGCGCGGGTTAGGCTCAGAACTGCGATTCAAGTTCGCACATAGTGGCTAAAGCGAATCGCAACAAGTTAATACACACAAAGCCTTACAGGCACTTCTAGGCATCATGTGCATAACGCGGTCATCCAGCTTGCGCGGGTTAGGCTCAGAACTGCGATTCAAGTTGCACATAGTGGCTAAAGCGAATCGCAACAAGTTAATACACACAAAGCCTTACAGGCACTTCTAGGCATGATGTGCATAACGCGGTCATCCAGCTTGCGCGGGTTAGGCTCAGAACTGCGATTCAAGTTTGCACGTAGCGGCTCAAACGAATCGCAACAAATTAATACACACAACGCCTTACAGGCACTTTTACGCATTATTTGCAAAACGCGGTCATCCAGCTTGCGCTGGTTAGGCTCTGAACTGCGACTCAAGTTTGCACGTAGCGGCTCAAACGAATCGCAACAAGTTAATACACACAACGCCTTACAGGCAATTTAGGCATGATATGCAAATAGGCGTCACTCAAGCTTGCGAGGGTTAGGCACAGAACTGCGATTCAAGTTCGCACATAGCGGTTAAAGCGAATCGCATCAAGTTAATACACACAAAGCCTTACAGGAACTTTTAGGCATGATGTGAAAAACGAGGTCATCCAGTTTGCGCGGGTTAGGCTGACAACTGCGATTCAAGTTCGCACATAGCGGCTAAAGCGAATCGCAACAAGTTAATACACACAAAGCCTTACAGGCACTTCTAGGCATGATGTGCATAACGCGGTCATCCAGCTTGCGCGGGTTTTGCTCAGAACTGCGATTCAAGTTTGCACGTAGCGGCTCAAACGAATCGCAACAAGTTAATACACACAACGCCTTAAAGGCACTTTTAGGCATGATGTGCAAAACGTGGTCATCCAGCTTGCGCGGGTTAGGCTGAGAACTGCGATTCAAGTTCGCACATAGCGGCTAAAGCGAATCGCAACAAGTTAATACACACAAAGCCTTACAGGCACTTTTAGGCATGATGTGAAAAACGAGGTCATCCAGCTTGCGCGGGTAAGGCTGAGAAAAGCGATTCAAGTTCGCACATAGCGGCAAAAGCGAATCGCAACAAGTTAATACACACAAAGCCTTACAGGCACTTCTAGGCATGGTGTGCATAACGCTGTCATCCAGCTTGCGCGGGTTAGGCTCAGAACTGCGATTCAAGTTTGCACGTAGCGGCTCAAACGAATCGCAACAAGTTAATACACACAATGCCTTAAAGGCACTTTTAGGCATGATGTGCAAAACGTGGTCATCCAGCTTGAGCGGGTTAGGCTCAGAACTGCGATTCAAGTTCGCACATAGCGGCTAAAGCGAATCGCAACAAGTTAATACACACAAAGCCTTACAGGCACTTCTAGGCATGATGTGCATAACGCGGTCATCCAGCTTGCGCGGGTTAGGCTCAGAACTGCGATTCAAGTTTGCACGTAGCGGCTCAAACGAATCGCAACAAGTTAATACACACAACGCCTTACAGGCACTTTTACGCATTACTTGCAAAACGCGGTCATCCAGCTTGCGCGGGTTAGGCTCAGAACTGCGATTCAAGTTCGCACATAGTGGCTAAAGCGAATCGCAACAAGTTAATACACAAAAAGCCTTACAGGCACTTCTAGGCATGATGTGCATAACGCGGTCATCCAGCTTGCGCGGGTTAGGCTCAGAACTGCGATTCAAGTTCGCACATAGTGGCTAAATCGAATCGCAACAAGTTAATACACAAAAAGCCTTACAGGCACTTCTAGGCATGATGTGCAAAACGTTGTCATCCAGCTTGCGCGGGTTAGGCTCAGAAATGCGATTCAAGTTTGCACGTAGCGGCTCAAACGAATCGCAACAATTTAATACACACAACGCCTTACAGGCACTTTAGGCATGATGTGCAAATAGGCGTCTCTCAAGCTTGCGAGGGTTAGGCACAGAACTGCGATTCAAGTTCGCACATAGCGGCTAAAGCGAATCGCAACAAGTTAATACACACAAAGCCTTAAAGGCACTTTTAGGCATGAAGGCATGATGTGCAAAACGTGGTCATCCAGCTTGCGCGGGTTAGGCTCAGAACTGCGATTCAAGTTTGCACGTAGCGCCTCAAACGAATCGCAACAAGTTAATACACACAACGCCTTAAAGGCACTTTTAGGCATGATGTGCAAAACGTGGTCATCCAGCTTGCGCGGGTTATGCTGAGAACTGCGCTTCAAGTTAGCACATAGCGGCTAAAGCGAATCGCAACAAGTTAATACACACAAAGCCTTACAATCACTTTTAGGCATGATGTGAAAAACGAGGTCATCCAGCTTGCGCGGGTAGGCTAACTGCGATTCAAGTTCGCACATAGCGGCTAAAGCGAATCGCAACAAGTTAATACACACAAAGCCTTACAGGCACTTCTAGGCATGATGTGCATAACGCGGTCATCCAGCTTGCGCGGGTTAGGCTCAGAACTGCGATTCAAGTTTGCACGTAGCGGCTCAAACGAAGCGCCACAAGTTAATACACACAACGCCTTAAAGGCACTTTTAGGCATGATGTGCAAAACGTGGTCATCCAGCTTGCGCGGGTTAGGCTCAGAACTGCGATTCAAGTTTGCACGTAGCGGCTCAAACGAATCGCAACAAGTTAATACACACAAAGCCTTAAAGGCACTTTTAGGCATGATGTGCAAAACGTGGTTATCCAGCTTGCGCGGGTTAGGCTCAGAACTGCGATTCAAGTTCGCACATAGTGGCTAAAGCGAATCGCAGCAAGTTAATACACACAAAGCCTTACAGGCACTTCTAGGCATCATGTGCATAACGCGGTCATCCAGCTTGCGCGGGTTAGGCTCAGAACTGCGATTCAAGTTTGCACGTAGCGGCTCAAACGAATCGCAACAAGTTAATACACACAAAGCCTTAAAGGCACTTTTAGGCATGATGTGCAAAACGTGGTTATCCAGCTTGCGCGGGTTAGGCTCAGAACTGCGATTCAAGTTCGCACATAGTGGCTAAAGCGAATCGCAACAAGTTAATACACACAAAGCCTTACAGGCACTTCTAGGCATGATGTGCATAAAGCGGTCATCCAGCTTGCGCGGGTTAGGCTCAGAATTGCGATTCAAGTTTGCACGTAGCGGCTCAAACGAATCGCAACAAGTTAATACACACAAAGCCTTACAGGCACTTTTACGCATTATTTGCAAAACGCGGTCATCCAGCTTGCGCGGGTTAGGCTCAGAACTGCGATTCAAGTTGCACATAGTGGCTAAAGCGAATCGCAACAAGTTAATACACACAAAGCCTTACAGGCACTTCTAGGCATGATGTGCATAACGCGGTCATCCAGCTTGCGCGGGTTAGGCTCAGAACTGCGATTCAAGTTTGCACGTAGCGGCTCAAACGAATCGCAACAAGTTAATACACACAAAGCCTTAAAGGCACTTTTAGGCATGATGTGCAAAACGTGGTTATCCAGCTTGCGCGGGTTAGGCTCAGAACTGCGATTCAAGTTCGCACATAGTGGCTAAAGCGAATCGCAACAAGTTAATACACACAAAGCCTTACAGGCACTTCTAGGCATCATGTGCATAACGCGGTCATCCAGCTTGCGCGGGTTAGGCTCAGAATTGCGATTCAAGTTTGCACGTAGCGGCTCAAACGAATCGCAACAAGTTAATACACACAAAGCCTTACAGGCACTTTTACGCATTATTTGCAAAACGCGGTCATCCAGCTTGCGCGGGTTAGGCTCAGAACTGCGATTCAAGTTGCACATAGTGGCTAAAGCGAATCGCAACAAGTTAATACACACAAAGCCTTACAGGCGCTTCTAGGCATGATGTGCATAACGCGGTCATCCAGCTTGCGCGGGTTAGGCTCAGAACTGCGATTCAAGTTTGCACGTAGCGGCTCAAACGAAGCGCCACAAGTTAATACACACAACGCCTTAAAGGCACTTTTAGGCATGATGTGCAAAACGTGGTCAACCAGCTTGCGCGGGTTAGGCTCAGAACTGCGATTCAAGTTTGCACGTAGCGGCTCAAACGAATCGCAACAAATTAATACACACAACGCCTTACAGGCACTTTTACGCATTATTTGCAAAACGCGGTCATCCAGCTTGCGCTGGTTAGGCTCTGAACTGCGACTCAAGTTTGCACGTAGCGGCTCAAACGAATCGCAACAAGTTAATACATACAACGCCTTACAGGCAATTTAGGCATGATATGCAAATAGGCGTCACTCAAGCTTGCGAGGGTTAGGCACAGAACTGCGATTCAAGTTCGCACATAGCGGCTAAAGCGAATCGCATCAAGTTAATACACACAAAGCCTTACAGGAACATTTAGGCATGATGTGAAAAACGAGGTCATCCAGATTGCGCGGGTTAGGCTGACAACTGCGATTCAAGTTCGCACATAGCGGCTAAAGCGAATCGCAACAAGTTAATACACACAAAGCCTTACAGGCACTTCTAGGCATGATGTGCATAACGCGGTCATCCAGCTTGCGCGGGTTAGGCTCAGAACTGCGATTCAAGTTTGCACGTAGCGGCTCAAACGAATCGCAACAAGTTAATACACAAAAAGCCTTACAGGCACTTCTAGGCATGATGTGCAAAACGTGGTCATCCAGCTTGCGCGGGTTAGGCTCAGAACTGCGATTCAAGTTTGCACGTAGCGGCTCAAACGAATCGCAACAAGTTAATACACACAACACCTTACAGGCACTTTTACGCATTATTTGCAAAACGCGGTCATCCAGCTTGCGCGGGTTAGGCTCAGAACTGCGATTCAAGTTCGCACATAGTGGCTAAAGCGAATTGCAGCAAGTTAATACACAAAAAGCCTTACATGCACTTCTAGGCATGATGTGCATAACGCGGTCATCCAGCTTGCGCGGGTTAGGCTCAGAACTGCGATTCAAGTTTGCACGTAGCGGCTCAAACGAATCGCAACAAGTTAATACACACAACGCCTTAGAGGCACTTTTAGGCATGATGTGCAAAACGTGGTCATCCAGCTTGCGCGGGTTAGGCTCAGAACTGCGATTCAAGTTTGCACGTAGCGGCTCAAACGAATCGCAACAAGTTAATACACACAAAGCCTTAAAGGCACTTTTAGGCATGATGTGCAAAACGTGGTTATCCAGCTTGCGCGGGTTAGGCTCAGAACTGCGATTCAAGTTCGCACATAGTGGCTAAAGCGAATCGCAACAAGTTAATACACACAAAGCCTTACTGGCACTTCTAGGCATGATGTGCATAACGCGGTCATCCAGCTTGCGCGGGTTAGGCTCAGAATTGCGATTCAAGTTTGCACGTAGCGGCTCAAACGAATCGCAACAAGTTAATACACACAAAGCCTTACAGGCACTTTTACGCATTATTTGCAAAACGCGGTCATCCAGCTTGCGCGGGTTAGGCTCAGAACTGCGATTCAAGTTGCACATAGTGGCTAAAGCGAATCGCAACAAGTTAATACACAAAAAGCCTTACAGGCACTTCTAGGCATGATGTGCAAATAGGCGTCACTCAAGCTTGCGAGGGTTAGGCACAGAACTGCGATTCAAGTTCGCACATAGCGGCTAAAGCGAATCGCAACAAGTTAATACACACAAAGCCTTACAGGCACTTCTAGGCATGATGTGCATAACGCGGTCATCCAGCTTGCGCGGGTTAGGCTCAGAACTGCGATTCAAGTTTGCACGTAGCGCCTCAAACGAATCGCATCAAGTTAATACACACAACGCCTTAAAGGCACTTTTAGGCATGATGTGCAAAACGTGGTCATCCAGCTTGCGCGGGTTAGGCTCAGAAATGCGATTCAAGTTTGCACGTAGCGGCTCAAACGAATCGCAACAATTTAATACACACAACGCCTTACAGGCACTTTAGGCATGATGTGCAAATAGGCGTCACTCAAGCTTGCGAGGGTTAGGCACAGAACTGCGATTCAAGTTCGCACATAGCGGCTAAAGCGAATCGCAACAAGTTAATACACACAAAGCCTTAAAGGCACTTTTAGGCATGAAGGCATGATGTGCAAAACGTGGTCATCCAGCTTGCGCGGGTTAGGCTCAGAAATGCGATTCAAGTTTGCACGTAGCGCCTCAAACGAATCGCAACAAGTTAATACACACAACGCCTTAAAGGCACTTTTAGGCATGATGTGCAAAACGTGGTCATCCAGCTTGCGCGGGTTAGGCTGAGAACTGCGATTCAAGTTAGCACATAGCGGCTAAAGCGAATCGCAACAAGTTAATACACACAAAGCCTTACAATCACTTTTAGGCATGATGTGAAAAGACGAGGTCATCCAGCTTGCGCGGGTAGGCTGAGAACTGCGATTCAAGTTCGCACATAGCGGCTAAAGCGAATCGCAACAAGTTAATACACACAAAGCCTTACAGGCACTTCTAGGCATGATGTGCATAACGCGGTCATCCAGCTTGCGCGGGTTAGGCTCAGAACTGCGATTCAAGTTTGCACGTAGCGGCTCAAACGAAGCGCCACAAGTTAATACACACAACGCCTTAAAGGCACTTTTAGGCATGATGTGCAAAACGTGGTCATCCAGCTTGCGCGGGTTAGGCTCAGAACTGCGATTCAAGTTTGCACGTAGCGGCTCAAACGAATCGCAACAAGTTAATACACACAAAGCCTTAAAGGCACTTTTAGGCATGATGTGCAAAACGTGGTTATCCAGCTTGCGCGGGTTAGGCTCAGAACTGCGATTCAAGTTCGCACATAGCGGCTAAAGCGAATCGCAACAAGTTAATACACACAAAGCCTTACAGGCACTTCTAGGCATCGATGTGCATAACGCGGTCATCCAGCTTGCGCGGGTTAGGCTCAGAATTGCGATTCAAGTTTGCACGTAGCGGCTCAAACGAATCGCAACAAGTTAATACACACAAAGCCTTACAGGCACTTTTACGGCATTATGTGCAAAACGTGGTCATCCAGCTTGCGCGGGTTAGGCTCAGAACTGCGATTCAAGTTCGCACATAGTGGCTAAAGCGAATCGCAACAAGTTAATACACAAAAAGCCTTACAGGCACTTCTAGGCATGATGTGCATAACGCGGTCATCCAGCTTGCGCGGGTTAGGCTCAGAACTGCGATTCAAGTTCGCACATAGTGGCTAAATCGAATCGCAACAAGTTAATACACAAAAAGCCTTACAGGCACTTCTAGGCATGATGTGCAAAACGTGGTCATCCAGCTTGCGCGGGTTAGGCTCAGAACTGCGATTTAAGTTTGCACGTAGCGGCTCAAACGAATCGCAACAAGTTAATACACACAACACCTTACAGGCATTTTTACGCATTATTTGCAAAACGCGGTCATCCAGCTTGCGCGGGTTAGGCTCAGAACTGCGATTCAAGTTCGCACATAGTGGCTAAAGCGAATCGCAACAAGTTAATACACAAAAAGCCTTACAGGCACTTCTAGGCATGATGTGCATAACGCGGTCATCCAGCTTGCGCGGGTTAGGCTCAGAACTGCGATTCAAGTTTGCACGTAGCGGCTCAAACGAATCGCAACAAGTTAATACACACAACGCCTTAAAGGCACTTTTAGGCATGATGTGCAAAACGTGGTCATCCAGCTTGCGCGGGTTAGGCTGAGAACTGCGATTCAAGTTCGCACATAGCGGCTAAAGCGAATCGCAACAAGTTAATACACACAAAGCCTTACAGGCACTTTTAGGCATGATGTGAAAAACGAGGTCATCCAGCTTGCGCGGGTTAGGCTGAGAACTGCGATTCAAGTTCGCACATAGCGGCTAAAGCGAATCGCAACAAGTTAATACACAAAAAGCCTTACAGGCACTTCTAGGCATGATGTGCATAACGCGGTCATCCAGCTTGTGCTGGTTAGGCTCGAGAACTGCGATTCAAGTTCGCACGTAGCGACTAAACGAATCGCAACAAGTTAATACACACAACGCCTTAAAGGCACTTTTAGGCATGATGGGCAAAACGTGGTCATCCAGCTTGCGCGGGTTAGGCTCAGAACTGCGAATCAAGTTTGCACGTAGCGGCTCAAACGAATCGCAACAAGTTAATACACACAACGCCTTAAAGGCACTTTTAGGCATGATGTGCAAAACGTGGTTATCCAGCTCGCGCGGGTTAGGCTCAGAACTGCGATTCAAGTTCGCACATAGTGGCTAAAGCGAATCGCAACAAGTTAATACACACAAAGCCTTACAGGCACTTCTAGGCATGATGTGCATAACGCGGTCATCCAGCTTGCGCGGGTTAGGCTCAGAATTGCGATTCAAGTTTGCACGTAGCGGCTCAAACGAATCGCAACAAGTTAATACACACAACGCCTTACAGGCACTTTTACGCATTATTTGCAAAACGCGGTCATCCAGCTTGCGCGGGTTAGGCTCAGAACTGCGATTCAAGTTGCACATAGTGGCTAAAGCGAATCGCAACAAGTTAATACACAAAAAGCCTTACAGGCACTTCTAGGCATGATGTGCAAATAGGCGTCCCTCAAGCTTGCGAGGGTTAGGCACAGAACTGCGATTCAAGTTCGCACATAGCGGCTAAAGCGAATCGCAACAAGTTAATACACACAAAGCCTTACAGGCACTTCTAGGCATGATGTGCATAACGCTGTCATCCAGCTTGCGCGGGTTAGGCTCAGAACTGCGATTCAAGTTCGCACATAGTGGCTAAAGCGAATCGCAACAAGTTAATACACACAAAGCCTTACAGGCACTTCTAGGCATGATGTGCTTAACGCGGTCATCCAGCTTGCGCGGGTTAGGCTCAGAACTGCGATTCAGTTTGCACGTAGCGGCTCAAACGAATCGCAACAAGTTAATACACACAACGCCTTAAAGGCACTTTTAGGCATGATGTGCAAAACGTGGCATCCAGCTTGCGCGGGTTAGGCTGAGAACTGCGATTCAAGTTCGCACATAGCGGCTAAAGCGAATCGCAACAAGTTAATACACACAAAGCCTTACAGGCACTTTTAGGCATGATGTGAAAAACGAGGTCATCCAGCTTGCGCGGGTTAGGCTGAGAACTGCGATTCAAGTTCGCACATAGCGGCTAAAGCGAATCGCAACAAGTTAATACACACAAAGCCTTACAGGCACTTCTAGGCATGATGTGCATAACGCGGTCATCCAGCTTGAGCGGGTTAGGCTCAGAACTGCGATTCAAGTTTGCACGTAGCGGCTCAAACGAATCGCAACAAGTTAATACATACAACGCCTTAAAGGCACTTTTAGGCATGATGTGCAAAACGTGGTCATCCAGCTTGCGCGGGTTAGGCTCAGAACTGCCGATTCAAGTTTGCACGTAGCGGCTCAAACGAATCGCAACAAGTTAATACACACAAAGCCTTACAGGCACTTCTAGGCATGATGTGCAAAACGTGGTCATCCAGCTTGCGCGGGTTAGGCTGAGAACTGCGATTCAAGTTCGCACATAGCGGCTGAAGCGAATCGCAACAAGTTAATACACACAACGCCTTACAGGCACTTTTACGCATTATTTGCAAAACGCGGTCATCCAGCTTGCGCGGGTTAGGCTCAGAACTGCGATTCAAGTTGCACATAGTGGCTAAAGCGAATCGCAACAAGTTAATACACAAAAAGCCTTACAGGCACTTCTAGGCATGATGTGCAAATAGGCGTCCCTCAAGCTTGCGAGGGTTAGGCACAGAACTGCGATTCAAGTTCGCACATAGCGGCTAAAGCGAATCGCAACAAGTTAATACACACAAAGCCTTACAGGCACTTCTAGGCATGATGTGCATAACGCTGTCATCCAGCTTGCGCGGGTTAGGCTCAGAACTGCGATTCAAGTTCGCACATAGTGGCTAAAGCGAATCGCAACAAGTTAATACACACAAAGCCTTACAGGCACTTCTAGGCATGATGTGCATAACGCGGTCATCCAGCTTGCGCGGGTTAGGCTCAGAACTGCGATTCGTTTGCACGTAGCGGCTCAAACGAATCGCAACAAGTTAATACACACAACGCTTTAAAGGCACTTTTAGGCATGATGTGCAAAACGTGGTCATCCAGCTTGCGCGGGTTAGGCTGAGAACTGCGATTCAAGTTCGCACATAGCGGCTAAAGCGAATCGCAACAAGTTAATACACACAAAGCCTTACAGGCACTTTTAGGCATGATGTGAAAAACGAGGTCATCCAGCTTGCGCGGGTTAGGCTGAGAACTGCGATTCAAGTTCGCACATAGCGGCTAAAGCGAATCGCAACAAGTTAATACACACAAAGCCTTACAGGCACTTCTAGGCATGATGTGCATAACGCGGTCATCCAGCTTGAGCGGGTTAGGCTCAGAACTGCGATTCAAGTTTGCACGTAGCGGCTCAAACGAATCGCAACAAGTTAATACATACAACGCCTTAAAGGCACTTTTAGGCATGATGTGCAAAACGTGGTCATCCAGCTTGCGCGGGTTAGGCTCAGAACTGCGATTCAAGTTTGCACGTAGCGGCTCAAACGAATCGCAACAAGTTAATACACACAAAGCCTTACAGGCACTTCTAGGCATGATGTGCAAAACGTGGTCATCCAGCTTGCGCGGGTTAGGCTGAGAACTGCGATTCAAGTTCGCACATAGCGGCTAAAGCGAATCGCAACAAGTTAATACACACAAAGCCTTACAGGCACTTTTAGGCATGATGTGAAAAACGAGGTCATCCAGCTTGCGCGGGTTAGGCTGAGAACTGCGATTCAAGTTCGCACATAGCGGCTAAAGCGAATCGCAACAAGTTAATACACACAAAGCCTTACAGGCACTTCTAGGCATGATGTGCATAACGCGGTCATCCAGCTTGCGCGGGTTAGGCTCAGAACTGCGATTCAAGTTTGCACGTAGCGGCTCAAACGAATCGCAACAAGTTAATACACAAAAAGCCTTACAGGCACTTCTAGGCATGATGTGCAAAACGTGGTCATCCAGCTTGCGCGGGTTAGGCTCAGAACTGCGATTCAAGTTTGCACGTAGCGGCTCAAACGAATCGCAACAAGTTAATACACACAACACCTTACAGGCACTTTTACGCATTATTTGCAAAACGCGGTCATCCAGCTTGCGCGGGTTAGGCTCAGAACTGCGATTCAAGTTCGCACATAGTGGCTAAAGCGAATCGCAACAAGTTAATACACAAAAAGCCTTACATGCACTTCTAGGCATGATGTGCATAACGCGGTCATCCAGCTTGCGCGGGTTAGGCTCAGAACTGCGATTCAAGTTTGCACGTAGCGGCTCAAACGAATCGCAACAAGTTAATACACACAACGCCTTAAAGGCACTTTTAGGCATGATGTGCAAAACGTGGTCATCCAGCTTGCGCGGGTTAGGCTCAGAACTGCGATTCAAGTTTGCACGTAGCGGCTCAAACGAATCGCAACAAGTTAATACACACAAAGCCTTAAAGGCACTTTTAGGCATGATGTGCAAAACGTGGTTATCCAGCTTGCGCGGGTTAGGCTCAGAACTGCGATTCAAGTTCGCACATAGTGGCTAAAGCGAATCGCAACAAGTTAATACACACAAAGCCTTACAGGCACTTCTAGGCATGATGTGCATAACGCGGTCATCCAGCTTGCGCGGGTTAGGCTCAGAATTGCGATTCAAGTTTGCACGTAGCGGCTCAAACGAATCGCAACAAGTTAATACACACAAAGCCTTACAGGCACTTTTACGCATTATTTGCAAAACGCGGTCAATCCAGCTTTGCGCGGGTTAGGCTCAGAACTGCGATTCAAGTTGCACATAGTGGCTAAAGCGAATCGCAACAAGTTAATACACAAAAAGCCTTACAGGCACTTCTAGGCATGATGTGCAAGTAGGCGTCACTCAAGCTTGCGAGGGTTAGGCACAGAACTGCGATTCAAGTTCGCACATAGCGGCTAAAGCGAATCGCAACAAGTTAATACACACAAAGCCTTACAGGCACTTCTAGGCATGATGTGCATAACGCGGTCATCCAGCTTGCGCGGGTTAGGCTCAGAACTGCGATTCAAGTTTGCACGTAGCGCCTCAAACGAATCGCATCAAGTTAATACACACAACGCCTTAAAGGCACTTTTAGGCATGATGTGCAAAACGTGGTCATCCAGCTTGCGCGGGTTAGGCTCAGAACTGCGATTCATGTTTGCACGTAGCGGCTCAAACGAATCGCAACAAGTTAATACACACAACGCTTTAAAGGCACTTTTAGGCATGATGTGCAAAACGTGGTCATCCAGCTTGCGCGGGTTAGGATGAGAACTGCGATTCAAGTTCGCACATAGCGGCTAAAGCGAATCGCAACAAGTTAATACACACAAAGCCTTACAGGCACTTTTAGGCATGATGTGAAAAACGCGGTCATCCAGCTTGAGCGGGTTAGGCTCAGAACTGCGATTCAAGTTTGCACGTAGCGGCTCAAACGAATCGCAACAAGTTAATACATACAACGCCTTAAAGGCACTTTTAGGCATGATGTGCAAAACGTGGTCATCCAGCTTGCGCGGGTTAGGCTCAGAACTGCGATTCAAGTTTGCACGTAGCGGCTCAAACGAATCGCAACAAGTTAATACACACAAAGCCTTACAGGCACTTTTAGGCATGATGTGAAAAACGCGGTCATCCAGCTTGAGCGGGTTAGGCTCAGAACTGCGATTCAAGTTCGCACATAGCGGCTAAAGCGAATCGCAACAAGTTATTACACACAAAGCCTTACAGGCACTTCTAGGCATGATGTGCATAACGCGGTCATCCAGCTTGCGCGGGTTAGGCTCAGAACTGCGATTCAAGTTTGCACGTAGCGCCTCAAACGAATCGCATCAAGTTAATACACACAACGCCTTAAAGGCACTTTTAGGCATGATGTGCAAAACGTGGTCATCCAGCTTGCGCGGGTTAGGCTCAGAACTGCGATTCATGTTTGCACGTAGCGGCTCAAACGAATCGCAACAAGTTAATACACACAACGCTTTAAAGGCACTTTTAGGCATGATGTGCAAAACGTGGTCATCCAGCTTGCGCGGGTTAGGCTGAGAACTGCGATTCAAGTTCGCACATAGCGGCTAAAGCGAATCGCAACAAGTTAATACACACAAAGCCTTACAGGCACTTCTAGGCATGATGTGCATAACGCGGTCATCCAGCTTGCGCGGGTTAGGCTCAGAACTGCGATTCAAGTTTGCACGTAGCGGCTCAAACGAATCGCAACAAGTTAATACACAAAAAGCCTTACAGGCACTTCTAGGCATGATGTGCAAAACGTGGTCATCCAGCTTGCGCGGGTTAGGCTCAGAACTGCGATTCAAGTTTGCACGTAGCGGCTCAAACGAATCGCAACAAGTTAATACACACAACACCTTACAGGCACTTTTACGCATTATTGCAAAACGCGGTCATCCAGCTTGCGCGGGTTAGGCTCAGAACTGCGATTCAAGTTCGCACATAGTGGCTAAAGCGAATCGCAACAAGTTAATGCACAAAAAGCCTTACATGCACTTCTAGGCATGATGTGCATAACGCGGTCATCCAGCTTGCGCGGGTTAGGCTCAGAACTGCGATTCAAGTTTGCACGTAGCGGCTCAAACGAATCGCAACAAGTTAATACACACAACGCCTTAAAGGCACTTTTAGGCATGATGTGCAAAACGTGGTCATCCAGCTTGCGCGGGTTAGGCTCAGAACTGCGATTCAAGTTTGCACGTAGCGGCTCAAACGAATCGCAACAAGTTAATACACACAAAGCCTTAAAGGCACTTTTAGGCATGATGTGCAAAACGTGGTTATCCAGCTTGCGCGGGTTAGGCTCAGAACTGCGATTCAAGTTCGCACATAGTGGCTAAAGCGAATCGCAACAAGTTAATACACACAAAGCCTTACAGGCACTTCTAGGCATGATGTGCATAACGCGGTCATCCAGCTTGCGCGGGTTAGGCTCAGAATTGCGATTCAAGTTTGCACGTAGCGGCTCAAACGAATCGCAACAAGTTAATACATACAACGCCTTAAAGGCACTTTTAGGCATGATGTGCAAAACGTGGTCATCCAGCTTGCGCGGGTTAGGCTCAGAACTGCGATTCAAGTTTGCACGTAGCGGCTCAAACGAATCGCAACAAGTTAATACACACAAAGCCTTACAGGCACTTCTAGGCATGATGTGCAAAACGTGGTCATCCAGCTTGCGCGGGTTAGGCTGAGAACTGCGATTCAAGTTCGCACATAGCGGCTAAAGCGAATCGCAACAAGTTAATACACACAAAGCCTTACAGGCACTTCTAGGCATGATGTGCATAACGCGGTCATCCAGCTTGCGCGGGTTAGGCTCAGAACTGCGATTCAAGTTTGCACGTAGCGGCTCAAACGAATCGCAACAAGTTAATACACAAAAAGCCTTACAGGCACTTCTAGGCATGATGTGCAAAACGTGGTCATCCAGCTTGCGCGGGTTAGGCTCAGAACTGCGATTCAAGTTTGCACGTAGCGGCTCAAACGAATCACAACAAGTTAATACACAATTGCGATTCAAGTTTGCACGTAGCGGCTCAAACGAATCGCAACAAGTTAATACACACAAAGCCTTACAGGCACTTTTACGCATTATTTGCAAAACGCGGTCATCCAGCTTGCGCGGGTTAGGCTCAGAACTGCGATTCAAGTTCGCACATAGTGGCTAAAGCGAATCGCAACAAGTTAATACACAAAAAGCCTTACATGCACTTCTAGGCATGATGTGCATAACGCGGTCATCCAGCTTGCGCGGGTTAGGCTCAGAACTGCGATTCAAGTTTGCACGTAGCGGCTCAAACGAATCGCAACAAGTTAATACACACAACGCCTTAAAGGCACTTTTAGGCATGATGCGCAAAACGTGGTCATCCAGCTTGCGCGGGTTAGGCTCAGAACTGCGATTCAAGTTTGCACGTAGCGGCTCAAACGAATCGCAACAAGTTAATACACACAAAGCCTTAAAGGCACTTTTAGGCATGATGTGCAAAACGTGGTTATCCAGCTTGCGCGGGTTAGGCTCAGAACTGCGATTCAAGTTCGCACATAGTGGCTAAAGCGAATCGCAACAAGTTAATACACACAAAGCCTTACAGGCACTTCTAGGCATGATGTGCATAACGCGGTCATCCAGCTTGCGCGGGTTAGGCTCAGAATTGCGATTCAAGTTTGCACGTAGCGGCTCAAACGAATCGCAACAAGTTAATACACACAAAGCCTTACAGGCACTTTTACGCATTATTTGCAAAACGCGGTCATCCAGCTTGCGCGGGTTAGGCTCAGAACTGCGATTCAAGTTGCACATAGTGGCTAAAGCGAATCGCAACAAGTTAATACACAAAAAACCTTACAGGCACTTCTAGGCATGATGTGCAAATAGGCGTCACTCAAGCTTGCGAGGGTTAGGCACAGAACTGCGATTCAAGTTCGCACATAGCGGCTAAAGCGAATCGCAACAAGTTAATACACACAAAGCCTTACAGGCACTTCTAGGCATGATGTGCATAACGCGGTCATCCAGCTTGCGCGGGTTAGGCTCAGAACTGCGATTCAAGTTTGCACGTAGCGCCTCAAACGAATCGCATCAAGTTAATACACACAACGCCTTAAAGGCACTTTTAGGCATGATGTGCAAAACGTGGTCATCCAGCTTGCGCGGGTTAGGCTCAGAAATGCGATTCAAGTTTGCACGTAGCGGCTCAAACGAATCGCAACAATTTAATACACACAACGCCTTACAGGCACTTTAGGCATGATGTGCAAATAGGCGTCACTCAAGCTTTCGAGGGTTAGGCACAGAACTGCGATTCAAGTTCGCACATAGCGGCTAAAGCGAATCGCAACAAGTTAATACACACAAAGCCTTAAAGGCACTTTTAGGCATGAAGGCATGATGTGCAAAACGTAGTCATCCAGCTTGCGCGGGTTAGGCTCAGAACTGCGATTCAAGTTTGCACGTAGCGCCTCAAACGAATCGCAACAAGTTAATACACACAACGCCTTAAAGGCACTTTTAGGCATGATGTGCAAAACGTGGTCATCCAGCTTGCGCGGGTTAGGCTCAGAACTGCGATTCAAGTTCGCACATAGTGGCTAAAGCGAATCGCAACAAGTTAATACACACAAAGCCTTACAGGCACTTTTAGGCATGATGTGCAAAACGTGGTCATCCAGCTTGAGCGGGTTAGGCTCAGAACTGCGATTCAAGTTTGCACGTAGCGGCTCAAACGAATCGCAACAAGTTAATACATACAACGCCTTAAAGGCACTTTTAGGCATGATGTGCAAAACGTGGTCATCCAGCTTGCGCGGGTTAGGCTCAGAACTGCGATTCAAGTTTGCACGTAGCGGCTCAAACGAATCGCAACAAGTTAATACACACAAAGCCTTACAGGCACTTCTAGGCATGATGTGCAAAACGTGGTCATCCAGCTTGCGCGGGTTAGGCTGAGAACTGCGATTCAAGTTCGCACATAGCGGCTAAAGCGAATCGCAACAAGTTAATACACACAAAGCCTTACAGGCACTTTTAGGCATGATGTGAAAAACGAGGTCATCCAGCTTGCGCGGGTTAGGCTGAGAACTGCGATTCAAGTTCGCACATAGCGGCTAAAGCGAATCGCAACAAGTTAATACACACAAAGCCTTACAGGCACTTCTAGGCATGATGTGCATAACGCGGTCATCCAGCTTGCGCGGGTTAGGCTCAGAACTGCGATTCAAGTTTGCACGTAGCGGCTCAAACGAATCGCAACAAGTTAATACACAAAAAGCCTTACAGGCACTTCTAGGCATGATGTGCAAAACGTGGTCATCCAGCTTGCGCGGGTTAGGCTCAGAACTGCGATTCAAGTTTGCACGTAGCGGCTCAAACGAATCGCAACAAGTTAATACACACAACACCTTACAGGCACTTTTACGCATTATTTGCAAAACGCGGTCATCCAGCTTGCGCGGGTTAGGCTCAGAACTGCGATTCAAGTTCGCACATAGTGGCTAAAGCGAATCGCAACAAGTTAATACACAAAAAGCCTTACATGCACTTCTAGGCATGATGTGCATAACGAGGTCATCCAGCTTGCGCGGGTTAGGCTCAGAACTGCGATTCAAGTTTGCACGTAGCGGCTCAAACGAATCGCAACAAGTTAATACACACAACGCCTTAAAGGCACTTTTAGGCATGATGTGCAAAACGTGGTCATCCAGCTTGCGCGGGTTAGGCTCAGAACTGCGATTCAAGTTTGCACGTAGCGGCTCAAACGAATCGCAACAAGTTAATACACACAAAGCCTTAAAGGCACTTTTAGGCATGATGTGCAAAACGTGGTTATCCAGCTTGCGCGGGTTAGGCTCAGAACTGCGATTCAAGTTCGCACATAGTGGCTAAAGCGAATCGCAACAAGTTAATACACACAAAGCCTTACAGGCACTTCTAGGCATGATGTCCATAACGCGGTCATCCAGCTTGCGCGGGTTAGGCTCAGAATTGCGATTCAAGTTTGCACGTAGCGGCTCAAACGAATCGCAACAAGTTAATACATACAACGCCTTAAAGGCACTTTTAGGCATGATGTGCAAAACGTGGTCATCCAGCTTGCGCGGGTTAGGCTCAGAACTGCGATTCAAGTTTGCACGTAGCGGCTCAAACGAATCGCAACAAGTTAATACACACAAAGCCTTACAGGCACTTCTAGGCATGATGTGCAAAACGTGGTCATCCAGCTTGCGCGGGTTAGGATGAGAACTGCGATTCAAGTTCGCACATAGCGGCTAAAGCGAATCGCAACAAGTTAATACACACAAAGCCTTACAGGCACTTCTAGGCATGATGTGCATAACGCGGTCATCCAGCTTGCGCGGGTTAGGCTCAGAACTGCGATTCAAGTTTGCACGTAGCGGCTCAAACGAATCGCAACAAGTTAATACACAAAAAGCCTTACAGGCACTTCTAGGCATGATGTGCAAAACGTGGTCATCCAGCTTGCGCGGGTTAGGCTCAGAACTGCGATTCAAGTTTGCACGTAGCGGCTCAAACGAATCGCAACAAGTTAATACACACAACACCTTACAGGCACTTTTACGCATTATTTGCAAAACGCGGTCATCCAGCTTGCGCGGGTTAGGCTCAGAACTGCGATTCAAGTTCGCACATAGTGGCTAAAGCGAATCGCAACAAGTTAATACACAAAAAGCCTTACATGCACTTCTAGGCATGATGTGCATAACGCGGTCATCCAGCTTGCGCGGGTTAGGCTCAGAACTGCGATTCAAGTTTGCACGTAGCGGCTCAAACGAATCGCAACAAGTTAATACACACAAAGCCTTAAAGGCACTTTTAGGCATGATGTGCAAAACGTGGTTATCCAGCTTGCGCGGGTTAGGCTCAGAACTGCGATTCAAGTTCGCACATAGTGGCTAAAGCGAATCGCAACAAGTTAATACACACAAAGCCTTACAGGCACTTCTAGGCATGATGTGCATAACGCGGTCATCCAGCTTGCGCGGGTTAGGCTCAGAATTGCGATTCAAGTTTGCACGTAGCGGCTCAAACGAATCGCAACAAGTTAATACACACAAAGCCTTACAGGCACTTTTACGCATTATTTGCAAAACGCGGTCATCCAGCTTGCGCGGGTTAGGCTCAGAACTGCGATTCAAGTTGCACATAGTGGCTAAAGCGAATCGCAACAAGTTAATACACAAAAAGCCTTACAGGCACTTCTAGGCATGATGTGCAAATAGGCGTCACTCAAGCTTGCGAGGGTTAGGCACAGAACTGCGATTCAAGTTCGCACATAGCGGCTAAAGCGAATCGCAACAAGTTAATACACAAAAGCCTTACAGGCACTTCTAGGCATGATGTGCATAACGCGGTCATCCAGCTTGCGCGGGTTAGGCTCAGAACTGCGATTCAAGTTTGCACGTAGCGCCTCAAACGAATCGCATCAAGTTAATACACACAACGCCTTAAAGGCACTTTTAGGCATGATGTGCAAAACGTGGTCATCCAGCTTGCGCGGGTTAGGCTCAGAACTGCGATTCAAGTTCGCACATAGTGGCTAAAGCGAATCGCAACAAGTTAATACACACAAAGCCTTACAGGCACTTCTAGGCATGATGTGCATAACGCGGTCATCCAGCTTGCGCGGGTTAGGCTCAGAACTGCGATTCGTTTGCACGTAGCGGCTCAAACGAATCGCAACAAGTTAATACACACAACGCTTTAAAGGCACTTTTAGGCATGATGTGCAAAACGTGGTCATCCAGCTTGCGCGGGTTAGGCTGAGAACTGCGATTCAAGTTCGCACATAGCGGCTAAAGCGAATCGCAACAAGTTAATACACACAAAGCCTTACAGGCACTTTTAGGCATGATGTGAAAAACGAGGTCATCCAGCTTGCGCGGGTTAGGCTGAGAACTGCGATTCAAGTTCGCACATAGCGGCTAAAGCGAATCGCAACAAGTTAATACACACAAAGCCTTACAGGCACTTCTAGGCATGATGTGCATAACGCGGTCATCCAGCTTGAGCGGGTTAGGCTCAAAACTGCGATTCAAGTTTGCACGTAGCGGCTCAAACGAATCGCAACAAGTTAATACACACAACGCCTTACAGGCACTTTTACGCATTACTTGCAAAACGCGGTCATCCAGCTTGCGCGGGTTAGGCTCAGAACTGCGATTCAAGTTCGCACATAGTGGCTAAAGCGAATCGCAACAAGTTAATACACAAAAAGCCTTACAGGCACTTCTAGGCATGATGTGCATAACGTGGTCATCCAGCTTGCGCGGGTTAGGCTCAGAACTGCGATTCAAGTTCGCACATAGTGGCTAAATCGAATCGCAACAAGTTAATACACAAAAAGCCTTACAGGCACTTCTAGGCATGATGTGCAAAACGTTGTCATCCAGCTTGCGCGGGTTAGGCTCAGAACTGCGATTTAAGTTTGCACGTAGCGGCTCAAACGAATCGCAACAAGTTAATACACACAACACCTTACAGGCATTTTTACGCATTATTTGCAAAACGCGGTCATCCAGCTTGCGCGGGTTAGGCTCAGAACTGCGATTCAAGTTCGCACATAGTGGCTAAAGCGAATCGCAACAAGTTAATACACAAAAAGCCTTACAGGCACTTCTAGGCATGATGTGCATAACGCGGTCATCCAGCTTGCGCGGGTTAGGCTGAGAACTGCGATTCAAGTTCGCACATAGCGGCTAAAGCGAATCGCAACAAGTTAATACACACAAAGCCTTACAGGCACTTTTAGGCATGATGTGAAAAACGAGGTCATCCAGCTTGCGCGGGTTAGGCTGAGAACTGCGATTCAAGTTCGCACATAGCGGCTAAAGCGAATCGCAACAAGTTAATACACACAAAGCCTTACAGGCACTTCTAGGCATGATGTGCATAACGCGGTCATCCAGCTTGTGCGGGTTAGGCTCAGAACTGCGATTCAAGTTCGCACGTAGCGACTAAACGAATCGCAACAAGTTAATACACAACGCCTTAAAGGCACTTTTAGGCATGATGGGCAAAACGTGGTCATCCAGCTTGCGCGGGTTAGGCTCAGAACTGCGAATCAAGTTTGCACGTAGCGGCTCAAACGAATCGCAACAAGTTAATACACACAACGCCTTAAAGGCACTTTTAGGCATGATGTGCAAAACGTGGTTATCCAGCTCGCGCGGGTTAGGCTCAGAACTGCGATTCAAGTTCGCACATAGTGGCTAAAGCGAATCGCAACAAGTTAATACACACAAAGCCTTACAGGCACTTCTAGGCATGATGTGCATAACGCGGTCATCCAGCTTGCGCGGGTTAGGCTCAGAATTGCGATTCAAGTTTGCACGTAGCGGCTCAAACGAATCGCAACAAGTTAATACACACAACGCCTTACAGGCACTTTTACGCATTATTTGCAAAACGCGGTCATCCAGCTTGCGCGGGTTAGGCTCAGAACTGCGATTCAAGTTGCACATAGTGGCTAAAGCGAATCGCAACAAGTTAATACACAAAAAGCCTTACAGGCACTTCTAGGCATGATGTGCAAATAGGCGTCCCTCAAGCTTGCGAGGTTTAGGCACAGAACTGCGATTCAAGTTCGCACATAGCGGCTAAAGCGAATCGCAACAAGTTAATACACACAAAGCCTTACAGGCACTTCTAGGCATGATGTGCATAACGCTGTCATCCAGCTTGCGCGGGTTAGGCTCAGAACTGCGATTCAAGTTCGCACATAGTGGCTAAAGCGAATCGCAACAAGTTAATACACACAAAGCCTTACAGGCACTTCTAGGCATGATGTGCATAACGCGGTCATCCAGCTTGCGCGGGTTAGGCTCAGAACTGCGATTCGTTTGCACGTAGCGGCTCAAACGAATCGCAACAAGTTAATACACACAACGCTTTAAAGGCACTTTTAGGCATGATGTGCAAAACGTGGTCATCCAGCTTGCGCGGGTTAGGCTGAGAACTGCGATTCAAGTTCGCACATAGCGGCTAAAGCGAATCGCAACAAGTTAATACACACAAAGCCTTACAGGCACTTTTAGGCATGATGTGAAAAACGAGGTCATCCAGCTTGCGCGGGTTAGGCTGAGAACTGCGATTCAAGTTCGCACATAGCGGCTAAAGCGAATCGCAACAAGTTAATACACACAAAGCCTTACAGGCACTTCTAGGCATGATGTGCATAACGCGGTCATCCAGCTTGAGCGGGTTAGGCTCAGAACTGCGATTCAAGTTTGCACGTAGCGGCTCAAACGAATCGCAACAAGTTAATACATACAACGCCTTAAAGGCACTTTTAGGCATGATGTGCAAAACGTGGTCATCCAGCTTGCGCGGGTTAGGCTCAGAACTGCGATTCAAGTTTGCACGTAGCGGCTCAAACGAATCGCAACAAGTTAATACACACAAAGCCTTACAGGCACTTCTAGGCATGATGTGCAAAACGTGGTCATCCAGCTTGCGCGGGTTAGGCTGAGAACTGCGATTCAAGTTCGCACATAGCGGCTAAAGCGAATCGCAACAAGTTAATACACACAAAGCCTTACAGGCACTTTTAGGCATGATGTGAAAAACGATGTCATCCAGCTTGCGCGGGTTAGGCTGAGAACTGCGATTCAAGTTCGCACATAGCGGCTAAAGCGAATCGCAACAAGTTAATACACACAAAGCCTTACAGGCACTTCTAGGCATGATGTGCATAACGCGGTCATCCAGCTTGCGCGGGTTAGGCTCAGAACTGCGATTCAAGTTTGCACGTAGCGGCTCAAACGAATCGCAACAAGTTAATACACAAAAAGCCTTACAGGCACTTCTAGGCATGATGTGCAAAACGTGGTCATCCAGCTTGCGCGGGTTAGGCTCAGAACTGCGATTCAAGTTTGCACGTAGCGGCTCAAACGAATCGCAACAAGTTAATACACACAACACCTTACAGGCACTTTTACGCATTATTTGCAAAACGCGGTCATCCAGCTTGCGCGGGTTAGGCTCAGAACTGCGATTCAAGTTCGCACATAGTGGCTAAAGCGAATCGCAACAAGTTAATACACAAAAAGCCTTACATGCACTTCTAGGCATGATGTGCATAACGCGGTCATCCAGCTTGCGCGGGTTAGGCTCAGAACTGCGATTCAAGTTTGCACGTAGCGGCTCAAACGAATCGCAACAAGTTAATACACACAACGCCTTAAAGGCACTTTTAGGCATGATGTGCAAAACGTGGTCATCCAGCTTGCGCGGGTTAGGCTCAGAACTGCGATTCAAGTTTGCACGTAGCGGCTCAAACGAATCGCAACAAGTTAATACACACAAAGCCTTAAAGGCACTTTTAGGCATGATGTGCAAAACGTGGTTATCCAGCTTGCGCGGGTTAGGCTCAGAACTGCGATTCAAGTTCGCACATAGTGGCTAAAGCGAATCGCAACAAGTTAATACACACAAAGCCTTACAGGCACTTCTAGGCATGATGTGCATAACGCGGTCATCCAGCTTGCGCGGGTTAGGCTCAGAATTGCGATTCAAGTTTGCACGTAGCGGCTCAAACGAATCGCAACAAGTTAATACACACAAAGCCTTACAGGCACTTTTACGCATTATTTGCAAAACGCGGTCATCCAGCTTGCGCGGGTTAGGCTCAGAACTGCGATTCAAGTTGCACATAGTGGCTAAAGCGAATCGCAACAAGTTAATACACAAAAAGCCTTACAGGCACTTCTAGGCATGATGTGCAAATAGGCGTCACTCAAGCTTGCGAGGGTTAGGCACAGAACTGCGATTCAAGTTCGCACATAGCGGCTAAAGCGAATCGCAACAAGTTAATACACACAAAGCCTTACAGGCACTTCTAGGCATGTTGTGCATAACGCGGTCATCCAGCTTGCGCGGGTTAGGCTCAGAACTGCGATTCAAGTTTGCACGTAGCGCCTCAAACGAATCGCATCAAGTTAATACACACAACGCCTTAAAGGCACTTTTAGGCATGATGTGCAAAACGTGGTCATCCAGCTTGCGCGGGTTAGGCTCAGAAATGCGATTCAAGTTTGCACGTAGCGGCTCAAACGAATCGCAACAATTTAATACACACAACGCCTTACAGGCACTTTAGGCATGATGTGCAAATAGGCGTCACTCAAGCTTGCGAGGGTTAGGCACAGAACTGCGATTCAAGTTCGCACATAGCGGCTAAAGCGAATCGCAACAAGTTAATACACACAAAGCCTTAAAGGCACTTTTAGGCATGAAGGCATGATGTGCAAAACGTAGTCATCCAGCTTGCGCGGGTTAGGCTCAGAACTGCGATTCAAGTTTGCACGTAGCGCCTCAAACGAATCGCAACAAGTTAATACACACAACGCCTTAAAGGCACTTTTAGGCATGATGTGCAAAACGTGGTCATCCAGCTTGCGCGGGTTAGGCTCAGAACTGCGATTCAAGTTCGCACATAGTGGCTAAAGCGAATCGCAACAAGTTAATACACACAAAGCCTTACAGGCACTTCTAGGCATGATGTGCATAACGCGGTCATCCAGCTTGCGCGGGTTAGGCTCAGAACTGCGATTCGTTTGCACGTAGCGGCTCAAACGAATCGCAACAAGTTAATACACACAACGCTTTAAAGGCACTTTTAGGCATGATGTGCAAAACGTGGTCATCCAGCTTGCGCGGGTTAGGCTCAGAACTGCGATTCAAGTTTGCACGTAGCGGCTCAAACGAATCGCAACAAGTTAATACACACAAAGCCTTACAGGCACTTCTAGGCATGATGTGCAAAACGTGGTCATCCAGCTTGCGCGGGTTAGGCTGAGAACTGCGATTCAAGTTCGCACATAGCGGCTAAAGCCAATCGCAACAAGTTAATACACACAAAGCCTTACAGGCACTTTTAGGCATGATGTGAAAAACGAGGTCATCCAGCTTGCGCGGGTTAGGCTGAGAACTGCGATTCAAGTTCGCACATAGCGGCTAAAGCGAATCGCAACAAGTTAATACACACAAAGCCTTACAGGCACTTCTAGGCATGATGTGCATAACGCGGTCATCCAGCTTGCGCGGGTTAGGCTCAGAACTGCGATTCAAGTTTGCACGTAGCGCCTCAAACGAATCGCATCAAGTTGATACACACAACGCCTTAAAGGCACTTTTAGGCATGATGTGCAAAACGTGGTCATCCAGCTTGCGCGGGTTAGGCTCAGAAATGCGATTCAAGTTTGCACGTAGCGGCTCAAACGAATCGCAACAATTTAATACACACAACGCCTTACAGGCACTTTAGGCATGATGTGCAAATAGGCGTCACTCAAGCTTGCGAGGGTTAGGCACAGAACTGCGATTCAAGTTCGCACATAGCGGCTAAAGCGAATCGCAACAAGTTAATACACACAAAGCCTTAAAGGCACTTTTAGGCATGATGTCCAAAACGTGGTCATCCAGCTTGCGCGGGTTAGGCTCAGAACTGCGATTCAAGTTTGCACGTAGCGCCTCAAACGAATCGCAACAAGTTAATACACACAACGCCTTAAAGGCACTTTTAGGCATGATGTGCAAAACGTGGTCATCCAGCTTGCGCGGGTTAGGCTGAGAACTGCGATTCAAGTTAGCACATAGCGGCTAAAGCGAATCGCAACAAGTTAATACACACAAAGCTTTACAGGCACTTCTAGGCATGATGTGCATAAAGCGGTCATCCAGCTTCGCGGGTTAGGCTCAGAAATGCGATTCAAGTTTGCACGTAGCGGCTCAAACGAATCGCAACAAGTTAATACACACAACGCCTTAAAGGCACTTTTAGGCATGATGTGCAAAACGTGGTCAACCAGCTTGCGCGGGTTAGGCTCAGAACTGCGATTCAAGTTTGCACGTAGCGGCTCAAACGAATCGCAACAAGTTAATACACACAACGCCTTACAGGAACTTTTACGCATTATTTGCAAAACGCGGTCATCCAGCTTGCGCTGGTTAGGCTCTGAACTGCGACTCAAGTTTGCACGTAGCGGCTCAAACGAGTCGCAACAAGTTAATACACACAACGCCTTACAGGCAATTTAGGCATGATATGCAAATAGGCGTCACTCAAGCTTGCGAGGGTTAGGCACAGAACTGCGATTCAAGTTCGCACATAGCGGCTAAAGCGAATCGCAACAAGTTAATACACACAAAGCCTTACAGGAACTTTTAGGCATGATGTGAAAAACGAGGTCATCCAGTTTGCGCGGGTTAGGCTGACAACTGCGATTCAAGTTCGCACATAGCGGCTAAAGCGAATCGCAACAAGTTAATACACACAAAGCTTTACAGGCACTTTTACGCATTATTTGCAAAACGCGGTCATCCAGCTTGCGCTGGTCAGGCTCTGAACTGCGACTCAAGTTTGCACGTAGCGGCTCAAACGAATCGCAACAGTTAATACACACAACGCCTTACAGGCAATTTAGGCATGATATGCAAATAGGCGTCACTCAAGCTTGCGAGGGTTAGGCACAGAACTGCGATTCAAGTTCGCACATAGCGGCTAAAGCGAATCGCAACAAGTTAATACACACAAAGCCTTACAGGAACTTTTAGGCATGATGTGAAAAACGGGGTCATCCAGTTTGAGCGGGTTAGGCTGACAACTGCGATTCAAGTTCGCACATAGCGGCTAAAGCGAATCGCAACAAGTTAATACACACAAAGCTTTACAGGCACTTCTAGGCATGATGTGCATAACGCGGTCATCCAGCTTCGCGGGTTAGGCTCAGAAATGCGATTCAAGTTTGCACATAGCGGCTAAAGCGAATCGCAACAAGTTAATACACACAACGCCTTAAAGGCACTTTTAGGCATGATGTGAAAAACGAGGTCATCCAGCTTGCGCGGGTTAGGCTGAGAACTGCGATTCAAGTTCGCACATAGCGGCTAAAGCGAATCGCAACAAGTTAATACACACAAAGCCTTACAGGCACTTCTAGGCATGATGTGCATAACGCGGTCATCCAGCTTGCGCGGGTTAGGCTGAGAACTGCGATTCAAGTTCGCACATAGCGGCTAAAGCGAATCGCAACAAGTTAATACACACAAAGCCTTACAGGCACTTCTAGGCATGATGTGCATAACGCGGTCATCCAGCTTGCGCGGGTTAGGCTCAGAACTGCGATTCAAGTTTGCACGTAGCGCCTCAAACGAATCGCATCAAGTTAATACACACAACGCCTTAAAGGCACTTTTACGCATTATTTGCAAAACGCGGTCATCCAGCTTGAGCGGGTTAGGCTCAGAACTGCGATTCAAGTTGCACATAGTGGCTAAAGCGAATCGCAACAAGTTAATACACACAACGCCTTAAAGGCACTTTTACGCATTATTTGCAAAACGTGTTCATCCAGCTTGCGCGGGTTAGGCTCAGAAATGCGATTCAAGTTTGCACGTAGCGGCTCAAACGAATCGCAACAATTTAATACACACAACGCCTTACAGGCACTTTAGGCATGATGTGCAAATAGGCGTCACTCAAGCTTGCGAGGGTTAGGCACAGAACTGCGATTCAAGTTCGCACATAGCGGCTAAAGCGAATCGCAACAAGTTAATACACACAAAGCCTTAAAGGCACTTTTAGGCATGATGTCCAAAACGTGGTCATCCAGCTTGCGCGGGTTAGGCTCAGAACTGCGATTCAAGTTTGCACGTAGCGCCTCAAACGAATCGCATCAAGTTAATACACACAACGCCTTAAAGGCACTTTTACGCATTATTTGCAAAACGTGGTCATCCAGCTTGCGCGGGTTAGGCTCAGAAATGCGATTCAAGTTTGCACGTAGCGGCTCAAACGAATCGCAACAATTTAATACACACAACGCCTTACAGGCACTTTAGGCATGATGTGCAAATAGGCGTCACTCAAGCTTGCGAGGGTTAGGCACAGAACTGCGATTCAAGTTCGCACATAGCGGCTAAAGCGAATCGCAACAAGTTAATACACACAAAGCCTTAAAGGCACTTTTAGGCATGATGTCCAAAACGTGGTCATCCAGCTTGCGCGGGTTAGGCTCAGAACTGCGATTCAAGTTTGCACATAGCGCCTCAAACGAATCGCAACAAGTTAATACACACAACGCCTTAAAGGCACTTTTAGGCATGATGTGCAAAACGTGGTCATCCAGCTTGCGCGGGTTAGGCTGAGAACTGCGATTCAAGTTAGCACATAGCGGCTAAAGCGAATCGCAACAAGTTAATACACACAAAGCCTTACAATCACTTTTAGGCATGATGTGAAAAACGAGGTCATCCAGCTTGCGCGGGTTAGGCTGAGAACTGCGATTCAAGTTCGCACATAGCGGCTAAAGCGAATCGCAACAAGTTAATACACACAAAGCTTTACAGGCACTTCTAGGCATGATGTGCATAACGCGGTCATCCAGCTTCGCGGGTTAGGCTCAGAAATGCGATTCAAGTTTGCACGTAGCGGCTCAAACAAATCGCAACAAGTTAATACACACAACGCCTTAAAGGCACTTTTAGGCATGATGTGCAAAACGTGGTCATCCAGCTTGCGCGGGTTAGGCTGAGAACTGCGATTCAAGTTCGCACATAGTGGCTAAAGCGAATCGCAACAAGTTAATACACAAAAAGCCTTACAGGCACTTCTAGGCATGATGTGCATAACGCGGTCATCCAGCTTGCGCGGGTTAGGCTCAGAACTGCGATTCAAGTTTGCACGTAGCGGCTCAAACGAATCGCAACAAGTTAATACACACAACGCCTTAAAGGCACTTTTAGGCATGATGTGCAAAACGTGGTCATCCAGCTTGCGCGGGTTAGGCTCAGAACTGCGATTCAAGTTTGCACGTAGCGGCTCAAACGAATCGCAACAAGTTAATACACACAAAGCCTTACAGGCACTTCTAGGCATGATGTGCATAACGCGGTCATCCAGCTTGCGCGGGTTAGGCTCAGAATTGCGATTCAAGTTTGCACGTAGCGGCTCAAACGAATCGCAACAAGTTAATACACACAACGCCTTACAGGCACTTTTACGCATTATTTGCAAAACGCGGTCATCCAGCTTGAGCGGGTTAGGCTCAGAACTGCGATTCAAGTTGCACATAGTGGCTAAAGCGAATCGCAACAAGTTAATACACAAAAAGCCTTACATGCACTTCTAGGCATGATGTGCAAATAGGCGTCACTCAAGCTTGCGAGGGTTAGGCACAGAACTGCGATTCAAGTTCGCACATAGCGGCTAAAGCGAATCGCAACAAGTTAATACACACAAAGCCTTACAGGCACTTTTAGGCATGATGTGAAAAACGAGGTCATCCAGCTTGCGCGGGTTAGGCTCAGAACTGCGATTCAAGTTTGCACGTAGCGGCTCAAACGAATCGCAACAAGTTAATACACACAACGCCTTACAGGCACTTTTACGCATTATTTGCAAAACGCGGTCATCCAGCTTGCGCTGGTTAGGCTCTGAACTGCGACTCAAGTTTGCACGTAGCGGCTCAAACGAATCGCAACAAGTTAATACACACAACGCCTTACAGGCAATCTAGGCATGATATGCAAATAGGCGTCACTCAAGCTTGCGATGGTTAGGCACAGAACTGCGATTCAAGTTCGCACATAGCGGCTAAAGCGAATCGCAACAAGTTAATACACACAAAGCCTTACAGGAACTTTTAGGCATGATGTGAAAAACGAGGTCATCCAGTTTGCGCGGGTTAGGCTGACAACTGCGATTCAAGTTCGCACATAGCGGCTAAAGCGAATCGCAACAAGTTAATACACACAAAGCATTACAGGCACTTCTAGGCATGATGTGCATAACGCGGTCATCCAGCTTGCGCGGGTTAGGCTCAGAAATGCGATTCAAGTTTGCACGTACAGGCTCAAACGAATCGCAACAAGTTAATACACACAACGCCTTAAAGGCACTTTTAGGCATGATGTGCAAAACGTGGTCATCCAGCTTGCGCGGGTTAGGCTGAGAACTGCGATTCAAGTTCGCACATAGCGGCTAAAGCGAATCGCAACAAGTTAATACACACAAAGCCTTACAGGCACTTTTAGGCATGATGTGAAAAACGAGGTCATCCAGCTTGCGCGGGTAAGGCTGAGAAAAGCGATTCAAGTTCGCACATAGCGGCTAAAGCGAATCGCAACAAGTTAATACACACAAAGCCTTACAGGCACTTCTAGGCATGATGTGCATAACGCTGTCATCCAGCTTGCGCGGGTTAGGCTCAGAACTGCGATTCAAGTTTGCACGTAGCGGCTCAAACGAGTCGCAACAAGTTAATACACACAACGCCTTAAAGGCACTTTTAGGCATGATGTGCAAAACGTGGTCATCCAGCTTGCGCGGGTTAGGCTCAGAACTGCGATTCAAGTTCGCACATAGTGGCTAAAGCGAATCGCAACAAGTTAATACACACAAAGCCTTACAGGCACTTCTAGGCATGATGTGCATAACGCGGTCATCCAGCTTGCGCGGGTTAGGCTCAGAACTGCGATTCAAGTTTGCACGTAGCGGCTCAAACGAATCGCAACAAGTTAATACACACAATGCCTTAAAGGCACTTTTAGGCATGATGTCCAAAATGTGGTCATCCAGCTTGCGCGGGTTAGGCTCAGAACTGCGATTCAAGTTTGCACGTAGCGCCTCAAACGAATCGCAACAAGTTAATACACACAACGCCTTAAAGGCACTTTTAGGCATGATGTGCAAAACGTGGTCATCCAGCTTGCGCGGGTTAGGCTGAGAACTGCGACTCAAGTTAGCACATAGCGGCTAAAGCGAATCGCAACAAGTTAATACACACAAAGCCTTACAATCACTTTTAGGCATGATGTGAAAAACGAGGTCATCCAGCTTGCGCGGGTTAGGCTGAGAACTGCGATTCAAGTTCGCATATAGCGGCTAAAGCGAATCGCAACAAGTTAATACACACAAAGCCTTACAGGCACTTCTAGGCATGATGTGCATAACGCGGTCAACCAGCTTGCGCGGGTTAGGCTCAGAACTGCGATTCAAGTTTGCACGTAGCGGCTCAAACGAATCGCAACAAGTTAATACACACAACGCCTTACAGGAACTTTTACGCATTATTTGCAAAACGCGGTCATCCAGCTTGCGCTGGTTAGGCTCTGAACTGCGACTCAAGTTTGCACGTAGCGGCTCAAACGAATCGCAACAAGTTAATACACACAACGCCTTGCAGGCAATTTAGGCATGATATGCAAATAGGCGTCACTCAAGCTTGCGAGGGTTAGGCACAGAACTGCGATTCAAGTTCGCACATAGCGGCTAAAGCGAATCGCAACAAGTTAATACACACAAAGCCTTACAGGAACTTTTAGGCATGATGTGAAAAACGAGGTCATCCAGTTTGCGCGGGTTAGGCTGACAACTGCGATTCAAGTTCGCACATAGCGGCTAAAGCGAATCGCAACAAGTTAATACACACAAAGCTTTACAGGCACTTCTAGGCATGATGTGCATAACGCGGTCATCCAGCTTGCGCGGGTTAGGCTCAGAAATGCGATTCAAGTTTGCACGTAGCGGCTCAAACGAATCGCAACAAGTTAATACACACAACGCCTTAAAGGCACTTCTAGGCATGATGTGCAAAACGTGGTCATCCAGCTTGCGCGGGTTAGGCTGAGAACTGCGATTCAAGTTCGCACATAGCGGCTAAAGCGAATCGCAACAAGTTAATACACACAAAGCCTTACAGGCACTTTTAGGCATGATGTGAAAAACGAGGTCATCCAGCTTGCGCGGGTAAGGCTGAGAAAAGCGATTCAAGTTCGCACATAGCGGCTAAAGCGAATCGCAACAAGTTAATACACACAAAGCCTTACAGGCACTTCTAGGCATGATGTGCATAACGCTGTCATCCAGCTTGCGCGGGTTAGGCTCAGAACTGCGATTCAAGTTTGCACGTAGCGGCTCAAACGAGTCGCAACAAGTTAATACACACAACGCCTTAAAGGCACTTTTAGGCATGATGTGAAAAACGAGGTCATCCAGCTTGCGCGGGTTAGGCTGAGAACTGCGATTCAAGTTCGCACATAGCGGCTAAAGCGAATCGCAACAAGTTAATACACACAAAGCCTTACAGGCACTTCTAGGCATGATGTGCATAACGCGGTCATCCAGCTTGAGCGGGTTAGGCTCAGAACTGCGATTCAAGTTTGCACGTAGCGGCTCAAACGAATCGCAACAAGTTAATACATACAACGCCTTAAAGGCACTTTTAGGCATGATGTGCAAAACGTGGTCATCCAGCTTGCGCGGGTTAGGCTCAGAACTGCGATTCAAGTTTGCACGTAGCGGCTCAAACGAATCGCAACAAGTTAATACACACAAAGCCTTACAGGCACTTCTAGGCATGATGTGCAAAACGTGGTCATCCAGCTTGCGCGGGTTAGGCTGAGAACTGCGATTCAAGTTCGCACATAGCGGCTAAAGCCAATCGCAACAAGTTAATACACACAAAGCCTTACAGGCACTTTTAGGCATGATGTGAAAAACGAGGTCATCCAGCTTGCGCGGGTTAGGCTGAGAACTGCGATTCAAGTTCGCACATAGCGGCTAAAGCGAATCGCAACAAGTTAATACACACAAAGCCTTACAGGCACTTCTAGGCATGATGTGCATAACGCGGTCATCCAGCTTGCGCGGGTTAGGCTCAGAACTGCGATTCAAGTTTGCACGTAGCGGCTCAAACGAATCGCAACAAGTTAATACACACAACGCCTTACAGGCACTTTTACGCATTATTTGCAAAACGTAGTCATCCAGCTTGCGCGGGTAAGGCTGAGAAAAGCGATTCAAGTTCGCACTTAGCGGCTAAAGCGAATCGCAACAAGTTAATACACACAAAGCCTTACAGGCACTTCTAGGCATGATGTGCATAACGCTGTCATCCAGCTTGCGCGGGTTAGGCTCAGAACTGCGATTCAAGTTTGCACGTAGCGGCTCAAACGAGTCGCAACAAGTTAATACACACAACGCCTTAAAGGCACTTTTAGGCATGATGTGCAAAACGTGGTCATCCAGCTTGCGCGGGTTAGGCTCAGAACTGCGATTCAAGTTCGCACATAGTGGCTAAAGCGAATCGCAACAAGTTAATACACACAAAGCCTTACAGGCACTTCTAGGCATGATGTGCATAACGCGGTCATCCAGCTTGCGCGGGTTAGGCTCAGAACTGCGATTCAAGTTTGCACGTAGCGGCTCAAACGAATCGCAACAAGTTAATACACACAATGCTTTAAAGGCACTTTTAGGCATGATGTGCAAAACGTGGTCATCCAGCTTGCGCGGGTTAGGCTGAGAACTGCGATTCAAGTTCGCACATAGCGGCTAAAGCGAATCGCAACAAGTTAATACACACAAAGCCTTACAGGCACTTTTAGGCATGATGTGAAAAACGAGGTCATCCAGCTTGCGCGGGTTAGGCTGAGAACTGCGATTCAAGTTCGCACATAGCGGCTAAAGCGAATCGCAACAAGTTAATACATACAACGCCTTAAAGGCACTTTTAGGCATGATGTGCAAAACGTGGTCATCCAGCTTGCGCGGGTTAGGCTCAGAACTGCGATTCAAGTTCGCACATAGTGGCTAAAGCGAATCGCAACAAGTTAATACACACAAAGCCTTACAGGCACTTCTAGGCATGATGTGCATAACGCGGTCATCCAGCTTGCGCGGGTTAGGCTCAGAACTGCGATTCAAGTTTGCACGTAGCGGCTCAAACGAATCGCAACAAGTTAATACACACAACGCCTTAAAGGCACTTTTAGGCATGATGTCCAAAACGTGGTCATCCAGCTTGCGCGGGTTAGGCTCAGAACTGCGATTCAAGTTTGCACGTAGCGCCTCAAACGAATCGCAACAAGTTAATACACACAACGCCTTAAAGGCACTTTTAGGCATGATGTGCAAAACGTGGTCATCCAGCTTGCGCGGGTTAGGCTGAGAACTGCGACTCAAGTTAGCACATAGCGGCTAAAGCGAATCGCAACAAGTTAATACACACAAAGCCTTACAATCACTTTTAGGCATGATGTGAAAAACGAGGTCATCCAGCTTGCGCGGGTTAGGCTGAGAACTGCGATTCAAGTTCGCACATAGCGGCTAAAGCGAATCGCAACAAGTTAATACACACAAAGCCTTACAGGCACTTCTAGGCATGATGTGCATAACGCGGTCATCCAGCTTGCGCGGGTTAGGCTCAGAACTGCGATTCAAGTTTGCACGTAGCGGCTCAAACGAAGCGCCACAAGTTAATACACACAACGCCTTAAAGGCACTTTTAGGCATGATGTGCAAAACGTGGTCATCCAGCTTGCGCGGGTTAGGCTCAGAACTGCGATTCAAGTTTGCACGTAGCGGCTCAAACGAATCGCAACAAGTTAATACACACAAAGCCTTACAGGCACTTCTAGGCATGATGTGCATAACGCGGTCATCCAGCTTGCGCGGGTTAGGCTCAGAATTGCGATTCAAGTTTGCACGTAGCGGCTCAAACGAATCGCAACAAGTTAATACACACAACGCCTTACAGGCACTTTTACGCATTATTTGCAAAACGCGGTCATCCAGCTTGAGCGGGTTAGGCTCAGAACTGCGATTCAAGTTGCACATAGTGGCTAAAGCGAATCGCAACAAGTTAATACACAAAAAGCCTTACATGCACTTCTAGGCATGATGTGCAAATAGGCGTCACTCAAGCTTGCGAGGGTTAGGCACAGAACTGCGATTCAAGTTCGCACATAGCGGCTAAAGCGAATCGCAACAAGTTAATACACACAAAGCCTTACAGGCACTTTTAGGCATGATGTGAAAAACGAGGTCATCCAGCTTGCGCGGGTTAGGCTCAGAACTGCGATTCAAGTTTGCACGTAGCGGCTCAAACGAATCGCAACAAGTTAATACACACAACGCCTTACAGGCACTTTTACGCATTATTTGCAAAACGCGGTCATCCAGCTTGCGCTGGTTAGGCTCTGAACTGCGACTCAAGTTTGCACGTAGCGGCTCAAACGAATCGCAACAAGTTAATACACACAACGCCTTACAGGCAATCTAGGCATGATATGCAAATAGGCGTCACTCAAGCTTGCGATGGTTAGGCACAGAACTGCGATTCAAGTTCGCACATAGCGGCTAAAGCGAATCGCAACAAGTTAATACACACAAAGCCTTACAGGAACTTTTAGGCATGATGTGAAAAACGAGGTCATCCAGTTTGCGCGGGTTAGGCTGACAAATGCGATTCAAGTTCGCACATAGCGGCTAAAGCGAATCGCAACAAGTTAATACACACAAAGCATTACAGGCACTTCTAGGCATGATGTGCATAACGCGGTCATCCAGCTTGCGCGGGTTAGGCTCAGAAATGCGATTCAAGTTTGCACGTACAGGCTCAAACGAATCGCAACAAGTTAATACACACAACGCCTTAAAGGCACTTTTAGGCATGATGTGCAAAACGTGGTCATCCAGCTTGCGCGGGTTAGGCTGAGAACTGCGATTCAAGTTCGCACATAGCGGCTAAAGCGAATCGCAACAAGTTAATACACACAAAGCCTTACAGGCACTTTTAGGCATGATGTGAAAAACGAGGTCATCCAGCTTGCGCGGGTAAGGCTGAGAAAAGCGATTCAAGTTCGCACATAGCGGCTAAAGCGAATCGCAACAAGTTAATACACACAAAGCCTTACAGGCACTTCTAGGCATGATGTGCATAACGCTGTCATCCAGCTTGCGCGGGTTAGGCTCAGAACTGCGATTCAAGTTTGCACGTAGCGGCTCAAACGAGTCGCAACAAGTTAATACACACAACGCCTTAAAGGCACTTTTAGGCATGATGTGCAAAACGTGGTCATCCAGCTTGCGCGGGTTAGGCTCAGAACTGCGATTCAAGTTCGCACATAGTGGCTAAAGCGAATCGCAACAAGTTAATACACACAAAGCCTTACAGGCACTTCTAGGCATGATGTGCATAACGCGGTCATCCAGCTTGCGCGGGTTAGGCTCAGAACTGCGATTCAAGTTTGCACGTAGCGGCTCAAACGAATCGCAACAAGTTAATACACACAATGCCTTAAAGGCACTTTTAGGCATGATGTCCAAAATGTGGTCATCCAGCTTGCGCGGGTTAGGCTCAGAACTGCGATTCAAGTTTGCACGTAGCGCCTAAAACGAATCGCAACAAGTTAATACACACAACGCCTTAAAGGCACTTTTAGGCATGATGTGCAAAACGTGGTCATCCAGCTTGCGCGGGTTAGGCTGAGAACTGCGACTCAAGTTAGCACATAGCGGCTAAAGCGAATCGCAACAAGTTAATACACACAAAGCCTTACAATCACTTTTAGGCATGATGTGAAAAACGAGGTCATCCAGCTTGCGCGGGTTAGGCTGAGAAATGCGATTCAAGTTCGCACATAGCGGCTAAAGCGAATCGCAACAAGTTAATACACACAAAGCCTTACAGGCACTTCTAGGCATGATGTGCATAACGCGGTCAACCAGCTTGCGCGGGTTAGGCTCAGAACTGCGATTCAAGTTTGCACGTAGCGGCTCAAACGAATCGCAACAAGTTAATACACACAACGCCTTACAGGAACTTTTACGCATTATTTGCAAAACGCGGTCATCCAGCTTGCGCTGGTTAGGCTCTGAACTGCGACTCAAGTTTGCACGTAGCGGCTCAAACGAATCGCAACAAGTTAATACACACAACGCCTTACAGGCAATTTAGGCATGATATGCAAATAGGCGTCACTCAAGCTTGCGAGGGTTAGGCACAGAACTGCGATTCAAGTTCGCACATAGCGGCTAAAGCGAATCGCAACAAGTTAATACACACAAAGCCTTACAGGAACTTTTAGGCATGATGTGAAAAACGAGGTCATCCAGTTTGCGCGGGTTAGGCTGACAACTGCGATTCAAGTTCGCACATAGCGGCTAAAGCGAATCGCAACAAGTTAATACACACAAAGCTTTACAGGCACTTCTAGGCATGATGTGCATAACGCGGTCATCCAGCTTGCGCGGGTTAGGCTCAGAAATGCGATTCAAGTTTGCACGTAGCGGCTCAAACGAATCGCAACAAGTTAATACACACAACGCCTTAAAGGCACTTCTAGGCATGATGTGCAAAACGTGGTCATCCAGCTTGCGCGGGTTAGGCTGAGAACTGCGATTCAAGTTCGCACATAGCGGCTAAAGCGAATCGCAACAAGTTAATACACACAAAGCCTTACAGGCACTTTTAGGCATGATGTGAAAAACGAGGTCATCCAGCTTGCGCGGGTAAGGCTGAGAAAAGCGATTCAAGTTCGCACATAGCGGCTAAAGCGAATCGCAACAAGTTAATACACACAAAGCCTTACAGGCACTTCTAGGCATGATGTGCATAACGCTGTCATCCAGCTTGCGCGGGTTAGGCTCAGAACTGCGATTCAAGTTTGCACGTAGCGGCTCAAACGAGTCGCAACAAGTTAATACACACAACGCCTTAAAGGCACTTTTAGGCATGATGTGAAAAACGAGGTCATCCAGCTTGCGCGGGTTAGGCTGAGAACTGCGATTCAAGTTCGCACATAGCGGCTAAAGCGAATCGCAACAAGTTAATACACACAAAGCCTTACAGGCACTTCTAGGCATGATGTGCATAACGCGGTCATCCAGCTTGAGCGGGTTAGGCTCAGAACTGCGATTCAAGTTTGCACGTAGCGGCTCAAACGAATCGCAACAAGTTAATACACACAAAGCCTTACAGGCACTTCTAGGCATGATGTGCAAAACGTGGTCATCCAGCTTGCGCGGGTTAGGCTGAGAACTGCGATTCAAGTTCGCACATAGCGGCTAAAGCCAATCGCAACAAGTTAATACACACAAAGCCTTACAGGCACTTCTAGGCATGATGTGCATAACGCGGTCATCCAGCTTGCGCGGGTTAGGCTCAGAACTGCGATTCAAGTTTGCACGTAGCGGCTCAAACGAGTCGCAACAAGTTAATACATACAACGCCTTAAAGGCACTTTTAGGCATGATGTGCAAAAACGTGGTCATCCAGCTTGCGCGGGTTAGGCTCAGAACTGCGATTCAAGTTTGCACGTAGCGGCTCAAACGAATCGCAACAAGTTAATACACACAAAGCCTTACAGGCACTTCTAGGCATGATGTGCAAAACGTGGTCATCCAGCTTGCGCGGGTTAGGCTGAGAACTGCGATTCAAGTTCGCACATAGCGGCTAAAGCCAATCGCAACAAGTTAATACACACAAAGCCTTACAGGCACTTTTAGGCATGATGTGAAAAACGAGGTCATCCAGCTTGCGCGGGTTAGGCTGAGAACTGCGATTCAAGTTCGCACATAGCGGCTAAAGCGAATCGCAACAAGTTAATACACACAAAGCCTTACAGGCACTTCTAGGCATGATGTGCATAACGCGGTCATCCAGCTTGCGCGGGTTAGGCTCAGAACTGCGATTCAAGTTTGCACGTAGCGGCTCAAACGAATCGCAACAAGTTAATACACACAACGCCTTACAGGCACTTTTACGCATTATTTGCAAAACGTAGTCATCCAGCTTGCGCGGGTAAGGCTGAGAAAAGCGATTCAAGTTCGCACATAGCGGCTAAAGCGAATCGCAACAAGTTAATACACACAAAGCCTTACAGGCACTTCTAGGCATGATGTGCATAACGCTGTCATCCAGCTTGCGCGGGTTAGGCTCAGAACTGCGATTCAAGTTTGCACGTAGCGGCTCAAACGAGTCGCAACAAGTTAATACACACAACGCCTTAAAGGCACTTTTAGGCATGATGTGCAAAACGTGGTCATCCAGCTTGCGCGGGTTAGGCTCAGAACTGCGATTCAAGTTCGCACATAGTGGCTAAAGCGAATCGCAACAAGTTAATACACACAAAGCCTTACAGGCACTTCTAGGCATGATGTGCATAACGCGGTCATCCAGCTTGCGCGGGTTAGGCTCAGAACTGCGATTCAAGTTTGCACGTAGCGGCTCAAACGAATCGCAACAAGTTAATACACACAACGCTTTAAAGGCACTTTTAGGCATGATGTGCAAAACGTGGTCATCCAGCTTGCGCGGGTTAGGCTGAGAACTGCGATTCAAGTTCGCACATAGCGGCTAAAGCGAATCGCAACAAGTTAATACACACAAAGCCTTACAGGCACTTTTAGGCATGATGTGAAAAACGAGGTCATCCAGCTTGCGCGGGTTAGGCTGAGAACTGCGATTCAAGTTCGCACATAGCGGCTAAAGCGAATCGCAACAAGTTAATACACACAAAGCCTTACAGGCACTTCTAGGCATGATGTGCATAACGCGGTCATCCAGCTTGAGCGGGTTAGGCTCAGAACTGCGATTCAAGTTTGCACGTAGCGGCTCAAACGAATCGCAACAAGTTAATACATACAACGCCTTAAAGGCACTTTTAGGCATGATGTGCAAAACGTGGTCATCCAGCTTGCGCGGGTTAGGCTCAGAACTGCGATTCAAGTTCGCACATAGTGGCTAAAGCGAATCGCAACAAGTTAATACACACAAAGCCTTACAGGCACTTCTAGGCATGATGTGCATAACGCGGTCATCCAGCTTGCGCGGGTTAGGCTCAGAACTGCGATTCAAGTTTGCACGTAGCGGCTCAAACGAATCGCAACAAGTTAATACACACAACGCCTTAAAGGCACTTTTAGGCATGATGTCCAAAACGTGGTCATCCAGCTTGCGCGGGTTAGGCTCAGAACTGCGATTCAAGTTTGCACGTAGCGCCTCAAACGAATCGCAACAAGTTAATACACACAACGCCTTAAAGGCACTTTTAGGCATGATGTGCAAAACGTGGTCATCCAGCTTGCGCGGGTTAGGCTGAGAACTGCGACTCAAGTTAGCACATAGCGGCTAAAGCGAATCGCAACAAGTTAATACACACAAAGCCTTACAATCACTTTTAGGCATGATGTGAAAAACGAGGTCATCCAGCTTGCGCGGGTTAGGCTGAGAACTGCGATTCAAGTTCGCACATAGCGGCTAAAGCGAATCGCAACAAGTTAATACACACAAAGCCTTACAGGCACTTCTAGGCATGATGTGCATAACGCGGTCATCCAGCTTGCGCGGGTTAGGCTCAGAACTGCGATTCAAGTTTGCACGTAGCGGCTCAAACGAAGCGCCACAAGTTAATACACACAACGCCTTAAAGGCACTTTTAGGCATGATGTGCAAAACGTGGTCAACCAGCTTGCGCGGGTTAGGCTCAGAACTGCGATTCAAGTTTGCACGTAGCGGCTCAAACGAATCGCAACAAGTTAATACACACAACGCCTTACAGGAACTTTTACGCATTATTTGCAAAACGTGGTCATCCAGCTTGCGCTGGTTAGGCTCTGAACTGCGACTCAAGTTTGCACGTAGCGGCTCAAACGAATCGCAACAAGTTAATACACACAACGCCTTACAGGCAATTTAGGCATGATATGCAAATAGGCGTCACTCAAGCTTGCGAGGGTTAGGCACAGAACTGCGATTCAAGTTCGCACATAGCGGCTAAAGCGAATCGCAACAAGTTAATACACACAAAGCCTTACAGGAACTTTTAGGCATGATGTGAAAAACGAGGTCATCCAGTTTGCGCGGGTTAGGCTGACAACTGCGATTCAAGTTCGCACATAGCGGCTAAAGCGAATCGCAACAAGTTAATACACACAAAGCTTTACAGGCACTTCTAGGCATGATGTGCATAACGCGGTCATCCAGCTTGCGCGGGTTAGGCTCAGAAATGCGATTCAAATTCCACGTAGCGGCTCAAACGAATCGCAACAAGTTAATACACACAACGCCTTAAAGGCACTTTTAGGCATGATGTGCAAAACGTGGTCATCCAGCTTGCGCGGGTTAGGCTGAGAACTGCGATTCAAGTTCGCACATAGCGGCTAAAGCGAATCGCAACAAGTTAATACACACAAAGCCTTACAGGCACTTTTAGGCATGATGTGAAAAATGAGGTCATCCAGCTTGCGCGGGTAAGGCTGAGAAAAGCGATTCAAGTTCGCACATAGCGGCTAAAGCGAATCGCAACAAGTTAATACACACAAAGCCTTACAGGCACTTCTAGGCATGATGTGCATAACGCTGTCATCCAGCTTGCGCGGGTTAGGCTCAGAACTGCGATTCAAGTTTGCACGTAGCGGCTCAAACGAGTCGCAACAAGTTAATACACACAACGCCTTAAAGGCACTTTTAGGCATGATGTGAAAAACGAGGTCATCCAGCTTGCGCGGGTTAGGCTGAGAACTGCGATTCAAGTTCGCACATAGCGGCTAAAGCGAATCGCAACAAGTTAATACACACAAAGCCTTACAGGCACTTCTAGGCATGATGTGCATAACGCGGTCATCCAGCTTGAGCGGGTTAGGCTCAGAACTGCGATTCAAGTTTGCACGTAGCGGCTCAAACGAATCGCAACAAGTTAATACACACAAAGCCTTACAGGCACTTCTAGGCATGATGTGCAAAACGTGGTCATCCAGCTTGCGCGGGTTAGGCTGAGAACTGCGATTCAAGTTCGCACATAGCGGCTAAAGCCAATCGCAACAAGTTAATACACACAAAGCCTTACAGGCACTTCTAGGCATGATGTGCATAACGCGGTCATCCAGCTTGCGCGGGTTAGGCTCAGAACTGCGATTCAAGTTTGCACGTAGCGGCTCAAACGAGTCGCAACAAGTTAATACATACAACGCCTTAAAGGCACTTTTAGGCATGATGTGCAAAACGTGGTCATCCAGCTTGCGCGGGTTAGGCTCAGAACTGCGATTCAAGTTTGCACGTAGCGGCTCAAACGAATCGCAACAAGTTAATACACACAAAGCCTTACAGGCACTTCTAGGCATGATGTGCAAAACGTGGTCATCCAGCTTGCGCGGGTTAGGCTGAGAACTGCGATTCAAGTTCGCACATAGCGGCTAAAGCCAATCGCAACAAGTTAATACACACAAAGCCTTACAGGCACTTTTAGGCATGATGTGAAAAACGAGGTCATCCAGCTTGCGCGGGTTAGGCTGAGAACTGCGATTCAAGTTCGCACATAGCGGCTAAAGCGAATCGCAACAAGTTAATACACACAAAGCCTTACAGGCACTTCTAGGCATGATGTGCATAACGCTGTCATCCAGCTTGCGCGGGTTAGGCTCAGAACTGCGATTCAAGTTTGCACGTAGCGGCTCAAACGAGTCGCAACAAGTTAATACACACAACGCCTTAAAGGCACTTTTAGGCATGATGTGCAAAACGTGGTCATCCAGCTTGCGCGGGTTAGGCTCAGAACTGCGATTCAAGTTCGCACATAGTGGCTAAAGCGAATCGCAACAAGTTAATACACACAAAGCCTTACAGGCACTTCTAGGCATGATGTGCATAACGCGGTCATCCAGCTTGCGCGGGTTAGGCTCAGAACTGCGATTCAAGTTTGCACGTAGCGGCTCAAACGAATCGCAACAAGTTAATACACACAACGCTTTAAAGGCACTTTTAGGCATGATGTGCAAAACGTGGTCATCCAGCTTGCGCGGGTTAGGCTGAGAACTGCGATTCAAGTTCGCACATAGCGGCTAAAGCGAATCGCAACAAGTTAATACACACAAAGCCTTACAGGCACTTTTAGGCATGATGTGAAAAACGAGGTCATCCAGCTTGCGCGGGTTAGGCTGAGAACTGCGATTCAAGTTCGCACATAGCGGCTAAAGCGAATCGCAACAAGTTAATACACACAAAGCCTTACAGGCACTTCTAGGCATGATGTGCATAACGCGGTCATCCAGCTTGAGCGGGTTAGGCTCAGAACTGCGATTCAAGTTTGCACGTAGCGGCTCAAACGAATCGCAACAAGTTAATACATACAACGCCTTAAAGGCACTTTTAGGCATGATGTGCAAAACGTGGTCATCCAGCTTGCGCGGGTTAGGCTCAGAACTGCGATTCAAGTTCGCACATAGTGGCTAAAGCGAATCGCAACAAGTTAATACACACAAAGCCTTACAGGCACTTCTAGGCATGATGTGCATAACGCGGTCATCCAGCTTGCGCGGGTTAGGCTCAGAACTGCGATTCAAGTTTGCACGTAGCGGCTCAAACGAATCGCAACAAGTTAATACACACAACGCCTTAAAGGCACTTTTAGGCATGATGTCCAAAACGTGGTCATCCAGCTTGCGCGGGTTAGGCTCAGAACTGCGATTCAAGTTTGCACGTAGCGCCTCAAACGAATCGCAACAAGTTAATACACACAACGCCTTAAAGGCACTTTTAGGCATGATGTGCAAAACGTGGTCATCCAGCTTGCGCGGGTTAGGCTGAGAACTGCGACTCAAGTTAGCACATAGCGGCTAAAGCGAATCGCAACAAGTTAATACACACAAAGCCTTACAATCACTTTTAGGCATGATGTGAAAAACGAGGTCATCCAGCTTGCGCGGGTTAGGCTGAGAACTGCGATTCAAGTTCGCACATAGCGGCTAAAGCGAATCGCAACAAGTTAATACACACAAAGCCTTACAGGCACTTCTAGGCATGATGTGCATAACGCGGTCATCCAGCTTGCGCGGGTTAGGCTCAGAACTGCGATTCAAGTTTGCACGTAGCGGCTCAAACGAAGCGCCACAAGTTAATACACACAACGCCTTAAAGGCACTTTTAGGCATGATGTGCAAAACGTGGTCAACCAGCTTGCGCGGGTTAGGCTCAGAACTGCGATTCAAGTTTGCACGTAGCGGCTCAAACGAATCGCAACAAGTTAATACACACAACGCCTTACAGGAACTTTTACGGATTATTTGCAAAACGTGGTCATCCAGCTTGCGCTGGTTAGGCTCTGAACTGCGACTCAAGTTTGCACGTAGCGGCTCAAACGAATCGCAACAAGTTAATACACACAACGCCTTACAGGCAATTTAGGCATGATATGCAAATAGGCGTCACTCAAGCTTGCGAGGGTTAGGCACAGAACTGCGATTCAAGTTCGCACATAGCGGCTAAAGCGAATCGCAACAAGTTAATACACACAAAGCCTTACAGGAACTTTTAGGCATGATGTGAAAAACGAGGTCATCCAGTTTGCGCGGGTTAGGCTGACAACTGCGATTCAAGTTCGCACATAGCGGCTAAAGCGAATCGCAACAAGTTAATACACACAAAGCTTTACAGGCACTTCTAGGCATGATGTGCATAACGCGGTCATCCAGCTTGCGCGGGTTAGGCTCAGAAATGCGATTCAAGTTTGCACGTAGCGGCTCAAACGAATCGCAACAAGTTAATACACACAACGCCTTAAAGGCACTTTTAGGCATGATGTGCAAAACGTGGTCATCCAGCTAGCGCGGGTTAGGCTGAGAACTGCGATTCAAGTTCGCACATAGCGGCTAAAGCGAATCGCAACAAGTTAATACACACAAAGCCTTACAGGCACTTTTAGGCATGATGTGAAAAATGAGGTCATCCAGCTTGCGCGGGTAAGGCTGAGAAAAGCGATTCAAGTTCGCACATAGCGGCTAAAGCGAATCGCAACAAGTTAATACACACAAAGCCTTACAGGCACTTCTAGGCATGATGTGCATAACGCTGTCATCCAGCTTGCGCGGGTTAGGCTCAGAACTGCGATTCAAGTTTGCACGTAGCGGCTCAAACGAGTCGCAACAAGTTAATACACACAACGCCTTAAAGGCACTTTTAGGCATGATGTGCAAAACGTGGTCATCCAGCTTGCGCGGGTTAGGCTCAGAACTGCGATTCAAGTTCGCACATAGTGGCTAAAGCGAATCGCAACAAGTTAATACACACAAAGCCTTACAGGCACTTCTAGGCATGATGTGCATAACGCGGTCATCCAGCTTGCGCGGGTTAGGCTCAGAACTGCGATTCAAGTTTGCACGTAGCGGCTCAAACGAATCGCAACAAGTTAATACACACAACGCTTTAAAGGCACTTTTAGGCATGATGTGCAAAACGTGGTCATCCAGCTTGCGCGGGTTAGGCTGAGAACTGCGATTCAAGTTCGCACATAGCGGCTAAAGCGAATCGCAACAAGTTAATACACACAAAGCCTTACAGGCACTTCTAGGCATGATGTGCATAACGCGGTCATCCAGCTTGAGCGGGTTAGGCTCAGAACTGCGATTCAAGTTTGCACGTAGCGGCTCAAACGAATCGCAACAAGTTAATACATACAACGCCTTAAAGGCACTTTTAGGCATGATGTGCAAAACGTGGTCATCCATCTTGCTCGGGTTAGGCTCAGAACTGCGATTCAAGTTTGCACGTAGCGGCTCAAACGAATCGCAACAAGTTAATACACACAAAGCCTTACAGGCACTTCTAGGCATGATGTGCAAAACGTGGTCATCCAGCTTGCGCGGGTTAGGCTGAGAACTGCGATTCAAGTTCGCACATAGCGGCTAAAGCGAATCGCAACAAGTTAACACACACAAAGCCTTACAGGCACTTTTAGGCATGATGTGAAAAACGAGGTCATCCAGCTTGCGCGGGTTAGGCTGAGAACTGCGATTCAAGTTCGCACATAGCGGCTAAAGCGAATCGCAACAAGTTAATACACACAAAGCCTTACAGGCACTTCTAGGCACGATGTGCATAACGCGGTCATCCAGCTTGCGCGGGTTAGGCTCAGAACTGCGATTCAAGTTTGCACGTAGCGGCTCAAACGAATCGCAACAAGTTAATACACACAACGCCTTACAGGCACTTTTACGCATTATTTGCAAAACGTGGTCATCCAGCTTGCGCGGGTTAGGCTCAGAACTGCGATTCAAGTTCGCACATAGTGGCTAAAGCGAATCGCAACAAGTTAATACACAAAAAGCCTTACAGGCACTTCTAGGCATGATGTGCATAACGCGGTCATCCAGCTTGCGCGGGTTAGGCTCAGAAATGCGATTCAAGTTTGCACGTAGCGGCTCAAACGAATCGCAACAAGTTAATACACACAACGCCTTAAAGGCACTTTTAGGCATGATGTGCAAAACGTGGTCATCCAGCTTGCGCGGGTTAGGCTGAGAACTGCGATTCAAGTTCGCACATAGCGGCTAAAGCGAATCGCAACAAGTTAATACACACAAAGCCTTACAGGCACTTTTAGGCATGATGTGAAAAACGAGGTCATCCAGCTTGCGCGGGTAAGGCTGAGAAAAGCGATTCAAGTTCGCACATAGCGGCTAAAGCGAATCGCAACAAGTTAATACACACAAAGCCTTACAGGCACTTCTAGGCATGATGTGCATAACGCTGTCATCCAGCTTGCGCGGGTTAGGCTCAGAACTGCGATTCAAGTTTGCACGTAGCGGCTCAAACGAGTCGCAACAAGTTAATACACACAACGCCTTAAAGGCACTTTTAGGCATGATGTGCAAAACGTGGTCATCCAGCTTGCGCGGGTTAGGCTCAGAACTGCGATTCAAGTTCGCACATAGTGGCTAAAGCGAATCGCAACAAGTTAATACACACAAAGCCTTACAGGCACTTCTAGGCATGACGTGCATAACGCGGTCATCCAGCTTGCGCGGGTTAGGCTCAGAACTGCGATTCAAGTTTGCACGTAGCGGCTCAAACGAATCGCAACAAGTTAATACACACAACGCTTTAAAGGCACTTTGAGGCATGATGTGCAAAACGTGGTCATCCAGCTTGCGCGGGTTAGGCTGAGAACTGCGATTCAAGTTCGCACATAGCGGCTAAAGCGAATCGCAACAAGTTAATACACACAAAGCCTTACAGGCACTTTTAGGCATGATGTGAAAAACGAGGTCATCCAGCTTGCGCGGGTTAGGCTGAGAACTGCGATTCAAGTTCGCACATAGCGGCTAAAGCGAATCGCAACAAGTTAATACACAGAAAGCCTTACAGGCACTTCTAGGCATGATGTGCATAACGCGGTCATCCAGCTTGAGCGGGTTAGGCTCAGAACTGCGATTCAAGTTTGCACGTAGCGGCTCAAAAGAATCGCAACAAGTTAATACATACAACGCCTTAAAGGCACTTTTAGGCATGATGTGCAAAACGTGGTCATCCAGCTTGCGCGGGTTAGGCTCAGAACTGCGATTCAAGTTCGCACATAGTGGCTAAAGCGAATCGCAACAAGTTAATACACACAAAGCCTTACAGGCACTTCTAGGCATGATGTGCATAACGCGGTCATCCAGCTTGCGCGGGTTAGGCTCAGAACTGCGATTCAAGTTTGCACGTAGCGGCTCAAACGAATTGCAACAAGTTAATACACACAACGCCTTAAAGGCACTTTTAAGCATGATGTCCAAAACGTGGTCATCCAGCTTGCGCGGGTTAGGCTCAGAACTGCGATTCAAGTTTGCACGTAGCGCCTCAAACGAATCGCAACAAGTTAATACACACAACGCCTTAAAGGCACTTTTAGGCATGATGTGCAAAACGTGGTCATCCAGCTTGCGCGGGTTAGGCAGAGAACTGCGACTCAAGTTAGCACATAGCGGCTAAAGCGAATCGCAACAAGTTAATACCCACAAAGCCTTACAATCACTTTTAGGCATGATGTGAAAAACGAGGTCATCCAGCTTGCGCGGGTTAGGCTGAGAACTGCGATTCAAGTTCGCACATAGCGGCTAAAGCGAATCGCAACAAGTTAATACACACAAAGCCTTACAGGCACTTCTAGGCATGATGGGCATAACGCGGTCATCCAGCTTGCGCGGGTTAGGCTCAGAACTGCGATTCAAGTTTGCACGTAGCGGCTCAAACGAAGCGCCACAAGTTAATACACACAACGCCTTAAAGGCACTTTTAGGCATGATGTGCAAAACGTGGTCAACCAGCTTGCGCGGGTTAGGCTCAGAACTGCGATTCAAGTTTGCACGTAGCGGCTCAAACGAATCGCAACAAGTTAATACACACAACGCCTTACAGGAACTTTTACGCATTATTTGCAAAACGCGGTCATCCAGCTTGCGCTGGTTAGGCTCTGAACTGCGACTCAAGTTTGCACGTAGCGGCTCAAACGAATCGCAACAAGTTAATACACACAACGCCTTACAGGCAATTTAGGCATGATATGCAAATAGGCGTCACTCAAGCTTGCGAGGGTTAGGCACAGAACTGCGATTCAAGTTCGCACATAGCGGCTAAAGCGAATCGCAACAAGTTAATACACACAAAGCCTTACAGGAACTTTTAGGCATGATGTGAAAAACGAGGTCATCCAGTTTGCGCGGGTTAGGCTGACAACTGCGATTCAAGTTCGCACATAGCGGCTAAAGCGAATCGCAACAAGTTAATACACACAAAGCTTTACAGGCACTTCTAGGCATGATGTGCATAACGCGGTCATCCAGCTTGCGCGGGTTAGGCTCAGAAATGCGATTCAAGTTTGCACGTAGCTGCTCAAACGAATCGCAACAAGTTAATACACACAACGCCTTAAAGGCACTTTTAGGCATGATGTGCAAAACGTGGTCATCCAGCTTGCGCGGGTTAGGCTGAGAACTGCGATTCAAGTTCGCACATAGCGGCTAAAGCGAATCGCAACAAGTTAATACACACAAAGCCTTACAGGCACTTTTAGGCATGATGTGAAAAACGAGGTCATCCAGCTTGCGCGGGTAAGGCTGAGAAAAGCGATTCAAGTTCGCACATAGCGGCTAAAGCGAATCGCAACAAGTTAATACACACAAAGCCTTACAGGCACTTCTAGGCATGATGTGCATAACGCTGTCATCCAGCTTGCGCGGGTTAGGCTCAGAACTGCGATTCAAGTTTGCACGTAGCGGCTCAAATGAGTCGCAACAAGTTAATACACACAACGCCTTAAAGGCACTTTTAGGCATGATGTGAAAAACGAGGTCATCCAGCTTGCGCGGGTTAGGCTGAGAACTGCGATTCAAGTTCGCACATAGCGGCTAAAGCGAATCGCAACAAGTTAATACACACAAAGCCTTACAGGCACTTCTAGGCATGATGTGCATAACGCGGTCATCCAGCTTGAGCGGGTTAGGCTCAGAACTGCGATTCAAGTTTGCACGTAGCGGCTCAAACGAATCGCAACAAGTTAATACACACAAAGCCTTACAGGCACTTCTAGGCATGATGTGCAAAACGTGGTCATCCAGCTTGCGCGGGTTAGGCTGAGAACTGCGATTCAAGTTCGCACATAGCGGCTAAAGCCAATCGCAACAAGTTAATACACACAAAGCCTTACAGGCACTTCTAGGCATGATGTGCATAACGCGGTCATCCAGCTTGCGCGGGTTAGGCTCAGAACTGCGATTCAAGTTTGCACGTAGCGGCTCAAACGAGTCGCAACAAGTTAATACATACAACGCCTTAAAGGCACTTTTAGGCATGATGTGCAAAACGTGGTCATCCAGCTTGCGCGGGTTAGGCTCAGAACTGCGATTCAAGTTTGCACGTAGCGGCTCAAACGAATCGCAACAAGTTAATACACACAAAGCCTTACAGGCACTTCTAGGCATGATGTGCAAAACGTGGTCATCCAGCTTGCGCGGGTTAGGCTGAGAACTGCGATTCAAGTTCGCACATAGCGGCTAAAGCCAATCGCAACAAGTTAATACACACAAAGCCTTACAGGCACTTTTAGGCATGATGTGAAAAACGAGGTCATCCAGCTTGCGCGGGTTAGGCTGAGAACTGCGATTCAAGTTCGCACATAGCGGCTAAAGCGAATCGCAACAAGTTAATACACACAAAGCCTTACAGGCACTTCTAGGCATGATGTGCATAACGCGGTCATCCAGCTTGCGCGGGTTAGGCTCAGAACTGCGATTCAAGTTTGCACGTAGCGGCTCAAACGAATCGCAACAAGTTAATACACACAACGCCTTACAGGCACTTTTACGCATTATTTGCAAAACGTAGTCATCCAGCTTGCGCGGGTAAGGCTGAGAAAAGCGATTCAAGTTCGCACATAGCGGCTAAAGCGAATCGCAACAAGTTAATACACACAAAGCCTTACAGGCACTTCTAGGCATGATGTGCATAACGCTGTCATCCAGCTTGCGCGGGTTAGGCTCAGAACTGCGATTCAAGTTTGCACGTAGCGGCTCAAACGAGTCGCAACAAGTTAATACACACAACGCCTTAAAGGCACTTTTAGGCATGATGTGCAAAACGTGGTCATCCAGCTTGCGCGGGTTAGGCTCAGAACTGCGATTCAAGTTCGCACATAGTGGCTAAAGCGAATCGCAACAAGTTAATACACACAAAGCCTTACAGGCACTTCTAGGCATGATGTGCATAACGCGGTCATCCAGCTTGCGCGGGTTAGGCTCAGAACTGCGATTCAAGTTTGCACGTAGCGGCTCAAACGAATCGCAACAAGTTAATACACACAACGCTTTAAAGGCACTTTTAGGCATGATGTGCAAAACGTGGTCATCCAGCTTGCGCGGGTTAGGCTGAGAACTGCGATTCAAGTTCGCACATAGCGGCTAAAGCGAATCGCAACAAGTTAATACACACAAAGCCTTACAGGCACTTTTAGGCATGATGTGAAAAACGAGGTCATCCAGCTTGCGCGGGTTAGGCTGAGAACTGCGATTCAAGTTCGCACATAGCGGCTAAAGCGAATCGCAACAAGTTAATACACACAAAGCCTTACAGGCACTTCTAGGCATGATGTGCATAACGCGGTCATCCAGCTTGAGCGGGTTAGGCTCAGAACTGCGATTCAAGTTTGCACGTAGCGGCTCAAACGAATCGCAACAAGTTAATACATACAACGCCTTAAAGGCACTTTTAGGCATGATGTGCAAAACGTGGTCATCCAGCTTGCGCGGGTTAGGCTCAGAACTGCGATTCAAGTTCGCACATAGTGGCTAAAGCGAATCGCAACAAGTTAATACACACAAAGCCTTACAGGCACTTCTAGGCATGATGTGCATAACGCGGTCATCCAGCTTGCGCGGGTTAGGCTCAGAACTGCGATTCAAGTTTGCACGTAGCGGCTCAAACGAATCGCAACAAGTTAATACACACAACGCCTTAAAGGCACTTTTAGGCATGATGTCCAAAACGTGGTCATCCAGCTTGCGCGGGTTAGGCTCAGAACTGCGATTCAAGTTTGCACGTAGCGCCTCAAACGAATCGCAACAAGTTAATACACACAACGCCTTAAAGGCACTTTTAGGCATGATGTGCAAAACGTGGTCATCCAGCTTGCGCGGGTTAGGCTGAGAACTGCGACTCAAGTTAGCACATAGCGGCTAAAGCGAATCGCAACAAGTTAATACACACAAAGCCTTACAATCACTTTTAGGCATGATGTGAAAAACGAGGTCATCCAGCTTGCGCGGGTTAGGCTGAGAACTGCGATTCAAGTTCGCACATAGCGGCTAAAGCGAATCGCAACAAGTTAATACACACAAAGCCTTACAGGCACTTCTAGGCATGATGTGCATAACGCGGTCATCCAGCTTGCGCGGGTTAGGCTCAGAACTGCGATTCAAGTTTGCACGTAGCGGCTCAAACGAAGCGCCACAAGTTAATACACACAACGCCTTAAAGGCACTTTTAGGCATGATGTGCAAAACGTGGTCAACCAGCTTGCGCGGGTTAGGCTCAGAACTGCGATTCAAGTTTGCACGTAGCGGCTCAAACGAATCGCAACAAGTTAATACACACAACGCCTTACAGGAACTTTTACGCATTATTTGCAAAACGTGGTCATCCAGCTTGCGCTGGTTAGGCTCTGAACTGCGACTCAAGTTTGCACGTAGCGGCTCAAACGAATCGCAACAAGTTAATACACACAACGCCTTACAGGCAATTTAGGCATGATATGCAAATAGGCGTCACTCAAGCTTGCGAGGGTTAGGCACAGAACTGCGATTCAAGTTCGCACATAGCGGCTAAAGCGAATCGCAACAAGTTAATACACACAAAGCCTTACAGGAACTTTTAGGCATGATGTGAAAAACGAGGTCATCCAGTTTGCGCGGGTTAGGCTGACAACTGCGATTCAAGTTCGCACATAGCGGCTAAAGCGAATCGCAACAAGTTAATACACACAAAGCTTTACAGGCACTTCTAGGCATGATGTGCATAACGCGGTCATCCAGCTTGCGCGGGTTAGGCTCAGAAATGCGATTCAAATTCCACGTAGCGGCTCAAACGAATCGCAACAAGTTAATACACACAACGCCTTAAAGGCACTTTTAGGCATGATGTGCAAAACGTGGTCATCCAGCTTGCGCGGGTTAGGCTGAGAACTGCGATTCAAGTTCGCACATAGCGGCTAAAGCGAATCGCAACAAGTTAATACACACAAAGCCTTACAGGCACTTTTAGGCATGATGTGAAAAATGAGGTCATCCAGCTTGCGCGGGTAAGGCTGAGAAAAGCGATTCAAGTTCGCACATAGCGGCTAAAGCGAATCGCAACAAGTTAATACACACAAAGCCTTACAGGCACTTCTAGGCATGATGTGCATAACGCTGTCATCCAGCTTGCGCGGGTTAGGCTCAGAACTGCGATTCAAGTTTGCACGTAGCGGCTCAAACGAGTCGCAACAAGTTAATACACACAACGCCTTAAAGGCACTTTTAGGCATGATGTGAAAAACGAGGTCATCCAGCTTGCGCGGGTTAGGCTGAGAACTGCGATTCAAGTTCGCACATAGCGGCTAAAGCGAATCGCAACAAGTTAATACACACAAAGCCTTACAGGCACTTCTAGGCATGATGTGCATAACGCGGTCATCCAGCTTGAGCGGGTTAGGCTCAGAACTGCGATTCAAGTTTGCACGTAGCGGCTCAAACGAATCGCAACAAGTTAATACACACAAAGCCTTACAGGCACTTCTAGGCATGATGTGCAAAACGTGGTCATCCAGCTTGCGCGGGTTAGGCTGAGAACTGCGATTCAAGTTCGCACATAGCGGCTAAAGCCAATCGCAACAAGTTAATACACACAAAGCCTTACAGGCACTTCTAGGCATGATGTGCATAACGCGGTCATCCAGCTTGCGCGGGTTAGGCTCAGAACTGCGATTCAAGTTTGCACGTAGCGGCTCAAACGAGTCGCAACAAGTTAATACATACAACGCCTTAAAGGCACTTTTAGGCATGATGTGCAAAACGTGGTCATCCAGCTTGCGCGGGTTAGGCTCAGAACTGCGATTCAAGTTTGCACGTAGCGGCTCAAACGAATCGCAACAAGTTAATACACACAAAGCCTTACAGGCACTTCTAGGCATGATGTGCAAAACGTGGTCATCCAGCTTGCGCGGGTTAGGCTGAGAACTGCGATTCAAGTTCGCACATAGCGGCTAAAGCCAATCGCAACAAGTTAATACACACAAAGCCTTACAGGCACTTTTAGGCATGATGTGAAAAACGAGGTCATCCAGCTTGCGCGGGTTAGGCTGAGAACTGCGATTCAAGTTCGCACATAGCGGCTAAAGCGAATCGCAACAAGTTAATACACACAAAGCCTTACAGGCACTTCTAGGCATGATGTGCATAACGCTGTCATCCAGCTTGCGCGGGTTAGGCTCAGAACTGCGATTCAAGTTTGCACGTAGCGGCTCAAACGAGTCGCAACAAGTTAATACACACAACGCCTTAAAGGCACTTTTAGGCATGATGTGCAAAACGTGGTCATCCAGCTTGCGCGGGTTAGGCTCAGAACTGCGATTCAAGTTCGCACATAGTGGCTAAAGCGAATCGCAACAAGTTAATACACACAAAGCCTTACAGGCACTTCTAGGCATGATGTGCATAACGCGGTCATCCAGCTTGCGCGGGTTAGGCTCAGAACTGCGATTCAAGTTTGCACGTAGCGGCTCAAACGAATCGCAACAAGTTAATACACACAACGCTTTAAAGGCACTTTTAGGCATGATGTGCAAAACGTGGTCATCCAGCTTGCGCGGGTTAGGCTGAGAACTGCGATTCAAGTTCGCACATAGCGGCTAAAGCGAATCGCAACAAGTTAATACACACAAAGCCTTACAGGCACTTTTAGGCATGATGTGAAAAACGAGGTCATCCAGCTTGCGCGGGTTAGGCTGAGAACTGCGATTCAAGTTCGCACATAGCGGCTAAAGCGAATCGCAACAAGTTAATACACACAAAGCCTTACAGGCACTTCTAGGCATGATGTGCATAACGCGGTCATCCAGCTTGAGCGGGTTAGGCTCAGAACTGCGATTCAAGTTTGCACGTAGCGGCTCAAACGAATCGCAACAAGTTAATACATACAACGCCTTAAAGGCACTTTTAGGCATGATGTGCAAAACGTGGTCATCCAGCTTGCGCGGGTTAGGCTCAGAACTGCGATTCAAGTTCGCACATAGTGGCTAAAGCGAATCGCAACAAGTTAATACACACAAAGCCTTACAGGCACTTCTAGGCATGATGTGCATAACGCGGTCATCCAGCTTGCGCGGGTTAGGCTCAGAACTGCGATTCAAGTTTGCACGTAGCGGCTCAAACGAATCGCAACAAGTTAATACACACAACGCCTTAAAGGCACTTTTAGGCATGATGTCCAAAACGTGGTCATCCAGCTTGCGCGGGTTAGGCTCAGAACTGCGATTCAAGTTTGCACGTAGCGCCTCAAACGAATCGCAACAAGTTAATACACACAACGCCTTAAAGGCACTTTTAGGCATGATGTGCAAAACGTGGTCATCCAGCTTGCGCGGGTTAGGCTGAGAACTGCGACTCAAGTTAGCACATAGCGGCTAAAGCGAATCGCAACAAGTTAATACACACAAAGCCTTACAATCACTTTTAGGCATGATGTGAAAAACGAGGTCATCCAGCTTGCGCGGGTTAGGCTGAGAACTGCGATTCAAGTTCGCACATAGCGGCTAAAGCGAATCGCAACAAGTTAATACACACAAAGCCTTACAGGCACTTCTAGGCATGATGTGCATAACGCGGTCATCCAGCTTGCGCGGGTTAGGCTCAGAACTGCGATTCAAGTTTGCACGTAGCGGCTCAAACGAAGCGCCACAAGTTAATACACACAACGCCTTAAAGGCACTTTTAGGCATGATGTGCAAAACGTGGTCAACCAGCTTGCGCGGGTTAGGCTCAGAACTGCGATTCAAGTTTGCACGTAGCGGCTCAAACGAATCGCAACAAGTTAATACACACAACGCCTTACAGGAACTTTTACGGATTATTTGCAAAACGTGGTCATCCAGCTTGCGCTGGTTAGGCTCTGAACTGCGACTCAAGTTTGCACGTAGCGGCTCAAACGAATCGCAACAAGTTAATACACACAACGCCTTACAGGCAATTTAGGCATGATATGCAAATAGGCGTCACTCAAGCTTGCGAGGGTTAGGCACAGAACTGCGATTCAAGTTCGCACATAGCGGCTAAAGCGAATCGCAACAAGTTAATACACACAAAGCCTTACAGGAACTTTTAGGCATGATGTGAAAAACGAGGTCATCCAGTTTGCGCGGGTTAGGCTGACAACTGCGATTCAAGTTCGCACATAGCGGCTAAAGCGAATCGCAACAAGTTAATACACACAAAGCTTTACAGGCACTTCTAGGCATGATGTGCATAACGCGGTCATCCAGCTTGCGCGGGTTAGGCTCAGAAATGCGATTCAAGTTTGCACGTAGCGGCTCAAACGAATCGCAACAAGTTAATACACACAACGCCTTAAAGGCACTTTTAGGCATGATGTGCAAAACGTGGTCATCCAGCTTGCGCGGGTTAGGCTGAGAACTGCGATTCAAGTTCGCACATAGCGGCTAAAGCGAATCGCAACAAGTTAATACACACAAAGCCTTACAGGCACTTTTAGGCATGATGTGAAAAATGAGGTCATCCAGCTTGCGCGGGTAAGGCTGAGAAAAGCGATTCAAGTTCGCACATAGCGGCTAAAGCGAATCGCAACAAGTTAATACACACAAAGCCTTACAGGCACTTCTAGGCATGATGTGCATAACGCTGTCATCCAGCTTGCGCGGGTTAGGCTCAGAACTGCGATTCAAGTTTGCACGTAGCGGCTCAAACGAGTCGCAACAAGTTAATACACACAACGCCTTAAAGGCACTTTTAGGCATGATGTGCAAAACGTGGTCATCCAGCTTGCGCGGGTTAGGCTCAGAACTGCGATTCAAGTTCGCACATAGTGGCTAAAGCGAATCGCAACAAGTTAATACACACAAAGCCTTACAGGCACTTCTAGGCATGATGTGCATAACGCGGTCATCCAGCTTGCGCGGGTTAGGCTCAGAACTGCGATTCAAGTTTGCACGTAGCGGCTCAAACGAATCGCAACAAGTTAATACACACAACGCTTTAAAGGCACTTTTAGGCATGATGTGCAAAACGTGGTCATCCAGCTTGCGCGGGTTAGGCTGAGAACTGCGATTCAAGTTCGCACATAGCGGCTAAAGCGAATCGCAACAAGTTAATACACACAAAGCCTTACAGGCACTTCTAGGCATGATGTGCATAACGCGGTCATCCAGCTTGAGCGGGTTAGGCTCAGAACTGCGATTCAAGTTTGCACGTAGCGGCTCAAACGAATCGCAACAAGTTAATACATACAACGCCTTAAAGGCACTTTTAGGCATGATGTGCAAAACGTGGTCATCCATCTTGCTCGGGTTAGGCTCAGAACTGCGATTCAAGTTTGCACGTAGCGGCTCAAACGAATCGCAACAAGTTAATACACACAAAGCCTTACAGGCACTTCTAGGCATGATGTGCAAAACGTGGTCATCCAGCTTGCGCGGGTTAGGCTGAGAACTGCGATTCAAGTTCGCACATAGCGGCTAAAGCGAATCGCAACAAGTTAACACACACAAAGCCTTACAGGCACTTTTAGGCATGATGTGAAAAACGAGGTCATCCAGCTTGCGCGGGTTAGGCTGAGAACTGCGATTCAAGTTCGCACATAGCGGCTAAAGCGAATCGCAACAAGTTAATACACACAAAGCCTTACAGGCACTTCTAGGCACGATGTGCATAACGCGGTCATCCAGCTTGCGCGGGTTAGGCTCAGAACTGCGATTCAAGTTTGCACGTAGCGGCTCAAACGAATCGCAACAAGTTAATACACACAACGCCTTACAGGCACTTTTACGCATTATTTGCAAAACGTGGTCATCCAGCTTGCGCGGGTTAGGCTCAGAACTGCGATTCAAGTTCGCACATAGTGGCTAAAGCGAATCGCAACAAGTTAATACACAAAAAGCCTTACAGGCACTTCTAGGCATGATGTGCATAACGCGGTCATCCAGCTTGCGCGGGTTAGGCTCAGAAATGCGATTCAAGTTTGCACGTAGCGGCTCAAACGAATCGCAACAAGTTAATACACACAACGCCTTAAAGGCACTTTTAGGCATGATGTGCAAAACGTGGTCATCCAGCTTGCGCGGGTTAGGCTGAGAACTGCGATTCAAGTTCGCACATAGCGGCTAAAGCGAATCGCAACAAGTTAATACACACAAAGCCTTACAGGCACTTTTAGGCATGATGTGAAAAACGAGGTCATCCAGCTTGCGCGGGTAAGGCTGAGAAAAGCGATTCAAGTTCGCACATAGCGGCTAAAGCGAATCGCAACAAGTTAATACACACAAAGCCTTACAGGCACTTCTAGGCATGATGTGCATAACGCTGTCATCCAGTTTGCGCGGGTTAGGCTCAGAACTGCGATTCAAGTTTGCACGTAGCGGCTCAAACGAGTCGCAACAAGTTAATACACACAACGCCTTAAAGGCACTTTTAGGCATGATGTGCAAAACGTGGTCATCCAGCTTGCGCGGGTTAGGCTCAGAACTGCGATTCAAGTTCGCACATAGTGGCTAAAGCGAATCGCAACAAGTTAATACACACAAAGCCTTACAGGCACTTCTAGGCATGACGTGCATAACGCGGTCATCCAGCTTGCGCGGGTTAGGCTCAGAACTGCGATTCAAGTTTGCACGTAGCGGCTCAAACGAATCGCAACAAGTTAATACACACAACGCTTTAAAGGCACTTTGAGGCATGATGTGCAAAACGTGGTCATCCAGCTTGCGCGGGTTAGGCTGAGAACTGCGATTCAAGTTCGCACATAGCGGCTAAAGCGAATCGCAACAAGTTAATACACACAAAGCCTTACAGGCACTTTTAGGCATGATGTGAAAAACGAGGTCATCCAGCTTGCGCGGGTTAGGCTGAGAACTGCGATTCAAGTTCGCACATAGCGGCTAAAGCGAATCGCAACAAGTTAATACACAGAAAGCCTTACAGGCACTTCTAGGCATGATGTGCATAACGCGGTCATCCAGCTTGAGCGGGTTAGGCTCAGAACTGCGATTCAAGTTTGCACGTAGCGGCTCAAAAGAATCGCAACAAGTTAATACATACAACGCCTTAAAGGCACTTTTAGGCATGATGTGCAAAACGTGGTCATCCAGCTTGCGCGGGTTAGGCTCAGAACTGCGATTCAAGTTCGCACATAGTGGCTAAAGCGAATCGCAACAAGTTAATACACACAAAGCCTTACAGGCACTTCTAGGCATGATGTGCATAACGCGGTCATCCAGCTTGCGCGGGTTAGGCTCAGAACTGCGATTCAAGTTTGCACGTAGCGGCTCAAACGAATTGCAACAAGTTAATACACACAACGCCTTAAAGGCACTTTTAAGCATGATGTCCAAAACGTGGTCATCCAGCTTGCGCGGGTTAGGCTCAGAACTGCGATTCAAGTTTGCACGTAGCGCCTCAAACGAATCGCAACAAGTTAATACACACAACGCCTTAAAGGCACTTTTAGGCATGATGTGCAAAACGTGGTCATCCAGCTTGCGCGGGTTAGGCAGAGAACTGCGACTCAAGTTAGCACATAGCGGCTAAAGCGAATCGCAACAAGTTAATACCCACAAAGCCTTACAATCACTTTTAGGCATGATGTGAAAAACGAGGTCATCCAGCTTGCGCGGGTTAGGCTGAGAACTGCGATTCAAGTTCGCACATAGCGGCTAAAGCGAATCGCAACAAGTTAATACACACAAAGCCTTACAGGCACTTCTAGGCATGATGGGCATAACGCGGTCATCCAGCTTGCGCGGGTTAGGCTCAGAACTGCAATTCAAGTTTGCACGTAGCGGCTCAAACGAAGCGCCACAAGTTAATACACACAACGCCTTAAAGGCACTTTTAGGCATGATGTGCAAAACGTGGTCAACCAGCTTGCGCGGGTTAGGCTCAGAACTGCGATTCAAGTTTGCACGTAGCGGCTCAAACTAATCGCAACAAGTTAATACACACAACGCCTTACAGGAACTTTTACGCATTATTTGCAAAACGCGGTCATCCAGCTTGCGCTGGTTAGGCTCTGAACTGCGACTCAAGTTTGCACGTAGCGGCTCAAACGAATCGCAACAAGTTAATACACACAACGCCTTACAGGCAATTTAGGCATGATATGCAAATAGGCGTCACTCAAGCTTGCGAGGGTTAGGCACAGAACTGCGATTCAAGTTCGCACATAGCGGCTAAAGCGAATCGCAACAAGTTAATACACACAAAGCCTTACAGGAACTTTTAGGCATGATGTGAAAAACGAGGTCATCCAGTTTGCGCGGGTTAGGCTGACAACTGCGATTCAAGTTCGCACATAGCGGCTAAAGCGAATCGCAACAAGTTAATACACACAAAGCTTTACAGGCACTTCTAGGCATGATGTGCATAACGCGGTCATCCAGCTTGCGCGGGTTAGGCTCAGAAATGCGATTCAAGTTTGCACGTAGCTGCTCAAACGAATCGCAACAAGTTAATACACACAACGCCTTAAAGGCACTTTTAGGCATGATGTGCAAAACGTGGTCATCCAGCTTGCGCGGGTTAGGCTGAGAACTGCGATTCAAGTTCGCACATAGCGGCTAAAGCGAATCGCAACAAGTTAATACACACAAAGCCTTACAGGCACTTTTAGGCATGATGTGAAAAACGAGGTCATCCAGCTTGCGCGGGTAAGGCTGAGAAAAGCGATTCAAGTTCGCACATAGCGGCTAAAGCGAATCGCAACAAGTTAATACACACAAAGCCTTACAGGCACTTCTAGGCATGATGTGCATAACGCTGTCATCCAGCTTGCGCGGGTTAGGCTCAGAACTGCGATTCAAGTTTGCACGTAGCGGCTCAAATGAGTCGCAACAAGTTAATACACACAACGCCTTAAAGGCACTTTTAGGCATGATGTGAAAAACGAGGTCATCCAGCTTGCGCGGGTTAGGCTGAGAACTGCGATTCAAGTTCGCACATAGCGGCTAAAGCGAATCGCAACAAGTTAATACACACAAAGCCTTACAGGCACTTCTAGGCATGATGTGCATAACGCGGTCATCCAGCTTGAGCGGGTTAGGCTCAGAACTGCGATTCAAGTTTGCACGTAGCGGCTCAAACGAATCGCAACAAGTTAATACATACAACGCCTTAAAGGCACTTTTAGGCATGATGTGCAAAACGTGGTCATCCAGCTTGCGCGGGTTAGGCTCAGAACTGCGATTCAAGTTTGCACGTAGCGGCTCAAACGAATCGCAACAAGTTAATACACACAAAGCCTTACAGGCACTTCTAGGCATGATGTGCAAAACGTGGTCATCCAGCTTGCGCGGGTTAGGCTGAGAACTGCGATTCAAGTTCGCACATAGCGGCTAAAGCGAATCGCAACAAGTTAATACACACAAAGCCTTACAGGCACTTTTAGGCATGATGTGAAAAACGAGGTCATCCAGCTTGCGCGGGTTAGGCTGAGAACTGCGATTCAAGTTCGCACATAGCGGCTAAAGCGAATCGCAACAAGTTAATACACACAAAGCCTTACAGGCACTTCTAGGCATGATGTGCATAACGCGGTCATCCAGCTTGCGCGGGTTAGGCTCAGAACTGCAATTCAAGTTTGCACGTAGCGGCTCAAACGAATCGCAACAAGTTAATACACACAACGCCTTACAGGCACTTTTACGCATTATTTGCAAAACGTGGTCATCCAGCTTGCGCGGGTTAGGCTCAGAACTGCGATTCAAGTTCGCACATAGTGGCTAAAGCGAATCGCAACAAGTTAATACACAAAAAGCCTTACAGGCACTTCTAGGCATGATGTGCATAACGCGGTCATCCAGCTTGCGCGGGTTAGGCTCAGAAATGCGATTCAAGTTTGCACGTAGCGGCTCAAACGAATCGCAACAAGTTAATACACACAACGCTTTAAAGGCACTTTTAGGCATGATGTGCAAAACGTGGTCATCCAGCTTGCGCGGGTTAGGCTGAGAACTGCGATTCAAGTTCGCACATAGCGGCTAAAGCGAATCGCAACAAGTTAATACAAACAAAGCCTTACAGGCACTTTTAGGCATGATGTGAAAAACGAGGTCATCCAGCTTGCGCGGGTTAGGCTGAGAACTGCGATTCAAGTTCGCACATAGCGGCTAAAGCGAATCGCAACAAGTTAATACACACAAAGCCTTACAGGCACTTCTAGGCATGATGTGCATAACGCGGTCATCCAGCTTGAGCGGGTTAGGCTCAGAACTGTGATTCAAGTTTGCACGTAGCGGCTCAAACGAATCGCAACAAGTTAATACATACAACGCCTTAAAGGCACTTTTAGGCATGATGTGCAAAACGTGGTCATCCAGCTTGCGCGGGTTAGGCTCAGAACTGCGATTCAAGTTTGCACGTAGCGGCTCAAACGAATCGCAACAAGTTAATACACACAAAGCCTTACAGGCACTTCTAGGCATGATGTGCAAAACGTGGTCATCCAGCTTGCGCGGGTTAGGTTGAGAACTGCGATTCAAGTTCGCACATAGCGGCTAAAGCGAATCGCAACAAGTTAATACACACAAAGCCTTACAGGCACTTTTAGGCATGATGTGAAAAACGAGGTCATCCAGCTTGCGCGGGTTAGGCTGAGAACTGCGATTCAAGTTCGCACATAGCGGCTAAAGCGAATCGCAACAAGTTAATACACACAAAGCCTTACAGGCACTTCTAGGCATGATGTGCATAACGCGGTCATCCAGCTTGCGCGGGTTAGGCTCAGAACTGCGATTCAAGTTTGCACGTAGCGGCTCAAACGAATCGCAACAAGTTAATACACACAACGCCTTACAGGCACTTTTACGCATTATTTGCAAAACGTGGTCATCCAGCTTGCGCGGGTTAGGCTCAGAACTGCGATTCAAGTTCGCACATAGTGGCTAAAGCGAATCGCAACAAGTTAATACACAAAAAGCCTTACAGGCACTTCTAGGCATGATGTGCATAAGGCGGTCATCCAGCTTGCGCGGGTTAGGCTCAGAACTGCGATTCAAGTTCGCACATAGTGGCTAAATCGAATCGCAACAAGTTAATACACAAAAAGCCTTACAGGCACTTCTAGGCATGATGTGCAGAACGTGGTCATCCAGCTTGCGCGGGTTAGGCTCAGAACTGCGATTCAAGTTTGCACGTAGCGGCTCAAACGAATCGCAACAAGTTAATACACACAACACCTTACAGGCACTTTTACGCATTATTTGCAAAACGCGGTCATCCAGCTTGCGCGGGTTAGGCTCAGAACTGCGATTCAAGTTCGTACATAGTGGCTAAAGCGAATCGCAACAAGTTAATGCACAAAAAGCCTTACAGGCACTTCTAGGCATGATGTGCATAACGCGGTCATCCAGCTTGCGCGGGTTAGGCTCAGAACTGCGATTCAAGTTTGCACGTAGCGGCTCAAACAAATCGCAACAAGTTAATACACACAAAGCCTTACAGGCACTTCTAGGCATGATGTGCATAACGCGGTCATCCAGCTTGCGCGGGTTAGGCTCAGAATTGCGATTCAAGTTTGCACGTAGAGGCTCAAACGAATCGCAACAAGTTATAACACACAACGCCTTAAAGGCACTTTTAGGCATGATGTGCAAAACGAGGTTATCCAGCTTGCGCGGGTTAGGCTCAGAACTGCGATTCAAGTTCGCACGTAGTGGCTAAAGCGAATCGCAACAAGTTAATACACACAAAGCCTTACAGGCACTTCTAGGCATGATGTGCATAACGCGGTCATCCAGCTTGCGCGGGTTAGGCTCAGAATTGCGATTCAAGTTTGCACGTAGCGGCTCAAACGAATCGCAACAAGTTAATACACACAAAGCCTTACAGGCACTTTTACGCATTATTTGCAAAACGCGGTCATCCAGCTTGCGCGGGTTAGGCTCAGAACTGCGATTCAAGTTCGCACATAGTGGCTAAAGCGAATGGCAACAAGTTAATACACAAAAAGCCTTACAGGCACTTCTAGGCATGATGTGCATAAGGCGGTCATCCAGCTTGCGCTGGTTAGGCTCAGAACTGCGATTCAAGTTCGCACATAGTGGCTAAATCGAATCGCAACAAGTTAATACACAAAAAGCCTTACAGGCACTTCTAGGCATGAAGTGCAAAACGTGGTCATCCAGCTTGCGCGGGTTAGGCTCAGAACTGCGATTCAAGTTTGCACGTAGCGGCTCAAACGAATCGCAACAAGTTAATACACACAACACCTTAGAGGCACTTTTACGCATTATTTGCAAAACGCGGTCATCCAGCTTGCGCGGGTTAGGCTCAGAACTGCGATTCAAGTTCGCACATAGTGGCTAAAGCGAATCGCAACAAGTTAATACACAAAAAGCCTTACAGGCACTTCTAGGCATGATGTGCATAACGCGGTCATCCAGCTTGCGCGGGTTAGGCTCAGAACTGCGATTCAAGTTCGCACATAGTGGCTAAAGCGAATCGCAACAAGATAATACACAAAAAGCCTTACAGGCACTTCTAGGCATGATGTGCATAACGCGGTCATCCAGCTTGCGCGGGTTAGGCTTAGAATTGCGATTCAAGTTTGCGCGTAGAGGCTCAAACAAATCGCAACAAGTTAATACACACAACGCCTTAAAGGCACTTTTAGGCATGACGTGCAAAACGAGGTTATCCAGCTTGCGCTGGTTAGGCTCAGAACTGCGATTCAAGTTCGCACGTAGTGGCTAAAGCGAATCGCAACAAGTTAATACACACAAAGCCTTACAGGCACTTCTAGGCATGATGTGCATAACGCGGTCATCGAGCTTGCGCGGGTTAGGCTCAGAATTGCGATTCAAGTTTGCACGTAGCGGCTCAAACGAATCGCAACAAGTTAATACACACAACGCCTTACAGGCACTTTTACGCATTATTTGCAAAACGCGGTCATCCAGCTTGCGCGGGTTAGGCTCAGAACTGCGATTCAAGTTGCACATAGTGGCTAAAGCGAATCGCAACAAGTTAATACACAAAAAGCCTTACAGGCACTTCTAGGCATGATGTGCAAATAGGCGTCACTCAAGCTTGCGAGGGTTAGGCACAGAACTGCGATTCGAGTTCGCACATAGCGGCTAAAGCGAATCGCAACAAGTTAATACACACAAAGCCTTACAGGCACTTTTAGGCATGATGTGAAAAACGAGGTCATCCAGCTTGCGCGGGTTAGGCTGAGAACTGCGATTCAAGTTCGCACATAGCGGCTAAAGCGAATCGCAACAAGTTAATACACACAAAGCCTTACAGGCACTTCTAGGCATGATGTGCATAACGCGGTCATCCAGCTTGCGCGGGTTAGGCTCAGAACTGCGATTCAAGTTTGCACGTAGCGCCTCAAACGAATCGCATCAAGTTAATACACACAACGCCTTAAAGGCACTTTTAGGCATGATGTGCAAAACGTGGTCACCCAGCTTGCGCGGGTTAGGCTCAGAAATGCGATTCAAGTTTGCACGTAGCGGCTCAAACGAATCGCAACAATTTAATACACACAACGCCTTACAGGCACTTTAGGCATGATGTGAAAATAGGCGTCACTCAAGCTTGCGAGGGTTAGGCACAGAACTGCGATTCAAGTTCGCACATAGCGGCTAAAGCGAATCGCAACAAGTTAATACACACAAAGCCTTAAAGGCACTTTTAGGCATGATGTCCAAAACGTGGTCATCCAGCTTGCGCGGGTTAGGCTCAGAACTGCGATTCAAGTTTGCACGTAGCGCATCAAACGAATCGCAACAAGTTAATACACACAACGCCTTAAAGGCACTTTTAGGCATGATGTGCAAAACGTGGTCATCCAGCTTGCGCGGGTTAGGCTGAGAACTGCGATTCAAGTTAGCACATAGCGGCTAAAGCGAATCGCAACAAGTTAATACACACAAAGCCTTACAATCACTTTTAGGCATGATGTGAAAAACGAGGTCATCCAGCTTGCGCGGGTTAGGCTGAGAACTGCGATTCAAGTTCGCACATAGCGGCTAAAGCCAATCGCAACAAGTTAATACACACAAAGCCTTACAGGCACTTCTAGGCATGATGTGCATAACGCGGTCATCCAGCTTGCGCGGGTTAGGCTCAGAATTGCGATTCATGTTTGCACATAGAGGCTCAAACAAATCGCAACAAGTTAATTCACACAACGCCTTAAAGGCACTTTTAGGCATGACGTGCAAAACGAGGTTATCCAGCTTGCGCGGGTTAGGCTCAGAACTGCGATTCAAGTTCGCACGTAGTGGCTAAAGCGAATCGCAACAAGTTAATACACACAAAGCCTTACAGGCACTTCTAGGCATGATGTGCATAACGCGGTCATCGAGCTTGCGCGGGTTAGGCTCAGAATTGCGATTCAAGTTTGCACGTAGCGGCTCAAACGAATCGCAACAAGTTAATACACACAACGCCTTACAGGCACTTTTACGCATTATTTGCAAAACGCGGTCATCCAGCTTGCGCGGGTTAGGCTCAGAACTGCGATTCAAGTTGCACATAGTGGCTAAAGCGAATCGCAACAAGTTAATACACAAAAAGCCTTACAGGCACTTCTAGGCATGATGTGCAAATAGGCGTCACTCAAGCTTGCGAGGGTTAGGCACAGAACTGCGATTCAAGTTCGCACATAGCGGCTAAAGCGAATCGCAACAAGTTAATACACACAAAGCCTTACAGGCACTTTTAGGCATGATGTGAAAAACGAGGTCATCCAGCTTGCGCGGGTTAGGCTGAGAACTGCGATTCAAGTTCGCACATAGCGGCTAAAGCGAATCGCAACAAGTTAATACACACAAAGCCTTACAGGAACTTCTAGGCATGATGTGCATAACGCGGTCATCCAGCTTGCGCGGGTTAGGCTCAGAACTGCGATTCAAGTTTGCACGTAGCGCCTCAAACGAATCGCATCAAGTTAATACACACAACGCCTTAAAGGCACTTTTAGGCATGATGTGCAAAACGTGGTCATCCAGCTTGCGCGGGTTAGGCTCAGAAATGCGATTCAAGTTTGCACGTAGCGGCTCAAACGAATCGCAACAATTTAATACACACAACGCCTTACAATCACTTTTAGGCATGATGTGAAAAACGAGGTCATCCAGCTTGCGCGGGTTAGGCTGAGAACTGCGATTCAAGTTCGCACATAGCGGCTAAAGCCAATCGCAACAAGTTAACACACACAAAGCCTTACAGGCACTTCTAGGCATGATGTGCATAACGCGGTCATCCAGCTTGCGCGGGTTAGGCTCAGAACTGCGATTCAAGTTTGCACGTAGCGGCTCAAACGAAGCGCCACAAGTTAATACACACAACGCCTTAAAGGCACTTTTAGGCATGATGTGCAAAACGTGGTCAACCAGCTTGCGCGGGTTAGGCTCAGAACTGCGATTCAAGTTTGCACGTAGCGGCTCAAACGAATCGCAACAAGTTAATACACACAACGCCTTACAGGCACTTTTACGCATTATTTGCAAAACGCGGTCATCCAGCTTGCGCTGGTTAGGCTCTGAACTGCGACTCAAGTTCGCACATAGCGGCTAAAGCGAATCGCAACAAGTTAATACACACAAAGCCTTACAGGCACTTTTAGGCATGATGTGAAAAACGAGGTCATCCAGCTTGCGCGGGTTAGGCTGAGAACTGCGATTCAAGTTCGCACATAGCGGCTAAAGCGAATCGCAACAAGTTAATACACACAAAGCCTTACAGGCACTTCTAGGCATGATGTGCATAACGCGGTCATCCAGCTTGAGCGGGTTAGGCTCAGAACTGCGATTCAAGTTTGCACGTAGCGGCTCAAACGAATCGCAACAAGTTAATACATACAACGCCTTAAAGGCACTTTTAGGCATGATGTGCAAAACGTGGTCATCCAGCTTGCGCGGGTTAGGCTCAAAACTGCGATTCAAGTTTGCACGTAGCGGCTCAAACGAATCGCAACAAGTTAATACACACAAAGCCTTACAGGCACTTCTAGGCATGATGTGCAAAACGTGGTCATCCAGCTTGCGCGGGTTAGGCTGAGAACTGCGATTCAAGTTCGCACATAGCGGCTAAAGCGAATCGCAACAAGTTAATACACACAAAGCCTTACAGGCACTTTTAGGCATGATGTGAAAAACGAGGTCATCCAGCTTGCGCGGGTTAGGCTGAGAACTGCGATTCAAGTTCGCACATAGCGGCTAAAGCGAATCGCAACAAGTTAATACACACAAAGCCTTACAGGCACTTCTAGGCATGATGTGCATAACGCGGTCATCCAGCTTGCGCGGGTTAGGCTCAGAACTGCGATTCAAGTTCGCACGTAGTGGCTAAAGCGAATCGCAACAAGTAATACACACAAAGCCTTACAGGCACTTCTAGGCATGATGTGCATAACGCGGTCATCCAGCTTGCGCGGGTTAGGCTCAGAATTGCGATTCAAGTTTGCACGTAGCGGCTCAAACGAATCGCAACAAGTTAATACACACAACGCCTTACAGGCACTTTTACGCATTATTTGCAAAACGCGGTCATCCAGCTTGAGCGGGTTAGGCTCAGAACTGCGATTCAAGTTGCACATAGTGGCTAAAGCGAATCGCAACAAGTTAATACACAAAAAGCCTTACAGGCACTTCTAGGCATGATGTGCAAATAGGCGTCACTCAAGCTTGCGAGGGTTAGGCTCAGAACTGCGATTCAAGTTTGCACGTAGCGGCTCAAACGAATCGCAACAAGTTAATACACACAACGCCTTACAGGCACTTTTACGCATTATTTGCAAAACGCGGTCATCCAGCTTGAGCGGGTTAGGCTCAGAACTGCGATTCAAGTTCGCACATAGCGGCTAAAGCGAATCGCAACAAGTTAATACACACAAAGCCTTACAGGCACTTTTAGGCATGATGTGAAAAACGAGGTCATCCAGCTTGCGCGGGTTAGGCTGAGAACTGCGATTCAAGTTCGCACATAGCGGCTAAAGCGAATCGCAACAAGTTAATACACACAAAGCCTTACAGGCACTTCTAGGCATGATGTGCATAACGCGGTCATCCAGCTTGCGCGGGTTAGGCTCAGAACTGCGATTCAAGTTTGCACGTAGCGCCTCAAACGAATCGCATCAAGTTAATACACACAACGCCTTAAAGGCACTTTTAGGCATGATGTGCAAAACGTGGTCATCCAGCTTGCGCGGGTTAGGCTCAGAAATGCGATTCAAGTTTGCACGTAGCGGCTCAAACGAATCGCAACAATTTAATACACACAACGCCTTACAGGCACTTTAGGCATGATGTCAAATAGGCGTCACTCAAGCTTGCGAGGGTTAGGCACAGAACTGCGATTCAAGTTCGCACATAGCGGCTAAAGCGAATCGCAACAAGTTAATACACACAAAGCCTTAAAGGCACTTTTAGGCATGATGTCCAAAACGTGGTCATCCAGCTTGCGCGGGTTAGGCTCAGAACTGCGATTCAAGTTTGCACGTAGCGCCTCAAACGAATCGCAACAAGTTAATACACACAACGCCTTAAAGGCACTTTTAGGCATGATGTGCAAAACGTGGTCATCCAGCTTGCGCGGGTTAGGCTGAGAACTGCGATTCAAGTTAGCACATAGCGGCTAAAGCGAATCGCAACAAGTTAATACACACAAAGCCTTACAATCACTTTTAGGCATGATGTGAAAAACGAGGTCATCCAGCTTGCGCGGGTTAGGCTGAGAACTGCGATTCAAGTTCGCACATAGCGGCTAAAGCGAATCGCAACAAGTTAATACACACAAAGCCTTACAGGCACTTCTAGGCATGATGTGCATAACGCGGTCATCCAGCTTGCGCGGGTTAGGCTCAGAACTGCGATTCAAGTTTGCACGTAGCGGCTCATACGAAGCGCCACAAGTTAATACACACAACGCCTTAAAGGCACTTTTAGGCATGATGTGCAAAACGTGGTCAACCAGCTTGCGCGGGTTAGGCTCAGAACTGCGATTCAAGTTTGCACGTAGCGGCTCAAACGAATCGCAACAAGTTAATACACACAACGCCTTACAGGCACTTTTACGCATTATTTGCAAAACGCGGTCATCCAGCTTGCGCTGGTTAGGCTCTGAACTGCGACTCAAGTTTGCACGTAGCGGCTCAAACGAATCGCAACAAGTTAATACACACAGCGCCTTACAGGCAATTTAGGCATGATATGCAAATAGGCGTCACTCAATCTTGCGAGGGTTAGGCACAGAACTGCGATTCAAGTTCGCACATAGCGGCTAAAGCGAATCGCAACAAGTTAATACACACAAAGCCTTACAGGAACTTTTAGGCATGATGTGAAAAACGAGGTCATCCAGTTTGCGCGGGTTAGGCTGACAACTGCGATTCAAGTTCGCACATAGCGGCTAAAGCGAATCGCAACAAGTTAATACACACAAAGCTTTACAGGCACTTCTAGGCATGATGTGCATAACGCGGTCATCCAGCTTCGCGGGTTAGGCTCAGAAATGCGATTCAAGTTTGCACGTAGCGGCTCAAACGAATCGCAACAAGTTAATACACACAACGCCTTAAAGGCACTTTTAGGCATGATGTGCAAAACGTGGTCATCCAGCTTGCGCGGGTTATGCTGAGAACTGCGATTCAAGTTTGCACGTAGCGCCTCAAACGAATCGCAACAAGTTAATACACACAACGCCTTAAAGGCACTTTTAGGCATGATGTGCAAAACGTGGTCATCCAGCTTGCGCGGGTTAGGCTGAGAACTGCGATTCAAGTTAGCACATAGCGGCTAAAGCGAATCGCAACAAGTTAATACACACAAAGCCTTACAATCACTTTTAGGCATGATGTGAAAAACGAGGTCATCCAGCTTGCGCGGGTTAGGCTGAGAACTGCGATTCAAGTTCGCACATAGCGGCTAAAGCCAATCGCAACAAGTTAACACACACAAAGCCTTACAGGCACTTCTAGGCATGATGTGCATAACGCGGTCATCCAGCTTGCGCGGGTTAGGCTCAGAACTGCGATTCAAGTTTGCACGTAGCGGCTCAAACGAATCGCAACAAGTTAATACACACAACGCCTTACAGGCACTTTTACGCATTATTTGCAAAACGCGGTCATCCAGCTTGCGCTGGTTAGGCTCTGAACTGCGACTCAAGTTCGCACATAGCGGCTAAAGCGAATCGCAGCAAGTTAATACACACAAAGCCTTACAGGCACTTTTAGGCATGATGTGAAAAACGAGGTCATCCAGCTTGCGCGGGTTAGGCTGAGAACTGCGATTCAAGTTCGCACATAGCGGCTAAAGCGAATCGCAACAAGTTAATACACACAAAGCCTTACAGGCACTTCTAGGCATGATGTGCATAACGCGGTCATCCAGCTTGAGCGGGTTAGGCTCAGAACTGCGATTCAAGTTTGCACGTAGCGGCTCAAACGAATCGCAACAAGTTAATACATACAACGCCTTAAAGGCACTTTTAGGCATGATGTGCAAAACGTGGTCATCCAGCTTGCGCGGGTTAGGCTCAGAACTGCGATTCAAGTTTGCACGTAGCGGCTCAAACGAATCGCAACAAGTTAATACACACAAAGCCTTAAAGGCACTTTTAGGCATGATGTGCAAAACGTGGTTATCCAGCTTGCGCGGGTTAGGCTCAGAACTGCGATTCAAGTTCGCACATAGTGGCTAAAGCGAATCGCAACAAGTTAATACACACAAAGCCTTACAGGCACTTCTAGGCATGATGTGCATAACGCGGTCATCCAGCTTGCGCGGGTTAGGCTCAGAATTGCGATTCAAGTTTGCACGTAGCGGCTCAAACGAATCGCAACAAGTTAATACACACAAAGCCTTACAGGCACTTTTACGCATTATTTGCAAAACGCGGTCATCCAGCTTGCGCGGGTTAGGCTCAGAACTGCGATTCAAGTTGCACATAGTGGCTAAAGCGAATCGCAACAAGTTAATACACAAAAAGCCTTACAGGCACTTCTAGGCATGATGTGCAAATAGGCGTCACTCAAGCTTGCGAGGGTTAGGCACAGAACTGCGATTCAAGTTCGCACATAGCGGCTAAAGCGAATCGCAACAAGTTAATACACACAAAGCCTTACAGGCACTTCTAGGCATGATGTGCATAACGCGGTCATCCAGCTTGCGCGGGTTAGGCTCAGAACTGCGATTCGTTTGCACGTAGCGGCTCAAACGAATCGCAACAAGTTAATACACACAACGCTTTAAAGGCACTTTTAGGCATGATGTGCAAAACGTGGTCATCCAGCTTGCGCGGGTTAGGCTGAGAACTGCGATTCAAGTTCGCACATAGCGGCTAAAGCGAATCGCAACAAGTTAATACACACAAAGCCTTACAGGCACTTTTAGGCATGATGTGAAAAACAAGGTCATCCAGCTTGCGCGGGTTAGGCTGAGAACTGCGATTCAAGTTCGCACATAGCGGCTAAAGCGAATCGCAACAAGTTAATACACACAAAGCCTTACAGGCACTTCTAGGCATGATGTGCATAACGCGGTCATCCAGCTTGAGCGGGTTAGGCTCAGAACTGCGATTCAAGTTTGCACGTAGCGGCTCAAACGAATCGCAACAAGTTAATACATACAACGCCTTAAAGGCACTTTTAGGCATGATGTGCAAAACGTGGTCATCCAGCTTGCGCGGGTTAGGCTCAGAACTGCGATTCAAGTTCGCACATAGCGGCTAAAGCGAATCGCAACAAGTTAATACACACAAAGCCTTACAGGCACTTCTAGGCATGATGTGCATAACGCGGTCATCCAGCTTGCGCGGGTTAGGCTCAAAACTGCGATTCAAGTTTGCACGTAGCGGCTCAAACGAATCGCAACAAGTTAATACACACAACGCCTTACAGGCACTTTTACGCATTACTTGCAAAACGCGGTCATCCAGCTTGCGCGGGTTAGGCTCAGAACTGCGATTCAAGTTCGCACATAGTGGCTAAAGCGAATGGCAACAAGTTAATACACAAAAAGCCTTACAGGCACTTCTAGGCATGATGTGCATAACGCGGTCATCCAGCTTGCGCGGGTTAGGCTCAGAACTGCGATTCAAGTTCGCACATAGTGGCTAAATCGAATCGCAACAAGTTAATACACAAAAAGCCTTACAGGCACTTCTAGGCATGATGTGCATAACGCGGTCATCCAGCTTGCGCGGGTTAGGCTGAGAACTGCGATTCAAGTTCGCACATAGCGGCTAAAGCGAATCGCAACAAGTTAATACACACAAAGCCTTACAGGCACTTTTAGGCATGATGTGAAAAACGAGGTCATCCAGCTTGCGCGGGTTAGGCTGAGAACTGCGATTCAAGTTCGCACATAGCGGCTAAAGCGAATCGCAACAAGTTAATACACACAAAGCCTTACAGGCACTTCTAGGCATGATGTGCATAACGCGGTCATCCAGCTTGTGCGGGTTAGGCTGAGAACTGCGATTCAAGTTCGCACATAGCGGCTAAAGCGAATCGCAACAAGTTAATACACACAAAGCCTTACAGGCACTTTTAGGCATGATGTGAAAAACGATGTCATCCAGCTTGCGCGGGTTAGGCTGAGAACTGCAATTCAAGTTCGCACATAGCGGCTAAAGCGAATCGCAACAAGTTAATACACACAAAGCCTTACAGGCACTTCTAGGCATGATGTGCATAACGCGGTCATCCAGCTTGCGCGGGTTAGGCTCAGAACTGCGATTCAAGTTTGCACGTAGCGGCTCAAACGAATCGCAACAAGTTAATACACAAAAAGCCTTACAGGCACTTCTAGGCATGATGTGCAAAACGTGGTCATCCAGCTTGCGCGGGTTAGGCTCAGAACTGCGATTCAAGTTTGCACGTAGCGGCTCAAACGAATCGCAACAAGTTAATACACACAACACCTTACAGGCACTTTTACGCATTATTTGCAAAACGCGGTCATCCAGCTTGCGCGGGTTAGGCTCAGAACTGCGATTCAAGTTCGCACAGTGGCTAAAGCGATTCGCAACAAGTTAATACACAAAAAGCCTTACATGCACTTCTAGGCATGATGTGCATAACGCGGTCATCCAGCTTGCGCGGGTTAGGCTCAGAACTGCGATTCAAGTTTGCACGTAGCGGCTCAAACGAATCGCAACAAGTTAATACACACAACGCCTTAAAGGCACTTTTAGGCATGATGTGCAAAACGTGGTCATCCAGCTTGCGCGGGTTAGGCTCAGAACTGCGATTCAAGTTTGCACGTAGCGGCTCAAACGAATCGCAACAAGTTAATACACACAAAGCCTTAAAGGCACTTTTAGGCATGATGTGCAAAACGTGGTTATCCAGCTTGCGCGGGTTAGGCTCAGAACTGCGAATCAAGTTCGCACATAGTGGCTAAAGCGAATCGCAACAAGTTAATACACACAAAGCCTTACAGGCACTTCTAGGCATGATGTGCATAACGCGGTCATCCAGCTTGCGCGGGTTAGGCTCAGAATTGCGATTCAAGTTTGCACGTAGCGGCTCAAACGAATCGCAACAAGTTAATACACACAAAGCCTTACAGGCACTTTTACGCATTATTTGCAAAACGCGGTCATCCAGCTTGCGCGGGTTAGGCTCAGAACTGCGATTCAAGTTGCACATAGTGGCTAAAGCGAATCGCAACAAGTTAATACACAAAAAGCCTTACAGGCACTTCTAGGCATGATGTGCAAATAGGCGTCACTCAAGCTTGCGAGGGTTAGGCACAGAACTGCGATTCAAGTTCGCACATAGCGGCTAAAGCGAATCGCAACAAGTTAATACACACAAAGCCTTACAGGCACTTCTAGGCATGATGTGCATAACGCGGTCATCCAGCTTGCGCGGGTTAGGCTCAGAACTGCGATTCAAGTTTGCACGTAGCGCCTCAAACGAATCGCATCAAGTTAATACACACAACGCCTTAAAGGCACTTTTAGGCATGATGTGCAAAACGTGGTCATCCAGCTTGCGCGGGTTAGGCTCAGAAATGCGATTCAAGTTTGCACGTAGCGGCTCAAACGAATCGCAACAATTTAATACACACAACGCCTTACAGGCACTTTAGGCATGATGTGCAAATAGGCGTCACTCAAGCTTGCGAGGGTTAGGCACAGAACTGCGATTCAAGTTCGCACATAGCGGCTAAAGCGAATCGCAACAATACACACAAAGCCTTAAAGGCACTTCTAGGCATGATGTGCATAACGCGGTCATCCAGCTTGCGCGGGTTAGGCTCAGAACTGCGATTCGTTTGCACGTAGCGGCTCAAACGAATCGCAACAAGTTAATACACACAACGCTTTAAAGGCACTTTTAGGCATGATGTGCAAAACGTGGTCATCCAGCTTGCGCGGGTTAGGCTCAGAACTGCGATTCAAGTTTGCACGTAGCGGCTCAAACGAATCGCAACAAGTTAATACACACAAAGCCTTACAGGCACTTCTAGGCATGATGTGCAAAACGTGGTCATCCAGCTTGCGCGGGTTAGGCTGAGAACTGCGATTCAAGTTCGCACATAGCGGCTAAAGCGAATCGCAACAAGTTAATACACACAAAGCCTTACAGACACTTCTAGGCATGATGTGCATAACGCGGTCATCCAGCTTGCGCGGGTTAGGCTCAGAACTGCGATTCAAGTTTGCACGTAGCGCCTCAAACGAATCGCATCAAGTTAATACACACAACGCCTTAAGGCACTTTTAGGCATGATGTGCAAAACGTGGTCATCCAGCTTGCGCGGGTTAGGCTCAGAAATGCGATTCAAGTTTGCACGTAGCGGCTCAAACGAATCGCAACAATTTAATACACACAACGCCTTACAGGCACTTTAGGCATGATGTGCAAATAGGCGTCACTCAAGCTTGCGAGGGTTAGGCACAGAACTGCGATTCAAGTTCGCACATAGCGGCTAAAGCGAATCGCAACAAGTTAATACACACAAAGCCTTAAAGGCACTTTTAGGCATGATGTCCAAAACGTGGTCATCCAGCTTGCGCGGGTTAGGCTCAGAACTGCGATTCAAGTTTGCACGTAGCGCCTCAAACGAATCGCAACAAGTTAATACACACAACGCCTTAAAGGCACTTTTAGGCATGATGTGCAAAACGTGGTCATACAGCTTGCGCGGGTTAGGCTGAGAACTGCGATTCAAGTTAGCACATAGCGGCTAAAGCGAATCGCAACAATACACACAAAGCCTTACAATCACTTTTAGGCATGATGTGAAAAACGAGGTCATCCAGCTTGCGCGGGTTAGGCTGAGAACTGCGATTCAAGTTCGCACATAGCGGCTAAAGCGAATCGCAACAAGTTAATACACACAAAGCCTTACAGGCACTTCTAGGCATGATGTGCATAACGCGGTCATCCAGCTTGCGCGGGTTAGGCTCAGAACTGCGATTCAAGTTTGCACGTAGCGGCTCAAACGAAGCGCCACAAGTTAATACACACAACGCCTTAAAGGCACTTTTAGGCATGATGTGCAAAACGTGGTCAACCAGCTTGCGCGGGTTAGGCTCAGAACTGCGATTCAAGTTTGCACGTAGCGGCTCTAACGAATCGCAACAAGTTAATACACACAACGCCTTACAGGAACTTTTACGCATTATTTGCAAAACGCGGTCATCCAGCTTGCGCTGGTTAGGCTCTGAACTGCGACTCAAGTTTGCACGTAGCAGCTCAAACGAATCGCAACAAGTTAATACACACAACGCCTTACAGGCAATTTAGGCATGATATGCAAATAGGCGTCACTCAAGCTTGCGAGGGTTAGGCACAGAACTGCGATTCAAGTTCGCACATAGCGGCTAAAGCGAATCGCAACAAGTTAATACACACAAAGCCTTACAGGAACTTTTAGGCATGATGTGAAAAACGAGGTCATCCAGTTTGCGCGGGTTAGGCTGACAACTGCGATTCAAATTCGCACATAGCGGCTTAAGCGAATCGCAACAAGTTAATACACACAAAGCTTTACAGGCACTTTTACGCATTATTTGCAAAACGCGGTCATCCAGCTTGCGCTGGTCAGGCTCTGAACTGCGACTCAAGTTTGCACGTAGCGGCTCAAACGAATCGCAACAGTTAATACACACAACGCCTTACAGGCAATTTAGGCATGATATGCAAATAGGCGTCACTCAAGCTTGCGAGGGTTAGGCACAGAACTGCGATTCAAGTTCGCACATAGCGGCTAAAGCGAATCGCAACAAGTTAATACACACAAAGCCTTACAGGAACTTTTAGGCATGATGTGAAAAACGGGGTCATCCAGTTTGAGCGGGTTAGGCTGACAACTGCGATTCAAGTTCGCACATAGCGGCTAAAGCTTATCGCAACAAGTTAATACACAAAAAGCCTTACAGGCACTTCTAGGCATGATGTGCAAATAGGCGTCACTCAAGCTTGCGAGGGTTAGGCACAGAACTGCGATTCAAGTTCGCACATAGCGGCTAAAGCGAATCGCAACAAGTTAATACACACAAAGCCTTACAGGCACTTCTAGGCATGATGTGCATAACGCGGTCATCCAGCTTGCGCGGGTTAGGCTCAGAATTGCGATTCAAGTTTGCACGTAGCGGCTCAAACGAATCGCAACAAGTTAATACACACAACGCCTTACAGCCACTTTTACGCATTATTTGCAAAACGTGGTTATCCAGCTTGCGCGGGTTAGGCTCAGAACTGCGATTCAAGTTTGCACGTAGCGGCTCAAACGAATCGCAACAAGTTAATACACACAACGCCTTAAAGGCACTTTTAGGCATGATGTGCAAAACGTGGTCATCCAGCTTGCGCGGGTTAGGCTCAGAACTGCGATTCAAGTTTGCACGTAGCGGCTCAAACGAATCGCAACAAGTTAATACACACAAAGCCTTACAGGCACTTCTAGGCATGATGTGCAAAACGTGGTCATCCAGCTTGCGCGGGTTAGGCTGAGAACTGCGATTCAAGTTCGCACATAGCGGCTAAAGCGAATCGCAACAAGTTAATACACACAAAGCCTTACAGGCACTTTTAGGCATGATGTGAAAAACGAGGTCATCCAGCTTGCGCGGGTTAGGCTGAGAACTGCGATTCAAGTTCGCACATAGCGGCTAAAGCGAATCGCAACAAGTTAATACACACAAAGCCTTACAGGCACTTCTAGGCATGATGTGCATAACGCGGTCATCCAGCTTGCGCGGGTTAGGCTCAGAACTGCGATTCAAGTTTGCACGTAGCGACTAAACGAATCGCAACAAGGTAATACACACAACGCCTTAAAGGCACTTTTAGGCATGATGTGCAAAACGTGGTCATCCAGCTTGCGCGGGTTAGGCTCAGAACTGCGAATCAAGTTTGCACGTAGCGGCTCAAACGAATCGCAACAAGTTAATGCACACAACGCCTTAAAGGCACTTTTAGGCATGATGTGCAAAACGTGGTTATCCAGCTATCGCGGGTTAGGCTCAGAACTGCGATTCAAGTTCGCACGTAGTGGCTAAAGCGAATCGCAACAAGTTAATACACACAAAGCCTTACAGGCACTTCTAGGCATGATGTGCATAACGCGGTCATCCAGCTTGCGCGGGTTAGGCTCAGAATTGCGATTCAAGTTTGCACGTAGCGGCTCAAACGAATCGCAACAAGTTAATACACACAACCCCTTACAGGCACTTTTACGCATTATTTGCAAAACGTGGTTATCCAGCTTGCGCGGGTTAGGCTCAGAACTGCGATTCAAGTTTGCACGTAGCGGCTCAAACGAATCGCAACAAGTTAATACACACAACGCCTTAAAGGCACTTTTAGGCATGATGTGCAAAACGTGGTCATCCAGCTTGCGCGGGTTAGGCTCAGAACTGCGATTCAAGTTTGCACGTAGCGGCTCAAACGAATCGCAACAAGTTAATACACACAAAGCCTTACAGGCACTTCTAGGCATGATGTGCAAAACGTGGTCATCCAGCTTGCGCGGGTTAGGCTGAGAACTGCGATTCAAGTTCGCACATAGCGGCTAAAGCGAATCGCAACAAGTTAATACACACAAAGCCTTACAGGCACTTTTAGGCATGATGTGAAAAACGAGGTCATCCAGCTTGCGCGGGTTAGGCTGAGAACTGCGATTCAAGTTCGCACATAGCGGCTAAAGCGAATCGCAACAAGTTAATACACACAAAGCCTTACAGGCACTTCTAGGCATGATGTGCATAACGCGGTCATCCAGCTTGCGCGGGTTAGGCTCAGAACTGCGATTCAAGTTTGCACGTAGCGACTAAACGAATCGCAACAAGGTAATACACACAACGCCTTAAAGGCACTTTTAGGCATGATGTGCAAAACGTGGTCATCCAGCTTGCGCGGGTTAGGCTCAGAACTGCGAATCAAGTTTGCACGTAGCGGCTCAAACGAATCGCAACAAGTTAATACACACAACGCCTTAAAGGCACTTTTAGGCATGATGTGCAAAACGTGGTTATCCAGCTTGCGCGGGTTAGGCTCAGAACTGCGATTCAAGTTCGCACGTAGTGGCTAAAGCGAATCGCAACAAGTTAATACACACAAAGCCTTACAGGCACTTCTAGGCATGATGTGCATAACGCGGTCATCCAGCTTGCGCGGGTTAGGCTCAGAATTGCGATTCAAGTTTGCACGTAGCGGCTCAAACGAATCGCAACAAGTTAATACACACAACGCCTTACAGGCACTTTTACGCATTATTTGCAAAACGTGGTCATCCAGCTTGCGCGGGTTAGGCTCAGAACTGCGATTCAAGTTCGCACATAGTGGCTAAAGCGAATCGCAACAAGTTAATACACACAAAGCCTTACAGGCACTTCTAGGCATGATGTGCATAACGCGGTCATCCAGCTTGCGCGGGTTAGGCTCAGAACTGCGATTCGTTTGCACGTAGCGGCTCAAACGAATCGCAACAAGTTAATACACACAACGCTTTAAAGGCACTTTTAGGCATGATGTGCAAAACGTGGTCATCCAGCTTGCGCGGGTTAGGCTGAGAACTGCGATTCAAGTTCGCACATAGAGGCTAAAGCGAATCGCAACAAGTTAATACACACAAAGCCTTACAGGCACTTCTAGGCATGATGTGCATAACGCGGTCATCCAGCTTGAGCGGGTTAGGCTCAGAACTGCGATTCAAGTTTGCACGTAGCGGCTCAAACGAATCGCAACTAGTTAATACATACAACGCCTTAAAGGCACTTTTAGGCATGATGTGCAAAACGTGGTCATCCAGCTTGCGCGGGTTAGGCTCAGAACTGCGATTCAAGTTCGCACATAGCGGCTAAAGCGAATCGCAACAAGTTAATACACACAAAGCCTTACAGGCACTTCTAGGCATGATGTGCATAACGCGGTCATCCAGCTTGCGCGGGTTAGGCTCAAAACTGCGATTCAAGTTTGCACGTAGCGGCTCAAACGAATCGCAACAAGTTAATACACACAACGCCTTACAGGCACTTTTACGCATTACTTGCAAAACGCGGTCATCCAGCTTGCGCGGGTTAGGCTCAGAACTGCGATTCAAGTTCGCACATAGTGGCTAAAGCGAATCGCAACAAGTTAATACACAAAAAGCCTTACAGGCACTTCTAGGCATGATGTGCATAACGCGGTCATCCAGCTTGCGCGGGTTAGGCTCAGAACTGCGATTCAAGTTCGCACATAGTGGCTAAATCGAATCGCAACAAGTTAATACACAAAAAGCCTTACAGGCACTTCTAGGCATGATGTGCAAAACGTGGTCATCCAGCTTGCGCGGGTTAGGCTCAGAACTGCGATTTAAGTTTGCACGTAGCGGCTCAAACGAATCGCAACAAGTTAATACACACAACACCTTACAGGCATTTTTACGCATTATTTGCAAAACGCGGTCATCCAGCTTGCGCGGGTTAGGCTCAGAACTGCGATTCAAGTTCGCACATAGTGGCTAAAGCGAATCGCAACAAGTTAATACACAAAAAGCCTTACAGGCACTTCTAGGCATGATGTGCATAACGCGGTCATCCAGCTTGCGCGGGTTAGGCTGAGAACTGCGATTCAAGTTCGCACATAGCGGCTAAAGCGAATCGCAACAAGTTAATACACACAAAGCCTTACAGGCACTTTTAGGCATGATGTGAAAAACGAGGTCATCCAGCTTGCGCGGGTTAGGCTGAGAACTGCGATTCAAGTTCGCACATAGCGGCTAAAGCGAATCGCAACAAGTTAATACACACAAAGCCTTACAGGCACTTCTAGGCATGATGTGCATAACGCGGTCATCCAGCTTGTGCGGGTTAGGCTGAGAACTGCGATTCAAGTTCGCACATAGCGGCTAAAGCGAATCGCAACAAGTTAATACACACAAAGCCTTACAGGCACTTTTAGGCATGATGTGAAAAACGATGTCATCCAGCTTGCGCGGGTTAGGCTGAGAACTGCAATTCAAGTTCGCACATAGCGGCTAAAGCGAATCGCAACAAGTTAATACACACAAAGCCTTACAGGCACTTCTAGGCATGATGTGCATAACGCGGTCATCCAGCTTGCGCGGGTTAGGCTCAGAACTGCGATTCAAGTTTGCACGTAGCGGCTCAAACGAATCGCAACAAGTTAATACACAAAAAGCCTTACAGGCACTTCTAGGCATGATGTGCAAAACGTGGTCATCCAGCTTGCGCGGGTTAGGCTCAGAACTGCGATTCAAGTTTGCACGTAGCGGCTCAAACGAATCGCAACAAGTTAATACACACAACACCTTACAGGCACTTTTACGCATTATTTGCAAAACGCTGTCATCCAGCTTGCGCGGGTTAGGCTCAGAACTGCGATTCAAGTTCGCACATAGTGGCTAAAGCGAATCGCAACAAGTTAATACACAAAAAGCCTTACATGCACTTCTAGGCATGATGTGCATAACGCGGTCATCCAGCTTGCGCGGGTTAGGCTCAGAACTGCGATTCAAGTTTGCACGTAGCGGCTCAAACGAATCGCAACAAGTTAATACACACAACGCCTTAAAGGCACTTTTAGGCATGATGTGCAAAACGTGGTCATCCAGCTTGCGCGGGTTAGGCTCAGAACTGCGATTCAAGTTTGCACGTAGCGGATCAAACGAATCGCAACAAGTTAATACACACAAAGCCTTAAAGGCACTTTTAGGCATGATGTGCAAAACGTGGTTATCCAGCTTGCGCGGGTTAGGCTCAGAACTGCGATTCAAGTTCGCACATAGTGGCTAAAGCGAATCGCAACAAGTTAATACACACAAAGCCTTACAGGCACTTCTAGGCATGATGTGCATAACGCGGTCATCCAGCTTGCGCGGGTTAGGCTCAGAATTGCGATTCAAGTTTGCACGTAGCGGCTCAAACGAATCGCAACAAGTTAATACACACAAAGCCTTACAGGCACTTTTACGCATTATTTGCAAAACGCGGTCATCCAGCTTGCGCGGGTTAGGCTCAGAACTGCGATTCAAGTTGCACATAGTGGCTAAAGCGAATCGCAACAAGTTAATACACAAAAAGCCTTACAGGCACTTCTAGGCATGATGTGCAAATAGGCGTCACTCAAGCTTGCTAGGGTTAGGCACAGAACTGCGATTCAAGTTCGCACATAGCGGCTAAAGCGAATCGCAACAAGTTAATACACACAAAGCCTTACAGGCACTTCTAGGCATGATGTGCATAACGCGGTCATCCAGCTTGCGCGGGTTAGGCTCAGAACTGCGATTCAAGTTTGCACGTAGCGCCTCAAACGAATCGCATCAAGTTAATACACACAACGCCTTAAAGGCACTTTTAGGCATGATGTGCAAAACGTGGTCATCCAGCTTGCGCGGGTTAGGCTGAGAACTGCGATTCAAGTTCGCACATAGAGGCTAAAGCGAATCGCAACAAGTTAATACACACAAAGCCTTACAGGCACTTTTAGGCATGATGTGAAAAACGAGGTCATCCAGCTTGCGCGGGTTAGGCTGAGAACTGCGATTCAAGTTCGCACATAGCGGCTAAAGCGAATCGCAACAAGTTAATACACACAAAGCCTTACAGGCACTTCTAGGCATGATGTGCATAACGCGGTCATCCAGCTTGAGCGGGTTAGGCTCAGAACTGCGATTCAAGTTTGCACGTAGCGGCTCAAACGAATCGCAACTAGTTAATACATACAACGCCTTAAAGGCACTTTTAGGCATGATGTGCAAAACGTGGTCATCCAGCTTGCGCGGGTTAGGCTCAGAACTGCGATTCAAGTTCGCACATAGCGGCTAAAGCGAATCGCAACAAGTTAATACACACAAAGCCTTACAGGCACTTCTAGGCATGATGTGCATAACGCGGTCATCCAGCTTGCGCGGGTTAGGCTCAAAACTGCGATTCAAGTTTGCACGTAGCGGCTCAAACGAATCGCAACAAGTTAATACACACAACGCCTTACAGGCACTTTTACGCATTACTTGCAAAACGCGGTCATCCAGCTTGCGCGGGTTAGGCTCAGAACTGCGATTCAAGTTCGCACATAGTGGCTAAAGCGAATCGCAACAAGTTAATACACAAAAAGCCTTACAGGCACTTCTAGGCATGATGTGCATAACGCGGTCATCCAGCTTGCGCGGGTTAGGCTCAGAACTGCGATTCAAGTTCGCACATAGTGGCTAAATCGAATCGCAACAAGTTAATACACAAAAAGCCTTACAGGCACTTCTAGGCATGATGTGCAAAACGTGGTCATCCAGCTTGCGCGGGTTAGGCTCAGAACTGCGATTTAAGTTTGCACGTAGCGGCTCAAACGAATCGCAACAAGTTAATACACACAACACCTTACAGGCATTTTTACGCATTATTTGCAAAACGCGGTCATCCAGCTTGCGCGGGTTAGGCTCAGAACTGCGATTCAAGTTCGCACATAGTGGCTAAAGCGAATCGCAACAAGTTAATACACAAAAAGCCTTACAGGCACTTCTAGGCATGATGTGCATAACGCGGTCATCCAGCTTGCGCGGGTTAGGCTGAGAACTGCGATTCAAGTTCGCACATAGCGGCTAAAGCGAATCGCAACAAGTTAATACACACAAAGCCTTACAGGCACTTTTAGGCATGATGTGAAAAACGAGGTCATCCAGCTTGCGCGGGTTAGGCTGAGAACTGCGATTCAAGTTCGCACATAGCGGCTAAAGCGAATCGCAACAAGTTAATACACACAAAGCCTTACAGGCACTTCTAGGCATGATGTGCATAACGCGGTCATCCAGCTTGTGCGGGTTAGGCTGAGAACTGCGATTCAAGTTCGCACATAGCGGCTAAAGCGAATCGCAACAAGTTAATACACACAAAGCCTTACAGGCACTTTTAGGCATGATGTGAAAAACGATGTCATCCAGCTTGCGCGGGTTAGGCTGAGAACTGCAATTCAAGTTCGCACATAGCGGCTAAAGCGAATCGCAACAAGTTAATACACACAAAGCCTTACAGGCACTTCTAGGCATGATGTGCATAACGCGGTCATCCAGCTTGCGCGGGTTAGGCTCAGAACTGCGATTCAAGTTTGCACGTAGCGGCTCAAACGAATCGCAACAAGTTAATACACAAAAAGCCTTACAGGCACTTCTAGGCATGATGTGCAAAACGTGGTCATCCAGCTTGCGCGGGTTAGGCTCAGAACTGCGATTCAAGTTTGCACGTAGCGGCTCAAACGAATCGCAACAAGTTAATACACACAACACCTTACAGGCACTTTTACGCATTATTTGCAAAACGCTGTCATCCAGCTTGCGCGGGTTAGGCTCAGAACTGCGATTCAAGTTCGCACATAGTGGCTAAAGCGAATCGCAACAAGTTAATACACAAAAAGCCTTACATGCACTTCTAGGCATGACGTGCATAACGCGGTCATCCAGCTTGCGCGGGTTAGGCTCAGAACTGCGATTCAAGTTTGCACGTAGCGGCTCAAACGAATCGCAACAAGTTAATACACACAACGCCTTAAAGGCACTTTTAGGCATGATGTGCAAAACGTGGTCATCCAGCTTGCGCGGGTTAGGCTCAGAACTGCGATTCAAGTTTGCACGTAGCGGCTCAAACGAATCGCAACAAGTTAATACACACAAAGCCTTAAAGGCACTTTTAGGCATGATGTGCAAAACGTGGTTATCCAGCTTGCGCGGGTTAGGCTCAGAACTGCGATTCAAGTTCGCACATAGTGGCTAAAGCGAATCGCAACAAGTTAATACACACAAAGCCTTACAGGCACTTCTAGGCATGATGTGCATAACGCGGTCATCCAGCTTGCGCGGGTTAGGCTCAGAATTGCGATTCAAGTTTGCACGTAGCGGCTCAAACGAATCGCAACAAGTTAATACACACAAAGCCTTACAGGCACTTTTACGCATTATTTGCAAAACGCGGTCATCCAGCTTGCGCGGGTTAGGCTCAGAACTGCGATTCAAGTTGCACATAGTGGCTAAAGCGAATCGCAACAAGTTAATACACAAAAAGCCTTACAGGCACTTCTAGGCATGATGTGCAAATAGGCGTCACTCAAGCTTGCGAGGGTTAGGCACAGAACTGCGATTCAAGTTCGCACATAGCGGCTAAAGCGAATCGCAACAAGTTAATACACACAAAGCCTTACAGGCACTTCTAGGCATGATGTGCATAACGCGGTCATCCAGCTTGCGCGGGTTAGGCTCAGAACTGCGATTCAAGTTTGCACGTAGCGCCTCAAACGAATCGCATCAAGTTAATACACACAACGCCTTAAAGGCACTTTTAGGCATGAGTGCAAAACGTGGTCATCCAGCTTGCGCGGGTTAGGCTCAGAAATGCGATTCAAGTTTGCACGTAGCGGCTCAAACGAATCGCAACAATTTAATACACACAACGCCTTACAGGCACTTTAGGCATGATGTGCAAATAGGCGTCACTCAAGCTTGCGAGGGTTAGGCACAGAACTGCGATTCAAGTTCGCACATAGCGGCTAAAGCGAATCGCAACAAGTTAATACACACAAAGCCTTAAAGGCACTTCTAGGCATGATGTGCATAACGCGGTCATCCAGCTTGCGCGGGTTAGGCTCAGAACTGCGATTCGTTTGCACGTAGCGGCTCAAACGAATCGCAACAAGTTAATACACACAACGCTTTAAAGGCACTTTTAGGCATGATGTGCAAAACGTGGTCATCCAGCTTGCGCGGGTTAGGCTCAGAACTGCGATTCAAGTTTGCACGTAGCGGCTCAAACGAATCGCAACAAGTTAATACACACAAAGCCTTACAGGCACTTCTAGGCATGATGTGCAAAACGTGGTCATCCAGCTTGCGCGGGTTAGGCTGAGAACTGCGATTCAAGTTCGCACATAGCGGCTAAAGCCAATCGCAACAAGTTAATACACACAAAGCCTTACAGGCACTTTTAGGCATGATGTGAAAAACGAGGTCATCCAGCTTGCGCGGGTTAGGCTGAGAACTGCGATTCAAGTTCGCACATAGCGGCTAAAGCGAATCGCAACAAGTTAATACACACAAAGCCTTACAGGCACTTCTAGGCATGATGTGCATAACGCGGTCATCCAGCTTGCGCGGGTTAGGCTCAGAACTGCGATTCAAGTTTGCACGTAGCGCCTCAAACGAATCGCATCAAGTTAATACACACAACGCCTTAAGGCACTTTTAGGCATGATGTGCAAAACGTGGTCATCCAGCTTGCGCGGGTTAGGCTCAGAAATGCGATTCAAGTTTGCACGTAGCGGCTCAAACGAATCGCAACAATTTAATACACACAACGCCTTACAGGCACTTTAGGCATGATGTGCAAATAGGCGTCACTCAAGCTTGCGAGGGTTAGGCACAGAACTGCGATTCAAGTTCGCACATAGCGGCTAAAGCGAATCGCAACAAGTTAATACACACAAAGCCTTAAAGGCACTTTTAGGCATGATGTCCAAAACGTGGTCATCCAGCTTGCGCGGGTTAGGCTCAGAACTGCGATTCAAGTTTGCACGTAGCGCCTCAAACGAATCGCAACAAGTTAATACACACAACGCCTTAAAGGCACTTTTAGGCATGATGTGCAAAACGTGGTCATACAGCTTGCGCGGGTTAGGCTGAGAACTGCGATTCAAGTTAGCACATAGCGGCTAAAGCGAATCGCAACAATACACACAAAGCCTTACAATCACTTTTAGGCATGATGTGAAAAACGAGGTCATCCAGCTTGCGCGGGTTAGGCTGAGAACTGCGATTCAAGTTCGCACATAGCGGCTAAAGCGAATCGCAACAAGTTAATACACACAAAGCCTTACAGGCACTTCTAGGCATGATGTGCATAACGCGGTCATCCAGCTTGCGCGGGTTAGGCTCAGAACTGCGATTCAAGTTTGCACGTAGCGGCTCAAACGAAGCGCCACAAGTTAATACACACAACGCCTTAAAGGCACTTTTAGGCATGATGTGCAAAACGTGGTCAACCAGCTTGCGCGGGTTAGGCTCAGAACTGCGATTCAAGTTTGCACGTAGCGGCTCAAACGAATCGCAACAAGTTAATACACACAACGCCTTACAGGAACTTTTACGCATTATTTGCAAAACGCGGTCATCCAGCTTGCGCTGGTTAGGCTCTGAACTGCGACTCAAGTTTGCACGTAGCAGCTCAAACGAATCGCAACAAGTTAATACACACAACGCCTTACAGGCAATTTAGGCATGATATGCAAATAGGCGTCACTCAAGCTTGCGAGGGTTAGGCACAGAACTGCGATTCAAGTTCGCACATAGCGGCTAAAGCGAATCGCAACAAGTTAATACACACAAAGCCTTACAGGAACTTTTAGGCATGATGTGAAAAACGAGGTCATCCAGTTTGCGCGGGTTAGGCTGACAACTGCGATTCAAATTCGCACATAGCGGCTAAAGCGAATCGCAACAAGTTAATACACACAAAGCTTTACAGGCACTTTTACGCATTATTTGCAAAACGCGGTCATCCAGCTTGCGCTGGTCAGGCTCTGAACTGCGACTCAAGTTTGCACGTAGCGGCTCAAACGAATCGCAACAGTTAATACACACAACGCCTTACAGGCAATTTAGGCATGATATGCAAATAGGCGTCACTCAAGCTTGCGAGGGTTAGGCACAGAACTGCGATTCAAGTTCGCACATAGCGGCTAAAGCGAATCGCAACAAGTTAATACACACAAAGCCTTACAGGAACTTTTAGGCATGATGTGAAAAACGGGGTCATCCAGTTTGAGCGGGTTAGGCTGACAACTGCGATTCAAGTTCGCACATAGCGGCTAAAGCTTATCGCAACAAGTTAATACACAAAAAGCCTTACAGGCACTTCTAGGCATGATGTGCAAATAGGCGTCACTCAAGCTTGCGAGGGTTAGGCACAGAACTGCGATTCAAGTTCGCACATAGCGGCTAAAGCGAATCGCAACAAGTTAATACACACAAAGCCTTACAGGCACTTCTAGGCATGATGTGCATAACGCGGTCATCCAGCTTGCGCGGGTTAGGCTCAGAACTGCGATTCAAGTTTGCACGTAGCGCCTCAAACGAATCGCATCAAGTTAATACACACAACGCCTTAAAGGCACTTTTAGGCATGATGTGCAAAACGTGGTCATCCAGCTTGCGCGGGTTAGGCTCAGAAATGCGATTCAAGTTTGCACGTAGCGGCTCAAACGAATCGCAACAATTTAATACACACAACGCCTTACAGGCACTTTAGGCATGATGTGCAAATAGGCGTCACTCAAGCTTGCGAGGGTTAGGCACAGAACTGCGATTCAAGTTCGCACATAGCGGCTAAAGCGAATCGCAACAAGTTAATACACACAAAGCCTTAAAGGCACTTTTAGGCATGAAGGCATGATGTGCAAAACGTAGTCATCCAGCTTGCGCGGGTTAGGCTCAGAACTGCGATTCAAGTTTGCACGTAGCGCCTCAAACGAATCGCAACAAGTTAATACACACAACGCCTTAAAGGCACTTTTAGGCATGATGTGCAAAACGTGGTCATCCAGCTTGCGCGGGTTAGGCTCAGAACTGCGATTCAAGTTCGCACATAGTGGCTAAAGCGAATCGCAACAAGTTAATACACACAAAGCCTTACAGGCACTTCTAGGCATGATGTGCATAACGCGGTCATCCAGCTTGCGCGGGTTAGGCTCAGAACTGCGATTCGTTTGCACGTAGCGGCTCAAACGAATCGCAACAAGTTAATACACCAACGCTTTAAAGGCACTTTTAGGCATGATGTGCAAAACGTGGTCATCCAGCTTGCGCGGGTTAGGCTCAGAACTGCGATTCAAGTTTGCACGTAGTGGCTCAAACGAATCGCAACAAGTTAATACACACAAAGCCTTACAGGCACTTCTAGGCATGATGTGCAAAACGTGGTCATCCAGCTTGCGCGGGTTAGGCTGAGAACTGCGATTCAAGTTCGCACATAGCGGCTAAAGCCAATCGCAACAAGTTAATACACACAAAGCCTTACAGGCACTTTTAGGCATGATGTGAAAAACGAGGTCATCCAGCTTGCGCGGGTTAGGCTGAGAACTGCGATTCAAGTTCGCACATAGCGGCTAAAGCGAATCGCAACAAGTTAATACACACAAAGCCTTACAGGCACTTCTAGGCATGATGTGCATAACGCGGTCATCCAGCTTGCGCGGGTTAGGCTCAGAACTGCGATTCAAGTTTGCACGTAGCGCCTCAAACGAATCGCATCAAGTTAATACACACAACGCCTTAAAGGCACTTTTAGGCATGATGTGCAAAACGTGGTCATCCAGCTTGCGCGGGTTAGGCTCAGAAATGCGATTCAAGTTTGCACGTAGCGGCTCAAACGAATCGCAACAATTTAATACACACAACGCCTTACAGGCACTTTAGGCATGATGTGCAAATAGGCGTCACTCAAGCTTGCGAGGGTTAGGCACAGAACTGCGATTCAAGTTCGCACATAGCGGCTAAAGCGAATCGCAACAAGTTAATACACACAAAGCCTTAAAGGCACTTTTAGGCATGATGTCCAAAACGTGGTCATCCAGCTTGCGCGGGTTAGGCTCAGAACTGCGATTCAAGTTTGCACGTAGCGCCTCAAACGAATCGCAACAAGTTAATACACACAACGCCTTAAAGGCACTTTTAGGCATGATGTGCAAAACGTGGTCATCCAGCTTGCGCGGGTTAGGCTGAGAACTGCGATTCAAGTTAGCACATAGCGGCTAAAGCGAATCGCAACAATACACACAAAGCCTTACAATCACTTTTAGGCATGATGTGAAAAACGAGGTCATCCAGCTTGCGCGGGTTAGGCTGAGAACTGCGATTCAAGTTCGCACATAGCGGCTAAAGCGAATCGCAACAAGTTAATACACACAAAGCCTTACAGGCACTTCTAGGCATGATGTGCATAACGCGGTCATCCAGCTTGCGCGGGTTAGGCTCAGAACTGCGATTCAAGTTTGCACGTAGCGGCTCAAACGAAGCGCCACAAGTTAATACACACAACGCCTTAAAGGCACTTTTAGGCATGATGTGCAAAACGTGGTCAACCAGCTTGCGCGGGTTAGGCTCAGAACTGCGATTCAAGTTTGCACGTAGCGGCTCAAACGAATCGCAACAAGTTAATACACACAACGCCTTACAGGAACTTTTACGCATTATTTGCAAAACGCGGTCATCCAGCTTGCGCTGGTTAGGCTCTGAACTGCGACTCAAGTTTGCACGTAGCGGCTCAAACGAATCGCAACAAGTTAATACACACAACGCCTTACAGGCAATTTAGGCATGATATGCAAATAGGCGTCACTCAAGCTTGCGAGGGTTAGGCACAGAACTGCGATTCAAGTTCGCACATAGCGGCTAAAGCGAATCGCAACAAGTTAATACACACAAAGCCTTACAGGAACTTTTAGGCATGATGTGAAAAACGATGTCATCCAGTTTGCGCGGGTTAGGCTGACAACTGCGATTCAAGTTCGCACATAGCGGCTAAAGCGAATCGCAACAAGTTAATACACACAAAGCTTTACAGGCACTTTTACGCATTATTTGCAAAACGCGGTCATCCAGCTTGCGCTGGTCAGGCTCTGAACTGCGACTCAAGTTTGCACGTAGCGGCTCAAACGAATCGCAACAGTTAATACACACAACGCCTTACAGGCAATTTAGGCATGATATGCAAATAGGCGTCACTCAAGCTTGCGAGGGTTAGGCACAGAACTGCGATTCAAGTTCGCACATAGCGGCTAAAGCGAATCGCAACAAGTTAATACACACAAAGCCTTACAGGAACTTTTAGGCATGATGTGAAAAACGGGGTCATCCAGTTTGAGCGGGTTAGGCTGAAAACTGCGATTCAAGTTTGCACGTAGCGGCTCAAACGAATCGCAACAAGTTAATACACACAACGCCTTAAAGGCACTTTTAGGCATGATGTGCAAAACGTGGTCATCCAGCTTGCGCGGGTTAGGCTGAGAACTGCGATTCAAGTTCGCACATAGCGGCTAAAGCGAATCGCAACAAGTTAATACACACAAAGCCTTACAGGCACTTTTAGGCATGATGTGAAAAACGAGGTCATCCAGCTTGCGCGGGTAAGGCTGAGAAAAGCGATTCAAGTTCGCACATAGCGGCTAAAGCGAATCGCAACAAGTTAATACACACAAAGCCTTACAGGCACTTCTAGGCATGATGTGCATAACGCTGTCATCCAGCTTGCGCGGGTTAGGCTCAGAACTGCGATTCAAGTTTGCACGTAGCGGCTCAAACAAGTCGCAACAAGTTAATACACACAACGCCTTAAAGGCACTTTTAGGCATGATGTGAAAAACGAGGTCATCCAGCTTGCGCGGGTTAGGCTGAGAACTGCGATTCAAGTTCGCACATAGCGGCTAAAGCGAATCGCAACAAGTTAATACACACAAAGCCTTACAGGCACTTCTAGGCATGATGTGCATAACGCGGTCATCCAGCTTGCGCGGGTTAGGCTGAGAACTGCGATTCAAGTTCGCACATAGCGGCTAAAGCGAATCGCAACAAGTTAATACACACAAAGCCTTACAGGCACTTCTAGGCATGATGTGCATAACGCGGTCATCCAGCTTGCGCGGGTTAGGCTCAGAACTGCGATTCAAGTTTGCACGTAGCGCCTCAAACGAATCGCATCAAGTTAATACACACAACGCCTTAAAGGCACTTTTAGGCATGATGTGCAAAACGTGGTCATCCAGCTTGCGCGGGTTAGGCTCAGAAATGCGATTCAAGTTTGCACGTAGCGGCTCAAACGAATCGCAACAATTTAATACACACAACGCCTTACAGGCACTTTAGGCATGATGTGCAAATAGGCGTCACTCAAGCTTGCGAGGGTTAGGCACAGAACTGCGATTCAAGTTCGCACATAGCGGCTAAAGCGAATCGCAACAAGTTAATACACACAAAGCCTTAAAGGCACTTTTAGGCATGATGTCCAAAACGTGGTCATCCAGCTTGCGCGGGTTAGGCTCAGAACTGCGATTCAAGTTTGCACGTAGCGCCTCAAACGAATCGCAACAAGTTAATACACACAACGCCTTAAAGGCACTTTTAGGCATGATGTGCAAAACGTGGTCATCCAGCTTGCGCGGGTTAGGCTGAGAACTGCGATTCAAGTTAGCACATAGCGGCTAAAGCGAATCGCAACAAGTTAATACACACAAAGCCTTACAATCACTTTTAGGCATGATGTGAAAAACGAGGTCATCCAGCTTGCGCGGGTTAGGCTGAGAACTGCGATTCAAGTTCGCACATAGCGGCTAAAGCGAATCGCAACAAGTTAATACACACAAAGCCTTACAGGCACTTCTAGGCATGATGTGCATAACGCGGTCATCCAGCTTGCGCGGGTTAGGCTCAGAACTGCGATTCAAGTTTGCACGTAGCGGCTCAAACGAAGCGCCACAAGTTAATACACACAACGCCTTAAAGGCACTTTTAGGCATGATGTGCAAAACGTGGTCAACCAGCTTGCGCGGGTTAGGCTCAGAACTGCGATTCAAGCTTGCACGTAGCGGCTCAAACGAATCGCAACAAGTTAATACACACAACGCCTTACAGGCACTTTTACGCATTATTTGCAAAACGCGGTCATCCAGCTTGCGCTGGTCAGGCTCTGAACTGCGACTCAAGTTTGCACGTAGCGGCTCAAACGAATCGCAACAGTTAATACACACAACGCCTTACAGGCAATTTAGGCATGATATGCAAATAGGCGTCACTCAAGCTTGCGAGGGTTAGGCACAGAAATGCGATTCAAGTTCGCACATAGCGGCTAAAGCGAATCGCAACAAGTTAATACACACAAAGCCTTACAGGAACTTTTAGGCATGATGTGAAAAACGGGGTCATCCAGTTTGAGCGGGTTAGGCTGACAACTGCGATTCAAGTTCGCACATAGCGGCTAAAGCGAATCGCAACAAGTTAATACACACAAAGCTTTACAGGCACTTCTAGGCATGATGTGCATAACGCGGTCATCCAGCTTCGCGGGTTAGGCTCAGAAATGCGATTCAAGTTTGCACGTAGCGGCTCAAACAAATCGCAACAAGTTAATACACACAACGCCTTAAAGGCACTTTTAGGCATGATGTGCAAAACGTGGTCATCCAGCTTGCGCGGGTTAGGCTGAGAACTGCGATTCAAGTTCGCACATAGTGGCTAAAGCGAATCGCAACAAGTTAATACACAAAAAGCCTTACAGGCACTTCTAGGCATGATGTGCATAACGCGGTCATCCAGCTTGCGCGGGTTAGGCTCAGAACTGCGATTCAAGTTTGCACGTAGCGGCTCAAACGAATCGCAACAAGTTAATACACACAACGCCTTAAAGGCACTTTTAGGCATGATGTGCAAAACGTGGTCATCCAGCTTGCGCGGGTTAGGCTCAGAACTGCGATTCAAGTTTGCACGTAGCGGCTCAAACGAATCGCAACAAGTTAATACACACAAAGCCTTACAGGCACTTCTAGGCATGATGTGCATAACGCGGTCATCCAGCTTGCGCGGGTTAGGCTCAGAATTGCGATTCAAGTTTGCACGTAGCGGCTCAAACGAATCGCAACAAGTTAATACACACAACGCCTTACAGGCACTTTTACGCATTATTTGCAAAACGCGGTCATCCAGCTTGAGCGGGTTAGGCTCAGAACTGCGATTCAAGTTGCACATAGTGGCTAAAGCGAATCGCAACAAGTTAATACACAAAAAGCCTTACATGCACTTCTAGGCATGATGTGCAAATAGGCGTCACTCAAGCTTGCGAGGGTTAGGCTCAGAACTGCGATTCAAGTTCGCACATAGCGGCTAAAGCGAATCGCAACAAGTTAATACACACAAAGCCTTACAGGCACTTCTAGGCATGATGTGCATAACGCGGTCAACCAGCTTGCGCGGGTTAGGCTCAGAACTGCGATTCAAGTTTGCACGTAGCGGCTCAAACGAATCGCAACAAGTTAATACACACAACGCCTTACAGGAACTTTTACGCATTATTTGCAAAACGCGGTCATCCAGCTTGCGCTGGTTAGGCTCTGAACTGCGACTCAAGTTTGCACGTAGCGGCTCAAACGAATCGCAACAAGTTAATACACACAACGCCTTACAGGCAATTTAGGCATGATATGCAAATAGGCGTCACTCAAGCTTGCGAGGGTTAGGCACAGAACTGCGATTCAAGTTCGCACATAGCGGCTAAAGCGAATCGCAACAAGTTAATACACACAAAGCCTTACAGGAACTTTTAGGCATGATGTGAAAAACGAGGTCATCCAGTTTGCGCGGGTTAGGCTGACAACTGCGATTCAAGTTCGCACATAGCGGCTAAAGCGAATCGCAACAAGTTAATACACACAAAGCTTTACAGGCACTTCTAGGCATGATGTGCATAACGCGGTCATCCAGCTTGCGCGGGTTAGGCTCAGAAATGCGATTCAAGTTTGCACGTAGCGGCTCAAACGAATCGCAACAAGTTAATACACACAACGCCTTAAAGGCACTTCTAGGCATGATGTGCAAAACGTGGTCATCCAGCTTGCGCGGGTTAGGCTGAGAACTGCGATTCAAGTTCGCACATAGCGGCTAAAGCGAATCGCAACAAGTTAATACACACAAAGCCTTACAGGCACTTTTAGGCATGATGTGAAAAACGAGGTCATCCAGCTTGCGCGGGTAAGGCTGAGAAAAGCGATTCAAGTTCGCACATAGCGGCTAAAGCGAATCGCAACAAGTTAATACACACAAAGCCTTACAGGCACTTCTAGGCATGATGTGCATAACGCTGTCATCCAGCTTGCGCGGGTTAGGCTCAGAACTGCGATTCAAGTTTGCACGTAGCGGCTCAAACGAGTCGCAACAAGTTAATACACACAACGCCTTAAAGGCACTTTTAGGCATGATGTGAAAAACGAGGTCATCCAGCTTGCGCGGGTTAGGCTGAGAACTGCGATTCAAGTTCGCACATAGCGGCTAAAGCGAATCGCAACAAGTTAATACACACAAAGCCTTACAGGCACTTCTAGGCATGATGTGCATAACGCGGTCATCCAGCTTGAGCGGGTTAGGCTCAGAACTGCGATTCAAGTTTGCACGTAGCGGCTCAAACGAATCGCAACAAGTTAATACATACAACGCCTTAAAGGCACTTTTAGGCATGATGTGCAAAACGTGGTCATCCAGCTTGGGCGGGTTAGGCTCAGAACTGCGATTCAAGTTTGCACGTAGCGGCTCAAACGAATCGCAACAAGTTAATACACACAAAGCCTTACAGGCACTTCTAGGCATGATGTGCAAAACGTGGTCATCCAGCTTGCGCGGGTTAGGCTGAGAACTGCGATTCAAGTTCGCACATAGCGGCTAAAGCCAATCGCAACAAGTTAATACACACAAAGCCTTACAGGCACTTTTAGGCATGATGTGAAAAACGAGGTCATCCAGCTTGCGCGGGTTAGGCTGAGAACTGCGATTCAAGTTCGCACATAGCGGCTAAAGCGAATCGCAACAAGTTAATACACACAAAGCCTTACAGGCACTTCTAGGCATGATGTGCATAACGCGGTCATCCAGCTTGCGCGGGTTAGGCTCAGAACTGCGATTCAAGTTTGCACGTAGCGGCTCAAACGAATCGCAACAAGTTAATACACACAACGCCTTACAGGCACTTTTACGCATTATTTGCAAAACGTAGTCATCCAGCTTGCGCGGGTAAGGCTGAGAAAAGCGATTCAAGTTCGCACATAGCGGCTAAAGCGAATCGCAACAAGTTAATACACACAAAGCCTTACAGGCACTTCTAGGCATGATGTGCATAACGCTGTCATCCAGCTTGCGCGGGTTAGGCTCAGAACTGCGATTCAAGTTTGCACGTAGCGGCTCAAACGAGTCGCAACAAGTTAATACACACAACGCCTTAAAGGCACTTTTAGGCATGATGTGCAAAACGTGGTCATCCAGCTTGCGCGGGTTAGGCTCAGAACTGCGATTCAAGTTCGCACATAGTGGCTAAAGCGAATCGCAACAAGTTAATACACACAAAGCCTTACAGGCACTTCTAGGCATGATGTGCATAATGCGGTCATCCAGCTTGCGCGGGTTAGGCTCAGAACTGCGATTCAAGTTTGCACGTAGCGGCTCAAACGAATCGCAACAAGTTAATACACACAACGCTTTAAAGGCACTTTTAGGCATGATGTGCAAAACGTGGTCATCCAGCTTGCGCGGGTTAGGCTGAGAACTGCGATTCAAGTTCGCACATAGCGGCTAAAGCGAATCGCAACAAGTTAATACACACAAAGCCTTACAGGCACTTTTAGGCATGATGTGAAAAACGAGGTCATCCAGCTTGCGCGGGTTAGGCTGAGAACTGCGATTCAAGTTCGCACATAGCGGCTAAAGCGAATCGCAACAAGTTAATACACACAAAGCCTTACAGGCACTTCTAGGCATGATGTGCATAACGCGGTCATCCAGCTTGAGCGGGTTAGGCTCAGAACTGCGATTCAAGTTTGCACGTAGCGGCTCAAACGAATCGCAACAAGTTAATACATACAACGCCTTAAAGGCACTTTTAGGCATGATGTGCAAAACGTGGTCATCCAGCTTGCGCGGGTTAGGCTCAGAACTGCGATTCAAGTTCGCACATAGTGGCTAAAGCGAATCGCAACAAGTTAATACACACAAAGCCTTACAGGCACTTCTAGGCATGATGTGCATAACGCGGTCATCCAGCTTGCGCGGGTTAGGCTCAGAACTGCGATTCAAGTTTGCACGTAGCGGCTCAAACGAATCGCAACAAGTTAATACACACAACGCCTTAAAGGCACTTTTAGGTATGATGTCCAAAACGTGGTCATCCAGCTTGCGCGGGTTAGGCTCAGAACTGCGATTCAAGTTTGCACGTAGCGCCTCAAACGAATCGCAACAAGTTAATACACACAACGCCTTAAAGGCACTTTTAGGCATGATGTGCAAAACGTGGTCATCCAGCTTGCGCGGGTTAGGCTGAGAACTGCGACTCAAGTTAGCACATAGCGGCTAAAGCGAATCGCAACAAGTTAATACACACAAAGCCTTACAATCACTTTTAGGCATGATGTGAAAAACGAGGTCATCCAGCTTGCGCGGGTTAGGCTGAGAACTGCGATTCAAGTTCGCACATAGCGGCTAAAGCGAATCGCAACAAGTTAATACACACAAAGCCTTACAGGCACTTCTAGGCATGATGTGCATAACGCGGTCATCCAGCTTGCGCGGGTTAGGCTCAGAACTGCGATTCAAGTTTGCACGTAGCGGCTCAAACGAAGCGCCACAAGTTAATACACACAACGCCTTAAAGGCACTTTTAGGCATGATGTGCAAAACGTGGTCATCCAGCTTGCGCGGGTTAGGCTCAGAACTGCGATTCAAGTTTGCACGTAGCGGCTCAAACGAATCGCAACAAGTTAATACACACAAAGCCTTACAGGCACTTCTAGGCATGATGTGCATAACGCGGTCATCCAGCTTGCGCGGGTTAGGCTCAGAATTGCGATTCAAGTTTGCACGTAGCGGCTCAAACGAATCGCAACAAGTTAATACACACAACGCCTTACAGGCACTTTTACGCATTATTTGCAAAACGCGGTCATCCAGCTTGAGCGGGTTAGGCTCAGAACTGCGATTCAAGTTGCACATAGTGGCTAAAGCGAATCGCAACAAGTTAATACACAAAAAGCCTTACATGCACTTCTAGGCATGATGTGCAAATAGGCGTCACTCAAGCTTGCGAGGGTTAGGCACAGAACTGCGATTCAAGTTCGCACATAGCGGCTAAAGCGAATCGCAACAAGTTAATACACACAAAGCCTTACAGGCACTTTTAGGCATGATGTGAAAAACGAGGTCATCCAGCTTGCGCGGGTTAGGCTCAGAACTGCGATTCAAGTTTGCACGTAGCGGCTCAAACGAATCGCAACAAGTTAATACACACAACGCCTTACAGGCACTTTTACGCATTATTTGCAAAACGCGGTCATCCAGCTTGCGCTGGTTAGGCTCTGAACTGCGACTCAAGTTTGCACGTAGCGGCTCAAACGAATCGCAACAAGTTAATACACACAACGCCTTACAGGCAATCTAGGCATGATATGCAAATAGGCGTCACTCAAGCTTGCGATGGTTAGGCACAGAACTGCGATTCAAGTTCGCACATAGCGGCTAAAGCGAATCGCAACAAGTTAATACACACAAAGCCTTACAGGAACTTTTAGGCATGATGTGAAAAACGAGGTCATCCAGTTTGCGCGGGTTAGGCTGACAACTGCGATTCAAGTTCGCACATAGCGGCTAAAGCGAATCGCAACAAGTTAATACACACAAAGCATTACAGGCACTTCTAGGCATGATGTGCATAACGCGGTCATCCAGCTTGCGCGGGTTAGGCTCAGAAATGCGATTCAAGTTTGCACGTACAGGCTCAAACGAATCGCAACAAGTTAATACACACAACGCCTTAAAGGCACTTTTAGGCATGATGTGCAAAACGTGGTCATCCAGCTTGCGCGGGTTAGGCTGAGAACTGCGATTCAAGTTCGCACATAGCGGCTAAAGCGAATCGCAACAAGTTAATACACACAAAGCCTTACAGGCACTTTTAGGCATGATGTGAAAAACGAGGTCATCCAGCTTGCGCGGGTAAGGCTGAGAAAAGCGATTCAAGTTCGCACATAGCGGCTAAAGCGAATCGCAACAAGTTAATACACACAAAGCCTTACAGGCACTTCTAGGCATGATGTGCATAACGCTGTCATCCAGCTTGCGCGGGTTAGGCTCAGAACTGCGATTCAAGTTTGCACGTAGCGGCTCAAACGAATCGCAACAAGTTAATACACACAATGCCTTAAAGGCACTTTTAGGCATGATGTCCAAAATGTGGTCATCCAGCTTGCGCGGGTTAGGCTCAGAACTGCGATTCAAGTTTGCACGTAGCGCCTCAAACGAATCGCAACAAGTTAATTCACACAACGCCTTAAAGGCACTTTTAGGCATGATGTGCAAAACGTGGTCATCCAGCTTGCGCGGGTTAGGCTGAGAACTGCGACTCAAGTTAGCACATAGCGGCTAAAGCGAATCGCAACAAGTTAATACACACAAAGCCTTACAATCACTTTTAGGCATGATGTGAAAAACGAGGTCATCCAGCTTGCGCGGGTTAGGCTCAGAACTGCGATTCAAGTTCGCACATAGCGGCTAAAGCGAATCGCAACAAGTTAATACACACAAAGCCTTACAGGCACTTCTAGGCATGATGTGCATAACGCGGTCAACCAGCTTGCGCGGGTTAGGCTCAGAACTGCGATTCAAGTTTGCACGTAGCGGCTCAAACGAATCGCAACAAGTTAATACACACAACGCCTTACAGGAACTTTTACGCATTATTTGCAAAACGCGGTCATCCAGCTTGCGCTGGTTAGGCTCTGAACTGCGACTCAAGTTTGCACGTAGCGGCTCAAACGAATCGCAACAAGTTAATACACACAACGCCTTACAGGCAATTTAGGCATGATATGCAAATAGGCGTCACTCAAGCTTGCGAGGGTTAGGCACAGAACTGCGATTCAAGTTCGCACATAGCGGCTAAAGCGAATCGCAACAAGTTAATACACACAAAGCCTTACAGGAACTTTTAGGCATGATGTGAAAAACGAGGTCATCCAGTTTGCGCGGGTTAGGCTGACAACTGCGATTCAAGTTCGCACATAGCGGCTAAAGCGAATCGCAACAAGTTAATACACACAAAGCTTTACAGGCACTTCTAGGCATGATGTGCATAACGCGGTCATCCAGCTTGCGCGGGTTAGGCTCAGAAATGCGATTCAAGTTTGCACGTAGCGGCTCAAACGAATCGCAACAAGTTAATACACACAACGCCTTAAAGGCACTTCTAGGCATGATGTGCAAAACGTGGTCATCCAGCTTGCGCGGGTTAGGCTGAGAACTGCGATTCAAGTTCGCACATAGCGACTAAAGCGAATCGCAACAAGTTAATACACACAAAGCCTTACAGGCACTTTTAGGCATGATGTGAAAAACGAGGTCATCCAGCTTGCGCGGGTAAGGCTGAGAAAAGCGATTCAAGTTCGCACATAGCGGCTGAAGCGAATCGCAACAAGTTAATACACACAAAGCCTTACAGGCACTTCTAGGCATGATGTGCATAACGCTGTCATCCAGCTTGCGCGGGTTAGGCTCAGAACTGCGATTCAAGTTTGCACGTAGCGGCTCAAACGAGTCGCAACAAGTTAATACACACAACGCCTTAAAGGCACTTTTAGGCATGATGTGAAAAACGAGGTCATCCAGCTTGCGCGGGTTAGGCTGAGAACTGCGATTCAAGTTCGCACATAGCGGCTAAAGCGAATCGCAACAAGTTAATACACACAAAGCCTTACAGGCACTTCTAGGCATGATGTGCATAACGCGGTCATCCAGCTTGAGCGGGTTAGGCTCAGAACTGCGATTCAAGTTTGCACGTAGCGGCTCAAACGAATCGCAACAAGTTAATACACACAAAGCCTTACAGGCACTTCTAGGCATGATGTGCAAAACGTGGTCATCCAGCTTGCGCGGGTTAGGCTGAGAACTGCGATTCAAGTTCGCACATAGCGGCTAAAGCCAATCGCAACAAGTTAATACACACAAAGCCTTACAGGCACTTCTAGGCATGATGTGCATAACGCGGTCATCCAGCTTGCGCGGGTTAGGCTCAGAACTGCGATTCAAATTTGCACGTAGCGGCTCAAACGAGTCGCAACAAGTTAATACATACAACGCCTTAAAGGCACTTTTAGGCATGATGTGCAAAACGTGGTCATCCAGCTTGCGCGGGTTAGGCTCAGAACTGCGATTCAAGTTTGCACGTAGCGGCTCAAACGAATCGCAACAAGTTAATACACACAAAGCCTTACAGGCACTTCTAGGCATGATGTGCAAAACGTGGTCATCCAGCTTGCGCGGGTTAGGCTGAGAACTGCGATTCAAGTTCGCACATAGCGGCTAAAGCCAATCGCAACAAGTTAATACACACAAAGCCTTACAGGCACTTTTAGGCATGATGTGAAAAACGAGGTCATCCAGCTTGCGCGGGTTAGGCTGAGAACTGCGATTCAAGTTCGCACATAGCGGCTAAAGCGAATCGCAACAAGTTAATACACACAAAGCCTTACAGGCACTTCTAGGCATGATGTGCATAACGCGGTCATCCAGCTTGCGCGGGTTAGGCTCAGAAATGCGATTCAAGTTTGCACGTAGCGGCTCAAACGAATCGCAACAAGTTAATACACACAACGCCTTACAGGAACTTTTACGCATTATTTGCAAAACGCGGTCATCCAGCTTGCGCTGGTTAGGCTCTGAACTGCGACTCAAGTTTGCACGTAGCGGCTCAAACGAATCGCAACAAGTTAATACACACAACGCCTTACAGGCAATTTAGGCATGATATGCAAATAGGCGTCACTCAAGCTTGCGAGGGTTAGGCACAGAACTGCGATTCAAGTTCGCACATAGCGGCTAAAGCGAATCGCAACAAGTTAATACACACAAAGCCTTACAGGTACTTTTAGGCATGATGTGAAAAACGAGGTCATCCAGTTTGCGCGGGTTAGGCTGACAACTGCGATTCAAGTTCGCACATAGCGGCTAAAGCGAATCGCAACAAGTTAATACACACAAAGCTTTACAGGCACTTCTAGGCATGATGTGCATAACGCGGTCATCCAGCTTGCGCGGGTTAGGCTCAGAAATGCGATTCAAGTTTGCACGTAGCGGCTCAAACGAATCGCAACAAGTTAATACACACAACGCCTTAAAGGCACTTCTAGGCATGATGTGCAAAACGTGGTCATCCAGCTTGCGCGGGTTAGGCTGAGAACTGCGATTCAAGTTCGCACATAGCGGCTAAAGCGAATCGCAACAAGTTAATACACACAAAGCCTTACAGGCACTTTTAGGCATGATGTGAAAAACGAGGTCATCCAGCTTGCGCGGGTAAGGCTGAGAAAAGCGATTCAAGTTCGCACATAGCGGCTAAAGCGAATCGCAACAAGTTAATACACACAAAGCCTTACAGGCACTTCTAGGCATGATGTGCATAACGCTGTCATCCAGCTTGCGCGGGTTAGGCTCAGAACTGCGATTCAAGTTTGCACGTAGCGGCTCAAACGAGTCGCAACAAGTTAATACACACAACGCCTTAAAGGCACTTTTAGGCATGATGTGAAAAACGAGGTCATCCAGCTTGCGCGGGTTAGGCTGAGAACTGCGATTCAAGTTCGCACATAGCGGCTAAAGCGAATCGCAACAAGTTAATACACACAAAGCCTTACAGGCACTTCTAGGCATGATGTGCATAACGCGGTCATCCAGCTTGAGCGGGTTAGGCTCAGAACTGCGATTCAAGTTTGCACGTAGCGGCTCAAACGAATCGCAACAAGTTAATACACACAAAGCCTTACAGGCACTTCTAGGCATGATGTGCAAAACGTGGTCATCCAGCTTGCGCGGGTTAGGCTGAGAACTGCGATTCAAGTTCGCACATAGCGGCTAAAGCCAATCGCAACAAGTTAATACACACAAAGCCTTACAGGCACTTCTAGGCATGATGTGCATAACGCGGTCATCCAGCTTGCGCGGGTTAGGCTCAGAACTGCGATTCAAGTTTGCACGTAGCGGCTCAAACGAGTCGCAACAAGTTAATACATACAACGCCTTAAAGGCACTTTTAGGCATGATGTGCAAAACGTGGTCATCCAGCTTGCGCGGGTTAGGCTGAGAACTGCGATTCAAGTTCGCACATAGCGGCTAAAGCCAATCGCAACAAGTTAATACACACAAAGCCTTACAGGCACTTTTAGGCATGATGTGAAAAACGAGGTCATCCAGCTTGCGCGGGTTAGGCTGAGAACTGCGATTCAAGTTCGCACATAGCGGCTAAAGCGAATCGCAACAAGTTAATACACACAAAGCCTTACAGGCACTTCTAGGCATGATGTGCATAACGCGGTCATCCAGCTTGCGCGGGTTAGGCTCAGAACTGCGATTCAAGTTTGCACGTAGCGGCTCAAACGAATCGCAACAAGTTAATACACACAAAGCCTTACAGGCACTTTTACGCATTATTTGCAAAACGTAGTCATCCAGCTTGCGCGGGTAAGGCTGAGAAAAGCGATTCAAGTTCGCACATAGCGGCTAAAGCGAATCGCAACAAGTTAATACACACAAAGCCTTACAGGCACTTCTAGGCATGATGTGCATAACGCTGTCATCCAGCTTGCGCGGGTTAGGCTCAGAACTGCGATTCAAGTTTGCACGTAGCGGCTCAAACGAGTCGCAACAAGTTAATACACACAACGCCTTAAAGGCACTTTTAGGCATGATGTGCAAAACGTGGTCATCCAGCTTGCGCGGGTTAGGCTCAGAACTGCGATTCAAGTTCGCACATAGTGGCTAAAGCGAATCGCAACAAGTTAATACACACAAAGCCTTACAGGCACTTCTAGGCATGATGTGCATAACGCGGTCATCCAGCTTGCGCGGGTTAGGCTCAGAACTGCGATTCAAGTTTGCACGTAGCGGCTCAAACGAATCGCAACAAGTTAATACACACAACGCTTTAAAGGCACTTTTAGGCATGATGTGCAAAACGTGGTCATCCAGCTTGCGCGGGTTAGGCTGAGAACTGCGATTCAAGTTCGCACATAGCGGCTAAAGCGAATCGCAACAAGTTAATACACACAAAGCCTTACAGGCACTTTTAGGCATGATGTGAAAAACGAGGTCATCCAGCTTGCGCGGGTTAGGCTGAGAACTGCGATTCAAGTTCGCACATAGCGGCTAAAGCGAATCGCAACAAGTTAATACACACAAAGCCTTACAGGCACTTCTAGGCATGATGTGCATAACGCGGTCATCCAGCTTGAGCGGGTTAGGCTCAGAACTGCGATTCAAGTTTGCACGTAGCGGCTCAAACGAATCGCAACAAGTTAATACATACAACGCCTTAAAGGCACTTTTAGGCATGATGTGCAAAACGTGGTCATCCAGCTTGCGCGGGTTAGGCTCAGAACTGCGATTCAAGTTCGCACATAGTGGCTAAAGCGAATCGCAACAAGTTAATACACACAAAGCCTTACAGGCACTTCTAGGCATGATGTGCATAACGCGGTCATCCAGCTTGCGCGGGTTAGGCTCAGAACTGCGATTCAAGTTTGCACGTAGCGGCTCAAACGAATCGCAACAAGTTAATACACACAACGCCTTAAAGGCACTTTTAGGCATGATGTCCAAAACGTGGTCATCCAGCTTGCGCGGGTTAGGCTCAGAACTGCGATTCAAGTTTGCACGTAGCGCCTCAAACGAATCGCAACAAGTTAATACACACAACGCCTTAAAGGCACTTTTAGGCATGATGTGCAAAACGTGGTCATCCAGCTTGCGCGGGTTAGGCTGAGAACTGCGACTCAAGTTAGCACATAGCGGCTAAAGCGAATCGCAACAAGTTAATACACACAAAGCCTTACAATCACTTTTAGGCATGATGTGAAAAACGAGGTCATCCAGCTTGCGCGGGTTAGGCTGAGAACTGCGATTCAAGTTCGCACATAGCGGCTAAAGCGAATCGCAACAAGTTAATACACACAAAGCCTTACAGGCACTTCTAGGCATGATGTGCATAACGCGGTCATCCAGCTTGCGCGGGTTAGGCTCAGAACTGCGATTCAAGTTTGCACGTAGCGGCTCAAACGAAGCGCCACAAGTTAATACACACAACGCCTTAAAGGCACTTTTAGGCATGATGTGCAAAACGTGGTCAACCAGCTTGCGCGGGTTAGGCTCAGAACTGCGATTCAAGTTTGCACGTAGCGGCTCAAACGAATCGCAACAAGTTAATACACACAACGCCTTACAGGAACTTTTACGCATTATTTGCAAAACGTGGTCATCCAGCTTGCGCTGGTTAGGCTCTGAACTGCGACTCAAGTTTGCACGTAGCGGCTCAAACGAATCGCAACAAGTTAATACACACAACGCCTTACAGGCAATTTAGGCATGATATGCAAATAGGCGTCACTCAAGCTTGCGAGGGTTAGGCACAGAACTGCGATTCAAGTTCGCACATAGCGGCTAAAGCGAATCGCAACAAGTTAATACACACAAAGCCTTACAGGAACTTTTAGGCATGATGTGAAAAACGAGGTCATCCAGTTTGCGCGGGTTAGGCTGACAACTGCGATTCAAGTTCGCACATAGCGGCTAAAGCGAATCGCAACAAGTTAATACACACAAAGCTTTAGAGGCACTTCTAGGCATGATGTGCATAACCCGGTCATCCAGCTTGCGCGGGTTAGGCTCAGAAATGCGATTCAAGTTTGCACGTAGCGGCTCAAACGAATCGCAACAAGTTAATACACACAATGCCTTAAAGGCACTTTTAGGCATGATGTGCAAAACGTGGTCATCCAGCTTGCGCGGGTTAGGCTGAGAACTGCGATTCAAGTTCGCACATAGCGGCTAAAGCGAATCGCAACAAGTTAATACACACAAAGCCTTACAGGCACTTTTAGGCATGATGTGAAAAATGAGGTCATCCAGCTTGCGCGGGTAAGGCTGAGAAAAGCGATTCAAGTTCGCACATAGCGGCTAAAGCGAATCGCAACAAGTTAATACACACAAAGCCTTACAGGCACTTCTAGGCATGATGTGCATAACGCTGTCATCCAGCTTGCGCGGGTTAGGCTCAGAACTGCGATTCAAGTTTGCACGTAGCGGCTCAAACGAGTCGCAACAAGTTAATACACACAACGCCTTAAAGGCACTTTTAGGCATGATGTGCAAAACGTGGTCATCCAGCTTGCGCGGGTTAGGCTCAGAACTGCGATTCAAGTTCGCACATAGTGGCTAAAGCGAATCGCAACAAGTTAATACACACAAAGCCTTACAGGCACTTCTAGGCATGATGTGCATAACGCGGTCATCCAGCTTGCGCGGGTTAGGCTCAGAACTGCGATTCAAGTTTGCACGTAGCGGCTCAAACGAATCGCAACAAGTTAATACACACAACGCTTTAAAGGCACTTTTAGGCATGATGTGCAAAACGTGGTCATCCAGCTTGCGCGGGTTAGGCTGAGAACTGCGATTCAAGTTCGCACATAGCGGCTAAAGCGAATCGCAACAAGTTAATACACACAAAGCCTTACAGGCACTTCTAGGCATGATGTGCATAACGCGGTCATCCAGCTTGAGCGGGTTAGGCTCAGAACTGCGATTCAAGTTTGCACGTAGCGGCTCAAACGAATCGCAACAAGTTAATACATACAACACCTTAAAGGCACTTTTAGGCATGATGTGCAAAACGTGGTCATCCATCTTGCTCGGGTTAGGCTCAGAACTGCGATTCAAGTTTGCACGTAGCGGCTCAAACGAATCGCAACAAGTTAATACACACAAAGCCTTACAGGCACTTCTAGGCATGATGTGCAAAACGTGGTCATCCAGCTTGCGCGGGTTAGGCTGAGAACTGCGATTCAAGTTCGCACATAGCGGCTAAAGCGAATCGCAACAAGTTAACACACACAAAGCCTTACAGGCACTTTTAGGCATGATGTGAAAAACGAGGTCATCCAGCTTGCGCGGGTTAGGCTGAGAACTGCGATTCAAGTTCGCACATAGCGGCTAAAGCGAATCGCAACAAGTTAATACACACAAAGCCTTACAGGCACTTCTAGGCATGATGTGCATAACGCGGTCATCCAGCTTGCGCGGGTTAGGCTCAGAACTGCGATTCAAGTTTGCACGTAGCGGCTCAAACGAATCGCAACAAGTTAATACACACAACGCCTTACAGGCACTTTTACGCATTATTTGCAAAACGTGGTCATCCAGCTTGCGCGGGTTAGGCTCAGAACTGCGATTCAAGTTCGCACATAGTGGCTAAAGCGAATCGCAACAAGTTAATACACAAAAAGCCTTACAGGCACTTCTAGGCATGATGTGCATAACGCGGTCATCCAGCTTGCGCGGGTTAGGCTCAGAAATGCGATTCAAGTTTGCACGTAGCGGCTCAAACGAATCGCAACAAGTTAATACACACAACGCCTTAAAGGCACTTTTAGGCATGATGTGCAAAACGTGGTCATCCAGCTTGCGCGGGTTAGGCTGAGAACTGCGATTCAAGTTCGCACATAGCGGCTAAAGCGAATCGCAACAAGTTAATACACACAAAGCCTTACAGGCACTTTTAGGCATGATGTGAAAAACGAGGTCATCCAGCTTGCGCGGGTAAGGCTGAGAAAAGCGATTCAAGTTCGCACATAGCGGCTAAAGCGAATCGCAACAAGTTAATACACACAAAGCCTTACAGGCACTTCTAGGCATGATGTGCATAACGCTGTCATCCAGCTTGCGCGGGTTAGGCTCAGAACTGCGATTCAAGTTTGCACGTAGCGGCTCAAACGAGTCGCAACAAGTTAATACACACAACGCCTTAAAGGCACTTTTAGGCATGATGTGCAAAACGTGGTCATCCAGCTTGCGCGGGTTAGGCTCAGAACTGCGATTAGAGTTCGCACATAGTGGCTAAAGCGAATCGCAACAAGTTAATACACACAAAGCCTTACAGGCACTTCTAGGCATGACGTGCATAACGCGGTCATCCAGCTTGCGCGGGTTAGGCTCAGAACTGCGATTCAAGTTTGCACGTAGCGGCTCAAACGAATCGCAACAAGTTAATACACACAACGCTTTAAAGGCACTTTTAGGCATGATGTGCAAAACGTGGTCATCCAGCTTGCGCGGGTTAGGCTGAGAACTGCGATTCAAGTTCGCACATAGCGGCTAAAGCGAATCGCAACAAGTTAATACACACAAAGCCTTACAGGCACTTTTAGGCATGATGTGAAAAACGAGGTCATCCAGCTTGCGCGGGTTAGGCTGAGAACTGCGATTCAAGTTCGCACATAGCGGCTAAAGCGAATCGCAACAAGTTAATACACAGAAAGCCTTACAGGCACTTCTAGGCATGATGTGCATAACGCGGTCATCCAGCTTGAGCGGGTTAGGCTCAGAACTGCGATTCAAGTTTGCACGTAGCGGCTCAAAAGAATCGCAACAAGTTAATACATACAACGCCTTAAAGGCACTTTTAGGCATGATGTGCAAAACGTGGTCATCCAGCTTGCGCGGGTTAGGCTCAGAACTGCGATTCAAGTTCGCACATAGTGGCTAAAGCGAATCGCAACAAGTTAATACACACAAAGCCTTACAGGCACTTCTAGGCATGATGTGCATAACGCGGTCATTCAGCTTGCGCGGGTTAGGCTCAGAATTGCGATTCAAGTTTGCACGTAGCGGCTCAAACGAATTGCAACAAGTTAATACACACAACGCCTTAAAGGCACTTTTAAGCATGATGTCCAAAACGTGGTCGTCCAGCTTGCGCGGGTTAGGCTCAGAACTGCGATTCAAGTTTGCACGTAGCGCCTCAAACGAATCGCAACAAGTTAATACACACAACGCCTTAAAGGCACTTTTAGGCATGATGTGCAAAACGTGGTCATCCAGCTTGCGCGGGTTAGGCTGAGAACTGCGACTCAAGTTAGCACATAGCGGCTAAAGCGAATCGCAACAAGTTAATACCCACAAAGCCTTACAATCACTTTTAGGCATGATGTGAAAAACGAGGTCATCCAGCTTGCGCGGGTTAGGCTGAGAACTGCGATTCAAGTTCGCACATAGCGGCTAAAGCGAATCGCAACAAGTTAATACACACAAAGCCTTACAGGCACTTCTAGGCATGATGGGCATAACGCGGTCATCCAGCTTGCGCGGGTTAGGCTCAGAACTGCGATTCAAGTTTGCACGTAGCGGCTCAAACGAAGCGCCACAAGTTAATACACACAACGCCTTAAAGGCACTTTTAGGCATGATGTGCAAAACGTGGTCAACCAGCTTGCGCGGGTTAGGCTCAGAACTGCGATTCAAGTTTGCACGTAGCGGCTCAAACGAATCGCAACAAGTTAATACACACAACGCCTTACAGGAACTTTTACGCATTATTTGCAAAACGCGGTCATCCAGCTTGCGCTGGTTAGGCTCTGAACTGCGACTCAAGTTTGCACGTAGCGGCTCAAACGAATCGCAACAAGTTAATACACACAACGCCTTACAGGCAATTTAGGCATGATATGCAAATAGGCGTCACTCAAGCTTGCGAGGGTTAGGCACAGAACTGCGATTCAAGTTCGCACATAGCGGCTAAAGCGAATCGCAACAAGTTAATACACACAAAGCCTTACAGGAACTTTTAGGCATGATGTGAAAAACGAGGTCATCCAGTTTGCGCGGGTTAGGCTGACAACTGCGATTCAAGTTCGCACATAGCGGCTAAAGCGAATCGCAACAAGTTAATACACACAAAGCTTTACAGGCACTTCTAGGCATGATGTGCATAACGCGGTCATCCAGCTTGCGCGGGTTAGGCTCAGAAATGCGATTCAAGTTTGCACGTAGCTGCTCAAACGAATCGCAACAAGTTAATACACACAACGCCTTAAAGGCACATTTAGGCATGATGTGCAAAACGTGGTCATCCAGCTTGCGCGGGTTAGGCTGAGAACTGCGATTCAAGTTCGCACATAGCGGCTAAAGCGAATCGCAACAAGTTAATACACACAAAGCCTTACAGGCACTTTTAGGCATGATGTGAAAAACGAGGTCATCCAGCTTGCGCGGGTAAGGCTGAGAAAAGCGATTCAAGTTCGCACATAGCGGCTAAAGCGAATCGCAACAAGTTAATACACACAAAGCCTTACAGGCACTTCTAGGCATGATGTGCATAACGCTGTCATCCAGCTTGCGCGGGTTAGGCTCAGAACTGCGATTCAAGTTTGCACGTAGCGGCTCAAATGAGTCGCAACAAGTTAATACACACAACGCCTTAAAGGCACTTTTAGGCATGATGTGAAAAAGGAGGTCATCCAGCTTGCGCGGGTTAGGCTGAGAACTGCGATTCAAGTTCGCACATAGCGGCTAAAGCGAATCGCAACAAGTTAATACACACAAAGCCTTACAGGCACTTCTAGGCATGATGTGCATAACGCGGTCATCCAGCTTGAGCGGGTTAGGCTCAGAACTGCGATTCAAGTTTGCACGTAGCGGCTCAAACGAATCGCAACAAGTTAATACATACAACGCCTTAAAGGCACTTTTAGGCATGATGTGCAAAACGTGGTCATCCAGCTTGCGCGGGTTAGGCTCAGAACTGCGATTCAAGTTTGCACGTAGCGGCTCAAACGAATCGCAACAAGTTAATACACACAAAGCCTTACAGGCACTTCTAGGCATGATGTGCAAAACGTGGTCATCCAGCTTGCGCGGGTTAGGCTGAGAACTGCGATTCAAGTTCGCACATAGCGGCTAAAGCGAATCGCAACAAGTTAATACACACAAAGCCTTACAGGCACTTTTAGGCATGATGTGAAAAACGAGGTCATCCAGCTTGCGCGGGTTAGGCTGAGAACTGCGATTCAAGTTCGCACATAGCGGCTAAAGCGAATCGCAACAAGTTAATACACACAAAGCCTTACAGGCACTTCTAGGCATGATGTGCATAACGCGGTCATCCAGCTTGCGCGGGTTAGGCTCAGAACTGCAATTCAAGTTTGCACGTAGCGGCTCAAACGAATCGCAACAAGTTAATACACACAACGCCTTACGGGCACTTTTACGCATTATTTGCAAAACGTGGTCATCCAGCTTGCGCGGGTTAGGCTCAGAACTGCGATTCAAGTTCGCACATAGTGGCTAAAGCGAATCGCAACAAGTTAATACACAAAAAGCCTTACAGGCACTTCTAGGCATGATGTGCATAACGCGGTCATCCAGCTTGCGCGGGTTAGGCTCAGAAATGCGATTCAAGTTCGCACATAGCGGCTAAAGCGAATCGCAACAAGTTAATACACACAAAGCCTTACAGGCACTTCTAGGCATGATGTGCATAACGCGGTCATCCAGCTTGAGCGGGTTAGGCTCAGAACTGTGATTCAAGTTTGCACGTAGCGGCTAAAGCGAATCGCAACAAGTTAATACAAACAAAGCCTTACAGGCACTTTTAGGCATGATGTGAAAAACGAGGTCATCCAGCTTGCGCGGGTTAGGCTGAGAACTGCGATTCAAGTTCGCACATAGCGGCTAAAGCGAATCGCAACAAGTTAATACACACAAAGCCTTACAGGCACTTCTAGGCATGATGTGCATAACGCGGCTATCCAGCTTGAGCGGGTTAGGCTCAGAACTGTGATTCAAGTTTGCACGTAGCGGCTCAAACGAATCGCAACAAGTTAATACATACAACGCCTTAAAGGCACTTTTAGGCATGATGTGCAAAACGTGGTCATCCAGCTTGCGCGGGTTAGGCTCAGAACTGCGATTCAAGTTTGCACGTAGCGGCTCAAACGAATCGCAACAAGTTAATACACACAAAGCCTTACAGGCACTTCTAGGCATGATGTGCAAAACGTGGTCATCCAGCTTGCGCGGGTTAGGCTGAGAACTGCGATTCAAGTTCGCACATAGCGGCTAAAGCGAATCGCAACAAGTTAATACACACAAAGCCTTACAGGCACTTTTAGGCATGCTGTGAAAAACGAGGTCATCCAGCTTGCGCGGGTTAGGCTGAGAACTGCGATTCAAGTTCGCACATAGCGGCTAAAGCGAATCGCAACAAGTTAATACACACAAAGCCTTACAGGCACTTCTAGGCATGATGTGCATAACGCGGTCATCCAGCTTGCGCGGGTTAGGCTCAGAACTGCGATTCAAGTTTGCACGTAGCGGCTCAAACGAATCGCAACAAGTTAATACACACAACGCCTTACAGGCACTTTTACGCATTATTTGCAAAACGTGGTCATCCAGCTTGCGCGGGTTAGGCTCAGAACTGCGATTCAAGTTCGCACATAGTGGCTAAAGCGAATCGCAACAAGTTAATACACAAAAAGCCTTACAGGCACTTCTAGGCATGATGTGCATAAGGCGGTCATCCAGCTTGCGCGGGTTAGGCTCAGAACTGCGATTCAAGTTCGCACATAGTGGCTAAATCGAATCGCAACAAGTTAATACACAAAAAGCCTTACAGGCACTTCTAGGCATGATGTGCAGAACGTGGTCATCCAGCTTGCGCGGGTTAGGCTCAGAACTGCGATTCAAGTTTGCACGTAGCGGCTCAAACGAATCGCAACAAGTTAATACACACAACACCTTACAGGCACTTTTACGCATTATTTGCAAAACGCGGTCATCCAGCTTGCGCGGGTTAGGCTCAGAACTGCGATTCAAGTTCGTACATAGTGGCTAAAGCGAATCGCAACAAGTTAATGCACAAAAAGCCTTACAGGCACTTCTAGGCATGATGTGCATAACGCGGTCATCCAGCTTGCGCGGGTTAGGCTCAGAACTGCGATTCAAGTTTGCACGTAGCGGCTCAAACAAATCGCAACAAGTTAATACACACAAAGCCTTACAGGCACTTCTAGGCATGATGTGCATAACGCGGTCATCCAGCTTGCGCGGGTTAGGCTCAGAATTGCGATTCAAGTTTGCACGTAGAGGCTCAAACGAATCGCAACAAGTTATAACACACAACGCCTTAAAGGCACTTTTAGGCATGATGTGCAAAACGAGGTTATCCAGCTTGCGCGGGTTAGGCTCAGAACTGCGATTCAAGTTCGCACGTAGTGGCTAAAGCGAATCGCAACAAGTTAATACACACAAAGCCTTACAGGCACTTCTAGGCATGATGTGCATAACGCGGTCATCCAGCTTGCGCGGGTTAGGCTCAGAATTGCGATTCAAGTTTGCACGTAGCGGCTCAAACGAATCGCAACAAGTTAATACACACAAAGCCTTACAGGCACTTTTACGCATTATTTGCAAAACGCGGTCATCCAGCTTGCGCGGGTTAGGCTCAGAACTGCGATTCAAGTTCGCACATAGTGGCTAAAGCGAATGGCAACAAGTTAATACACAAAAAGCCTTACAGGCACTTCTAGGCATGATGTGCATAAGGCGGTCATCCAGCTTGCGCTGGTTAGGCTCAGAACTGCGATTCAAGTTCGCACATAGTGGCTAAATCGAATCGCAACAAGTTAATACACAAAAAGCCTTACAGGCACTTCTAGGCATGAAGTGCAAAACGTGGTCATCCAGCTTGCGCGGGTTAGGCTCAGAACTGCGATTCAAGTTTGCACGTAGCGGCTCAAACGAATCGCAACAAGTTAATACACACAACACCTTAGAGGCACTTTTACGCATTATTTGCAAAACGCGGTCATCCAGCTTGCGCGAGTTAGGCTCAGAACTGCGATTCAAGTTCGCACATAGTGGCTAAAGCGAATCGCAACAAGTTAATACACAAAAAGCCTTACAGGCACTTCTAGGCATGATGTGCATAACGCGGTCATCCAGCTTGCGCGGGTTAGGCTCAGAACTGCGATTCAAGTTCGCACATAGTGGCTAAAGCGAATCGCAACAAGATAATACACAAAAAGCCTTACAGGCACTTCTAGGCATGATGTGCATAACGCGGTCATCCAGCTTGCGCGGGTTAGGCTTAGAATTGCGATTCAAGTTTGCGCGTAGAGGCTCAAACAAATCGCAACAAGTTAATACACACAACGCCTTAAAGGCACTTTTAGGCATGACGTGCAAAACGAGGTTATCCAGCTTGCGCTGGTTAGGCTCAGAACTGCGATTCAAGTTCGCACGTAGTGGCTAAAGCGAATCGCAACAAGTTAATACACACAAAGCCTTACAGGCACTTCTAGGCATGATGTGCATAACGCGGTCATCGAGCTTGCGCGGGTTAGGCTCAGAATTGCGATTCAAGTTTGCACGTAGCGGCTCAAACGAATCGCAACAAGTTAATACACACAACGCCTTACAGGCACTTTTACGCATTATTTGCAAAACGCGGTCATCCAGCTTGCGCGGGTTAGGCTCAGAACTGCGATTCAAGTTGCACATAGTGGCTAAAGCGAATCGCAACAAGTTAATACACAAAAAGCCTTACAGGCACTTCTAGGCATGATGTGCAAATAGGCGTCACTCAAGCTTGCGAGGGTTAGGCACAGAACTGCGATTCGAGTTCGCACATAGCGGCTAAAGCGAATCGCAACAAGTTAATACACACAAAGCCTTACAGGCACTTTTAGGCATGATGTGAAAAACGAGGTCATCCAGCTTGCGCGGGTTAGGCTGAGAACTGCGATTCAAGTTCGCACATAGCGGCTAAAGCGAATCGCAACAAGTTAATACACACAAAGCCTTACAGGCACTTCTAGGCATGATGTGCATAACGCGGTCATCCAACTTGCGCGGGTTAGGCTCAGAACTGCGATTCAAGTTTGCACGTAGCGCCTCAAACGAATCGCATCAAGTTAATACACACAACGCCTTAAAGGCACTTTTAGGCATGATGTGCAAAACGTGGTCACCCAGCTTGCGCGGGTTAGGCTCAGAAATGCGATTCAAGTTTGCACGTAGCGGCTCAAACGAATCGCAACAATTTAATACACACAACGCCTTAAAGGCAATTTAGGCATGATGTGCAAAACGTGGTTATCCAGCTTGCGCGGGTTAGGCTCAGAACTGCGATTCAAGTTTGCACGTAGCGCATCAAACGAATCGCAACAAGTTAATACACACAACGCCTTAAAGGCACTTTTAGGCATGATGTGCAAAACGTGGTCATCCAGCTTGCGCGGGTTAGGCTGAGAACTGCGATTCAAGTTAGCACATAGCGGCTAAAGCGAATCGCAACAAGTTAATACACACAAAGCCTTACAATCACTTTTAGGCATGATGTGAAAAACGAGGTCATCCAGCTCGCGCGGGTTAGGCTGAGAACTGCGATTCAAGTTCGCACATAGCGGCTAAAGCCAATCGCAACAAGCTAATACACACAAAGCCTTACAGGCACTTCTAGGCATGATGTGCATAACGCGGTCATCCAGCTTGCGCGGGTTAGGCTCAGAATTGCGATTCATGTTTGCACATAGAGGCTCAAACAAATCGCAACAAGTTAATTCACACAACGCCTTAAAGGCACTTTTAGGCATGACGTGCAAAACGAGGTTATCCAGCTTGCGCGGGTTAGGCTCAGAACTGCGATTCAAGTTCGCACGTAGTGGCTAAAGCGAATCGCAACAAGTTAATACACACAAAGCCTTACAGGCACTTCTAGGCATGATGTGCATAACGCGGTCATCGAGCTTGCGCGGGTTAGGCTCAGAATTGCGATTCAAGTTTGCACGTAGCGGCTCAAACGAATCGCAACAAGTTAATACACACAACGCCTTACAGGCACTTTTACGCATTATTTGCAAAACGCGGTCATCCAGCTTGCGCGGGTTAGGCTCAGAACTGCGATTCAAGTTGCACATAGTGGCTAAAGCGAATCGCAACAAGTTAATACACAAAAAGCCTTACAGGCACTTCTAGGCATGATGTGCAAATAGGCGTCACTCAAGCTTGCGAGGGTTAGGCACAGAACTGCGATTCAAGTTCGCACATAGCGGCTAAAGCGAATCGCAACGAGTTAATACACACAAAGCCTTAAAGGCACTTTTAGGCATGATGTCCAAAACGTGGTCATCCAGCTTGCGCGGGTTAGGCTCAGAACTCCGATTCAAGTTTGCACGTAGCGCCTCAAACGAATCGCAACAAGTTAATACACACAACGCCTTAAAGGCACTTTTAGGCATGATGTGCAAAACGTGGTCATCCAGCTTGCGCGGGTTAGGCTGAGAACTGCGATTTAAGTTAGCACATAGCGGCTAAAGCGAATCGCAACAAGTTAATACACACAAAGCCTTACAATCACTTTTAGGCATGATGTGAAAAACGAGGTCATCCAGCTTGCGCGGGTTAGGCTGAGAACTGCGATTCAAGTTCGCACATAGCGGCTAAAGCCAATCGCAACAAGTTAACACACACAAAGCCTTACAGGCACTTCTAGGCATGATGTGCATAACGCGGTCATCCAGCTTGCGCGGGTTAGGCTCAGAACTGCGATTCAAGTTTGCACGTAGCGGCTCAAACGAAGCGCCACAAGTTAATACACACAACGCCTTAAAGGCACTTTTAGGCATGATGTGCAAAACGTGGTCAACCAGCTTGCGCGGGTTAGGCTCAGAACTGCGATTCAAGTTTGCACGTAGCGGCTCAAACGAATCGCAACAAGTTAATACACACAACGCCTTACAGGCACTTTTACGCATTATTTGCAAAACGCGGTCATCCAGCTTGCGCTGGTTAGGCTCTGAACTGCGACTCAAGTTCGCACATAGCGGCTAAAGCGAATCGCAACAAGTTAATACACACAAAGCCTTACAGGCACTTTTAGGCATGATGTGAAAAACGAGGTCATCCAGCTTGCGCGGGTTAGGCTGAGAACTGCGATTCAAGTTCGCACATAGCGGCTAAAGCGAATCGCAACAAGTTAATACACACAAAGCCTTACAGGCACTTCTAGGCATGATGTGCATAACGCGGTCATCCAGCTTGAGCGGGTTAGGCTCAGAACTGCGATTCAAGTTTGCACGTAGCGGCTCAAACGAATCGCAACAAGTTAATACACACAACGCCTTACAGGAACTTTTACGCATTATTTGCAAAACGCGGTCATCCAGCTTGCGCTGGTTAGGCTCTGAACTGCGACTCAAGTTTGCACGTAGCGGCTCAAACGAATCGCAACAAGTTAATACACACAACGCCTTACAGGCAATTTAGGCATGATATGCAAATAGGCGTCACTCAAGCTTGCGAGGGTTAGGCACAGAACTGCGATTCAAGTTCGCACATAGCGGCTAAAGCGAATCGCAACAAGTTAATACACACAAAGCCTTACAGGAACTTTTAGGCATGATGTGAAAAACGAGGTCATCCAGTTTGCGCGGGTTAGGCTGACAACTGCGATTCAAGTTCGCACATAGCGGCTAAAGCGAATCGCAACAAGTTAATACACACAAAGCTTTACAGGCACTTCTAGGCATGATGTGCATAACGCGGTCATCCAGCTTGCGCGGGTTAGGCTCAGAAATGCGATTCAAGTTTGCACGTAGCTGCTCAAACGAATCGCAACAAGTTAATACACACAACGCCTTAAAGGCACTTTTAGGCATGATGTGCAAAACGTGGTCATCCAGCTTGCGCGGGTTAGGCTGAGAACTGCGATTCAAGTTCGCACATAACGGCTAAAGCGAATCGCAACAAGTTAATACACACAAAGCCTTACAGGCACTTTTAGGCATGATGTGAAAAACGAGGTCATCCAGCTTGCGCGGGTAAGGCTGAGAAAAGCGATTCAAGTTCGCACATAGCGGCTAAAGCGAATCGCAACAAGTTAATACACACAAAGCCTTACAGGCACTTCTAGGCATGATGTGCATAACGCTGTCATCCAGCTTGCGCGGGTTAGGCTCAGAACTGCGATTCAAGTTTGCACGTAGCGGCTCAAATGAGTCGCAACAAGTTAATACACACAACGCCTTAAAGGCACTTTTAGGCATGATGTGAAAAACGAAGTCATCCAGCTTGCGCGGGTTAGGCTGAGAACTGCGATTCAAGTTCGCACATAGCGGCTAAAGCGAATCGCAACAAGTTAATACACACAAAGCCTTACAGGCACTTCTAGGCATGATGTGCATAACGCGGTCATCCAGCTTGAGCGGGTTAGGCTCAGAACTGCGATTCAAGTTTGCACGTAGCGGCTCAAACGAATCGCAACAAGTTAATACATACAACGCCTTAAAGGCACTTTTAGGCATGATGTGCAAAACGTGGTCATCCAGCTTGCGCGGGTTAGGCTCAGAACTGCGATTCAAGTTTGCACGTAGCGGCTCAAACGAATCGCAACAAGTTAATACACACAAAGCCTTACAGGCACTTCTAGGCATGATGTGCAAAACGTGGTCATCCAGCTTGCGCGGGTTAGGCTGAGAACTGCGATTCAAGTTCGCACATAGCGGCTAAAGCGAATCGCAACAAGTTAATACACACAAAGCCTTACAGGCACTTTTAGGCATGATGTGAAAAACGAGGTCATCCAGCTTGCGCGGGTTAGGCTGAGAACTGCGATTCAAGTTCGCACATAGCGGCTAAAGCGAATCGCAACAAGTTAATACACACAAAGCCTTACAGGCACTTCTAGGCATGATGTGCATAACGCGGTCATCCAGCTTGCGCGGGTTAGGCTCAGAACTGCAATTCAAGTTTGCACGTAGCGGCTCAAACGAATCGCAACAAGTTAATGCACACAACGCCTTACAGGCACTTTTACGCATTATTTGCAAAACGTGGTCATCCAGCTTGCGCGGGTTAGGCTCAGAACTGCGATTCAAGTTCGCACATAGTGGCTAAAGCGAATCGCAACAAGTTAATACACAAAAAGCCTTACAGGCACTTCTAGGCATGATGTGCATAACGCGGTCATCCAGCTTGCGCGGGTTAGGCTCAGAAATGCGATTCAAGTTCGCACATAGCGGCTAAAGCGAATCGCAACAAGTTAATACACACAAAGCCTTACAGGCACTTCTAGGCATGATGTGCATAACGCGGTCATCCAGCTTGAGCGGGTTAGGCTCAGAACTGTGATTCAAGTTTGCACGTAGCGGCTAAAGCGAATCGCAACAAGTTAATACAAACAAAGCCTTACAGGCACTTTTAGGCATGATGTGAAAAACGAGGTCATCCAGCTTGCGCGGGTTAGGCTGAGAACTGCGATTCAAGTTCGCACATAGCGGCTAAAGCGAATCGCAACAAGTTAATACACACAAAGCCTTACAGGCACTTCTAGGCATGATGTGCATAACGCGGCTATCCAGCTTGAGCGGGTTAGGCTCAGAACTGTGATTCAAGTTTGCACGTAGCGGCTCAAACGAATCGCAACAAGTTAATACATACAACGCCTTAAAGGCACTTTTAGGCATGATGTGCAAAACGTGGTCATCCAGCTTGCGCGGGTTAGGCTCAGAACTGCGATTCAAGTTTGCACGTAGCGGCTCAAACGAATCGCAACAAGTTAATACACACAAAGCCTTACAGGCACTTCTAGGCATGATGTGCAAAACGTGGTCATCCAGCTTGCGCGGGTTAGGCTGAGAACTGCGATTCAAGTTCGCACATAGCGGCTAAAGCGAATCGCAACAAGTTAATACACACAAAGCCTTACAGGCACTTTTAGGCATGCTGTGAAAAACGAGGTCATCCAGCTTGCGCGGGTTAGGCTGAGAACTGCGATTCAAGTTCGCACATAGCGGCTAAAGCGAATCGCAACAAGTTAATACACACAAAGCCTTACAGGCACTTCTAGGCATGATGTGCATAACGCGGTCATCCAGCTTGCGCGGGTTAGGCTCAGAACTGCGATTCAAGTTTGCACGTAGCGGCTCAAACGAATCGCAACAAGTTAATACACACAACGCCTTACAGGCACTTTTACGCATTATTTGCAAAACGTGGTCATCCAGCTTGCGCGGGTTAGGCTCAGAACTGCGATTCAAGTTCGCACATAGTGGCTAAAGCGAATCGCAACAAGTTAATACACAAAAAGCCTTACAGGCACTTCTAGGCATGATGTGCATAAGGCGGTCATCCAGCTTGCGCGGGTTAGGCTCAGAACTGCGATTCAAGTTCGCACATAGTGGCTAAATCGAATCGCAACAAGTTAATACACAAAAAGCCTTACAGGCACTTCTAGGCATGATGTGCAGAACGTGGTCATCCAGCTTGCGCGGGTTAGGCTCAGAACTGCGATTCAAGTTTGCACGTAGCGGCTCAAACGAATCGCAACAAGTTAATACACACAACACCTTACAGGCACTTTTACGCATTATTTGCAAAACGCGGTCATCCAGCTTGCGCGGGTTAGGCTCAGAACTGCGATTCAAGTTCGTACATAGTGGCTAAAGCGAATCGCAACAAGTTAATGCACAAAAAGCCTTACAGGCACTTCTAGGCATGATGTGCATAACGCGGTCATCCAGCTTGCGCGGGTTAGGCTCAGAACTGCGATTCAAGTTTGCACGTAGCGGCTCAAACAAATCGCAACAAGTTAATACACACAAAGCCTTACAGGCACTTCTAGGCATGATGTGCATAACGCGGTCATCCAGCTTGCGCGGGTTAGGCTCAGAATTGCGATTCAAGTTTGCACGTAGAGGCTCAAACGAATCGCAACAAGTTATAACACACAACGCCTTAAAGGCACTTTTAGGCATGATGTGCAAAACGAGGTTATCCAGCTTGCGCGGGTTAGGCTCAGAACTGCGATTCAAGTTCGCACGTAGTGGCTAAAGCGAATCGCAACAAGTTAATACACACAAAGCCTTACAGGCACTTCTAGGCATGATGTGCATAACGCGGTCATCCAGCTTGCGCGGGTTAGGCTCAGAATTGCGATTCAAGTTTGCACGTAGCGGCTCAAACGAATCGCAACAAGTTAATACACACAAAGCCTTACAGGCACTTTTACGCATTATTTGCAAAACGCGGTCATCCAGCTTGCGCGGGTTAGGCTCAGAACTGCGATTCAAGTTCGCACATAGTGGCTAAAGCGAATGGCAACAAGTTAATACACAAAAAGCCTTACAGGCACTTCTAGGCATGATGTGCATAAGGCGGTCATCCAGCTTGCGCTGGTTAGGCTCAGAACTGCGATTCAAGTTCGCACATAGTGGCTAAATCGAATCGCAACAAGTTAATACACAAAAAGCCTTACAGGCACTTCTAGGCATGAAGTGCAAAACGTGGTCATCCAGCTTGCGCGGGTTAGGCTCAGAACTGCGATTCAAGTTTGCACGTAGCGGCTCAAACGAATCGCAACAAGTTAATACACACAACACCTTAGAGGCACTTTTACGCATTATTTGCAAAACGCGGTCATCCAGCTTGCGCGAGTTAGGCTCAGAACTGCGATTCAAGTTCGCACATAGTGGCTAAAGCGAATCGCAACAAGTTAATACACAAAAAGCCTTACAGGCACTTCTAGGCATGATGTGAAAAACGCGGTCATCCAGCTTGCGCGGGTTAGGCTCAGAACTGCGATTCAAGTTCGCACATAGTGGCTAAAGCGAATCGCAACAAGATAATACACAAAAAGCCTTACAGGCACTTCTAGGCATGATGTGCATAACGCGGTCATCCAGCTTGCGCGGGTTAGGCTTAGAATTGCGATTCAAGTTTGCGCATAGAGGCTCAAACAAATCGCAACAAGTTAATACACACAACGCCTTAAAGGCACTTTTAGGCATGACGTGCAAAACGAGGTTATCCAGCTTGCGCTGGTTAGGCTCAGAACTGCGATTCAAGTTCGCACGTAGTGGCTAAAGCGAATCGCAACAAGTTAATACACACAAAGCCTTACAGGCACTTCTAGGCATGATGTGCATAACGCGGTCATCGAGCTTGCGCGGGTTAGGCTCAGAATTGCGATTCAAGTTTGCACGTAGCGGCTCAAACGAATCGCAACAAGTTAATACACACAACGCCTTACAGGCACTTTTACGCATTATTTGCAAAACGCGGTCATCCAGCTTGCGCGGGTTAGGCTCAGAACTGCGATTCAAGTTGCACATAGTGGCTAAAGCGAATCGCAACAAGTTAATACACAAAAAGCCTTACAGGCACTTCTAGGCATGATGTGCAAATAGGCGTCACTCAAGCTTGCGAGGGTTAGGCACAGAACTGCGATTCGAGTTCGCACATAGCGGCTAAAGCGAATCGCAACAAGTTAATACACACAAAGCCTTACAGGCACTTTTAGGCATGATGTGAAAAACGAGGTCATCCAGCTTGCGCGGGTTAGGCTGAGAACTGCGATTCAAGTTCGCACATAGCGGCTAAAGCGAATCGCAACAAGTTAATACACACAAAGCCTTACAGGCACTTCTAGGCATGATGTGCATAACGCGGTCATCCAACTTGCGCGGGTTAGGCTCAGAACTGCGATTCAAGTTTGCACGTAGCGCCTCAAACGAATCGCATCAAGTTAATACACACAACGCCTTAAAGGCACTTTTAGGCATGATGTGCAAAACGTGGTCACCCAGCTTGCGCGGGTTAGGCTCAGAAATGCGATTCAAGTTTGCACGTAGCGGCTCAAACGAATCGCAACAATTTAATACACACAACGCCTTACAGGCACTTTAGGCATGATGTGAAAATAGGCGTCACTCAAGCTTGCGAGGGTTAGGCACAGAACTGCGATTCAAGTTCGCACATAGCGGCTAAAGCGAATCGCAACAAGTTAATACACACAAAGCCTTAAAGGCACTTTTAGGCATGATGTCCAAAACGTGGTCATCCAGCTTGCGCGGGTTAGGCTCAGAACTGCGATTCAAGTTTGCACGTAGCGCATCAAACGAATCGCAACAAGTTAATACACACAACGCCTTAAAGGCACTTTTAGGCATGATGTGCAAAACGTGGTCATCCAGCTTGCGCGGGTTAGGCTGAGAACTGCGATTCAAGTTAGCACATAGCGGCTAAAGCGAATCGCAACAAGTTAATACACACAAAGCCTTACAATCACTTTTAGGCATGATGTGAAAAACGAGGTCATCCAGCTCGCGCGGGTTAGGCTGAGAACTGCGATTCAAGTTCGCACATAGCGGCTAAAGCCAATCGCAACAAGTTAATACACACAAAGCCTTACAGGCACTTCTAGGCATGATGTGCATAACGCGGTCATCCAGCTTGCGCGGGTTAGGCTCAGAATTGCGATTCATGTTTGCACATAGAGGCTCAAACAAATCGCAACAAGTTAATTCACACAACGCCTTAAAGGCACTTTTAGGCATGACGTGCAAAACGAGGTTATCCAGCTTGCGCGGGTTAGGCTCAGAACTGCGATTCAAGTTCGCACGTAGTGGCTAAAGCGAATCGCAACAAGTTAATACACACAAAGCCTTACAGGCACTTCTAGGCATGATGTGCATAACGCGGTCATCGAGCTTGCGCGGGTTAGGCTCAGAATTGCGATTCAAGTTTGCACGTAGCGGCTCAAACGAATCGCAACAAGTTAATACACACAACGCCTTACAGGCACTTTTACGCATTATTTGCAAAACGCAGTCATCCAGCTTGCGCGGGTTAGGCTCAGAACTGCGATTCAAGTTGCACATAGTGGCTAAAGCGAATCGCAACAAGTTAATACACAAAAAGCCTTACAGGCACTTCTAGGCATGATGTGCAAATAGGCGTCACTCAAGCTTGCGAGGGTTAGGCACAGAACTGCGATTCAAGTTCGCACATAGCGGCTAAAGCGAATCGCAACGAGTTAATACACACAAAGCCTTAAAGGCACTTTTAGGCATGATGTCCAAAACGTGGTCATCCAGCTTGCGCGGGTTAGGCTCAGAACTCCGATTCAAGTTTGCACGTAGCGCCTCAAACGAATCGCAACAAGTTAATACACACAACGCCTTAAAGGCACTTTTAGGCATGATGTGCAAAACGTGGTCATCCAGCTTGCGCGGGTTAGGCTGAGAACTGCGATTCAAGTTAGCACATAGCGGCTAAAGCGAATCGCAACAAGTTAATAGACACAAAGCCTTACAATCACTTTTAGGCATGATGTGAAAAACGAGGTCATCCAGCTTGCGCGGGTTAGGCTGAGAACTGCGATTCAAGTTCGCACATAGCGGCTAAAGCCAATCGCAACAAGTTAACACACACAAAGCCTTACAGGCACTTCTAGGCATGATGTGCATAACGCGGTCATCCAGCTTGCGCGGGTTAGGCTCAGAACTGCGATTCAAGTTTGCACGTAGCGGCTCAAACGAAGCGCCACAAGTTAATACACACAACGCCTTAAAGGCACTTTTAGGCATGATGTGCAAAACGTGGTCAACCAGCTTGCGCGGGTTAGGCTCAGAACTGCGATTCAAGTTTGCACGTAGCGGCTCAAACGAATCGCAACAAGTTAATACACACAACGCCTTACAGGCACTTTTACGCATTATTTGCAAAACGCGGTCATCCAGCTTGCGCTGGTTAGGCTCTGAACTGCGACTCAAGTTCGCACATAGCGGCTAAAGCGAATCGCAACAAGTTAATACACACAAAGCCTTACAGGCACTTTTAGGCATGATGTGAAAAACGAGGTCATCCAGCTTGCGCGGGTTAGGCTGAGAACTGCGATTCAAGTTCGCACATAGCGGCTAAAGCGAATCGCAACAAGTTAATACACACAAAGCCTTACAGGCACTTCTAGGCATGATGTGCATAACGCGGTCATCCAGCTTGAGCGGGTTAGGCTCAGAACTGCGATTCAAGTTTGCACGTAGCGGCTCAAACGAATCGCAACAAGTTAATACATACAACGCCTTAAAGGCACTTTTAGGCATGATGTGCAAAACGTGGTCATCCAGCTTGCGCGGGTTAGGCTCAAAACTGCGATTCAAGTTTGCACGTAGCGGCTCAAACGAATCGCAACAAGTTAATACACACAAAGCCTTACAGGCACTTCTAGGCATGATGTGCAAAACGTGGTCATCCAGCTTGCGCGGGTTAGGCTGAGAACTGCGATTCAAGTTCGCACATAGCGGCTAAAGCGAATCGCAACAAGTTAATACACACAAAGCCTTACAGGCACTTCTAGGCATGATGTGCATAACGCGGTCATCCAGCTTGCGCGGGTTAGGCTCAGAACTGCGATTCAAGTTCGCACGTAGTGGCTAAAGCGAATCGCAACAAGTTAATACACACAAAGCCTTACAGGCACTTCTAGGCATGATGTGCATAACGCGGTCATCCAGCTTGCGCGGGTTAGGCTCAGAATTGCGATTCAAGTTTGCACGTAGCGGCTCAAACGAATCGCAACAAGTTAATACACACAACGCCTTACAGGCACTTTTACGCATTATTTGCAAAACGCGGTCATCCAGCTTGAGCGGGTTAGGCTCAGAACTGCGATTCAAGTTGCACATAGTGGCTAAAGCGAATCGCAACAAGTTAATACACAAAAAGCCTTACAGGCACTTCTAGGCATGATGTGCAAATAGGCGTCACTCAAGCTTGCGAGGGTTAGGCACAGAACTGCGATTCAAGTTCGCACATAGCGGCTAAAGCGAATCGCAACAAGTTAATACACACAAAGCCTTACAGGCACTTTTAGGCATGATGTGAAAAACGAGGTCATCCAGCTTGCGCGGGTTAGGCTGAGAACTGCGATTCAAGTTCGCACATAGCGGCTAAAGCGAATCGCAACAAGTTAATACACACAAAGCCTTACAGGCACTTCTAGGCATGATGTGCATAACGCGGTCATCCAGCTTGCGCGGGTTAGGCTCAGAACTGCGATTCAAGTTTGCACGTAGCGCCTCAAACGAATCGCATCAAGTTAATACACACAACGCCTTAAAGGCACTTTTAGGCATGATGTGCAAAACGTGGTCATCCAGCTTGCGCGGGTTAGGCTCAGAAATGCGATTCAAGTTTGCACGTAGCGGCTCAAACGAATCGCAACAATTTAATACACACAACGCCTTACAGGCACTTTAGGCATGATGTCAAATAGGCGTCACTCAAGCTTGCGAGGGTTAGGCACAGAACTGCGATTCAAGTTCGCACATAGCGGCTAAAGCGAATCGCAACAAGTTAATACACACAAAGCCTTAAAGGCACTTTTAGGCATGATGTCCAAAACGTGGTCATCCAGCTTGCGCGGGTTAGGCTCAGAACTGCGATTCAAGTTTGCACGTAGCGCCTCAAACGAATCGCAACAAGTTAATACACACAACGCCTTAAAGGCACTTTTAGGCATGATGTGCAAAACGTGGTCATCCAGCTTGCGCGGGTTAGGCTGAGAACTGCGATTCAAGTTAGCACATAGCGGCTAAAGCGAATCGCAACAAGTTAATACACACAAAGCCTTACAATCACTTTTAGGCATGATGTGAAAAACGAGGTCATCCAGCTTGCGCGGGTTAGGCTGAGAACTGCGATTCAAGTTCGCACATAGCGGCTAAAGCGAATCGCAACAAGTTAATACACACAAAGCCTTACAGGCACTTCTAGGCATGATGTGCATAACGCGGTCATCCAGCTTGCGCGGGTTAGGCTCAGAACTGCGATTCAAGTTTGCACGTAGCGGCTCAAACGAAGCGCCACAAGTTAATACACACAACGCCTTAAAGGCACTTTTAGGCATGATGTGCAAAACGTGGTCAACCAGCTTGCGCGGGTTAGGCTCAGAACTGCGATTCAAGTTTGCACGTAGCGGCTCAAACGAATCGCAACAAGTTAATACACACAACGCCTTACAGGCACTTTTACGCATTATTTGCAAAACGCGGTCATCCAGCTTGCGCTGGTTAGGCTCTGAACTGCGACTCAAGTTTGCACGTAGCGGCTCAAACGAATCGCAACAAGTTAATACACACAGCGCCTTACAGGCAATTTAGGCATGATATGCAAATAGGCGTCACTCAATCTTGCGAGGGTTAGGCACAGAACTGCGATTCAAGTTCGCACATAGCGGCTAAAGCGAATCGCAACAAGTTAATACACACAAAGCCTTACAGGAACTTTTAGGCATGATGTGAAAAACGAGGTCATCCAGTTTGCGCGGGTTAGGCTGACAACTGCGATTCAAGTTCGCACATAGCGGCTAAAGCGAATCGCAACAAGTTAATACACACAAAGCTTTACAGGCACTTCTAGGCATGATGTGCATAACGCGGTCATCCGGCTTCGCGGGTTAGGCTCAGAAATGCGATTCAAGTTTGCACGTAGCGGCTCAAACGAATCGCAACAAGTTAATACACACAACGCCTTAAAGGCACTTTTAGGCATGATGTGCAAAACGTGGTCATCCAGCTTGCGCGGGTTAGGCTGAGAACTGCGATTCAAGTTTGCACGTAGCGCCTCAAACGAATCGCAACAAGTTAATACACACAACGCCTTAAAGGCACTTTTAGGCATGATGTGCAAAACGTGGTCATCCAGCTTGCGCGGGTTAGGCTGAGAACTGCGATTCAAGTTAGCACATAGCGGCTAAAGCGAATCGCAACAAGTTAATACACACAAAGCCTTACAATCACTTTTAGGCATGATGTGAAAAACGAGGTCATCCAGCTTGCGCGGGTTAGGCTGAGAACTGCGATTCAAGTTCGCACATAGCGGCTAAAGCCAATCGCAACAAGTTAACACACACAAAGCCTTACAGGCACTTCTAGGCATGATGTGCATAACGCGGTCATCCAGCTTGCGCGGGTTAGGCTCAGAACTGCGATTCAAGTTTGCACGTAGCGGCTCAAACGAAGCGCCACAAGTTAATACACACAACGCCTTAAAGGCACTTTTAGGCATGATGTGCAAAACGTGGTCAACCAGCTTGCGCGGGTTAGGCTCAGAACTGCGATTCAAGTTTGCACGTAGCGGCTCAAACGAATCGCAACAAGTTAATACACACAACGCCTTACAGGCACTTTTACGCATTATTTGCAAAACGCGGTCATCCAGCTTGCGCTGGTTAGGCTCTGAACTGCGACTCAAGTTCGCACATAGCGGCTAAAGCGAATCGCAACAAGTTAATACACACAAAGCCTTACAGGCACTTTTAGGCATGATGTGAAAAACGAGGTCATCCAGCTTGCGCGGGTTAGGCTGAGAACTGCGATTCAAGTTCGCACATAGCGGCTAAAGCGAATCGCAACAAGTTAATACACACAAAGCCTTACAGGCACTTCTAGGCATGATGTGCATAACGCGGTCATCCAGCTTGAGCGGGTTAGGCTCAGAACTGCGATTCAAGTTTGCACGTAGCGGCTCAAACGAATCGCAACAAGTTAATACATACAACGCCTTAAAGGCACTTTTAGGCATGATGTGCAAAACGTGGTCATCCAGCTTGCGCGGGTTAGGCTCAAAACTGCGATTCAAGTTTGCACGTAGCGGCTCAAACGAATCGCAACAAGTTAATACACACAAAGCCTTACAGGCACTTCTAGGCATGATGTGCAAAACGTGGTCATCCAGCTTGCGCGGGTTAGGCTGAGAACTGCGATTCAAGTTCGCACATAGCGGCTAAAGCGAATCGCAACAAGTTAATACACACAAAGCCTTACAGGCACTTTTAGGCATGATGTGAAAAACGAGGTCATCCAGCTTGCGCGGGTTAGGCTGAGAACTGCGATTCAAGTTCGCACATAGCGGCTAAAGCGAATCGCAACAAGTTAATACACACAAAGCCTTACAGGCACTTCTAGGCATGATGTGCATAACGCGGTCATCCAGCTTGCGCGGGTTAGGCTCAGAACTGCGATTCAAGTTCGCACGTAGTGGCTAAAGCGAATCGCAACAAGTTAATACACACAAAGCCTTACAGGCACTTCTAGGCATGATGTGCATAACGCGGTCATCCAGCTTGCGCGGGTTAGGCTCAGAATTGCGATTCAAGTTTGCACGTAGCGGCTCAAACGAATCGCAACAAGTTAATACACACAACGCCTTACAGGCACTTTTACGCATTATTTGCAAAACGCGGTCATCCAGCTTGAGCGGGTTAGGCTCAGAACTGCGATTCAAGTTGCACATAGTGGCTAAAGCGAATCGCAACAAGTTAATACACAAAAAGCCTTACAGGCACTTCTAGGCATGATGTGCAAATAGGCGTCACTCAAGCTTGCGAGGGTTAGGCACAGAACTGCGATTCAAGTTCGCACATAGCGGCTAAAGCGAATCGCAACAAGTTAATACACACAAAGCCTTACAGGTACTTTTAGGCATGATGTGAAAAACGAGGTCATCCAGCTTGCGCGGGTTAGGCTGAGAACTGCGATTCAAGTTCGCACATAGCGGCTAAAGCGAATCGCAACAAGTTAATACACACAAAGCCTTACAGGCACTTCTAGGCATGATGTGCATAACGCGGTCATCCAGCTTGCGCGGGTTAGGCTCAGAACTGCGATTCAAGTTTGCACGTAGCGCCTCAAACGAATCGCATCAAGTTAATACACACAACGCCTTAAAGGCACTTTTAGGCATGATGTGCAAAACGTGGTCATCCAGCTTGCGCGGGTTAGGCTCAGAAATGCGATTCAAGTTTGCACGTAGCGGCTCAAACGAATCGCAACAATTTAATACACACAACGCCTTACAGGCACTTTAGGCATGATGTCAAATAGGCGTCACTCAAGCTTGCGAGGGTTAGGCACAGAACTGCGATTCAAGTTCGCACATAGCGGCTAAAGCTAATCGCAACAAGTTAATACACACAAAGCCTTAAAGGCACTTTTAGGCATGATGTCCAAAACGTGGTCATCCAGCTTGCGCGGGTTAGGCTCAGAACTGCGATTCAAGTTTGCACGTAGCGCCTCAAACGAATCGCAACAAGTTAATACACACAACGCCTTAAAGGCACTTTTAGGCATGATGTGCAAAACGTGGTCATCCAGCTTGCGCGGGTTAGGCTGAGAACTGCGATTCAAGTTAGCACATAGCGGCTAAAGCGAATCGCAACAAGTTAATACACACAAAGCCTTACAATCACTTTTAGGCATGATGTGAAAAACGAGGTCATCCAGCTTGCGCGGGTTAGGCTGAGAACTGCGATTCAAGTTCGCACATAGCGGCTAAAGCGAATCGCAACAAGTTAATACACACAAAGCCTTACAGGCACTTCTAGGCATGATGTGCATAACGCGGTCATCCAGCTTGCGCGGGTTAGGCTCAGAACTGCGATTCAAGTTTGCACGTAGCGGCTCAAACGAAGCGCCACAAGTTAATACACACAACGCCTTAAAGGCACTTTTAGGCATGATGTGCAAAACGTGGTCAACCAGCTTGCGCGGGTTAGGCTCAGAACTGCGATTCAAGTTTGCACGTAGCGGCTCAACGAATCGCAACAAGTTAATACACACAACGCCTTACAGGCACTTTTACGCATTATTTGCAAAACGCGGTCATCCAGCTTGCGCTAGTTAGGCTCTGAACTGCGACTCAAGTTTGCACGTAGCGGCTCAAACGAATCGCAACAAGTTAATACACACAGCGCCTTACAGGCAATTTAGGCATGATATGCAAATAGGCGTCACTCAATCTTGCGAGGGTTAGGCACAGAACTGCGATTCAAGTTCGCACATAGCGGCTAAAGCGAATCGCAACAAGTTAATACACACAAAGCCTTACAGGAACTTTTAGGCATGATGTGAAAAACGAGGTCATCCAGTTTGCGCGGGTTAGGCTGACAACTGCGATTCAAGTTCGCACATAGCGGCTAAAGCGAATCGCAACAAGTTAATACACACAAAGCTTTACAGGCACTTCTAGGCATGATGTGCATAACGCGGTCATCCAGCTTCGCGGGTTAGGCTCAGAAATGCGATTCAAGTTTGCACGTAGCGGCTCAAACGAATCGCAACAAGTTAATACACACAACGCCTTAAAGGCACTTTTAGGCATGATGTGCAAAACGTGGTCATCCAGCTTGCGCGGGTTAGGCTGAGAACTGCGATTCAAGTTTGCACGTAGCGCCTCAAACGAATCGCAACAAGTTAATACACACAACGCCTTAAAGGCACTTTTAGGCATGATGTGCAAAACGTGGTCATCCAGCTTGCGCGGGTTAGGCTGAGAACTGCGATTCAAGTTAGCACATAGCGGCTAAAGCGAATCGCAACAAGTTAATACACACAAAGCCTTACAATCACTTTTAGGCATGATGTGAAAAACGAGGTCATCCAGCTTGCGCGGGTTAGGCTGAGAACTGCGATTCAAGTTCGCACATAGCGGCTAAAGCCAATCGCAACAAGTTAACACACACAAAGCCTTACAGGCACTTCTAGGCATGATGTGCATAACGCGGTCATCCAGCTTGCGCGGGTTAGGCTCAGAACTGCGATTCAAGTTTGCACGTAGCGGCTCAAACGAAGCGCCACAAGTTAATACACACAACGCCTTAAAGGCACTTTTAGGCATGATGTGCAAAACGTGGTCAACCAGCTTGCGCGGGTTAGGCTCAGAACTGCGATTCAAGTTTGCACGTAGCGGCTCAAACGAATCGCAACAAGTTAATACACACAACGCCTTACAGGCACTTTTACGCATTATTTGCAAAACGCGGTCATCCAGCTTGCGCTGGTTAGGCTCTGAACTGCGACTCAAGTTCGCACATAGCGGCTAAAGCGAATCGCAACAAGTTAATACACACAAAGCCTTACAGGCACTTTTAGGCATGATGTGAAAAACGAGGTCATCCAGCTTGCGCGGGTTAGGCTGAGAACTGCGATTCAAGTTCGCACATAGCGGCTAAAGCGAATCGCAACAAGTTAATACACACAAAGCCTTACAGGCACTTCTAGGCATGATGTGCATAACGCGGTCATCCAGCTTGAGCGGGTTAGGCTCAGAACTGCGATTCAAGTTTGCACGTAGCGGCTCAAACGAATCGCAACAAGTTAATACATACAACGCCTTAAAGGCACTTTTAGGCATGATGTGCAAAACGTGGTCATCCAGCTTGCGCGGGTTAGGCTCAAAACTGCGATTCAAGTTTGCACGTAGCGGCTCAAACGAATCGCAACAAGTTATTACACACAAAGCCTTACAGGCACTTCTAGGCATGATGTGCAAAACGTGGTCATCCAGCTTGCGCGGGTTAGGCTGAGAACTGCGATTCAAGTTCGCACATAGCGGCTAAAGCGAATCGCAACAAGTTAATACACACAAAGCCTTACAGGCACTTTTAGGCATGATGTGAAAAACGAGGTCATCCAGCTTGCGCGGGTTAGGCTGAGAACTGCGATTCAAGTTCGCACATAGCGGCTAAAGCGAATCGCAACAAGTTAATACACACAAAGCCTTACAGGCACTTCTAGGCATGATGTGCATAACGCGGTCATCCAGCTTGCGCGGGTTAGGCTCAGAACTGCGATTCAAGTTCGCACGTAGTGGCTAAAGCGAATCGCAACAAGTTAATACACACAAAGCTTTACAGGCACTTCTAGGCATGATGTGCATAACGCGGTCATCCAGCTTCGCGGGTTAGGCTCAGAAATGCGATTCAAGTTTGCACGTAGCGGCTCAAACGAATCGCAACAAGTTAATACACACAACGCCTTAAAGGCACTTTTAGGCATGATGTGCAAAACGTGGTCATCCAGCTTGCGCGGGTTAGGCTGAGAACTGCGATTCAAGTTTGCACGTAGCGCCTCAAACGAATCGCAACAAGTTAATGCACACAACGCCTTAAAGGCACTTTTAGGCATGATGTGCAAAACGTGGTCATCCAGCTTGCGCGGGTTAGGCTGAGAACTGCGATTCAAGTTAGCACATAGCGGCTAAAGCGAATCGCAACAAGTTAATACACACAAAGCCTTACAATCACTTTTAGGCATGATGTGAAAAACGAGGTCATCCAGCTTGCGCGGGTTAGGCTGAGAACTGCGATTCAAGTTCGCACATAGCGGCTAAAGCCAATCGCAACAAGTTAACACACACAAAGCCTTACAGGCACTTCTAGGCATGATGTGCATAACGCGGTCATCCAGCTTGCGCGGGTTAGGCTCAGAACTGCGATTCAAGTTTGCACGTAGCGGCTCAAACGAAGCGCCACAAGTTAATACACACAACGCCTTAAAGGCACTTTTAGGCATGATGTGCAAAACGTGGTCAACCAGCTTGCGCGGGTTAGGCTCAGAACTGCGATTCAAGTTTGCACGTAGCGGCTCAAACGAATCGCAACAAGTTAATACACACAACGCCTTACAGGCACTTTTACGCATTATTTGCAAAACGCGGTCATCCAGCTTGCGCTGGTTAGGCTCTGAACTGCGACTCAAGTTCGCACATAGCGGCTAAAGCGAATCGCAACAAGTTAATACACACAAAGCCTTACAGGCACTTTTAGGCATGATGTGAAAAACGAGGTCATCCAGCTTGCGCGGGTTAGGCTGAGAACTGCGATTCAAGTTCGCACATAGCGGCTAAAGCGAATCGCAACAAGTTAATACACACAAAGCCTTACAGGCACTTCTAGGCATGATGTGCATAACGCGGTCATCCAGCTTGAGCGGGTTAGGCTCAGAACTGCGATTCAAGTTTGCACGTAGCGGCTCAAACGAATCGCAACAAGTTAATACATACAACGCCTTAAAGGCACTTTTAGGCATGATGTGCAAAACGTGGTCATCCAGCTTGCGCGGGTTAGGCTCAAAACTGCGATTCAAGTTTGCACGTAGCGGCTCAAACGAATCGCAACAAGTTAATACACACAAAGCCTTACAGGCACTTCTAGGCATGATGTGCAAAACGTGGTCATCCAGCTTGCGCAGGTTAGGCTGAGAACTGCGATTCAAGTTCGCACATAGCGGCTAAAGCGAATCGCAACAAGTTAATACACACAAAGCCTTACAGGCACTTTTAGGCATGATGTGAAAAACGAGGTCATCCAGCTTGCGCGGGTTAGGCTGAGAACTGCGATTCAAGTTCGCACATAGCGGCTAAAGCGAATCGCAACAAGTTAATACACACAAAGCCTTACAGGCACTTCTAGGCATGATGTGCATAACGCGGTCATCCAGCTTGCGCGGGTTAGGCTCAGAACTGCGATTCAAGTTCGCACGTAGTGGCTAAAGCGAATCGCAACAAGTTAATACACACAAAGCCTTACAGGCACTTCTAGGCATGATGTGCATAACGCGGTCATCCAGCTTGCGCGGGTTAGGCTCAGAATTGCGATTCAAGTTTGCACGTAGCGGCTCAAACGAATCGCAACAAGTTAATACACACAACGCCTTACAGGCACTTTTACGCATTATTTGCAAAACGTGGTCATCCAGCTTGAGCGGGTTAGGCTCAGAACTGCGATTCAAGTTGCACATAGTGGCTAAAGCGAATCGCAACAAGTTAATACACAAAAAGCCTTACAGGCACTTCTAGGCATGATGTGCAAATAGGCGTCACTCAAGCTTGCGAGGGTTAGGCACAGAACTGCGATTCAAGTTCGCACATAGCGGCTAAAGCGAATCGCAACAAGTTAATACACACAAAGCCTTACAGGCACTTTTAGGCATGATGTGAAAAACGAGGTCATCCAGCTTGCGCGGGTTAGGCTGAGAACTGCGATTCAAGTTCGCACATAGCGGCTAAAGCGAATCGCAACAAGTTAATACACACAAAGCCTTACAGGCACTTCTAGGCATGATGTGCATAACGCGGTCATCCAGCTTGCGCGGGTTAGGCTCAGAACTGCGATTCAAGTTTGCACGTAGCGCCTCAAACGAATCGCATCAAGTTAATACACACAACGCCTTAAAGGCACTTTTACGCATTATTTGCAAAACGTGGTCATCCAGCTTGCGCGGGTTAGGCTCAGAAATGCGATTCAAGTTTGCACGTAGCGGCTCAAACGAATCGCAACAATTTAATACACACAACGCCTTACAGGCACTTTAGGCATGATGTCAAATAGGCGTCACTCAAGCTTGCGAGGGTTAGGCACAGAACTGCGATTAAAGTTCGCACATAGCGGCTAAAGCGAATCGCAACAAGTTAATACACACAAAGCCTTAAAGGCACTTTTAGGCATGATGTCCAAAACGTGGTCATCCAGCTTGCGCGGGTTAGGCTCAGAACTGCGATTCAAGTTTGCACGTAGCGCCTCAAACGAATCGCAACAAGTTAATACACACAACGCCTTAAAGGCACTTTTAGGCATGATGTGCAAAACGTGGTCATCCAGCTTGCGCGGGTTAGGCTGAGAACTGCGATTCAAGTTCGCACATAGCGGCTAAAGCGAATCGCAACAAGTTAATACACACAAAGCCTTACAGGCACTTTTAGGCATGATGTGAAAAACGAGGTCATCCAGCTTGCGCGGGTTAGGCTGAGAACTGCGATTCAAGTTCGCACATAGCGGCTAAAGCGAATCGCAACAAGTTAATACACACAAAGCCTTACAGGCACTTCTAGGCATGATGTGCATAACGCGGTCATCCAGCTTGCGCGGGTTAGGCTCAGAACTGCGATTCAAGTTCGCACGTAGTGGCTAAAGCGAATCGCAACAAGTTAATACACACAAAGCTTTACAGGCACTTCTAGGCATGATGTGCATAACGCGGTCATCCAGCTTCGCGGGTTAGGCTCAGAAATGCGATTCAAGTTTGCACGTAGCGGCTCAAACGAATCGCAACAAGTTAATACACACAACGCCTTAAAGGCACTTTTAGGCATGATGTGCAAAACGTGGTCATCCAGCTTGCGCGGGTTAGGCTGAGAACTGCGATTCAAGTTTGCACGTAGCGCCTCAAACGAATCGCAACAAGTTAATACACACAACGCCTTAAAGGCACTTTTAGGCATGATGTGCAAAACGTGGTCATCCAGCTTGCGCGGGTTAGGCTGAGAACTGCGATTCAAGTTAGCACATAGCGGCTAAAGCGAATCGCAACAAGTTAATACACACAAAGCCTTACAATCACTTTTAGGCATGATGTGAAAAACGAGGTCATCCAGCTTGCGCGGGTTAGGCTGAGAACTGCGATTCAAGTTCGCACATAGCGGCTAAAGCGAATCGCAACAAGTTAATACACACAAAGCTTTACAGGCACTTCTAGGCATGATGTGCATAACGCGGTCATCCAGCTTCGCGGGTTAGGCTCAGAAATGCGATTCAAGTTTGCACGTAGCGGCTCAAACGAATCGCAACAAGTTAATACACACAACGCCTTAAAGGCACTTTTAGGCATGATGTGCAAAACGTGGTCATCCAGCTTGCGCGGGTTAGGCTGAGAACTGCGATTCAAGTTCGCACATAGCGGCTAAAGCGAATCGCAACAAGTTAATACACACAAAGCCTTACAGGCACTTTTAGGCATGATGTGAAAAACGAGGTCATCCAGCTTGCGCGGGTAAGGCTGAGAAAAGCGATTCAAGTTCGCACATAGCGGCTAGAGCGAATCGCAACAAGTTAATACACACAAAGCCTTACAGGCACTTCTAGGCATGATGTGCATAACGCTGTCATCCAGCTTGCGCGGGTTAGGCTCAGAACTGCGATTCAAGTTTGCACGTAGCGGCTCAAACGAGTCGCAACAAGTTAATACACACAACGCCTTAAAGGCACTTTTAGGCATGATGTGCAAAACGTGGTCATCCAGCTTGCGCGGGTTAGGCTCAGAACTGCGATTCAAGTTCGCACATAGTGGCTAAAGCGAATCCCAACAAGTTAATACACACAAAGCCTTACAGGCACTTCTAAGCATGATGTGCATAACGCGGTCATCCAGCTTGCGCGGGTTAGGCTCAGAACTGCGATTCAAGTTTGCACGTAGCGGCTCAAACGAATCGCAACAAGTTAATACACACAACGCTTTAAAGGCACTTTTAGGCATGATGTGCAAAACGTGGTCATCCAGCTTGCGCGGGTTTGGCTGAGAACTGCGATTCAAGTTCGCACATAGCGGCTAAAGCGAATCGCAACAAGTTAATACACACAAAGCCTTACAGGCACTTTTAGGCATGATGTGAAAAACGAGGTCATCCAGCTTGCGCGGGTTAGGCTGAGAACTGCGATTCAAGTTCGCACATAGCGGCTAAAGCGAATCGCAACAAGTTAATACACACAAAGCCTTACAGGCACTTCTAGGCATGATGTGCATAACGCGGTCATCCAGCTTGAGCGGGTTAGGCTCAGAACTGCGATTCAAGTTTGCACGTAGCGGCTCAAACGAATCGCAACAAGTTAATACATACAACGCCTTAAATGCACTTTTAGGCATGATGTGCAAAACGTGGTCATCCAGCTTGCGCGGGTTAGGCTCAGAACTGCGATTCAAGTTTGCACGTAGCGGCTAAAGCGAATCGCAACAAGTTAATACACACAAAGCCTTACAGGCACTTTTAGGCATGATGTGCATAACGCGGTCATCCAGCTTGCGCGGGTTAGGCTCAGAACTGCGATTCAAGTTTGCACGTAGCGGCTCAAACGAATCGCAACAAGTTAATACGCACAACGCCTTACAGGCACTTTTACGCATTATTTGCAAAACGTGCTCATCCAGCGCGCGCGGGTTAGGCTCAGAACTGCGATTCAAGTTCGCACATAGTGGCTAAAGCGAATCGCAACAAGTTAATACACAAAAAGCCTTACAGGCACTTCTAGGCATGATGTGCATAAGGCGGTCATCCAGCTTGCGCGGGTTAGGCTCAGAACTGCGATTCAAGTTCGCACATAGTGGCTAAATCGAATCGCAACAAGTTAATACACAAAAAGCCTTACAGGCACTTCTAGGCATGATGTGCAAAACGTGGTCATCCAGCTTGCGCGGGTTAGGCTCAAAACTGCGATTCAAGTTTGCACGTAGCGGCTCAAACGAATCGCAACAAGTTAATACACACAAAGCCTTACAGGCACTTCTAGGCATGATGTGCATAACGCGGTCATCCAGCTTGCGCGGGTTAGGCTCAGAATTGCGATTCAAGTTTGCACGTAGAGGCTCAAACGAATCGCAACAAGTTAATACACACAACGCCTTAAAGGCACTTTTAGGCATGATGTGCAAAACGAGGTTATCCAGCTTTCGCGGGTTAGGCTCAGAACTGCGATTCAAGTTCGCACGTAGTGGCTAAAGCGAATCGCAACAAGTTAATACACACAATGCCTTACAGGCACTTCTAGGCATGATGTGCATAACGCGGTCATCCAGCTTGCGCGGGTTAGGCTCAGAATTGCGATTCAAGTTTGCACGTAGCGGCTCAAACGAATCGCAACAAGTTAATACACACAACGCCTTACAGGCACTTTTACGCATTATTTGCAAAACGCGGTCATCCAGCTTGCGCGGGTTAGGCTCAGAACTGCGATTCAAGTTAGCACATAGTGGCTAAAGCAAATCGCAACAAGTTAATACACAAAAAGCCTTACAGGCACTTCTAGGCATGATGTGCATAAGGCGGTCATCCAGCTTGCGCGGGTTAGGCTCAGAACTGCGATTCAAGTTCGCACATAGTGGCTAAAGCGAATCGCAACAAGTTAATACACAAAAAGCCTTACAGGCACTTCTAGGCATGATGTGCATAAGGCGGTCATCCAGCTTGCGCGGGTTAGGCTCAGAACTGCGATTCAAGTTCGCACATAGTGGCTAAATCGAATCGCAACAAGTTAATACACAAAAAGCCTTACAGGCACTTCTAGGCATGATGTGCAAAACGTGGTCATCCAGCTTGCGCGGGTTAGGCTCAGAACTGCGATTCAAGTTTGCACGTAGCGGCTCAAACGAATCGCAACAAGTTAATACACACAACACCTTACAGGCACTTTTACGCATTATTTGCAAAACGCGGTCATCCAGCTTGCACGGGTTAGGCTCAGAACTGCGATTCAAGTTCGCACATAGTGGCTAAAGCGAATCGCAACAAGTTAATACACAAAAAGCCTTACAGGCACTTCTAGGCATGATGTGCATAACGCGGTCATCCAGCTTGCGCGGGTTAGGTTCAGAACTGCGATTCAAGTTTGCACGTAGCGGCTCAAACGAATCGCGACAAGTTAATACACACAACGCCTTAAAGGCACTTTTAGGCATGATGTGCAAAACGTGGTCATCCAGCTTGCGCGGGTTAGGCTCAGAACTGCGATTCAAGTTTGCACGTAGCGGCTCAAACGAATCGCAACAAGTTAATACACACAAAGCCTTACAGGCACTTCTAGGCATGATGTGCATAACGCGGTCATCCAGCTTGCGCGGGTTAGGCTCAGAATTGCGATTCAAGTTTGCACGTAGCGGCTCAAACGAATCGCAACAAGTTAATACACACAACACCTTAGAGGCACTTTTACGCATTATTTGCAAAACGCGGTCATCCAGCTTGCGCGGGTTAGGCTCAGAACTGCGATTCAAGTTCGCACATAGTGGCTAAAGCGAATCGCAACAAGTTAATACACAAAAAGCCTTACAGGCACTTCTAGGCATGATGTGCATAACGCGGTCATCCAGCTTGCGCGGGTTAGGCTCAGAACTGCGATTCAAGTTTGCACGTAGCGGCTCAAACGAATCGCAACAAGTTAATACACACAAAGCCTTACAGGCACTTCTAAGCATGATGTGCATAACGCGGTCATCCAGCTTGCGCGGGTTAGGCTCAGAATTGCGATTCAAGTTTGCACGTAGCGGCTCAAACGAATCGCAACAAGTTAATACACACAACGCCTTACAGGCACTTTTACGCATTATTTGCAAAACGCGGTCATCCAGCTTGCGCGGGTTAGGCTCAGAACTGCGATTCAAGTTGCACATAGTGGCTAAAGCGAATCGCAACAAGTTAATACACAAAAAGCCTTACAGGCACTTCTAGGCATGATGTGCAAATAGGCGTCACTCAAGCTTGCGAGGGTTAGGCACAGAACTGCGATTCAAGTTCGCACATAGCGGCTAAAGCGAATCGCAACAAGTTAATACACACAAAGCCTTACAGGCACTTTTAGGCATGATGTGAAAAACGAGGTCATCCAGCTTGCGCGGGTTAGGCTGAGAACTGCGATTCAAGTTCGCACATAGCGGCTAAAGCGAATCGCAACAAGTTAATACACACAAAGCCTTACAGGCACTTCTAGGCATGATGTGCATAACGCGGTCATCCAGCTTGCGCGGGTTAGGCTCAGAACTGCGATTCAAGTTTGCACGTAGCGCCTCAAACGAATCGCATCAAGTTAATACACACAACGCCTTAAAGGCACTTTTAGGCATGATGTTCAAAACTTGGTCATCCAGCTTGCGCGGGTTAGGCTCAGAAATGCGATTCAAGTTTGCACGTAGCGGCTCAAACGAATCGCAACAATTTAATACACACAACGCCTTACAGGCACTTTAGGCATGATGTGCAAATAGGCGTCACTCAAGCTTGCGAGGGTTAGGCACAGAACTGCGATTCAAGTTCGCACATAGCGGCTAAAGCGAATCGCATCAAGTTAATACACACAAAGCCTTACAGGCACTTCTAGGCATGATGTGCAAAACGTGGTCAACCAGCTTGCGCGGGTTAGGCTCAGAACTGCGATTCAAGTTTGCACGTAGCGGCTCAAACGAATCGCAACAAGTTAATACACACAACGCCTTACAGGCACTTTTACGCAGTATTTGCAAAACGCGGTCATCCATCTTGCGCTGGTTAGGCTCTGAACTGCGACTCAAGTTTGCACGTAGCGGCTCAAACGAATCGCAACAAGTTAATACACACAACGCCTTACAGGCAATTTAGGCATGATATGCAAATAGGCGTCACTCAAGCTTGCGAGGGTTAGGCACAGAACTGCGATTCAAGTTCGCACATAGCGGCTAAAGCGAATCGCAACAAGTTAATACACACAAAGCCTTACAGGAACTTTTAGGCATGATGTGAAAAACGAGGTCATCCAGTTTGCGCGGGTTAGGCTGACAACTGCGATTCAAGTTTGCACGTAGCGGCTCAAACGAAGCGCCACAAGTTAATACACACAACGCCTTAAAGGCACTTTTAGGCATGATGTGCAAAACGTGGTCAACCAGCTTGCGCGGGTTAGGCTCAGAACTGCGATTCAAGTTTGCACGTAGCGGCTCAAACGAATCGCAACAAGTTAATACACACAACGCCTTACAGGAATTTTACGCATTATTTGCAAAACGCGGTCATCCAGCTTGCGCTGGTTAGGCTCTGAACTGCGACTCAAGTTTGCACGTAGCGGCTCAAACGAATCGCAACAAGTTAATACACACAACGCCTTACAGGCAATTTAGGCATGATATGCAAATAGGCGTCACTCAATCTTGCGAGGGTTAGGCACAGAACTGCGATTCAAGTTCGCACATAGCGGCTAAAGCGAATCGCAACAAGTTAATACACACAAAGCCTTACAGGAACTTTTAGGCATGATGTGAAAAACGAGGTCATCCAGTTTGCGCGGGTTAGGCTGACAACTGCGATTCAAGTTCGCACATAGCGGCTAAAGCGAATCGCAACAAGTTAGTACACACAAAGCTTTACAGGCACTTCTAGGCATGATGTGCATAACGCGGTCATCCAGCTTGCGCGGGTTAGGCTCAGAAATGCGATTCAAGTTTGCACGTAGCGGCTCAAACGAATCGCAACAAGTTAATACACACAATGCCTTAAAGGCACTTTTAGGCATGATGTGCAAAACGTGGTCATCCAGCTTGCGCGGGTTAGGCCGAGAACTGCGATTCAAGTTCGCACATAGCGGCTAAAGCGAATCGCAACAAGTTAATACACACAAAGCCTTACAGGCACTTTTAGGCATGATGTGAAAAACGAGGTCATCCAGCTTGCGCGGGTAAGGCTGAGAAAAGCGATTCAAGTTCGCACATAGCGGCTAAAGCGAATCGCAACAAGTTAATACACACAAAGCCTTACAGGCACTTCTAGGCATGATGTGCATAACGCGGTCATCCAGCTTGCGCGGGTTAGGCTCAGAATTGCGATTCAAGTTTGCACGTAGCGGCTCAAACGAGTCGCAACAAGTTAATACACACAACGCCTTACAGGCACTTTTACGCATTATTTGCAAAACGCTGTCATCCAGCTTGCGCGGGTTAGGCTCAGAACTGCGATTCAAGTTCGCACATAGTGGCTAAAGCGAATCGCAACAAGTTAATACACAAAAAGCCTTACAGGCACTTCTAGGCATGATGTGCAAAACGTGGTCATCCAGCTTGCGCGGGTTAGGCTCAGAACTGCGATTCAAGTTTGCACGTAGCGGCTCAAACGAATCGCAACAAGTTAATACACACAACACCTTACAGGCACTTTTACGCATTATTTGCAAAACGCGGTCATCCAGCTTGCGCGGGTTAGGCTCAGAACTGCGATTCAAGTTCGCACATAGTGGCTAAAGCGAATCGCAACAAGTTAATACACAAAAAGCCTTACAGGCACTTCTAGGCATGATGTGCATAACGCGGTCATCCAGCTTGCGCGGGTTAGGCTCAGAACTGCGATTCAAGTTTGCACGTAGCGGCTCAAACGAATCGCAACAAGTTAATACACACAACGCCTTACAGGCACTTTTACGCATTATTTGCAAAACGCGTTCATCCAGCTTGCGCGGGTTAGGCTCAGAACTGCGATTCAAGTTAGCACATAGTGGCTAAAGCAAATCGCAACAAGTTAATACACAAAAAGCCTTACAGGCACTTCTAGGCATGATGTGCATAAGGCGGTCATCCAGCTTGCGCGGGTTAGGCTCAGAACTGCGATTCAAGTTCGCACATAGTGGCTAAAGCGAATCGCAACAAGTTAATACACAAAAAGCCTTACAGGCACTTCTAGGCATGATGTGCATAACGCGGTCATCCAGCTTGCGCGGGTTAGGTTCAGAACTGCGATTCAAGTTTGCACGTAGCGGCTCAAACGAATCGCGACAAGTTAATACACACAACGCCTTAAAGGCACTTTTAGGCATGATGTGCAAAACGCGGTCATCCAGCTTGCGCGGGTTAGGCTCAGAACTGCGATTCAAGTTCGCACATAGTGGCTAAAGCGAATCGCAACAAGTTAATACACAAAAAGCCTTACAGGCACTTCTAGGCATGATGTGCATAACGCGGTCATCCAGCTTGCGCGGGTTAGGCTCAGAACTGCGATTCAAGTTTGCACGTAGCGGCTCAAACGAATCGCAACAAGTTAATACACACAAAGCCTTACAGGCACTTCTAAGCATGATGTGCATAACGCGGTCATCCAGCTTGCGCGGGTTAGGCTCAGAATTGCGATTCAAGTTTGCACGTAGCGGCTCAAACGAATCGCAACAAGTTAATACACACAACGCCTTACAGGCACTTTTACGCATTATTTGCAAAACGCGGTCATCCAGCTTGCGCGGGTTAGGCTCAGAACTGCGATTCAAGTTGCACATAGTGGCTAAAGCGAATCGCAACAAGTTAATACACACAAAGCCTTACAGGCACTTCTAGGCATGATGTGCATAACGCGGTCATCCAGCTTGCGCGGGTTAGGCTCAGAATTGCGATTCAAGTTTGCACGTAGAGGCTCAAACGAATCGCAACAAGTTAATACACACAACGCCTTAAAGGCACTTTTAGGCATGATGTGCAAAACGAGGTTATCCAGCTTGCGCGGGTTAGGCTCAGAACTGCGATTCAAGTTTGCACGTAGCGGCTCAAACGAGGCGCAACAAGTTAATACACACAACGCCTTAAAGGCACTTTTAGGCATGATGTGCAAAACGTGGTCATCCAGCTTGCGCGGGTTAGGCTCAGAACTGCGATTCAAGTTTGCACGTAGCGGCTCAAACGAATCGCAACAAGTTAATACACACAAGGCCTTACAGGCACTTCTAGGCATGATGTGCAAAATGTGGTCATCCAGCTTGCGCGGGTTAGGCTGAGAACTGCGATTCAAGTTCGCACATAGCGGCTAAAGCGAATCGCAACAAGTTAATACACACAAAGCCTTACAGGCACTTTTAGGCATGATGTGAAAAACGAGGTCATCCAGCTTGCGCGGGTTAGGCTGAGAACTGCGATTCAAGTTCGCACATAGCGGCTAAAGCGAATCGCAACAAGTTAATACACACCAAGCCTTACAGGCACTTCTAGGCATGATGTGCATAACGCGGTCATCCAGCTTGCGCGGGTTAGGCTCAGAACTGCGATTCAAGTTTGCACGTAGCGGCTCAAACGAATCGCAACAAGTTAATACACACAAAGCCTTACAGGCACTTCTAGGCATGATGTGCATAACGCGGTCATCCAGCTTGAGCGGGTTAGGCTCAGAACTGCGATTCAAGTTTGCACGTAGCGGCTCAAACGAATCGCAACAAGTTAATACATACAACGCCCTAAAGGCACTTTTAGGCATGATGTGCAAAACGTGGTCATCCAGCTTGCGCGGGTTAGGCTCAGAACTGCGATTGAAGTTTGCATGTAGCGGCTCAAACGAATCGCAACAAGTTAATACACACAAAGCTTTACAGCCACTTCTAGGCATGATGTGCAAAACGTGGTCATCCAGCTTGCGCGGGTTAGGCTCAGAACTGCGATTCAAGTTCGCACATAGTGGCTAAATCGAATCGCAACAAGTTAATACACACCAAGCCTTACAGGCACTTCTAGGCATGATGTGCATAACGCGGTCATCCAGCTTGCGCGGGTTAGGCTCAGAACTGCGATTCAAGTTTGCACGTAGCGGCTCAAACGAATCGCAACAAGTTAATACACACAACGCCTTACAGGCACTTTTACGCATTATTTGCAAAACGTGGTCATCCAGCGCGCGCGGGTTAGGCTCAGAACTGCGATTCAAGTTCGCACATAGTGGCTAAAGCGAATCGCAACAAGTTAATACACAAAAAGCCTTACAGGCACTTCTAGGCATGATGTGCATAAGGCGGTCATCCAGCTTGCGCGGGTTAGGCTCAGAACTGCGATTCAAGTTCGCACATAGTGGCTAAATCGAATCGCAACAAGTTAATACACAAAAAGCCTTACAGGCACTTCTAGGCATGATGTGCAAAACGTGGTCATCCAGCTTGCGCGGGTTAGGCTCAGAACTGCGATTCAAGTTTGCACGTAGCGGCTCAAACGAATCGCAACAAGTTAATACACACAAAGCCGTACAGGCACTTCTAGGCATGATGTGCATAACGCGGTCATCCAGCTTGCGCGGGTTAGGCTCAGAATTGCGATTCAAGTTTGCACGTAGAGGCTCAAACGAATCGCAACAAGTTAAAACACACAACGCCTTAAAGGCACTTTTAGGCATGATGTGCAAAACGAGGTTATCCAGCTTGCGCGGGTTAGGCTCAGAACTGCGATTCAAGTTCGCACGTAGTGGCTAAAGCGAATCGCAACAAGTTAATACACACAAAGCCTTACAGGCACTTCTAGGCATGATGTGCATAACGCGGTCATCCATCTTGCGCGGGTTAGGCTCAGAATTGCGATTCAAGTTTGCACGTAGCGGCTCAAACGAATCGCAACAAGTTAATACACACAACGCCTTACAGGCACTTTTACGCATTATTTGCAAAACGCGGTCATCCAGCTTGCGCGGGTTAGGCTCAGAACTGCGATTCAAGTTCGCACATAGTGGCTAAAGCGAATCGCAACAAGTTAATACACAAAAAGCCTTACAGGCACTTCTAGGCATGATGTGCAAAACGTGGTCATCCAGCTTGCGCGGGTTAGGCTCAGAACTGCGATTCAAGTTTGCACGTAGCGGCTCAAACGAATCGCAACAAGTTAATACATACAACGCCCTAAAGGCACTTTTAGGCATGATGTGCAAAACGTGGTCATCCAGCTTGCGCGGGTTAGGCTGAGAACTGCGATTCAAGTTCGCACATAGCGGCTAAAGCGAATCGCAACAAGTTAATACACACAAAGCCTTACAGGCACTTTTAGGCATGACGTGAAAAACGAGGTCATCCAGCTTGCGCGGGTAAGGCTGAGAAAAGCGATTCAAGTTCGCACATAGTGGCTAAAGCGAATCGCAACAAGTTAATACACAAAAAGCCTTACAGGCACTTCTAGGCATGATGTGCATAACGCGGTCATCCAGCTTGCGCGGGTTAGGCTCAGAACTGCGATTCAAGTTTGCACGTAGCGGCTCAAACGAATCGCAACAAGTTAATACACACAACGCCTTACAGGCACTTTTACGCATTATTTGCAAAACGTGGTCATCCAGCGCGCGCGGGTTAGGCTCAGAACTGCGATTCAAGTTCGCACATAGTGGCTAAAGCGAATCGCAACAAGTTAATGCACAAAAAGCCTTACAGGCACTTCTAGGCATGATGTGCATAAGGCGGTCATCCAGCTTGCGCGGGTTAGGCTCAGAACTGCGATTCAAGTTCGCACATAGTGGCTAAATCGAATCGCAACAAGTTAATACACAAAAAGCCTTACAGGCACTTCTAGGCATGATGTGCAAAACGTGGTCATCCAGCTTGCGCGGGTTAGGCTCAGAACTGCGATTCAAGTTTGCACGTAGCGGCTCAAACGAATCGCAACAAGTTAATACACACAAAGCCTTACAGGCACTTCTAGGCATGATGTGCATAACGCGGTCATCCAGCTTGCGCGGGTTAGGCTCAGAATTGCGATTCAAGTTTGCACGTAGAGGCTCAAACGAATCGCAACAAGTTAATACACACAACGCCTTAAAGGCACTTTTAGGCATGATGTGCAAAACGAGGTTATCCAGCTTGCGCGGGTTAGGCTCAGAACTGCGATTCAAGTTCGCACGTAGTGGCTCAAACGAATCGCAACAAGTTAATACACACAACGCTTTACAGGCACTTTTACGCATTATTTGCAAAACGCGGTCATCCAGCTTGCGCGGGTTAGGCTCAGAACTGCGATTCAAGTTCGCACATAGTGGCTAAATCGAATCGCAACAAGTTAATACACAAAAAGCCTTACAGGCACTTCTAGGCATGATGTGCAAAACGTGGTCATCCAGCTTGCGCGGGTTAGGCTCAGAACTGCGATTCAAGTTTGCACGTAGCGGCTCAAACGAATCGCAACAAGTTAATACACACAACACCTTACAGGCACTTTTACGCATTATTTGCAAAACGCGGTCATCCAGCTTGCGCGGGTTAGGCTCAGAACTGCGATTCGAGTTCGCACGTAGTGGCTAAAGCGAATCGCAACAAGTTAATACACAAAAAGCCTTACAGGCACTTCTAGGCATGATGTGCATAACGCGGTCATCCAGCTTGCGCGGGTTAGGCTCAGAACTGCGATTCAAGTTTGCACGTAGCGGCTCAAACGAATCGCGACAAGTTAATACACACAACGCCTTAAAGGCACTTTTAGGCATGATGTGCAAAACGTGGTCATCCAGCTTGCGCGGGTTAGGCTCAGAACTGCGATTCAAGTTTGCACGTAGCGGCTCAAACGAATCGCAACAAGTTAATACACACAAAGCCTTACAGGCACTTCTAGGCATGATGTGCATAACGCGGTCATCCAGCTTGCGCGGGTTAGGCTCAGAATTGCGATTCAAGTTTGCACGTAGAGGCTCAAACGAATCGCAACAAGTTAATACACACAACGCCTTAAAGGCACTTTTAGGCATGATGTGCAAAACGAGGTTATCCAGCTTGCGCGGGTTAGGCTCAGAACTGCGATTCAAGTTTGCACGTAGCGGCTCAAACGAGGCGCAACAAGTTAATACACACAACGCCTTAAAGGCACTTTTAGGCATGATGTGCAAAACGTGGTCATCCAGCTTGCGCGGGTTAGGCTCAGAACTGCGATTCAAGTTTGCACGTAGCGGCTCAAACGAATCGCAACAAGTTAATACACACAAGGCCTTACAGGCACTTCTAGGCATGATGTGCAAAACGTGGTCATCCAGCTTGCGCGGGTTAGGCTGAGAACTGCGATTCAAGTTCGCACATAGCGGCTAAAGCGAATCGCAACAAGTTAATACACACAAAGCCTTACAGGCACTTTTAGGCATGATGTGAAAAACGAGGTCATCCAGCTTGCGCGGGTTAGGCTGAGAACTGCGATTCAAGTTCGCACATAGCGGCTAAAGCGAATCGCAACAAGTTAATACACACCAAGCCTTACAGGCACTTCTAGGCATGATGTGCATAACGCGGTCATCCAGCTTGCGCGGGTTAGGCTCAGAACTGCGATTCAAGTTTGCACGTAGCGGCTCAAACGAATCGCAACAAGTTAATACACACAAAGCCTTACAGGCACTTCTAGGCATGATGTGCATAACGCGGTCATCCAGCTTGAGCGGGTTAGGCTCAGAACTGCGATTCAAGTTTCCACGTAGCGGCTCAAACGAATCGCAACAAGTTAATACATACAACGCCCTAAAGGCACTTTTAGGCATGATGTGCAAAACGTGGTCATCCAGCTTGCGCGGGTTAGGCTCAGAACTGCGATTGAAGTTTGCACGTAGCGGCTCAAACGAATCGCAACAAGTTAATACACACAAAGCTTTACAGCCACTTCTAGGCATGATGTGCAAAACGTGGTCATCCAGCTTGCGCGGGTTAGGCTCAGAACTGCGATTCAAGTTCGCACATAGTGGCTAAATCGAATCGCAACAAGTTAATACACACCAAGCCTTACAGGCACTTCTAGGCATGATGTGCATAACGCGGTCATCCAGCTTGCGCGGGTTAGGCTCAGAACTGCGATTCAAGTTTGCACGTAGCGGCTCAAACGAATCGCAACAAGTTAATACACACAACGCCTTACAGGCACTTTTACGCATTATTTGCAAAACGTGGTCATCCAGCGCGCGCGGGTTAGGCTCAGAACTGCGATTCAAGTTCGCACATAGTGGCTAAAGCGAATCGCAACAAGTTAATACACAAAAAGCCTTACAGGCACTTCTAGGCATGATGTGCATAAGGCGGTCATCCAGCTTGCGCGGGTTAGGCTCAGAACTGCGATTCAAGTTCGCACATAGTGGCTAAATCGAATCGCAACAAGTTAATACACAAAAAGCCTTACAGGCACTTCTAGGCATGATGTGCAAAACGTGGTCATCCAGCTTGCGCGGGTTAGGCTCAGAACTGCGATTCAAGTTTGCACGTAGCGGCTCAAACGAATCGCAACAAGTTAATACACACAAAGCCGTACAGGCACTTCTAGGCATGATGTGCATAACGCGGTCATCCAGCTTGCGCGGGTTAGGCTCAGAATTGCGATTCAAGTTTGCACGTAGAGGCTCAAACGAATCGCAACAAGTTAAAACACACAACGCCTTAAAGGCACTTTTAGGCATGATGTGCAAAACGAGGTTATCCAGCTTGCGCGGGTTAGGCTCAGAACTGCGATTCAAGTTCGCACGTAGTGGCTAAAGCGAATCGCAACAAGTTAATACACACAAAGCCTTACAGGCACTTCTAGGCATGATGTGCATAACGCGGTCATCCAGCTTGCGCGGGTTAGGCTCAGAATTGCGATTCAAGTTTGCACGTAGCGGCTCAAACGAATCGCAACAAGTTAATACACACAACGCCTTACAGGCACTTTTACGCATTATTTGCAAAACGCGGTCATCCAGCTTGCGCGGGTTAGGCTCAGAACTGCGATTCAAGTTCGCACATAGTGGCTAAAGCGAATCGCAACAAGTTAATACACAAAAAGCCTTACAGGCACTTCTAGGCATGATGTGCAAAACGTGGTCATCCAGCTTGCGCGGGTTAGGCTCAGAACTGCGATTCAAGTTTGCACGTAGCGGCTCAAACGAATCGCAACAAGTTAATACACACAACACCTTACAGGCACTTTTACGCATTATTTGCAAAACGCGGTCATCCAGCTTGCGCGGGTTAGGCTCAGAACTGCGATTCAAGTTCGCACATAGTGGCTAAAGCGAATCGCAACAAGTTAATACACAAAAAGCCTTACAGGCACTTCTAGGCATGATGTGCATAACGCGGTCATCCAGCTTGCGCGGGTTAGGCTCAGAACTGCGATTCAAGTTTGCACGTAGCGGCTCAAACGAATCGCAACAAGTTAATACACACAACGCCTTACAGGCACTTTTACGCATTATTTGCAAAACGTGGTCATCCAGCGCGCGCGGGTTAGGCTCAGAACTGCGATTCAAGTTCGCACATAGTGGCTAAAGCGAATCGCAACAAGTTAATACACAAAAAGCCTTACAGGCACTTCTAGGCATGATGTGCATAAGGCGGTCATCCAGCTTGCGCGGGTTAGGCTCAGAACTGCGATTCAAGTTCGCACATAGTGGCTAAATCGAATCGCAACAAGTTAATACACAAAAAGCCTTACAGGCACTTCTAGGCATGATGTGCAAAACGTGGTCATCCAGCTTGCGCGGGTTAGGCTCAGAACTGCGATTCAAGTTTGCACGTAGCGGCTCAAACGAATCGCAACAAGTTAATACACACAACGCCTTAAAGGCACTTTTAGGCATGATGTGCAAAACGTGGTCATCCAGCTTGCGCGGGTTAGGCTCAGAACTGCGATTCAAGTTTGCACGTAGCGGCTCAAACGAATCGCAACAAGTTAATACACACAAAGCCTTACAGGCACTTCTAGGCATGATGTGCATAACGCGGTCATCCAGCTTGCGCGGGTTAGGCTCAGAATTGCGATTCAAGTTTGCACGTAGAGGCTCAAACGAATCGCAACAAGTTAATACACACAACGCCTTAAAGGCACTTTTAGGCATGATGTGCAAAACGAGGTTATCCAGCTTGCGCGGGTTAGGCTCAGAACTGCGATTCAAGTTCGCACGTAGTGGCTCAAACGAATCGCAACAAGTTAATACACACAACGCTTTACAGGCACTTTTACGCATTATTTGCAAAACGCGGTCATCCAGCTTGCGCGGGTTAGGCTCAGAACTGCGATTCAAGTTCGCACATAGTGGCTAAATCGAATCGCAACAAGTTAATACACAAAAAGCCTTACAGGCACTTCTAGGCATGATGTGCAAAACGTGGTCATCCAGCTTGCGCGGGTTAGGCTCAGAACTGCGATTCAAGTTTGCACGTAGCGGCTCAAACGAATCGCAACAAGTTAATACACACAACACCTTACAGGCACTTTTACGCATTATTTGCAAAACGCGGTCATCCAGCTTGCGCGGGTTAGGCTCAGAACTGCGATTCGAGTTCGCACATAGTGGCTAAAGCGAATCGCAACAAGTTAATACACAAAAAGCCTTACAGGCACTTCTAGGCATGATGTGCATAACGCGGTCATCCAGCTTGCGCGGGTTAGGCTCAGAACTGCGATTCAAGTTTGCACGTAGCGGCTCAAACGAATCGCGACAAGTTAATACACACAACGCCTTAAAGGCACTTTTAGGCATGATGTGCAAAACGTGGTCATCCAGCTTGCGCGGGTTAGGCTCAGAATTGCGATTCAAGTTTGCACGTAGAGGCTCAAACGAATCGCAACAAGTTAATACACACAACGCCTTAAAGGCACTTTTAGGCATGATGTGCAAAGCGAGGTTATCCAGCTTGCGCGGGTTAGGCTCAGAACTGCGATTCAAGTTCGCACGTAGTGGCTAAAGCGAATCGCAACAAGTTAATACACACAAAGCCTTACAGGCACTTCTAGGCATGATGTGCATAATGCGGTCATCCAGCTTGCGCGGGTTAGGCTCAGAATTGCGATTCAAGTTTGCACGTAGCGGCTCAAACGAATCGCAACAAGTTAATACACACAACGCCTTACAGGCACTTTTACGCATTATTTGCAAAACGCGGTCATCCAGCTTGCGCGGGTTAGGCTCAGAACTGCGATTCAAGTTGCACATAGTGGCTAAAGCGAATCGCAACAAGTTAATACACAAAAAGCCTTACAGGCACTTCTAGGCATGATGTGCAAATAGGCGTCACTCAAGCTTGCGAGGGTTAGGCACAGAACTGCGATTCAAGTTCGCACATAGCGGCTAAAGCGAATCGCATCAAGTTAATACACACAACGCCTTAAAGGCATTTTCGGCATGATGTGCAAAACGTGGTCATCCAGCTTGCGCGGGTTAGGCTCAGAAATGCGATTCAAGTTTGCACGTAGCGGCTCAAACGAATCGCAACAATTTAATACACACAACGCCTTACAGGCACTTTAGGCATGATGTGCAAATAGGCGTCACTCAAGCTTGCGAGGGTTAGGCGCAGAACTGCGATTAGAGTTCGCACATAGCGGCTAAAGCGAATCGCAACAAGTTAATACACACAAAGCCTTAAAGGCACTTTTAGGCATGATGTCCAAAACGTGGTCATCCAGCTTGCGCGGGTTAGGCTCAGAACTGCGATTCAAGTTTGCACGTAGCGCCTCAAACGAATCGCAACAAGTTAATACACACAAAGCGTTACAATCACTTTTAGGCATGATGTGAAAAACGAGGTCATCCAGCTTGCGCGGGTTAGGCTGAGAACTGCGATTCAAGTTCGCACATAGCGGCTAAAGCGAATCGCAACAAGTTAATACACACAAAGCCTTACAGGCACTTCTAGGCATGATGTGCATAACGCGGTCATCCAGCTTGCGCGGGTTAGGCTCAGAACTGCGATTCAAGTTTGCACGTAGCGGCTCAAACGAAGCGCCACAAGTTAATACACACAACGCCTTAAAGGCACTTTTAGGCATGATGTGCAAAACGTGGTCAACCAGCTTGCGCTGGTTAGGCTCAGAACTGCGATTCAAGTTTGCACGTAGCGGCTCAAACGAATCGCAAGAAGTTAATACACACAACGCCTTACAGGCACTTTTACGCATTATTTGCAAAACGCGGTCATCCAGCTTGCGCTGGTTAGGCTCTGAACTGCGACTCAAGTTTGCACGTAGCGGCTCAAACGAATCGCAACAAGTTAATACACACAATGCCTTACAGGCAATTTAGGCATGATATGCAAATAGGCGTCACTCAAGCTTGCGAGGGTTAGGCACAGAACTGCGATTCAAGTTCGCACATAGCGGCTAAAGCGAATCGCAACAAGTTAATACACACAAAGCCTTACAGGAACTTTTAGGCATGATGTGAAAAACGAGGTCATCCAGTTTGCGCGGGTTAGGCTGACAACTGCGATTCAAGTTCGCACATAGCGGCTAAAGCGAATCGTAACAAGTTAATACACACAAAGCCTTACAGGCACTTCTAGGCATGATGTGCATAACGCGGTCATCCAGCTTGCGCGGGTTAGGCTCAGAACTGCGATTCAAGTTTGCACGTAGCGGCTCAAACGAATCGCAACAAGTTAATACACACAACGCCTTAAAGGCACTTTTAGGCATGATGTGCAAAACGTGGTCATCCAGCTTGCGCGGGTTAGGCTGAGAACTGCGATTCAAGTTCGCACATAGCGGCTAAAGCGAATCGCAACAAGTTAATACACACAAAGCCTTACAGGCACTTTTAGGCATGATGTGAAAAACGAGGTCATCCAGCTTGCGCGGGTAAGGCTGAGAAAAGCGATTCAAGTTCGCACATAGCGGCTAAAGCGAATCGCAACAAGTTAATACACACAAAGCCTTACAGGCACTTCTAGGCATGATGTTCATAACGCTGTCATCCAGCTTGCGCGGGTTAGGCTCAGAACTGCGATTCAAGTTCGCACATAGTGGCTAAAGCGAATCGCAACAAGTTAATACACACAAAGCCTTACAGGCACTTCTAGGCATGATGTGCATAACGCGGTCATCCAGCTTGCGCGGGTTAGGCTCAGAACTGCGATTCAAGTTTGCACGTAGCGGCTCAAACGAATCGCAACAAGTTAATACACACAACGCTTTAAAGGCACTTTTAGGCATGATGTGCAAAACGTGGTCATCCAGCTTGCGCGGGTTAGGCTGAGAACTGCGATTCAAGTTCGCACATAGCGGCTAAAGCGAATCGCAACAAGTTAATACACACAAAGCCTTACAGGCACTTTTAGGCATGATGTGAAAAACGAGGTCATCCAGCTTGCGCGGGTTAGGCTGAGAACTGCGATTCAAGTTCGCACATAGCGGCTAAAGCGAATCGCAGCAAGTTAATACACACAAAGCCTTACAGGCACTTCTAGGCATGATGTGCATAACGCGGTCATCCAGCTTGAGCGGGTTAGGCTCAGAACTGCGATTCAAGTTTGCACGTAGCGGCTCAAACGAATCGCAACAAGTTAATACATACAACGCCTTAAAGGCACTTTTAGGCATGATGTGCAAAACGTGGTCATCCAGCTTGCGCGGGTTAGGCTCAGAACTGCGATTTAAGTTTGCACGTAGCGGCTCAAACGAATCGCAACAAGTTAATACACACAAAGCCTTACAGGCACTTCTAGGCAATGTGCAAAACGTGGTCATCCAGCTTGCGCGGGTTAGGCTGAGAACTGCGATTCAAGTTTGCACGTAGCGGCTCAAACGAATCGCAACAAGTTAATACACACAACGCCTTAAAGGCACTTTTAGGCATGATGTGCAAAACGTGGTCATCCAGCTTGCGCGGGTTAGGCTCAGAACTGCGATTCAAGTTTGCACGTAGCGGCTCAAACGAATCGCAACAAGTTAATACACACAAAGCCTTACAGGCACTTCTAGGCATGATGTGCATAACGCGGTCATCCAGCTTGCGCGGGTTAGGCTCAGAATTGCGATTCAAGTTTGCACGTAGAGGCTCAAACGAATCGCAACAAGTTAATACACACAACGCCTTACAGGCACTTTTAAGCATTATTTGCAAAACGCGGTCATCCAGCTTGCGCGGGTTAGGCTCAGAACTGCGATTCAAGTTCGCACATAGTGGCTAAAGCGAATCGCAACAAGTTAATACACAAAAAGCCTTACAGGCACTTCTAGGCATGATGTGCATAACGCGGTCATCCAGCTTGCGCGGGTTAGGCTCAGAACTGCGATTCAAGTTTGCACGTAGCGGCTCAAACGAATCGCAACAAGTTAATACACACAACGCCTTAAAGGCACTTTTAGGCATGATGGGCAAAACGTGGTCATCCAGCTTGCGCGGGTTAGGCTCAGAACTGCGAATCAAGTTTGCACGTAGCGGCTCAAAAGAATCGCAACAAGTTAATACACACAACGCCTTAAAGGCACTTTTAGGCATGATGTGCAAAACGTGGTTATCCAGCTTGCGCGGGTTAGGCTCAGAACTGCGATTCAAGTTCGCACATAGCGGCTAAAGCGAATCGCAACAAGTTAATACACACAAAGCCTTACAGGCACTTCTAGGCATGATGTGCATAACGCGGTCATCCAGCTTGAGCGGGTTAGGCTCAGAACTGCGATTCAAGTTTGCACGTAGCGGCTCAAACGAATCGCAACAAGTTAATACATACAACGCCTTAAAGGCACTTTTAGGCATGATGTGCAAAACGTGGTCATCCAGCTTGCGCGGGTTAGGCTCAGAACTGCGATTTAAGTTTGCACGTAGCGGCTCAAACGAATCGCAACAAGTTAATACACACAAAGCCTTACAGGCAATTCTAGGCATGATGTGCAAAACGTGGTCATCCAGCTTGCGCGGGTTAGGCTGAGAACTGCGATTCAAGTTCGCACATAGCGGCTAAAGCGAATCGCAACAAGTTAATACACACAAAGCCTTACAGGCACTTTTAGGCATGATGTGAAAAACGAGGTCATCCAGCTTGCGCGGGTTAGGCTGAGAACTGCGATTCAAGTTCGCACATAGCGGCTAAAGCGAATCGCAACAAGTTAATACACACAAAGCCTTACAGGCACTTCTAGGCATGATGTGCATAACGCGGTCATCCAGCTTGCGCGGGTTAGGCTCAGAACTGCGATTCAAGTTCGCACATAGTGGCTAAAGCGAATCGCAACAAGTTAATACACAAAAAGCCTTACGGCACTTCTAGGCATAAATGTGCAAAACGTGGTCATCCAGCTTGCGCGGGTTAGGCTCAGAACTGCGATTCAAGTTTGCACGTAGCGGCTCAAACGAATCGCAACAAGTTAATACACACAACGCCTTAAAGGCACTTTTAGGCATGATGTGCAAAACGTGGTCATCCAGCTTGCGCGGGTTAGGCTCAGAACTGCGATTCAAGTTTGCACGTAGAGGTTCAAACGAATCGCAACAAGTTATTACACACAACGCCTTACAGGCACTTTTACGCATTATTTGCAAAACGCGGTCATCCAGCTTGCGCGGGTTAGGCTCAGAACTGCGATTCAAGTTCGCACATAGTGGCTAAAGCGAATCGCAACAAGTTAATACACAAAAAGCCTTACAGGCACTTCTAGGCATGATGTGCATAACGCGGTCATCCAGCTTGCGCGGGTTAGGCTCAGAACTGCGATTCAAGTTTGCACGTAGCTGCTCAAACGAATCGCAACAAGTTAATACACACAACGCCTTAAAGGCACTTTTAGGCATGATGTGCAAAACGTGGTCATCCAGCTTGCGCGGGTTAGGCTCAGAACTGCGAATCAAGTTTGCACGTAGCGGCTCAAAAGAATCGCAACAAGTTAATACACACAACGCCTTAAAGGCACTTTTAGGCATGATGTGCAAAACGTGGTTATCCAGCTTGCACGGGTTAGGCTCAGAACTGCGATTCAAGTTCGCACGTAGTGGCTAAAGCGAATCGCAACAAGTTAATACACACAAAGCCTTACAGGCACTTCTAGGCATGATGTGCATAACGCGGTCATCCAGCTTGCGCGGGTTAGGCTCAGAATTGCGATTCAAGTTTGCACGTAGCGGCTCAAACGAATCGCAACAAGTTAATACACACAACGCCTTACAGGCACTTTTACGCATTATTTGCAAAACGCGGTCATCCAGCTTGCGCGGGTTAGGCCCAGAACTGCGATTCAAGTTGCACATAGTGGCTAAAGCGAATCGCAACAAGTTATTACACAAAAAGCCTTACAGGCACTTTTAGGCATGATGTGCAAATAGGCGTCACTCAAGCTTGCGCGGGTTAAACGCAGAACTGCGATTCAAGTTTGCACATAGCGGCTAAAACGAGTCGCAACAAGTTAATACACACAAAGCCTTAGAGGCACTTTTAGGCATGATGTGCAAAATGCGGTCATCCAGCTTGCGCGGGTTAGGCTCAGAACTGCGATTGAAGTTCGCTCATAGCGGCTAAAACGAATCGCAACATGGTAATACAAGCAAAGCCTTACAGGCACTTTTAGGCATGATGTGCAAATAGGCGTCACTAAAGCTTGCGCGGGTTAAACGCAGAACTGCCATTCAAGTTTGCACATAGCGGCTAAAAGGAGTCGCAACAAGTTAATACACAAAAAGCCTTACAGGCACTTCTAGGCATGATGTGCATAACGCGGTCATCCAGCTTGCGCGGGTTAGGCTCAGAACTGCGATTCAAGTTTGCACGTAGCGGCTCAAACGAATCGCAACAAGTTAATACACACAACGCCTTAAAGGCACTTTTAGGCATGATGTGCAAAACGTGGTCATCCAGCTTGCGCGGGTTAGGCTGAGAACTGCGATTCAAGTTCGCACATAGCGGCTAAAGCGAATCGCAACAAGTTAATACACACAAAGCCTTACAGGCACTTTTAGGCATGATGTGAAAAACGAGGTCATCCAGCTTGCGCGGGTAAGGCTGAGAAAAGCGATTCAAGTTCGCACATAGCGGCTAAAGCGAATCGCAACAAGTTAATACACACAAAGCCTTACAGGCACTTCTAGGCATGATGTGCATAACGCTGTCATCCAGCTTGCGCGGGTTAGGCTCAGAACTGCGATTCAAGTTCGCACATAGTGGCTAAAGCGAATCGCAACAAGTTAATACACACAAAGCCTTACAGGCACTTCTAGGCATGATGTGCATAACGCGGTCATCCAGCTTGCGCGGGTTAGGCTCAGAACTGCGATTCAAGTTTGCACGTAGCGGCTCAAACGAATCGCAACAAGTTAATACACACAACGCTTTAAAGGCACTTTTAGGCATGATGTGCAAAACGTGGTCATCCAGCTTGCGCGGGTTAGGCTGAGAACTGCGATTCAAGTTCGCACATAGCGGCTAAAGCGAATCGCAACAAGTTAATACACACAAAGCCTTACAGGCACTTTTAGGCATGATGTGAAAAACGAGGTCATCCAGCTTGCGCGGGTTAGGCTGAGAACTGCGATTCAAGTTCGCACATAGCGGCTAAAGCGAATCGCAGCAAGTTAATACACACAAAGCCTTACAGGCACTTCTAGGCATGATGTGCATAACGCGGTCATCCAGCTTGAGCGGGTTAGGCTCAGAACTGCGATTCAAGTTTGCACGTAGCGGCTCAAACGAATCGCAACAAGTTAATACATACAACGCCTTAAAGGCACTTTTAGGCATGATGTGCAAAACGTGGTCATCCAGCTTGCGCGGGTTAGGCTCAGAACTGCGATTTAAGTTTGCACGTAGCGGCTCAAACGAATCGCAACAAGTTAATACACACAAAGCCTTACAGGCACTTCTAGGCAATGTGCAAAACGTGGTCATCCAGCTTGCGCGGGTTAGGCTGAGAACTGCGATTCAAGTTTGCACGTAGCGGCTCAAACGAATCGCAACAAGTTAATACACACAACGCCTTAAAGGCACTTTTAGGCATGATGTGCAAAACGTGGTCATCCAGCTTGCGCGGGTTAGGCTCAGAACTGCGATTCAAGTTTGCACGTAGCGGCTCAAACGAATCGCAACAAGTTAATACACACAAAGCCTTACAGGCACTTCTAGGCATGATGTGCATAACGCGGTCATCCAGCTTGCGCGGGTTAGGCTCAGAATTGCGATTCAAGTTTGCACGTAGAGGCTCAAACGAATCGCAACAAGTTAATACACACAACGCCTTACAGGCACTTTTACGCATTATTTGCAAAACGCTGTCATCCAGCTTGCGCGGGTTAGGCTCAGAACTGCGATTCAAGTTCGCACATAGTGGCTAAAGCGAATCGCAACAAGTTAATACACAAAAAGCCTTACAGGCACTTCTAGGCATGATGTGCATAACGCGGTCATCCAGCTTGCGCGGGTTAGGCTCAGAACTGCAAGTTTGCACGTAGCGGCTCAAACGAATCGCAACAAGTTAATACACACAACGCCTTAAAGGCACTTTTAGGCATGATGGGCAAAACGTGGTCATCCAGCTTGCGCGGGTTAGGCTCAGAACTGCGAATCAAGTTTGCACGTAGCGGCTCAAAAGAATCGCAACAAGTTAATACACACAACGCCTTAAAGGCACTTTTAGGCATGATGTGCAAAACGTGGTTATCCAGCTTGCGCGGGTTAGGCTCAGAACTGCGATTCAAGTTCGCACATAGCGGCTAAAGCGAATCGCAACAAGTTAATACACACAAAGCCTTACAGGCACTTCTAGGCATGATGTGCATAACGCGGTCATCCAGCTTGAGCGGGTTAGGCTCAGAACTGCGATTCAAGTTTGCACGTAGCGGCTCAAACGAATCGCAACAAGTTAATACATACAAAGCCTTAAAGGCACTTTTAGGCATGATGTGCAAAACGTGGTCATCCAGCTTGCGCGGGTTAGGCTCAGAACTGCGATTTAAGTTTGCACGTAGCGGCTCAAACGAATCGCAACAAGTTAATACACACAAAGCCTTACAGGCAATTCTAGGCATGATGTGCAAAACGTGGTCATCCAGCTTGCGCGGGTTAGGCTGAGAACTGCGATTCAAGTTCGCACATAGCGGCTAAAGCGAATCGCAACAAGTTAATACACACAAAGCCTTACAGGCACTTTTAGGCATGATGTGAAAAACGAGGTCATCCAGCTTGCGCGGGTTAGGCTGAGAACTGCGATTCAAGTTCGCACATAGCGGCTAAAGCGAATCGCAACAAGTTAATACACACAAAGCCTTACAGGCACTTCTAGGCATGATGTGCATAACGCGGTCATCCAGCTTGCGCGGGTTAGGCTCAGAACTGCGATTCAAGTTCGCACATAGTGGCTAAAGCGAATCGCAACAAGTTAATACACAAAAAGCCTTACGGCACTTCTAGGCATGATGTGCAAAACGTGGTCATCCAGCTTGCGCGGGTTAGGCTCAGAACTGCGATTCAAGTTTGCACGTAGCGGCTCAAACGAATCGCAACAAGTTAATACACACAACGCCTTAAAGGCACTTTTAGGCATGATGTGCAAAACGTGGTCATCCAGCTTGCGCGGGTTAGGCTCAGAACTGCGATTCAAGTTTGCACGTAGAGGTTCAAACGAATCGCAACAAGTTATTACACACAACGCCTTACAGGCACTTTTACGCATTATTTGCAAAACGCGGTCATCCAGCTTGCGCGGGTTAGGCTCAGAACTGCGATTCAAGTTCGCACATAGTGGCTAAAGCGAATCGCAACAAGTTAATACACAAAAAGCCTTACAGGCACTTCTAGGCATGATGTGCATAACGCGGTCATCCAGCTTGCGCGGGTTAGGCTCAGAACTGCGATTCAAGTTTGCACGTAGCTGCTCAAACGAATCGCAACAAGTTAATACACACAACGCCTTAAAGGCACTTTTAGGCATGATGTGCAAAACGTGGTCATCCAGCTTGCGCGGGTTAGGCTCAGAACTGCGAATCAAGTTTGCACGTAGCGGCTCAAAAGAATCGCAACAAGTTAATACACACAACGCCTTAAAGGCACTTTTAGGCATGATGTGCAAAACGTGGTTATCCAGCTTGCACGGGTTAGGCTCAGAACTGCGATTCAAGTTCGCACGTAGTGGCTAAAGCGAATCGCAACAAGTTAATACACACAAAGCCTTACAGGCACTTCTAGGCATGATGTGCATAACGCGGTCATCCAGCTTGCGCGGGTTAGGCTCAGAATTGCGATTCAAGTTTGCACGTAGCGGCTCAAACGAATCGCAACAAGTTAATACACACAACGCCTTACAGGCACTTTTACGCATTATTTGCAAAACGCGGTCATCCAGCTTGCGCGGGTTAGGCCCAGAACTGCGATTCAAGTTGCACATAGTGGCTAAAGCGAATCGCAACAAGTTAATACACAAAAAGCCTTACAGGCACTTTAAGGCATGATGTGCAAATAGGCGTCACTCAAGCTTGCGCGGGTTAAACGCAGAACTGCGATTCAAGTTTGCACATAGCGGCTAAAACGAGTCGCAACAAGTTAATACACACAAAGCCTTAGAGGCACTTTTAGGCATGATGTGCAAAATGCGGTCATCCAGCTTGCGCGGGTTAGGCTCAGAACTGCGATTGAAGTTCGCACATAGCGGCTAAAACGAATCGCAACATGGTAATACAAGCAAAGCCTTACAGGCACTTTTAGGCATGATGTGCAAATAGGCGTCACTAAAGCTTGCGCGGGTTAAACGCAGAACTCCCATTCAAGTTTGCACATAGCGGCTAAAAGGAGTCGCAACAAGTTAATACACGAAAAGCCTTACAGGCACTTCTAGGCATGATGTGCATAACGCGGTCATCCAGCTTGCGCGGGTTAGGCTCAGAACTGCGATTCAAGTTTGCACGTAGCGGCTCAAACGAATCGCAACAAGTTAATACACACAACGCCTTAAAGGCACTTTTAGGCATGATGTGCAAAACGTGGTAATCCAGCTTGCGCGGATTAGGCTCAGAACTGCGATTCAAGTTTGCACGTAGCGACTCAAACGAATCGCAACAAGTTAATACACACAAAGCCTTACAGGCACTTCTAGGCATGATGTGCATAACGCGGTCATCCAGCTTGCGCGGGTTAGGCTCAGAACTGCGATTCAAGTTCGCACATAGCGGCTAAAGCGAATCGCAACAAGTTAATACACACAAAGCCTTACAGGCACTTCTAGGCATGATGTGCATAACGCGGTCATCCAGCTTGCGCGGGTTAGGCTCAGAACTGCGATTCAAGTTTGCACGTAGCGGCTCAAACGAATCGCAACAAGTTAATACACACAACGCCTTACAGGCATTTTACGCATTATTTGCAAAACGCGGTCATCCAGCTTGCGCGGGTTAGGCTCAGAACTGCGATTCAAGTTCGCACATAGTGGCTAAAGCGAATCGCAACAAGTTATTACACAAAAAGCCTTACAGGCACTTCTAGGCATGATGTGCATAAGGCGGTCATCCAGCTTGCGCGGGTTAGGCTCTGAACTGCGATTCAAGTTCGCACATAGTGGCTAAATCGAATCGCAACAAGTTAATACACAAAAAGCCTTACAGGCACTTCTAGGCATGATGTGCAAAACGTGGTCATCCAGCTTGCGCAGGTTAGGCTCAGAACTGCGATTCAAGTTTGCACGTAGCGGCTCAAACGAATCGCAACAAGTTAATACACAAAAAGCCTTACAGGCACTTTTAGGCATGATGTGCATAACGCGGTCATCCAGCTTGCGCGGGTTAGGCTCAGAACTGCGATTCAAGTTTGCACGTAGCGGCTCAAACGAATCGCAACAAGTTAATACACACAAGGCATGATGTGCAAAACGTGGTCATCCAGCTTGCGCGGGTTAGGCTCAGAACTGCGATTCAAGTTTGCACGTAGCGGCTCAAACGAATCTCAACAAGTTAATACACACAAAGCCTTACAGGCACTTCTAGGCATGATGTGCATAACGCGGTCATCCAGCTTGCGCGGGTTAGGCTCAGAATTGCGATTCAAGTTTGCACGTAGAGGCTCAAACGAATCGCAACAAGTTAATACACACAACGCCTTACAGGCACTTTTACGCATTATTTGCAAAACGCGGTCATCCAGCTTGCGCGGGTTAGGCTCAGAACTGCGATTCAAGTTCGCACATAGTGGCTAAAGCGAATCGCAACAAGTTAATACACAAAAAGCCTTACAGGCACTTCTAGGCATGATGTGCATAACGCGGTCATCCAGCTTGCGCGGGTTAGGCTCAGAACTGCGATTCAAGTTTGCACGTAGCGGCTCAAACGAATCGCAACAAGTTAATACACACAACGCCTTAAAGGCACTTTTAGGCATGATGTGCAAAACGTGGCCATCCAGCTTGCGCGGGTTAGGCTCAGAACTGCGATTCAAGTTTGCACGTAGCGGCTCAAACGAATCGCAACAAGTTAATACACACAAAGCCTTACAGGCACTTCTAGGCATGATGTGCAAAACGTGGTCATCCAGCTTGCGCGGGTTAGGCTGAGAACCGCGATTCAAGTTTGCACGTAGCGGCTCAAACGAATCGCAACAAGTTAATACACACAACGCCTTAAAGGCACTTTTAGGCATGATGTGCAAAACGTGGTCATCCAGCTTGCGCGAGTTAGGCTCAGAACTGCGATTCAAGTTTGCACGTAGCGGCTCAAACGAATCGCAACAAGTTAATACACACAAAGCCTTACAGGCACTTCTAGGCATGATGTGCATAACGCGGTCATCCAGCTTGCGCGGGTTAGGCTCAGAACTGCGATTCAAGTTCGCACATAGCGGCTAAAGCGAATCGCAACAAGTTAATACACACAAAGCCTTACAGGCACTTCTAGGCATGATGTGCATAACGCGGTCATCCAGCTTGCGCAGGTTAGGCTCAGAAATGCGATTCAAGTTTGCACGTAGCGGCTCAAACGAATCGCAACAATTTAATACACACAACGCCTTACAGGCACTTTAGGCATGATGTGCAAATAGGCGTCACTCAAGCTTGCGAGGGTTAGGCACAGAACTGCGATTCAAGTTCGCACATAGCGGCTAAAGCGAATCGCAACAAGTTAATACACACAAAGCCTTAAAGGCACTTTTAGGCATGATGTCCAAAACTTGGTCATCCAGCTTGCGCTGGTTAGGCTCAGAACTGCGATTCAAGTTTGCACGTAGCGCCTCAAACGAATCGCAACAAGTTAATACACACAACGCCTTAAAGGCACTTTTAGGCATGATGTGCAAAACGTGGTCATCCAGCTTGCGCGGGTTAGGCTGAGAACTGCGATTCAAGTTAGCCCATAGCGGCTAAAGCGAATCGCAACAAGTTAATACACACAAAGCCTTACAATCACTTTTAGGCATGATGTGAAAAAAGAGGTCATCCAGCTTGCGCGGGTTAGGCTGAGAACTGCGATTCAAGTTCGCACATAGCGGCTAAAGCGAATCGCAACAAGTTAATACACACAAAGCCTTACAGGCACTTCTAGGCATGATGTGCATAACGCGGTCATCCAGCTTGCGCGGGTTAGGCTCAGAACTGCGATTCAAGTTTGCACGTAGCGGCTCAAACGAAGCGCCACAAGTTAATACACACAACGCCTTAAAGGCACTTTTAGGCATGATGTGCAAAACGTGGTCAACCAGCTTGCGCTGGTTAGGCTCAGAACTGCGATTCAAGTTTGCACGTAGCGGCTCAAACGAATCGCAAGAAGTTAATACACACAACGCCTTAGAGGCACTTTTAGGCATGATGTCCAAAACGTGGTCATCCAGCTTGCGCGGGTTAGGCTCAGAACTGCGATTCAAGTTTGCACGTAGCGCCTCAAACGAATCGCAACAAGTTAATACACACAACGCCTTAAAGGCACTTTTAGGCATGATGTGCAAAACGTGGTCATCCAGCTTGCGCGGGTTAGGCTGAGAACTGCGATTCAAGTTAGCACATAGCGGCTAAAGCGAATCGCAACAAGTTAATACACACAAAGCCTTACAATCACTTTTAGGCATGATGTGAAAAAAGAGGTCATCCAGCTTGCGCGGGTTAGGCTGAGAACTGCGATTCAAGTTCGCACTTAGCGGCTAATGCGAATCGCAACAAGTTAATACACACAAAGCCTTACAGGCACTTCTAGGCATGATGTGCATAACGCGGTCATCCAGCTTGCGCGGGTTAGGCTCAGAACTGCGATTCAAGTTTGCACGTAGCGGCTCAAACGAAGCGCCACAAGTTAATACACACAACGCCTTAAAGGCACTTTTAGGCATGATGTGCAAAACGTGGTCATCCAGCTTGCGCGGGTTAGGCTCAGAACTGCGATTTAAGTTTGCACGTAGCGGCTCAAACGAATCGCAACAAGTTAATACACACAAAGCCTTACAGGCAATTCTAGGCATGATGTGCAAAACGTGGTCATCCAGCTTGCGCGGGTTAGGCTGAGAACTGCGATTCAAGTTCGCACATAGCGGCTAAAGCGAATCGCAACAAGTTAATACACACAAAGCCTTACAGGCACTTTTAGGCATGATGTGAAAAACGAGGTCATCCAGCTTGCGCGGGTTAGGCTGAGAACTGCGATTCAAGTTCGCACATAGCGGCTAAAGCGAATCGCAACAAGTTAATACACACAAAGCCTTACAGGCACTTCTAGGCATGATGTGCATAACGCGGTCATCCAGCTTGCGCGGGTTAGGCTCAGAACTGCGATTCAAGTTCGCACATAGTGGCTAAAGCGAATCGCAACAAGTTAATACACAAAAAGCCTTACGGCACTTCTAGGCATGATGTGCAAAACGTGGTCATCCAGCTTGCGCGGGTTAGGCTCAGAACTGCGATTCAAGTTTGCACGTAGCGGCTCAAACGAATCGCAACAAGTTAATACACACAACGCCTTAAAGGCACTTTTAGGCATGATGTGCAAAACGTGGTCATCCAGCTTGCGCGGGTTAGGCTCAGAACTGCGATTCAAGTTTGCACGTAGAGGTTCAAACGAATCGCAACTAGTTATTACACACAACGCCTTACAGGCACTTTTACGCATTATTTGCAAAACGCGGTCATCCAGCTTGCGCGGGTTAGGCTCAGAACTGCGATTCAAGTTCGCACATAGTGGCTAAAGCGAATCGCAACAAGTTAATACACAAAAAGCCTTACAGGCACTTCTAGGCATGATGTGCATAACGCGGTCATCCAGCTTGCGCGGGTTAGGCTCAGAACTGCGATTCAAGTTTGCACGTAGCTGCTCAAACGAATCGCAACAAGTTAATACACACAACGCCTTAAAGGCACTTTTAGGCATGATGTGCAAAACGTGGTCATCCAGCTTGCGCGGGTTAGGCTCAGAACTGCGAATCAAGTTTGCACGTAGCGGCTCAAAAGAATCGCAACAAGTTAATACACACAACGCCTTAAAGGCACTTTTAGGCATGATGTGCAAAACGTGGTTATCCAGCTTGCACGGGTTAGGCTCAGAACTGCGATTCAAGTTCGCACGTAGTGGCTAAAGCGAATCGCAACAAGTTAATACACACAAAGCCTTACAGGCACTTCTAGGCATGATGTGCATAACGCGGTCATCCAGCTTGCGCGGGTTAGGCTCAGAACTGCGATTCAAGTTTGCACGTAGCGGCTCAAACGAATCGCAACAAGTTAATACACACAACGCCTTACAGGCACTTTTACGCATTATTTGCAAAACGCGGTCATCCAGCTTGCGCGGGTTAGGCTCAGAACTGCGATTCAAGTTCGCACATAGTGGCTAAAGCGAATCGCAACAAGTTATTACACAAAAAGCCTTACAGGCACTTCTAGGCATGATGTGCATAAGGCGGTCATCCAGCTTGCGCGGGTTAGGCTCAGAACTGCGATTCAAGTTCGCACATAGTGGCTAAATCGAATCGCAACAAGTTAATACACAAAAAGCCTTACAGGCACTTCTAGGCATGATGTGCAAAACGTGGTCATCCAGCTTGCGCAGGTTAGGCTCAGAACTGCGATTCAAGTTTGCACGTAGCGGCTCAAACGAATCGCAACAAGTTAATACACAAAAAGCCTTACAGGCACTTCTAGGCATGATGTGCATAACGCGGTCATCCAGCTTGCGCGGGTTAGGCTCAGAACTGCGATTCAAGTTTGCACGTAGCGGCTCAAACGAATCGCAACAAGTTAATACACACAAGGCATGATGTGCAAAACGTGGTCATCCAGCTTGCGCGGGTTAGGCTCAGAACTGCGATTCAAGTTTGCACGTAGCGGCTCAAACGAATCTCAACAAGTTAATACACACAAAGCCTTACAGGCACTTCTAGGCATGATGTGCATAACGCGGTCATCCAGCTTGCGCGGGTTAGGCTCAGAATTGCGATTCAAGTTTGCACGTAGAGGCTCAAACGAATCGCAACAAGTTAATACACACAACGCCTTACAGGCACTTTTACGCATTATTTGCAAAACGCGGTCATCCAGCTTGCGCGGGTTAGGCTCAGAACTGCGATTCAAGTTCGCACATAGTGGCTAAAGCGAATCGCAACAAGTTAATACACAAAAAGCCTTACAGGCACTTCTAGGCATGATGTGCATAACGCGGTCATCCAGCTTGCGCGGGTTAGGCTCAGAACTGCGATTCAAGTTTGCACGTAGCGGCTCAAACGAATCGCAACAAGTTAATACACACAACGCCTTAAAGGCACTTTTAGGCATGATGTGCAAAACGTGGCCATCCAGCTTGCGCGGGTTAGGCTAAGAACTGCGATTCAAGTTTGCACGTAGCGGCTCAAACGAATCGCAACAAGTTAATACACACAAAGCCTTACAGGCACTTCTAGGCATGATGTGCAAAACGTGGTCATCCAGCTTGCGCGGGTTAGGCTGAGAACCGCGATTCAAGTTTGCACGTAGCGGCTCAAACGAATCGCAACAAGTTAATACACACAACGCCTTAAAGGCACTTTTAGGCATGATGTGCAAAACGTGGTCATCCAGCTTGCGCGGGTTAGGCTCAGAACTGCGATTCAAGTTTGCACGTAGCGGCTCAAACGAATCGCAACAAGTTAATACACACAAAGCCTTACAGGCACTTCTAGGCATGATGTGCATAACGCGGTCATCCAGCTTGCGCGGGTTAGGCTCAGAACTGCGATTCAAGTTCGCACATAGCGGCTAAAGCGAATCGCAACAAGTTAATACACACAAAGCCTTACAGGCACTTCTAGGCATGATGTGCATAACGCGGTCATCCAGCTTGCGCGGGTTAGGCTCAGAAATGCGATTCAAGTTTGCACGTAGCGGCTCAAACGAATCGCAACAATTTAATACACACAACGCCTTACAGGCACTTTAGGCATGATGTGCAAATAGGCGTCACTCAAGCTTGCGAGCACAGAACTGCGATTCAAGTTCGCACATAGCGGCTAAAGCGAATCGCAACAAGTTAATACACACAAAGCCTTAAAGGCACTTTTAGGCATGATGTCCAAAACGTGGTCATCCAGCTTGCGCTGGTTAGGCTCAGAACTGCGATTCAAGTTTGCACGTAGCGCCTCAAACGAATCGCAACAAGTTAATACACACAACGCCTTAAAGGCACTTTTAGGCATGATGTGCAAAACGTGGTCATCCAGCTTGCGCGGGTTAGGCTGAGAACTGCGATTCAAGTTAGCCCATAGCGGCTAAAGCGAATCGCAACAAGTTAATACACACAAAGCCTTACAATCACTTTTAGGCATGATGTGAAAAAAGAGGTCATCCAGCTTGCGCGGGTTAGGCTGAGAACTGCGATTCAAGTTCGCACATAGCGGCTAAAGCGAATCGCAACAAGTTAATACACACAAAGCCTTACAGGCACTTCTAGGCATGATGTGCATAACGCGGTCATCCAGCTTGCGCGGGTTAGGCTCAGAACTGCGATTCAAGTTTGCACGTAGCGGCTCAAACGAATCGCAAGAAGTTAATACACACAACGCCTTACAGGCACTTTTAGGCATGATGTCCAAAACGTGGTCATCCAGCTTGCGCGGGTTAGGCTCAGAACTGCGATTCAAGTTTGCACGTAGCGCCTCAAACGAATCGCAACAAGTTAATACACATAACGCCTTAAAGGCACTTTTAGGCATGATGTGCAAAACGTGGTCATCCAGCTTGCGCGGGTTAGGCAGAGAACTGCGATTCAAGTTAGCACATAGCGGCTAAAGCGAATCGCAACAAGTTAATACACACAAAGCCTTACAATCACTTTTAGGCATGATGTGAAAAAAGAGGTCATCCAGCTTGCGCGGGTTAGGCTGAGAACTGCGATTCAAGTTCGCACATAGCGGCTAATGCGAATCGCAACAAGTTAATACACACAAAGCCTTACAGGCACTTCTAGGCATGATGTGCATAACGCGGTCATCCAGCTTGCGCGGGTTAGGCTCAGAACTGCGATTCAAGTTTGCACGTAGCGGCTCAAACGAAGCGCCACAAGTTAATACACACAACGCCTTAAAGGCACTTTTAGGCATGATGTGCAAAACGTGGTCATCCAGCTTGCGCGGGTTAGGCTCAGAACTGCGAATCAAGTTTGCACGTAGCGGCTCAAAAGAATCGCAACAAGTTAATACACACAACGCCTTAAAGGCACTTTTAGGCATGATGTGCAAAACGTGGTTATCCAGCTTGCGCGGGTTAGGCTCAGAACTGCGATTCAAGTTCGCACGTAGTGGCTAAAGCGAATCGCAACAAGTTAATACACACAAAGCCTTACAGGCACTTCTAGGCATGATGTGCATAACGCGGTCATCCAGCTTGCGCGGGTTAGGCTCAGAATTGCGATTCAAGTTTGCACGTAGCGGCTCAAACGAATCGCAACAAGTTAATACACACAACGCCTTACAGGCACTTTTACGCATTATTTGCAAAACGCGGTCATCCAGCTTGCGCGGGTTAGGCCCAGAACTGCGATTCAAGTTGCACATAGTGGCTAAAGCGAATCGCAACAAGTTAATACACAAAAAGCCTTACAGGCACTTTTAGGCATGATGTGCAAATAGGCGTCACTCAAGCTTGCGCGGGTTAAACGCAGAACTGCGATTCAAGTTTGCACATAGCGGCTAAAAGGAGTCGCAACAAGTTAATACACACAAAGCCTTAGAGGCACTTTTAGGCATGATGTGCAAAATGCGGTCATCCAGCTTGCGCGGGTTAGGCTCAGAACTGCGATTGAAGTTCGCACATAGCGGCTAAAACGAATCGCAACATGGTAATACAAGCAAAGCCTTACAGGCACTTTTAGGCATGATGTGCAAATAGGCGTCACTAAAGCTTGCGCGGGTTAAACGCAGAACTGCGATTCAAGTTTGCACATAGCGGCTAAAAGGAGTCGCAACAAGTTAATACACAAAAAGCCTTACAGGCACTTCTAGGCATGATGTGCATAACGCGGTCATCCAGCTTGCGCGGGTTAGGCTCAGAACTGCGATTCAAGTTTGCACGTAGCGGCTCAAACGAATCGCAACAAGTTAATACACACAACGCCTTAAAGGCACTTTTAGGCATGATGTGCAAAACGTGGTAATCCAGCTTGCGCGGATTAGGCTCAGAACTGCGATTCAAGTTTGCACGTAGCGGCTCAAACGAATCGCAACAAGTTAATACACACAAAGCCTTACAGGCACTTCTAGGCATGATGTGCATAACGCGGTCATCCAGCTTGCGCGGGTTAGGCTCAGAACTGCGATTCAAGTTCGCACATAGCGGCTAAAGCGAATCGCAACAAGTTAATACACACAAAGCCTTACAGGCACTTCTAGGCATGATGTGCATAACGCGGTCATCCAGCTTGCGCGGGTTAGGCTCAGAACTGCGATTCAAGTTTGCACGTAGCGGCTCAAACGAATCGCAACAAGTTAATACACACAACGCCTTACAGGCACTTCTAGGCATGATGTGCATAAGGCGGTCATCCAGCTTGCGCGGGTTAGGCTCAGAACTGCGATTCAAGTTCGCACATAGTGGCTAAATCGAATCGCAACAAGTTAATACACAAAAAGCCTTACAGGCACTTCTAGGCATGATGTGCAAAACGTGGTCATCCAGCTTGCGCGGGTTAGGCTCAGAACTGCGATTCAAGTTTGCACGTAGCGGCTCAAACGAATCGCAACAAGTTAATACACAAAAAGCCTTACAGGCACTTCTAGGCATGATGTGCATAACGCGGTCATCCAGCTTGCGCGGGTTAGGCTCAGAACTGCAATTCAAGTTTGCACGTAGCGGCTCAAACGAATCGCAACAAGTTAATACACACAAGGCATGATGTGCAAAACGTGGTCATCCAGCTTGCGCTGGTTAGGCTCAGAACTGCGATTCAAGTTTGCACGTAGCGGCTCAAACGAATCGCAACAAGTTAATACACACAAAGCCTTACAGGCACTTCTAGGCATGATGTGCAAAACGTGGTCATCCAGCTTGCGCGGGTTAGGCTGAGAACCGCGATTCAAGTTTGCACGTAGCGGCTCAAACGAATCGCAACAAGTTAATACACACAACGCCTTAAAGGCACTTTTAGGCATGATGTGCAAAACGTGGTCATCCAGCTTGCGCGGGTTAGGCTCAGAACTGCGATTCAAGTTTGCACGTAGCGGCTCAAACGAATCGCAACAAGTTAATACACACAAAGCCTTACAGGCACTTCTAGGCATGATGTGCATAACGCGGTCATCCAGCTTGCGCGGGTTAGGCTCAGAACTGCGATTCAAGTTCGCACATAGCGGCTAAAGCGAATCGCAACAAGTTAATACACACAAAGCCTTACAGGCACTTCTAGGCATGATGTGCATAACGCGGTCATCCAGCTTGCGCGGGTTAGGCTCAGAAATGCGATTCAAGTTTGCACGTAGCGGCTCAAACGAATCGCAACAATTTAATACACACAATGCCTTACAGGCACTTTAGGCATGATGTGCAAATAGGCGTCACTCAAGCTTGCGAGGGTTAGGCACAGAACTGCGATTCAAGTTCGCACATAGCGGCTAAAGCGAATCGCAACAAGTTAATACACACAAAGCCTTAAAGGCACTTTTAGGCATGATGTCCAAAACGTGGTCATCCAGCTTGCGCGGGTTAGGCTCAGAACTGCGATTCAAGTTTGCACGTAGCGCCTCAAACGAATCGCAACAAGTTAATACACACAACGCCTTAAAGGCACTTTTAGGCATGATGCGCAAAACGTGGTCATCCAGCTTGCGCGGGTTAGGCTGAGAACTGCGATTCAAGTTAGCACATAGCGGCTAAAGCGAATCGCAACAAGTTAATACACACAAAGCCTTACAATCACTTTTAGGCATGATGTGAAAAAAGAGGTCATCCAGCTTGCGCGGGTTAGGCTGAGAACTGCGATTCAAGTTCGCACATAGCGGCTAAAGCGAATCGCAACAAGTTAATACACACAAAGCCTTACAGGCACTTCTAGGCATGATGTGCATAACGCGGTCATCCAGCTTGCGCGGGTTAGGCTCAGAACTGCGATTCAAGTTTGCACGTAGCGGCTCAAACGAAGCGCCATAAGTTAATACACACAACGCCTTAAAGGCACTTTTAGGCATGATGTGCAAAACGTGGTCAACCAGCTTGCGCTGGTTAGGCTCAGAACTGCGATTCAAGTTTGCACGTAGCGGCTCAAACGAATCGCAAGAAGTTAATACACACAACGCCTTACAGGCACTTTTAGGCATGATGTCCAAAACGTGGTCATCCAGCTTGCGCGGGTTAGGCTCAGAACTGCGATTCAAGTTTGCACGTAGCGCCTCAAACGAATCGCAACAAGTTAATACACACAACGCCTTAAAGGCACTTTTAGGCATGATGTGCAAAACGTGGTAATCCAGCTTGCGCGGATTAGGCTCAGAACTGCGATTCAAGTTTGCACGTAGCGGCTCAAACGAATCGCAACAAGTTAATACACACAAAGCCTTACAGGCACTTCTAGGCATGATGTGCATAACGCGGTCATCCAGCTTGCGCGGGTTAGGCTCAGAACTGCGATTCAAGTTCGCACATAGCGGCTAAAGCGAATCGCAACAAGTTAATACACACAAAGCCTTACAGGCACTTCTAGGCATGATGTGCATAACGCGGTCATCCAGCTTGCGCGGGTTAGGCTCAGAACTGCGATTCAAGTTTGCACGTAGCGGCTCAAACGAATCGCAACAAGTTAATACACACAACGCCTTACAGGCACTTCTAGGCATGATGTGCATAAGGCGGTCATCCAGCTTGCGCGGGTTAGGCTCAGAACTGCGATTCAAGTTCGCACATAGTGGCTAAATCGAATCGCAACAAGTTAATACACAAAAAGCCTTACAGGCACTTCTAGGCATGATGTGCAAAACGTGGTCATCCAGCTTGCGCGGGTTAGGCTCAGAACTGCGATTCAAGTTTGCACGTAGCGGCTCAAACGAATCGCAACAAGTTAATACACAAAAAGCCTTACAGGCACTTCTAGGCATGATGTGCATAACGCGGTCATCCAGCTTGCGCGGGTTAGGCTCAGAACTGCGATTCAAGTTTGCACGTAGCGGCTCAAACGAATCGCAACAAGTTAATACACACAAGGCATGATGTGCAAAACGTGGTCATCCAGCTTGCGCTGGTTAGGCTCAGAACTGCGATTCAAGTTTGCACGTAGCGGCTCAAACGAATCGCAACAAGTTAATACACACAAAGCCTTACAGGCACTTCTAGGCATGATGTGCATAACGCGGTCATCCAGCTTGCGCGGGTTAGGCTCAGAATTGCGATTCAAGTTTGCACGTAGAGGCTCAAACGAATCGCAACAAGTTAATACACACAACGCCTTACAGGCACTTTTACGCATTATTTGCAAAACGCGGTCATCCAGCTTGCGCGGGTTAGGCTCAGAACTGCGATTCAAGTTCGCACATAGTGGCTAAAGCGAATCGCAACAAGTTAATACACAAAAAGCCTTACAGGCACTTCTAGGCATGATGTGCATAACGCGGTCATCCAGCTTGCGCGGGTTAGGCTCAGAACTGCGATTCAAGTTTGCACGTAGCGGCTCAAACGAATCGCAACAAGTTAATACACACAACGCCTTAAAGGCACTTTTAGGCATGATGTGCAAAACGTGGCCATCCAGCTTGCGCGGGTTAGGCTCAGAACTGCGATTCAAGTTTGCACGTAGCGGCTCAAACGAATCGCAACAAGTTAATACACACAAAGCCTTACAGGCACTTCTAGGCATGATGTGCAAAACGTGGTCATCCAGCTTGCGCGGGTTAGGCTGAGAACCGCGATTCAAGTTTGCACGTAGCGGCTCAAACGAATCGCAACAAGTTAATACACACAACGCCTTAAAGGCACTTTTAGGCATGATGTGCAAAACGTGGTCATCCAGCTTGCGCGGGTTAGGCTCAGAACTGCGATTCAAGTTTGCACGTAGCGGCTCAAACGAATCGCAACAAGTTAATACACACAAAGCCTTACAGGCACTTCTAGGCATGATGTGCATAACGCGGTCATCCAGCTTGCGCGGGTTAGGCTCAGAACTGCGATTCAAGTTCGCACATAGCGGCTAAAGCGAATCGCAACAAGTTAATACACACAAAGCCTTACAGGCACTTCTAGGCATGATGTGCATAACGCGGTCATCCAGCTTGCGCGGGTTAGGCTCAGAAATGCGATTCAAGTTTGCACGTAGCGGCTCAAACGAATCGCAACAATTTAATACACACAATGCCTTACAGGCACTTTAGGCATGATGTGCAAATAGGCGTCACTCAAGCTTGCGAGGGTTAGGCACAGAACTGCGATTCAAGTTCGCACATAGCGGCTAAAGCGAATCGCAACAAGTTAATACACACAAAGCCTTAAAGGCACTTTTAGGCATGATGTCCAAAACGTGGTCATCCAGCTTGCGCGGGTTAGGCTCAGAACTGCGATTCAAGTTTGCACGTAGCGCCTCAAACGAATCGCAACAAGTTAATACACACAACGCCTTAAAGGCACTTTTAGGCATGATGTGCAAAACGTGGTCATCCAGCTTGCGCGGGTTAGGCTGAGAACTGCGATTCAAGTTAGCACATAGCGGCTAAAGCGAATCGCAACAAGTTAATACACACAAAGCCTTACAATCACTTTTAGGCATGATGTGAAAAAAGAGGTCATCCAGCTTGCGCGGGTTAGGCTGAGAACTGCGATTCAAGTTCGCACATAGCGGCTAAAGCGAATCGCAACAAGTTAATACACACAAAGCCTTACAGGCACTTCTAGGCATGATGTGCATAACGCGGTCATCCAGCTTGCGCGGGTTAGGCTCAGAACTGCGATTCAAGTTTGCACGTAGCGGCTCAAACGAAGCGCCATAAGTTAATACACACAACGCCTTAAAGGCACTTTTAGGCATGATGTGCAAAACGTGGTCAACCAGCTTGCGCTGGTTAGGCTCAGAACTGCGATTCAAGTTTGCACGTAGCGGCTCAAACGAATCGCAAGAAGTTAATACACACAACGCCTTACAGGCACTTTTAGGCATGATGTCCAAAACGTGGTCATCCAGCTTGCGCGGGTTAGGCTCAGAACTGCGATTCAAGTTTGCACGTAGCGCCTCAAACGAATCGCAACAAGTTAATACACACAACGCCTTAAAGGCACTTTTAGGCATGATGTGCAAAACGTGGTCATCCAGCTTGCGCGGGTTAGGCTGAGAACCGCGATTCAAGTTTGCACGTAGCGGCTCAAACGAATCGCAACAAGTTAATACACACAAGGCATGATGTGCAAAACGTGGTCATCCAGCTTGCGCTGGTTAGGCTCAGAACTGCGATTCAAGTTTGCACGTAGCGGCTCAAACGAATCGCAACAAGTTAATACACACAAAGCCTTACAGGCACTTCTAGGCATGATGTGCATAACGCGGTCATCCAGCTTGCGCGGGTTAGGCTCAGAACTGCGATTCAAGTTCGCACATAGCGGCTAAAGCGAATCGCAACAAGTTAATACACACAACGCCTTAAAGGCACTTTTAGGCATGATGTGCATAACGCGGTCATCCAGCTTGCGCGGGTTAGGCTCAGAACTGCGATTCAAGTTTGCACGTAGCGGCTCAAACGAATCGCAACAAGTTAATACACACAAGGCATGATGTGCAAAACGTGGTCATCCAGCTTGCGCTGGTTAGGCTCAGAACTGCGATTCAAGTTTGCACGTAGCGGCTCAAACGAATCGCAACAAGTTAATACACACAAAGCCTTACAGGCACTTCTAGGCATGATGTGCATAACGCGGTCATCCAGCTTGCGCGGGTTAGGCTCAGAATTGCGATTCAAGTTTGCACGTAGAGGCTCAAACGAATCGCAACAAGTTAATACACACAACGCCTTACAGGCACTTTTACGCATTATTTGCAAAACGCGGTCATCCAGCTTGCGCGGGTTAGGCTCAGAACTGCGATTCAAGTTCGCACATAGTGGCTAAAGCGAATCGCAACAAGTTAATACACAAAAAGCCTTACAGGCACTTCTAGGCATGATGTGCATAACGCGGTCATCCAGCTTGCGCGGGTTAGGCTCAGAACTGCGATTCAAGTTTGCACGTAGCGGCTCAAACGAATCGCAACAAGTTAATACACACAACGCCTTAAAGGCACTTTTAGGCATGATGTGCAAAACGTGGCCATCCAGCTTGCGCGGGTTAGGCTCAGAACTGCGATTCAAGTTTGCACGTAGCGGCTCAAACGAATCGCAACAAGTTAATACACACAAAGCCTTACAGGCACTTCTAGGCATGATGTGCAAAACGTGGTCATCCAGCTTGCGCGGGTTAGGCTGAGAACCGCGATTCAAGTTTGCACGTAGCGGCTCAAACGAATCGCAACAAGTTAATACACACAACGCCTTAAAGGCACTTTTAGGCATGATGTGCAAAACGTGGTCATCCAGCTTGCGCGGGTTAGGCTCAGAACTGCGATTCAAGTTTGCACGTAGCGGCTCAAACGAATCGCAACAAGTTAATACACACAAAGCCTTACAGGCACTTCTAGGCATGATGTGCATAACGCGGTCATCCAGCTTGCGCGGGTTAGGCTCAGAACTGCGATTCAAGTTCGCACATAGCGGCTAAAGCGAATCGCAACAAGTTAATACACACAAAGCCTTACAGGCACTTCTAGGCATGATGTGCATAACGCGGTCATCCAGCTTGCGCGGGTTAGGCTCAGAAATGCGATTCAAGTTTGCACGTAGCGGCTCAAACGAATCGCAACAATTTAATACACACAATGCCTTACAGGCACTTTAGGCATGATGTGCAAATAGGCGTCACTCAAGCTTGCGAGGGTTAGGCACAGAACTGCGATTCAAGTTCGCACATAGCGGCTAAAGCGAATCGCAACAAGTTAATACACACAAAGCCTTAAAGGCACTTTTAGGCATGATGTCCAAAACGTGGTCATCCAGCTTGCGCGGGTTAGGCTCAGAACTGCGATTCAAGTTTGCACGTAGCGCCTCAAACGAATCGCAACAAGTTAATACACACAACGCCTTAAAGGCACTTTTAGGCATGATGTGCAAAACGTGGTCATCCAGCTTGCGCGGGTTAGGCTGAGAACTGCGATTCAAGTTAGCACATAGCGGCTAAAGCGAATCGCAACAAGTTAATACACACAAAGCCTTACAATCACTTTTAGGCATGATGTGAAAACAGAGGTCATCCAGCTTGCGCGGGTTAGGCTGAGAACTGCGATTCAAGTTCGCACATAGCGGCTAAAGCGAATCGCAACAAGTTAATACACACAAAGCCTTACAGGCACTTCTAGGCATGATGTGCATAACGCGGTCATCCAGCTTGCGCGGGTTAGGCTCAGAACTGCGATCCAAGTTTGCACGTAGCGGCTCAAACGAAGCGCCACAAGTTAATACACACAACGCCTTAAAGGCACTTTTAGGCATGATGTGCAAAACGTGGTCATCCAGCTTGCGCGGGTTAGGCTGAGAACTGCGATTCAAGTTAGCACATAGCGGCTAAAGCGAATCGCAACAAGTTAATACACACAAAGCCTTACAATCACTTTTAGGCATGATGTGAAAAAAGAGGTCATCCAGCTTGCGCGGGTTAGGCTGAGAACTGCGATTCAAGTTCGCACATAGCGGCTAAAGCGAATCGCAACAAGTTAATACACACAAAGCCTTACAGGCACTTCTAGGCATGATGTGCATAACGCGGTCATCCAGCTGCGATTCAAGTTTGCACGTAGCGGCTCAAACGAAGCGCCACAAGTTAATACACACAACGCCTTAAAGGCACTTTTAGGCATGATGTGCAAAACGTGGTCAACCAGCTTGCGCTGGTTAGGCTCAGAACTGCGATTCAAGTTTGCACGTAGCGGCTCAAACGAATCGCAAGAAGTTAATACACACAACGCCTTACAGGCACTTTTACGAATGATGTGCATAACGCGGTCATCCAGCTTGCGCGGGTTAGGCTCAGAACTGCGATTCAAGTTTGCACGTAGCGGCTCAAACGAATCGCAACAAGTTAATACACACAACGCCTTAAAGGCACTTTTAGGCATGATGTGCAAAACGTGGTCATCCAGCTTGCGCGGGTTAGGCTAAGAACCGCGATTCAAGTTCGCACGTAGTGGCTAAAGCGAATCGCAACAAGTTAATACACACAAAGCCTTACAAGCACTTCTAGGCATGATGTGCATAACGCGGTCATCCAGCTTGCGCGGGTTAGGCTCAGAATTGCGATTCAAGTTTGCACGTAGCGGCTCAAACGAATCGCAACAAGTTAATACACACAACGCCTTACAGGCACTTTTACGCATTATTTGCAAAACGCGGTCATCCAGCTTGCGCGGGTTAGGCTCAGAACTGCGATTCAAGTTGCACATAGTGGCTAAAGCGAATCGCAACAAGTTAATACACAAAAAGCCTTACAGGCACTTCTAGGCATGATGTGCAAATAGGCGTCACTCAAGCTTGCGAGGGTTAGGCACAGAACTGCGATTCAAGTTCGCACATAGCGGCTAAAGCGAATCGCAACAAGTTAATACACACAACGCCTTAAAGGCACTTTTAGGCATGATGTGCAAAACGCGGTCATCCAGCTTGCGCGGGTTAGGCTCAGAACTGCGATTCAAGTTCGCACATAGTGGCTAAAGCGAATCGCAACAAGTTAATACACAAAAAGCCTTACGGCACTTCTAGGCATGATGTGCAAAACGTGGTCATCCAGCTTGCGCGGGTTAGGCTCAGAACTGCGATTCAAGTTTGCACGTAGCGGCTCAAACGAATCGCAACAAGTTAATACACACAACGCCTTAAAGGCACTTTTAGGCATGATGTGCAAAACGTGGTCATCCAGCTTGCGCGGGTTAGGCTCAGAACTGCGATTCAAGTTTGCACGTAGAGGCTCAAACGAATCGCAACAAGTTATTACACACAACGCCTTACAGGCACTTTTACGCATTATTTGCAAAACGCGGTCATCCAGCTTGCGCGGGTTAGGCTCAGAACTGCGATTCAAGTTCGCACATAGTGGCTAAAGCGAATCGCAACAAGTTAATACACAAAAAGCCTTTCAGGCACTTCTAGGCATGATGTGCATAACGCGGTCATCCAGCTTGCGCGGGTTAGGCTCAGAACTGCGATTCAAGTTTGCACGTAGCTGCTCAAACGAATCGCAACAAGTTAATACACACAACGCCTTAAAGGCACTTTTAGGCATGATGTGCAAAACGTGGTCATCCAGCTTGCGCGGGTTAGGCTCAGAACTGCGAATCAAGTTTGCACGTAGCGGCTCAAAAGAATCGCAACAAGTTAATACACACAACGCCTTAAAGGCACTTTTAGGCATGATGTGCAAAACGTGGTTATCCAGCTTGCGCGGGTTAGGCTCAGAACTGCGATTCAAGTTCGCACGTAGTGGCTAAAGCGAATCGCAACAAGTTAATACACACAAAGCCTTACAGGCACTTCTAGGCATGATGTGCATAACGCGGTCATCCAGCTTGCGCGGGTTAGGCTCAGAATTGCGATTCAAGTTTGCACGTAGCGGCTCAAACGAATCGCAACAAGTTAATACACACAACGCCTTACAGGCACTTTTACGCATTATTTGCAAAACGCGGTCATCCAGCTTGCGCGGGTTAGGCCCAGAACTGCGATTCAAGTTGCACATAGTGGCTAAAGCGAATCGCAACAAGTTAATACACAAAAAGCCTTACAGGCACTTTTAGGCATGATGTGCAAATAGGCGTCACTCAAGCTTGCGCGGGTTAAACGCAGAACTGCGATTCAAGTTTGCACATAGCGGCTAAAACGAGTCGCAACAAGTTAATACACACAAAGCCTTAGAGGCACTTTTAGGCATGATGTGCAAATGCGGTCATCCAGCTTGCGCGGGTTAGGCTCAGAACTGCGATTGAAGTTCGCACATAGCGGCTAAAACGAATCGCAACATGGTAATACAAGCAAAGCCTTACAGGCACTTTTAGGCATGATGTGCAAATAGGCGTCACTAAAGCTTGCGCGGGTTAAACGCAGAACTGCGATTCAAGTTTGCACATAGCGGCTAAAAGGAGTCGCAACAAGTTAATACACAAAAAGCCTTACAGGCACTTCTAGGCATGATGTGCATAACGCGGTCATCCAGCTTGCGCGGGTTAGGCTCAGAACTGCGATTCAAGTTTGCACGTAGCGGCTCAAACGAATCGCAACAAGTTAATACACACAACGCCTTAAAGGCGCTTTTAGGCATGATGTGCAAAACGTGGTAATCCAGCTTGCGCGGATTAGGCTCAGAACTGCGATTCAAGTTTGCACGTAGCGGCTCAAACGAATCGCAACAAGTTAATACACACAAAGCCTTACAGGCACTTCTAGGCATGATGTGCATAACGCGGTCATCCAGCTTGCGCGGGTTAGGCTCAGAACTGCGATTCAAGTTTGCACGTAGCGGCTCAAACGAATCGCAACAAGTTAATACACACAACGCCTTACAGGCGCTTTTACGCATTATTTGCAAAACGCGGTCATCCAGCTTGCGCGGGTTAGGCTCAGAACTGCGATTCAAGTTCGCACATAGTGGCTAAAGCGAATCGCAACAAGTTATTACACAAAAAGCCTTACAGGCACTTCTAGGCATGATGTGCATAAGGCGGTCATCCAGCTTGCGCGGGTTAGGCTCAGAACTGCGATTCAAGTTCGCACATAGTGGCTAAATCGAATCGCAACAAGTTAATACACAAAAAGCCTTACAAGCACTTCTAGGCATGATGTGCAAAACGTGGTCATCCAGCTTGCGCGGGTTAGGCTCAGAACTGCGATTCAAGTTTGCACGTAGCGGCTCAAACGAATCGCAACAAGTTAATACACAAAAAGCCTTACAGGCACTTCTAGGCATGATGTGCATAACGCGGTCATCCAGCTTGCGCGGGTTAGGCTCAGAACTGCGATTCAAGTTTGCACGTAGCGGCTCAAACGAATCGCAACAAGTTAATACACACAAGGCATGATGTGCAAAACGTGGTCATCCAGCTTGCGCTGGTTAGGCTCAGAACTGCGATTCAAGTTTGCACGTAGCGGCTCAAACGAATCGCAACAAGTTAATACACACAAAGCCTTACAGGCGCTTCTAGGCATGATGTGCATAACGCGGTCATCCAGCTTGCGCGGGTTAGGCTCAGAATTGCGATTCAAGTTTGCACGTAGAGGCTCAAACGAATCGCAACAAGTTAATACACACAACGCCTTAAAGGCACTTTTAGGCATTATTTGCAAAACGCGGTCATCCAGCTTGCGCGGGTTAGGCTCAGAACTGCGATTCAAGTTAGCACATAGCGGCTAAAGCGAATCGCAACAAGTTAATACACACAAAGCCTTACAATCACTTTTAGGCATGATGTGAAAAAAAAGGTCATCCAGCTTGCGCGGGTTAGGCTGAGAACTGCGATTCAAGTTCGCACATAGCGGCTAAAGCGAATCGCAACAAGTTAATACACACAAAGCCTTACAGGCACTTCTAGGCATGATGTGCATAACGCGGTCATCCAGCTTGCGCGGGTTAGGCTCAGAACTGCGATTCAAGTTTGCACGTAGCGGCTCAAACGAAGCGCCACAAGTTAATACACACAACGCCTTAAAGGCACTTTTAGGCATGATGTGCAAAACGTGGTCAACCAGCTTGCGCTGGTTAGGCTCAGAACTGCGATTCAAGTTTGCACGTAGCGGCTCAAACGAATCGCAAGAAGTTAATACACACAACGCCTTACAGGCACTTTTACGCATGATGTGCATAACGCGGTCATCCAGCTTGCGCGGGTTAGGCTCAGAACTGCGATCAAGTTTGCACGTAGCGGCTCAAACGAATCGCAACAAGTTAATACACACAACGCCTTAAAGGCACTTTTAGGCATGATGTGCAAAACGTGGTCATCCAGCTTGCGCGGGTTAGGCTAAGAACTGCGATTCAAGTTCGCACGTAGTGGCTAAAGCGAATCGCAACAAGTTAATACACACAAAGCCTTACAGGCACTTCTAGGCATGATGTGCATAACGCGGTCATCCAGCTTGCGCGGGTTAGGCTCAGAATTGCGATTCAAGTTTGCACGTAGCGGCTCAAACGAATCGCAACAAGTTAATACACACAACGCCTTACAGGCACTTTTACGCATTATTTGCAAAACGCGGTCATCCAGCTTGCGCGGGTTAGGCTCAGAACTGCGATTCAAGTTGCACATAGTGGCTAAAGCGAATCGCAACAAGTTAATACACAAAAAGCCTTACAGGCACTTCTAGGCATGATGTGCAAATAGGCGTCACTCAAGCTTGCGAGGGTTAGGCACAGAACTGCGATTCAAGTTCGCACATAGCGGCTAAAGCGAATCGCAACAAGTTAATACACACAACGCCTTAAAGGCACTTTTAGGCATGATGTGCAAAACGCGGTCATCCAGCTTGCGCGGGTTAGGCTCAGAACTGCGATTCAAGTTCGCACATAGTGGCTAAAGCGAATCGCAACAAGTTAATACACAAAAAGCCTTACGGCACTTCTAGGCATGATGTGCAAAACGTGGTCATCCAGCTTGCGCGGGTTAGGCTCAGAACTGCGATTCAAGTTTGCACGTAGCGGCTCAAACGAATCGCAACAAGTTAATACACACAACGCCTTAAAGGCACTTTTAGGCATGATGTGCAAAACCTGGTCATCCAGCTTGCGCGGGTTAGGCTCAGAACTGCGATTCAAGTTTGCACGTAGAGGCTCAAACGAATCGCAACAAGTTATTACACACAACGCCTTACAGGCACTTTTACGCATTATTTGCAAAACGCCGTCATCCAGCTTGCGCGGGTTAGGCTCAGAACTGCGATTCAAGTTCGCACATAGTGGCTAAAGCGAATCGCAACAAGTTAATACACAAAAAGCCTTACAGGCACTTCTAGGCATGATGTGCATAACGCGGTCATCCAGCTTGCGCGGGTTAGGCTCAGAACTGCGATTCAAGTTTGCACGTAGCTGCTCAAACGAATCGCAACAAGTTAATACACACAACGCCTTAAAGGCACTTTTAGGCATGATGTGCAAAACGTGGTCATCCAGCTTGCGCGGGTTAGGCTCAGAACTGCGAATCAAGTTTGCACGTAGCGGCTCAAAAGAATCGCAACAAGTTAATACACACAACGCCTTAAAGGCACTTTTAGGCATGATGTGCAAAACGTGGTTATCCAGCTTGCGCGGGTTAGGCTCAGAACTGCGATTCAAGTTCGCACGTAGTGGCTAAAGCGAATCGCAACAAGTTAATACACACAAAGCCTTACAGGCACTTCTAGGCATGATGTGCATAACGCGGTCATCCAGCTTGCGCGGGTTAGGCTCAGAATTGCGATTCAAGTTTGCACGTAGCGGCTCAAACGAATCGCAACAAGTTAATACACACAACGCCTTACAGGCACTTTTACGCATTATTTGCAAAACGCGGTCATCCAGCTTGCGCGGGTTAGGCCCAGAACTGCGATTCAAGTTGCACATAGTGGCTAAAGCGAATCGCAACAAGTTAATACACAAAAAGCCTTACAGGCACTTTTAGGCATGATGTGCAAATAGGCGTCACTCAAGCTTGCGCGGGTTAAACGCAGAACTGCGATTCAAGTTTGCACATAGCGGCTAAAACGAGTCGCAACAAGTTAATACACACAAAGCCTTAGAGGCACTTTTAGGCATGATGTGCAAAATGCGGTCATCCAGCTTGCGCGGGTTAGGCTCAGAACTGCGATTGAAGTTCGCACATAGCGGCTAAAACGAATCGCAACATGGTAATACAAGCAAAGCCTTACAGGCACTTTTAGGCATGATGTGCAAATAGGCGTCACTAAAGCTTGCGCGGGTTAAACGCAGAACTGCGATTCAAGTTTGCACATAGCGGCTAAAAGGAGTCGCAACAAGTTAATACACAAAAAGCCTTACAGGCACTTCTAGGCATGATGTGCATAACGCGGTCATCCAGCTTGCGCGGGTTAGGCTCAGAACTGCGATTCAAGTTTGCACGTAGCGGCTCAAACGAATCGCAACAAGTTAATACACACAACGCCTTAAAGGCACTTTTAGGCATGATGTGCAAAACGTGGTAATCCAGCTTGCGGGGATTAGGCTCAGAACTGCGATTCAAGTTTGCACGTAGCGGCTCAAACGAATCGCAACAAGTTAATACACACAAAGCCTTACAGGCACTTCTAGGCATGATGTGCATAACGCGGTCATCCAGCTTGCGCGGGTTAGGCTCAGAACTGCGATTCAAGTTTGCACGTAGCGGCTCAAACGAATCGCAAGAAGTTAATACACACAACGCCTTACAGGCACTTTTAGGCATGATGTCCAAAACGTGGTCATCCAGCTTGCGCGGGTTAGGCTCAGAACTGCGATTCAAGTTTGCACGTAGCGCCTCAAACGAATCGCAACAAGTTAATACACACAACGCCTTGAAGGCACTTTTAGGCATGATGTGCAAAACGTGGTCATCCAGCTTGCGCGGGTTAGGCTGAGAACTGCGATTCAAGTTAGCACATAGCGGCTAAAGCGAATCGCAACAAGTTAATACACACAAAGCCTTACAATCACTTTTAGGCATGATGTGAAAAAAGAGGTCATCCAGCTTGCGCGGGTTAGGCTGAGAACTGCGATTCAAGTTCGCACATAGCGGCTAAAGCGAATCGCAACAAGTTAATACACACAAAGCCTTACAGGCACTTCTAGGCATGATGTGCATAACGCGGTCATCCAGCTTGCGCGGGTTAGGCTCAGAACTGCGATTCAAGTTTGCACGTAGCGGCTCAAACGAAGCGCCACAAGTTAATACACACAACGCCTTAAAGGCACTTTTAGGCATGATGTGCAAAACGTGGTCAACCAGCTTGCGCTGGTTAGGCTCAGAACTGCGATTCAAGTTTGCACGTAGCGGCTCAAACGAATCGCAAGAAGTTAATACACACAACGCCTTACAGGCACTTTTACGCATGATGTGCATAACGCGGTCATCCAGCTTGCGCGGGTTAGGCTCAGAACTGCGATTCAAGTTTGCACGTAGCGGCTCAAACGAATCGCAACAAGTTAATACACACAACGCCTTAAAGGCACTTTTAGGCATGATGTGCAAAACGTGGTCATCCAGCTTGCGCGGGTTAGGCTAAGAACTGCGATTCAAGTTCGCACGTAGTGGCTAAAGCGAATCGCAACAAGTTAATACACACAAAGCCTTACAGGCACTTCTAGGCATGATGTGCATAACGCGGTCATCCAGCTTGCGCGGGTTAGGCTCAGAATTGCGATTCAAGTTTGCACGTAGCGGCTCAAACGAATCGCAACAAGTTAATACACACAACGCCTTACAGGCACTTTTACGCATTATTTGCAAAACGCGGTCATCCAGCTTGCGCGGGTTAGGCTCAGAACTGCGATTCAAGTTGCACATAGTGGCTAAAGCGAATCGCAACAAGTTAATACACAAAAAGCCTTACAGGCACTTCTAGGCATGATGTGCAAATAGGCGTCACTCAAGCTTGCGAGGGTTAGGCACAGAACTGCGATTCAAGTTCGCACATAGCGGCTAAAGCGAATCGCAACAAGTTAATACACACAACGCCTTAAAGGCACTTTTAGGCATGATGTGCAAAACGCGGTCATCCAGCTTGCGCGGGTTAGGCTCAGAACTGCGATTCAAGTTCGCACATAGTGGCTAAAGCGAATCGCAACAAGTTAATACACAAAAAGCCTTACGGCACTTCTAGGCATGATGTGCAAAACGTGGTCATCCAGCTTGCGCGGGTTAGGCTCAGAACTGCGATTCAAGTTTGCACGTAGCGGCTCAAACGAATCGCAACAAGTTAATACACACAACGCCTTAAAGGCACTTTTAGGCATGATGTGCAAAACGTGGTCATCCAGCTTGCGCGGGTTAGGCTCAGAACTGCGATTCAAGTTTGCACGTAGAGGCTCAAACGAATCGCAACAAGTTATTACACACAACGCCTTACAGGCACTTTTACGCATTATTTGCAAAACGCGGTCATCCAGCTTGCGCGGGTTAGGCTCAGAACTGCGATTCAAGTTCGCACATAGTGGCTAAAGCGAATCGCAACAAGTTAATACACAAAAAGCCTTCAGGCACTTCTAGGCATGATGTGCATAACGCGGTCATCCAGCTTGCGCGGGTTAGGCTCAGAACTGCGATTCAAGTTTGCACGTAGCTGCTCAAACGAATCGCAACAAGTTAATACACACAACGCCTTAAAGGCACTTTTAGGCATGATGTGCAAAACGTGGTCATCCAGCTTGCGCGGGTTAGGCTCAGAACTGCGAATCAAGTTTGCACGTAGCGGCTCAAAAGAATCGCAACAAGTTAATACACACAACGCCTTAAAGGCACTTTTAGGCATGATGTGCAAAACGTGGTTATCCAGCTTGCGCGGGTTAGGCTCAGAACTGCGATTCAAGTTGCACATAGTGGCTAAAGCGAATCGCAACAAGTTAATACACAAAAAGCCTTACAGGCACTTTTAGGCATGATGTGCAAATAGGCGTCACTCAAGCTTGCGCGGGTTAAACGCAGAACTGCGATTCAAGTTTGCACATAGCGGCTAAAACGAGTCGCAACAAGTTAATACACACAAAGCCTTAGAGGCACTTTTAGGCATGATGTGCAAAATACGGTCATCCAGCTTGCGCGGGTTAGGCTCAGAACTGCGATTGAAGTTCGCACATAGCGGCTAAAACGAATCGCAACATGGTAATACAAGCAAAGCCTTACAGGCACTTTTAGGCATGATGTGCAAATAGGCGTCACTAAAGCTTGCGCGGGTTAAACGCAGAACTGCGATTCAAGTTTGCACATAGCGGCTAAAAGGAGTCGCAACAAGTTAATACACAAAAAGCCTTACAGGCACTTCTAGGCATGATGTGCATAACGCGGTCATCCAGCTTGCGCGGGTTAGGCTCAGAACTGCGATTCAAGTTTGCACGTAGCGGCTCAAACGAATCGCAACAAGTTAATACACACAACGCCTTAAAGGCACTTTTAGGCATGATGTGCAAAACGTGGTAATCCAGCTTGCGCGGATTAGGCTCAGAACTGCGATTCAAGTTTGCACGTAGCGGCTCAAACGAATCGCAACAAGTTAATACACACAAAGCCTTACAGGCACTTCTAGGCATGATGTGCATAACGCGGTCATCCAGCTTGCGCGGGTTAGGCTCAGAACTGCGATTCAAGTTCGCACATAGCGGCTAAAGCGAATCGCAACAAGTTAATACACACAAAGCCTTACAGGCACTTCTAGGCATGATGTGCATAACGCGGTCATCCAGCTTGCGCGGGTTAGGCTCAGAACTGCGATTCAAGTTTGCACGTAGCGGCTCAAACGAATCGCAACAAGTTAATACACACAACGCCTTACAGGCACTTTTACGCATTATTTGCAAAACGCGGTCATCCAGCTTGCGCGGGTTAGGCTCAGAACTGCGATTCAAGTTCGCACATAGTGGCTAAAGCGAATCGCAACAAGTTGATACACAAAAAGCCTTACAGGCACTTCTAGGCATGATGTGCATAAGGCGGTCATCCAGCTTGCGCGGGTTAGGCTCAGAACTGCGATTCAAGTTCGCACATAGTGGCTAAATCGAATCGCAACAAGTTAATACACAAAAAGCCTTACAGGCACTTCTAGGCATGATGTGCAAAACGTGGTCATCCAGCTTGCGCGGGTTAGGCTCAGAACTGCGATTCAAGTTTGCACGTAGCGGCTCAAACGAATCGCAACAAGTTAATACACAAAAAGCTACAGGCACTTCTAGGCATGATGTGCATAACGCGGTCATCCAGCTTGCGCGGGTTAGGCTCAGAACTGCGATTCAAGTTTGCACGTAGCGGCTCAAACGAATCGCAACAAGTTAATACACACAAGGCATGATGTGCAAAACGTGGTCATCCAGCTTGCGCGGGTTAGGCTCAGAACTGCGATTCAAGTTTGCACGTAGCGGCTCAAACGAATCGCAACAAGTTAATACACACAAAGCCTTACAGGCACTTCTAGGCATGATGTGCATAACGCGGTCATCCAGCTTGCGCGGGTTAGGCTCAGAATTGCGATTCAAGTTTGCACGTAGAGGCTCAAACGAATCGCAACAAGTTAATACACACAACGCCTTGCAGGCACTTTTACGCATTATTTGCAAAACGCGGTCATCCAGCTTGCGCGGGTTAGGCTCAGAACTGCGATTCAAGTTCGCACATAGTGGCTAAAGCGAATCGCAACAAGTTAATACACAAAAAGCCTTACAGGCACTTCTAGGCATGATGTGCATAACGCGGTCATCCAGCTTGCGCGGGTTAGGCTCAGAACTGCGATTCAAGTTTGCACGTAGCGGCTCAAACGAATCGCAACAAGTTAATACACACAACGCCTTAAAGGCACTTTTAGGCATGATGTGCAAAACGTGGCCATCCAGCTTGCGCGGGTTAGGCTCAGAACTGCGATTCAAGTTTGCACGTAGCGGCTCAAACGAATCGCAACAAGTTAATACACACAAAGCCTTACAGGCACTTCTAGGCATGATGTGCAAAACGTGGTCATCCAGCTTGCGCGGGTTAGGCTGAGAACCGCGATTCAAGTTTGCACGTAGCGGCTCAAACGAATCGCAACAAGTTAATACACACAACGCCTTAAAGGCACTTTTAGGCATGATGTTCAAAACGTGGTCATCCAGCTTGCGCGGGTTAGGCTCAGAACTGCGATTCAAGTTTGCACGTAGCGGCTCAAACGAATCGCAACAAGTTAATACACACAAAGCCTTACAGGCACTTCTAGGCATGATGTGCATAACGCGGTCATCCAGCTTGCGCGGGTTAGGCTCAGAACTGCGATTCAAGTTCGCACATAGCGGCTAAAGCGAATCGCAACAAGTTAATACACACAAAGCCTTACAGGCACTTCTGGCATGATGTGCATAACGCGGTCATCCAGCTTGCGCGGGTTAGGCTCAGAAATGCGATTCAAGTTTGCACGTAGCGGCTCAAACGAATCGCAACAATTTAATACACACAACGCCTTACAGGCACTTTAGGCATGATGTGCAAATAGGCGTCACTCAAGCTTGCGAGGGTTAGGCACAGAACTGCGATTCAAGTTCGCACATAGCGGCTGAAGCGAATCGCAACAAGTTAATACACACAAAGCCTTAAAGGCACTTTTAGGCATGATGTCCAAAACGTGGTCATCCAGCTTGCGCGGGTTAGGCTCAGAACTGCGATTCAAGTTTGCACGTAGCGCCTCAAACGAATCGCAACAAGTTAATACACACAACGCCTTAAAGGCACTTTTAGGCATGATGTGCAAAACGTGGTCATCCAGCTTGCGCGGGTTAGGCTGAGAACTGCGATTCAAGTTAGCACATAGCGGCTAAAGCGAATCGCAACAAGTTAATACACACAAAGCCTTACAATCACTTTTAGGCATGATGTGAAAAAAGAGGTCATCCAGCTTGCGCGGGTTAGGCTGAGAACTGCGATTCAAGTTCGCACATAGCGGCTAAAGCGAATCGCAACAAGTTAATACACACAAAGCCTTACAGGCACTTCTAGGCATGATGTGCATAACGCGGTCATCCAGCTTGCGCGGGTTAGGCTCAGAACTGCGATTCAAGTTTGCACGTAGCGGCTCGAACGAAGCGCCACAAGTTAATACACACAACGCCATAAAGGCACTTTTAGGCATGATGTGCAAAACGTGGTCAACCAGCTTGCGCTGGTTAGGCTGAGAACTGCGATTCAAGTTTGCACGTAGCGGCTCAAACGAATCGCAAGAAGTTAATACACACAACGCCTTACAGGCACTTTTAGGCATGATGTCCAAAACGTGGTCATCCAGCTTGCGCGGGTTAGGCTCAGAACTGCGATTCAAGTTTGCACGTAGCGCCTCAAACGAATCGCAACAAGTTAATACACACAATGCCTTAAAGGCACTTTTAGGCATGATGTGCAAAACGTGGTCATCCAGCTTGCGCGGGTTAGGCTGAGAACTGCGATTCAAGTTAGCACATAGCGGCTAAAGCGAATCGCAACAAGTTAATACACACAAAGCCTTACAATCACTTTTAGGCATGATGTGAAAAAAGAGGTCATCCAGCTTGCGCGGGTTAGGCTGAGAACTGCGATTCAAGTTCGCACATAGCGGCTAAAGCGAATCGCAACAAGTTAATACACACAAAGCCTTACAGGCACTTCTAGGCATGATGTGCATAACGCGGTCATCCAGCTTGCGCGGGTTAGGCTCAGAACTGCGATTCAAGTTTGCACGTAGCGGCTCAAACGAAGCGCCACAAGTTAATACACACAACGCCTTAAAGGCACTTTTAGGCATGATGTGCAAAACGTGGTCAACCAGCTTGCGCTGGTTAGGCTCAGAACTGCGATTCAAGTTTGCACGTAGCGGCTCAAACGAATCGCAAGAAGTTAATACACACAACGCCTTACAGGCACTTTTACGCATGATGTGCATAACGCGGTCATCCAGCTTGCGCGGGTTAGGCTCAGAACTGCGATTCAAGTTTGCACGTAGCGGCTCAAACGAATCGCAACAAGTTAATACACACAACGCCTTAAAGGCACTTTTAGGCATGATGTGCAAAACGTGGTCATCCAGCTTGCGCGGGTTAGGCTAAGAACTGCGATTCAAGTTCGCACATAGCGGCTAAAGCGAATCGCAACAAGTTAATACACACAAAGCCTTACAGGCACTTTTAGGCATGATGTGAAAAACGAGGTCATCCAGCTTGCGCGGGTAAGGCTGAGAAAAGCGATTCAAGTTCGCACATAGCGGCTAAAGCGAATCGCAACAAGTTAATACACACAAAGCCTTACAGGCACTTCTAGGCATGATGTGCATAACGCTGTCATCCAGCTTGCGCGGGTTAGGCTCAGAACTGCGATTCAAGTTCGCACATAGTGGCTAAAGCGAATCGCAACAAGTTAATACACACAAAGCCTTACAGGCACTTCTAGGCATGATGTGCATAACGCGGTCATCCAGCTTGCGCGGGTTAGGCTCAGAACTGCGATTCAAGTTTGCACGTAGCGGCTCAAACGAATCGCAACAAGTTAATACACACAACGCTTTAAAGGCACTTTTAGGCATGATGTGCAAAACGTGGTCATCCAGCTTGCGCGGGTTAGGCTGAGAACTGCGATTCAAGTTCGCACATAGCGGCTAAAGCGAATCGCAACAAGTTAATACACACAAAGCCTTACAGGCACTTTTAGGCATGATGTGAAAAACGAGGTCATCCAGCTTGCGCGGGTTAGGCTGAGAACTGCGATTCAAGTTCGCACATAGCGGCTAAAGCGAATCGCAACAAGTTAATACACACAAAGCCTTACAGGCACTTCTAGGCATGATGTGCATAACGCGGTCATCCAGCTTGAGCGGGTTAGGCTCAGAACTGCGATTCAAGTTTGCACGTAGCGGCTCAAACGAATCGCAACAAGTTAATACATACAACGCCTTAAAGGCACTTTTAGGCATGATGTGCAAAACGTGGTCATCCAGCTTGCGCGGGTTAGGCTCAGAACTGCGATTTAAGTTTGCACGTAGCGGCTCAAACGAATCGCAACAAGTTAATACACACAAAGCCTTACAGGCACTTCTAGGCATGATGTGCAAAACGTGGTCATCCAGCTTCCGCGGGTTAGGCTGAGAACTGCGATTCAAGTTCGCACATAGCGGCTAAAGCGAATCGCAACAAGTTAATACACACAAAGCCTTACAGGCACTTTTAGGCATGATGTGAAAAACGAGGTCATCCAGCTTGCGCGGGTTAGGCTGAGAACTGCGATTCAAGTTCGCACATAGCGGCTAAAGCGAATCGCAACAAGTTAATACACACAAAGCCTTACAGGCACTTCTAGGCATGATGTGCATAACGCGGTCATCCAGCTTGCGCGGGTTAGGCTCAGAACTGCGATTCAAGTTCGCACAAAGGTGCTAAAGCGAATCGCAACAAGTTAATACACAAAAAGCCTTACAGGCACTTCTAGGCATGATGTGCATAAGGCGGTCATCCAGCTTGCGCGGGTTAGGCTCAGAACTGCGATTCAAGTTCGCACGTAGTGGCTAAATCGAATCGCAACAAGTTAATACACAAAAAGCCTTACAGGCACTTCTAGGCATGATGTGCAAAACGTGGTCATCCAGCTTGCGCGGGTTAGGCTCAGAACTGCGATTCAAGTTTGCACGTAGCGGCTCAAACGAATCGCAACAAGTTAATACACACAAAGCCTTACAGGCACTTCTAGGCATGATGTGCAAAACGTGGTCATCCAGCTTGCGCGGGTTAGGCTGAGAACCGCGATTCAAGTTTGCACGTAGCGGCTCAAACGAATCGCAACAAGTTAATACACACAACGCCTTAAAGGCACTTTTAGGCATGATGTGCAAAACGTGGTCATCCAGCTTGCGCGGGTTAGGCTGAGAACCGCGATTCAAGTTTGCACGTAGCGGCTCAAACGAATCGCAACAATTTAATACACACAACGCCTTACAGGCACTTTAGGCATGATGTGCAAATAGGCGTCACTCAAGCTTGCGAGGGTTAGGCACAGAACTGCGATTCAAGTTCGCACATAGCGGCTGAAGCGAATCGCAACAAGTTAATACACACAAAGCCTTAAAGGCACTTTTAGGCATGATGTCCAAAACGTGGTCATCCAGCTTGCGCGGGTTAGGCTCAGAACTGCGATTCAAGTTTGCACGTAGCGCCTCAAACGAATCGCAACAAGTTAATACACACAACGCCTTAAAGGCACTTTTAGGCATGATGTGCAAAACGTGGTCATCCAGCTTGCGCGGGTTAGGCTGAGAACTGCGATTCAAGTTAGCACATAGCGGCTAAAGCGAATCGCAACAAGTTAATACACACAAAGCCTTACAATCACTTTTAGGCATGATGTGAAAAAAGAGGTCATCCAGCTTGCGCGGGTTAGGCTGAGAACTGCGATTCAAGTTCGCACATAGCGGCTAAAGCGAATCGCAACAAGTTAATACACACAAAGCCTTACAGGCACTTCTAGGCATGATGTGCATAACGCGGTCATCCAGCTTGCGCGGGTTAGGCTCAGAACTGCGATTCAAGTTTGCACGTAGCGGCTCAAACGAAGCGCCACAAGTTAATACACACAACGCCTTAAAGGCACTTTTAGGCATGATGTGCAAAACGTGGTCAACCAGCTTGCGCTGGTTAGGCTGAGAACTGCGATTCAAGTTTGCACGTAGCGGCTCAAACGAATCGCAAGAAGTTAATACACACAACGCCTTACAGGCACTTTTAGGCATGATGTCCAAAACGTGGTCATCCAGCTTGCGCGGGTTAGGCTCAGAACTGCGATTCAAGTTTGCACGTAGCGCCTCAAACGAATCGCAACAAGTTAATACACACAATGCCTTAAAGGCACTTTTAGGCATGATGTGCAAAACGTGGTCATCCAGCTTGCGCGGGTTAGGCTGAGAACTGCGATTCAAGTTAGCACATAGCGGCTAAAGCGAATCGCAACAAGTTAATACACACAAAGCCTTACAATCACTTTTAGGCATGATGTGAAAAAAGAGGTCATCCAGCTTGCGCGGGTTAGGCTGAGAACTGCGATTCAAGTTCGCACATAGCGGCTAAAGCGAATCGCAACAAGTTAATACACACAAAGCCTTACAGGCACTTCTAGGCATGATGTGCATAACGCGGTCATCCAGCTTGCGCGGGTTAGGCTCAGAACTGCGATTCAAGTTTGCACGTAGCGGCTCAAACGAAGCGCCACAAGTTAATACACACAACGCCTTAAAGGCACTTTTAGGCATGATGTGCAAAACGTGGTCAACCAGCTTGCGCTGGTTAGGCTCAGAACTGCGATTCAAGTTTGCACGTAGCGGCTCAAACGAATCGCAAGAAGTTAATACACACAACGCCTTACAGGCACTTTTACGCATGATGTGCATAACGCGGTCATCCAGCTTGCGCGGGTTAGGCTCAGAACTGCGATTCAAGTTTGCACGTAGCGGCTCAAACGAATCGCAAGAAGTTAATACACACAACGCCTTAAAGGCACTTTTAGGCATGATGTGCAAAACGTGGTCATCCAGCTTGCGCGGGTTAGGCTAAGAACTGCGATTCAAGTTCGCACATAGCGGCTAAAGCGAATCGCAACAAGTTAATACACACAAAGCCTTACAGGCACTTTTAGGCATGATGTGAAAAACGAGGTCATCCAGCTTGCGCGGGTAAGGCTGAGAAAAGCGATTCAAGTTCGCACATAGCGGCTAAAGCGAATCGCAACAAGTTAATACACACAAAGCCTTACAGGCACTTCTAGGCATGATGTGCATAACGCTGTCATCCAGCTTGCGCGGGTTAGGCTCAGAACTGCGATTCAAGTTCGCACATAGTGGCTAAAGCGAATCGCAACAAGTTAATACACACAAAGCCTTACAGGCACTTCTAGGCATGATGTGCATAACGCGGTCATCCAGCTTGCGCGGGTTAGGCTCAGAACTGCGATTCAAGTTTGCACGTAGCGGCTCAAACGAATCGCAACAAGTTAATACACACAACGCTTTAAAGGCACTTTTAGGCATGATGTGCAAAACGTGGTCATCCAGCTTGCGCGGGTTAGGCTGAGAACTGCGATTCAAGTTCGCACATAGCGGCTAAAGCGAATCGCAACAAGTTAATACACACAAAGCCTTACAGGCACTTTTAGGCATGATGTGAAAAACGAGGTCATCCAGCTTGCGCGGGTTAGGCTGAGAACTGCGATTCAAGTTCGCACATAGCGGCTAAAGCGAATCGCAACAAGTTAATACACACAAAGCCTTACAGGCACTTCTAGGCATGATGTGCATAACGCGGTCATCCAGCTTGAGCGGGTTAGGCTCAGAACTGCGATTCAAGTTTGCACGTAGCGGCTCAAACGAATCGCAACAAGTTAATACATACAACGCCTTAAAGGCACTTTTAGGCATGATGTGCAAAACGTGGTCATCCAGCTTGCGCGGGTTAGGCTCAGAACTGCGATTTAAGTTTGCACGTAGCGGCTCAAACGAATCGCAACAAGTTAATACACACAAAGCCTTACAGGCACTTCTAGGCATGATGTGCAAAACGTGGTCATCCAGCTTGCGCGGGTTAGGCTGAGAACTGCGATTCAAGTTCGCACATAGCGGCTAAAGCGAATCGCAACAAGTTAATACACACAAAGCCTTACAGGCACTTTTAGGCATGATGTGAAAAACGAGGTCATCCAGCTTGCGCGGGTTAGGCTGAGAACTGCGATTCAAGTTCGCACATAGCGGCTAAAGCGAATCGCAACAAGTTAATACACACAAAGCCTTACAGGCACTTCTAGGCATGATGTGCATAACGCGGTCATCCAGCTTGCGCGGGTTAGGCTCAGAACTGCGATTCAAGTTCGCACAAAGGTGCTAAAGCGAATCGCAACAAGTTAATACACAAAAAGCCTTACAGGCACTTCTAGGCATGATGTGCATAAGGCGGTCATCCAGCTTGCGCGGGTTAGGCTCAGAAGTGCGATTCAAGTTCGCACGTAGTGGCTAAATCGAATCGCAACAAGTTAATACACAAAAAGCCTTACAGGCACTTCTAGGCATGATGTGCAAAACGTGGTCATCCAGCTTGCGCGGGTTAGGCTCAGAACTGCGATTCAAGTTTGCACGTAGCGGCTCAAACGAATCGCAACAAGTTAATACACACAACACCTTACAGGCACTTTTACGCATTATTTGCAAAACGCGGTCATCCAGCTTGCGCGGGTTAGGCTCAGAACTGCGATTCAAATTCGCACATAGTGGCTAAAGCGAATCGCAACAAGTTAATACACAAAAAGCCTTACAGGCACTTCTAGGCATGATGTGCATAACGCGGTCATCCAGCTTGCGCGGGTTAGGCTCAGAACTGCGATTCAAGTTTGCACGTAGCGGCTCAAACGAATCGCAACAAGTTAATACACACAAAGCCTTAAAGGCACTTTTAGGCATGATGTGCAAAACGTGGTCATCCAGCTTGCGCGGGTTAGGCTCAGAACTGCGATTCAAGTTTGCACGTAGCGCCTCAAACGAATCGCAACAAGTTAATACACACAATGCCTTAAAGGCACTTTTAGGCATGATGTGCAAAACGTGGTCATCCAGCTTGCGCGGGTTAGGCTGAGAACTGCGATTCAAGTTAGCACATAGCGGCTAAAGCGAATCGCAACAAGTTAATACACACAAAGCCTTACAATCACTTTTAGGCATGATGTGAAAAAAGAGGTCATCCAGCTTGCGCGGGTTAGGCTGAGAACTGCGATTCAAGTTCGCACATAGCGGCTAAAGCGAATCGCAACAAGTTAATACACACAAAGCCTTACAGGCACTTCTAGGCATGATGTGCATAACGCGGTCATCCAGCTTGCGCGGGTTAGGCTCAGAACTGCGATTCAAGTTTGCACGTAGCGGCTCAAACGAAGCGCCACAAGTTAATACACACAACGCCTTAAAGGCACTTTTAGGCATGATGTGCAAAACGTGGTCAACCAGCTTGCGCTGGTTAGGCTCAGAACTGCGATTCAAGTTTGCACAAACTTGAATCGCAAGAAGTTAATACACACAACGCCTTACAGGCACTTTTACGCATGATGTGCATAACGCGGTCATCCAGCTTGCGCGGGTTAGGCTCAGAACTGCGATTCAAGTTTGCACGTAGCGGCTCAAACGAATCGCAACAAGTTAATACACACAACGCCTTAAAGGCACTTTTAGGCATGATGTGCAAAACGTGGTCATCCAGCTTGCGCGGGTTAGGCTAAGAACTGCGATTCAAGTTCGCACATAGCGGCTAAAGCGAATCGCAACAAGTTAATACACACAAAGCCTTACAGGCACTTTTAGGCATGATGTGAAAAACGAGGTCATCCAGCTTGCGCGGGTAAGGCTGAGAAAAGCGATTCAAGTTCGCACATAGCGGCTAAAGCGAATCGCAACAAGTTAATACACACAAAGCCTTACAGGCACTTCTAGGCATGATGTGCATAACGCTGTCATCCAGCTTGCGCGGGTTAGGCTCAGAACTGCGATTCAAGTTCGCACATAGTGGCTAAAGCGAATCGCAACAAGTTAATACACACAAAGCCTTACAGGCACTTCTAGGCATGATGTGCATGACGCGGTCATCCAGCTTGCGCGGGTTAGGCTCAGAACTGCGATTCAAGTTTGCACGTAGCGGCTCAAACGAATCGCAACAAGTTAATACACACAACGCTTTAAAGGCACTTTTAGGCATGATGTGCAAAACGTGGTCATCCAGCTTGCGCGGGTTAGGCTGAGAACTGCGATTCAAGTTCGCACATAGCGGCTAAAGCGAATCGCAACAAGTTAATACACACAAAGCCTTACAGGCACTTCTAGGCATGATGTGCATAACGCGGTCATCCAGCTTGAGCGGGTTAGGCTCAGAACTGCGATTCAAGTTTGCACGTAGCGGCTCAAACGAATCGCAACAAGTTAATACATACAACGCCTTAAAGGCACTTTTAGGCATGATGTGCAAAACGTGGTCATCCAGCTTGCGCGGGTTAGGCTCAGAACTGCGATTTAAGTTTGCACGTAGCGGCTCAAACGAATCGCAACAAGTTAATACACACAAAGCCTTACAGGCACTTCTAGGCATGATGTGCAAAACGTGGTCATCCAGCTTGCGCGGGTTAGGCTGAGAACTGCGATTCAAGTTCGCACATAGCGGCTAAAGCGAATCGCAACAAGTTAATACACACAAAGCCTTACAGGCACTTTTAGGCATGATGTGAAAAACGAGGTCATCCAGCTTGCGCGGGTTAGGCTGAGAACTGCGATTCAAGTTCGCACAAAGGTGCTAAAGCGAATCGCAACAAGTTAATACACAAAAAGCCTTACAGGCACTTCTAGGCATGATGTGCATAAGGCGGTCATCCAGCTTGCGCGGGTTAGGCTCAGAACTGCGATTCAAGTTCGCACGTAGTGGCTAAATCGAATCGCAACAAGTTAATACACAAAAAGCCTTACAGGCACTTCTAGGCATGATGTGCAAAACGTGGTCATCCAGCTTGCGCGGGTTAGGCTCAGAACTGCGATTCAAGTTTGCACGTAGCGGCTCAAACGAATCGCAACAAGTTAATACACACAACACCTTACAGGCACTTTTACGCATTATTTGCAAAACGCGGTCATCCAGCTTGCGCGGGTTAGGCTCAGAACTGCGATTCAAATTCGCACATAGTGGCTAAAGCGAATCGCAACAAGTTAATACACAAAAAGCCTTACAGGCACTTCTAGGCATGATGTGCATAACGCGGTCATCCAGCTTGCGCGGGTTAGGCTCAGAACTGCGATTCAAGTTTGCACGTAGCGGCTCAAACGAATCGCAACAAGTTAATACACACAAAGCCTTAAAGGCACTTTTAGGCATGATGTGCAAAACGTGGTCATCCAGCTTGCGCGGGTTAGGCTCAGAACTGCGATTCAAGTTTGCACGTAGCGGCTCAAACGAATCGCAACAAGTTAATACACACAAAGCCTTACAGGCACTTCTAGGCATGATGTGCATAACGCGGTCATCCAGCTTGCGCGGGTTAGGCTCAGAATTGCGATTCAAGTTTGCACGTAGAGGCTCAAACGAATCGCAACAAGTTAATACACACAACGCCTTACAGGCACTTTTACGCATTATTTGCAAAACGCGGCCATCCAGCTTGCGCGGGTTAGGCTCAGAACTGCGATTCAAGTTCGCACATAGTGGCTAAAGCGAATCGCAACAAGTTAATACACAAAAAGCCTTACAGGCACTTCTAGGCATGATGTGCATAACGCGGTCATCCATCTTGCGCGGGTTAGGCTCAGAACTGCGATTCAAGTTTGCACGTAGCGGCTCAAACGAATCGCAACAAGTTAATACACACAACGCCTTAAAGGCACTTTTAGGCATGATGTGCAAAACGTGGTCATCCAGCTTGCGCGGGTTAGGCTCAGAACTGCGAATCAAGTTTGCACGTAGCGGCTCAAAAGAATCGCAACAAGTTAATACACACAACGCCTTAAAGGCACTTTTAGGCATGATGTGAAAAACGAGGTCATCCAGCTTGCGCGGGTTAGGCTGAGAACTGCGATTCAAGTTCGCACATAGCGGCTAAAGCGAATCGCAACAAGTTAATACACACAAAGCCTTACAGGCACTTCTAGGCATGATGTGCATAACGCGGTCATCCAGCTTGAGCGGGTTAGGCTCAGAACTGCGATTCAAGTTTGCACGTAGCGGCTCAAACGAATCGCAACAAGTTAATACATACAACGCCTTAAAGGCACTTTTAGGCATGATGTGCAAAACGTGGTCATCCAGCTTGCGCGGGTTAGGCTCAGAACTGCGATTTAAGTTTGCACGTAGCGGCTCAAACGAATCGCAACAAGTTAATACACACAAAGCCTTACAGGCACTTCTAGGCATGATGTGCAAAACGTGGTCATCCAGCTTGCGCGGGTTAGGCTGAGAACTGCGATTCAAGTTCGCACATAGCGGCTAAAGCGAATCGCAACAAGTTAATACACACAAAGCCTTACAGGCACTTTTAGGCATGATGTGAAAAACGAGGTCATCCAGCTTGCGCGGGTTAGGCTGAGAACTGCGATTCAAGTTCGCACAAAGGTGCTAAAGCGAATCGCAACAAGTTAATACACAAAAAGCCTTACAGGCACTTCTAGGCATGATGTGCATAAGGCGGTCATCCAGCTTGCGCGGGTTAGGCTCAGAACTGCGATTCAAGTTCGCACGTAGTGGCTAAATCGAATCGCAACAAGTTAATACACAAAAAGCCTTACAGGCACTTCTAGGCATGATGTGCAAAACGTGGTCATCCAGCTTGCGCGGGTTAGGCTCAGAACTGCGATTCAAGTTTGCACGTAGCGGCTCAAACGAATCGCAACAAGTTAATACACACAACACCTTACAGGCACTTTTACGCATTATTTGCAAAACGCGGTCATCCAGCTTGCGCGGGTTAGGCTCAGAACTGCGATTCAAATTCGCACATAGTGGCTAAAGCGAATCGCAACAAGTTAATACACAAAAAGCCTTACAGGCACTTCTAGGCATGATGTGCATAACGCGGTCATCCAGCTTGCGCGGGTTAGGCTCAGAACTGCGATTCAAGTTTGCACGTAGCGGCTCAAACGAATCGCAACAAGTTAATACACACAAAGCCTTAAAGGCACTTTTAGGCATGATGTGCAAAACGTGGTCATCCAGCTTGCGCGGGTTAGGCTCAGAACTGCGATTCAAGTTTGCACGTAGCGGCTCAAACGAATCGCAACAAGTTAATACACACAAAGCCTTACAGGCACTTCTAGGCATGATGTGCATAACGCGGTCATCCAGCTTGCGCGGGTTAGGCTCAGAATTGCGATTCAAGTTTGCACGTAGAGGCTCAAACGAATCACAACATGTTAATACACACAACGCCTTACAGGCACTTTTACGCATTATTTGCAAAACGCGGTCATCCAGCTTGCGCGGGTTAGGCTCAGAACTGCGATTCAAGTTCGCACATAGTGGCTAAAGCGAATCGCAACAAGTTAATACACAAAAAGCCTTACAGGCACTTCTAGGCATGATGTGCATAACGCGGTCATCCATCTTGCGCGGGTTAGGCTCAGAACTGCGATTCAAGTTTGCACGTAGCGGCTCAAACGAATCGCAACAAGTTAATACACACAACGCCTTAAAGGCACTTTTAGGCATGATGTGCAAAACTTGGTCATCCAGCTTGCGCGGGTTAGGCTCAGAACTGCGAATCAAGTTTGCACGTAGCCGCTCAAAAGAATCGCAACAAGTTAATACACACAACGCCTTAAAGGCACTTTTAGGCATGATGTGCAAAACGTGGTTATCCAGCTTGCGCGGGTTAGGCTCAGAACTGCGATTCAAGTTCGCACGTAGTGGCTAAAGCGAATCGCAACAAGTTAATACACACAAAGCCTTACAGGCACTTCTAGGCATGATGTGCATAACGCGGTCATCCAGCTTGCGCGGGTTAGGCTCAGAATTGCGATTCAAGTTTGCACGTAGCGGCTCAAACGAATCGCAACAAGTTAATACACACAACGCCTTACAGGCACTTTTACGCATTATTTGCAAAACGCGGTCATCCAGCTTGCGCGGGTTAGGCTCAGAACTGCGATTCAAGTTGCACATAGTGGCTAAAGCGAACAGCAACAAGTTAATACACAAAAAGCCTTACAGGCACTTTTAGGCATGATGTGCAAATAGGCGTCACTCAAGCTTGCGCGGGTTAAACGCAGAACTGCGATTCAAGTTTGCACATAGCGGCTAAAACGAGTCGCAACAAGTTAATACACACAAAGCCTTAGAGGCACTTTTAGGCATGATGTGCAAAATGCGGTCATCCAGCTTGCGCGGGTTAGGCTCAGAACTGCGATTGAAGTTCGCACATAGCGGCTAAAACGAATCGCAACATGGTAATACAAGCAAAGCCTTACAGGCACTTTTAGGCATGATGTGCAAATAGGCGTCACTAAAGCTTGCGCGGGTTAAACGCAGAACTGCGATTCAAGTTTGCACATAGCGGCTAAAACGAGTCGCAACAAGTTAATACACAAAAAGCCTTACAGGCACTTCTAGGCATGATGTGCATAACGCGGTCATCCAGCTTGCGCGGGTTAGGCTCAGAACTGCGATTCAAGTTTGCACGTAGCGGCTCAAACGAATCGCAACAAGTTAATACACACAACGCCTTAAAGGCACTTTTAGGCATGATGTGCAAAACGTGGTCATCCAGCTTGCGCGGGTTAGGCTCAGAACTGCGATTCAAGTTTGCACGTAGCGGCTCAAACGAATCGCAACAAGTTAATACACACAAAGCCTTACAGGCACTTCTAGGCATGATGTGCATAACGCGGTCATCCAGCTTGCGCGGGTTAGGCTCAGAACTGCGATTCAAGTTCGCACATAGCGGCTAAAGCGAATCGCAACAAGTTAATACACACAAAGCCTTACAGGCACTTCTAGGCATGAGGTGCATAACGCGGTCATCCAGCTTGCGCGGGTTAGGCTCAGAACTGCGATTCAAGTTTGCACGTAGCGGCTCAAACGAATCGCAACAAGTTAATACACACAACGCCTTACAGGCACTTTTACGCATTATTTGCAAAACGCGGTCATCCAGCTTGCGCGGGTTAGGCTCAGAACTGCGATTCAAGTTCGCACATAGTGGCTAAAGCGAATCGCAACAAGTTAATACACAAAAAGCCTTACAGGCACTTCTAGGCATGATGTGCATAAGGCGGTCATCCAGCTTGCGCGGGTTAGGCTCAGAACTGCGATTCAAGTTCGCACATAGTGGCTAAATCGAATCGCAACAAGTTAATACACAAAAAGCCTTACAGGCACTTCTAGGCATGATGTGCAAAACGTGGTCATCCAGCTTGCGCGGGTTAGGCTCAGAACTGCGATTCAAGTTTGCACGTAGCGGCTCAAACGAATCGCAACAAGTTAATACACAAAAAGCCTTACAGGCACTTCTAGGCATGATGTGCATAACGCGGTCATCCAGCTTGCGCGGGTTAGGCTCAGAACTGCGATTCAAGTTTGCACGTAGCGGCTCAAACGAATCGCAACAAGTTAATACACACAAGGCATGATGTGCAAAACGTGGTCATCCAGCTTGCGCGGGTTAGGCTCAGAACTGCGATTCAAGTTTGCACGTAGCGGCTCAAACGAATCGCAACAAGTTAATACACACAAAGCCTTACAGGCACTTCTAGGCATGATGTGCATAACGCGGTCATCCAGCTTGCGCGGGTTAGGCTCAGAACTGCGATTGAAGTTCGCACATAGCGGCTAAAACGAATCGCAACATGGTAATACAAGCAAAGCCTTACAGGCACTTTTAGGCATGATGTGCAAATAGGCGTCACTAAAGCTTGCGCGGGTTAAACGCAGAACTGCGATTCAAGTTTGCACATAGCGGCTAAAACGAGTCGCAACAAGTTAATACACAAAAAGCCTTACAGGCACTTCTAGGCATGATGTGCATAACGCGGTCATCCAGCTTGCGCGGGTTAGGCTCAGAACTGCGATTCAAGTTTGCACGTAGCGGCTCAAACGAATCGCAACAAGTTAATACACACAACGCCTTAAAGGCACTTTTAGGCATGATGTGCAAAACGTGGTCATCCAGCTTGCGCGGGTTAGGCTCAGAACTGCGATTCAAGTTTGCACGTAGCGGCTCAAACGAATCGCAACAAGTTAATACACACAAAGCCTTACAGGCACTTCTAGGCATGATGTGCATAACGCGGTCATCCAGCTTGCGCGGGTTAGGCTCAGAACTGCGATTCAAGTTCGCACATAGCGGCTAAAGCGAATCGCAACAAGTTAATACACACAAAGCCTTACAGGCACTTCTAGGCATGAGGTGCATAACGCGGTCATCCAGCTTGCGCGGGTTAGGCTCAGAACTGCGATTCAAGTTTGCACGTAGCGGCTCAAACGAATCGCAACAAGTTAATACACACAACGCCTTACAGGCACTTTTACGCATTATTTGCAAAACGCGGTCATCCAGCTTGCGCGGGTTAGGCTCAGAACTGCGATTCAAGTTCGCACATAGTGGCTAAAGCGAATCGCAACAAGTTAATACACAAAAAGCCTTACAGGCACTTCTAGGCATGATGTGCATAAGGCGGTCATCCAGCTTGCGCGGGTTAGGCTCAGAACTGCGATTCAAGTTCGCACATAGTGGCTAAATCGAATCGCAACAAGTTAATACACAAAAAGCCTTACAGGCACTTCTAGGCATGATGTGCAAAACGTGGTCATCCAGCTTGCGCGGGTTAGGCTCAGAACTGCGATTCAAGTTTGCACGTAGCGGCTCAAACGAATCGCAACAAGTTAATACACAAAAAGCCTTACAGGCACTTCTAGGCATGATGTGCATAACGCGGTCATCCAGCTTGCGCGGGTTAGGCTCAGAACTGCGATTCAAGTTTGCACGTAGCGGCTCAAACGAATCGCAACAAGTTAATACACACAAGGCATGATGTGCAAAACGTGGTCATCCAGCTTGCGCGGGTTAGGCTCAGAACTGCGATTCAAGTTTGCACGTAGCGGCTCAAACGAATCGCAACAAGTTAATACACACAAAGCCTTACAGGCACTTCTAGGCATGATGTGCATAACGCGGTCATCCAGCTTGCGCGGGTTAGGCTCAGAATTGCGATTCAAGTTTGCACGTAGAGGCTCAAACGAATCGCAACAAGTTAATACACACAACGCCTTACAGGCACTTTTACGCATTATTTGCAAAACGCGGTCATCCAGCTTGCGCGGGTTAGGCTCAGAACTGCGATTCAAGTTCGCACATAGTGGCTAAAGCGAATCGCAACAAGTTAATACACAAAAAGCCTTACAGGCACTTCTAGGCATGATGTGCACAACGCGGTCATCCAGCTTGCGCGGGTTAGGCTCAGAACTGCGATTCAAGTTTGCACGTAGCGGCTCAAACGAATCGCAACAAGTTAATACACACAACGCCTTAAAGGCACTTTTAGGCATGATGTGCAAAACGTGGCCATCCAGCTTGCGCGGGTAGGCTCAGAACTGCGATTCAAGTTTGCACGTAGCGGCTCAAACGAATCGCAACAAGTTAATACACACAACGCCTTACAGGCACTTTTACGCATTATTTGCAAAACGCGGTCATCCAGCTTGCGCGGGTTAGGCTCAGAACTGCGATTCAAGTTCGCACATAGTGGCTAAAGCGAATCGCAACAAGTTAATACACAAAAAGCCTTACAGGCACTTCTAGGCATGATGTGCATAAGGCGGTCATCCAGCTTGCGCGGGTTAGGCTCAGAACTGCGATTCAAGTTCGCACATAGTGGCTAAATCGAATCGCAACAAGTTAATACACAAAAAGCCTTACAGGCACTTCTAGGCATGATGTGCAAAACGCGGTCATCCAGCTTGCGCGGGTTAGGCTCAGAACTGCGATTCAAGTTTGCACGTAGCGGCTCAAACGAATCGCAACAAGTTAATACACACAACACCTTACAGGTACTTTTACGCATTATTTGCAAAACGCGGTCATCCAGCTTGCGCGGGTTAGGCTCAGAACTGCGATTCAAGATCGCACATAGTGGCTAAAGCGAATCGCAACAAGTTAATACACAAAAAGCCTTACAGGCACTTCTAGGCATGATGTGCATAACGCGGTCATCCAGCTTGCGCGGGTTAGGCTCAGAACTGCGATTCAAGTTTGCACGTAGCGACTAAACGAATCGCAACAAGGTAATACACACAGTGCCTTAAAGGCACTTTTAGGCATGATGTGTAAAACGTGGTCATCCAGCTTGCGCGGGTTAGGCTCAGAACTGCGAATCAAGTTTGCACGTAGCGGCTCATACGAATCGCAACAAGTTAATACACACAACGCCTTAAAGGCAATTTAGGCATGATGTGCAAAACGTGGTTATCCAGCTTGCGCGGGTTAGGCTCAGAACTGCGATTCAAGTTCGCACGTAGTGGCTAAAGCGAATCGCAACAAGTTAATACACACAAAGCCTTACAGGCACTTCTAGGCATGATGTGCATAACGCGGTCATCCAGCTTGCGCGGGTTAGGCTCAGAATTGCGATTCAAGTTTGCACGTAGCGGCTCAAACGAATCGCAACAAGTTAATACACACAACGCCTTACAGGCACTTTTACGCATTATCTGCAAAACGCGGTCATCCAGCTTGCGCGGGTTAGGCTCAGAACTGCGATTCAAGTTGCACATAGTGGCTAAAGCGAATCGCAACAAGTTAATACACAAAAAGCCTTACAGGCACTTTTAGGCATGATGTGCAAATAGGCGTCACTCAAGCTTGCGCGGGTTAAACGCAGAACTGCGATTCAAGTTTGCACATAGCGGCTAAAACGAGTCGCAACAAGTTAATACACACAAAGCCTTAGAGGCACTTTTAGGCATGATGTGCAAAATGCGGTCATCCAGCTTGCGCGGGTTAGGCTCAGAACTGCGATTGAAGTTCGCACATAGCGGCTAAAACGAATCGCAACATGGTAATACAAGCAAAGCCTTACAGGCACTTTTAGGCATGATGTGCAAATAGGCGTCACTAAAGCTTGCGCGGGTTAAACGCAGAACTGCGATTCAAGTTTGCACATAGCGGCTAAAACGAGTCGCAACAAGTTAATACAAAAAAAGCCTTACAGGCACTTCTAGGCATGATGTGCATAACGCGGTCATCCAGCTTGCGCGGGTTAGGCTCAGAACTGAGATTCAAGTTTGCACGTAGCGGCTCAAACGAATCGCAACAAGTTAATACACACAACGCCTTAAAGGCACTTTTAGGCATGATGTGCAAAACGTGGTCATCCAGCTTGCGCGGGTTAGGCTCAGAACTGCGATTCAAGTTTGCACGTAGCGGCTCAAACGAATCGCAACAAGTTAATACACACAAAGCCTTACAGGCACTTCTAGGCATGATGTGCATAACGCGGTCATCCAGCTTGCGCGGGTTAGGCTCAGAATTGCGATTCAAGTTTGCACGTAGAGGCTCAAACTAATCGCAACAAGTTAATACACAAAAAGCCTTACAGGCACTTCTAGGCATGATGTGCATAAGGCGGTCATCCAGCTTGCGCGGGTTAGGCTCAGAACTGCGATTCAAGTTCGCACATAGTGGCTAAATCGAATCGCAACAAGTTAATACACAAAAAGCCTTACAGGCACTTCTAGGCATGATGTGCAAAACGCGGTCATCCAGCTTGCGCGGGTTAGGCTCAGAACTGCGATTCAAGTTTGCACGTAGCGGCTCAAACGAATCGCAACAAGTTAATACACACAACACCTTACAGGTACTTTTACGCATTATTTGCAAAACGCGGTCATCCAGCTTGCGCGGGTTAGGCTCAGAACTGCGATTCAAGTTCGCACATAGTGGCTAAAGCGAATCGCAACAAGTTAATACACAAAAAGCCTTACAGGCACTTCTAGGCATGATGTGCATAACGCGGTCATCCAGCTTGCGCGGGTTAGGCTCAGAACTGCGATTCAAGTTTGCACGTAGCGACTAAACGAATCGCAACAAGGTAATACACACAGTGCCTTAAAGGCACTTTTAGGCATGATGTGCAAAACGTGGTCATCCAGCTTGCGCGGGTTAGGCTCAGAACTGCGAATCAAGTTTGCACGTAGCGGCTCATACGAATCGCAACAAGTTAATACACACAACGCCTTAAAGGCAATTTAGGCATGATGTGCAAAACGTGGTTATCCAGCTTGCGCGGGTTAGGCTCAGAACTGCGATTCAAGTTCGCACGTAGTGGCTAAAGCGAATCGCAACAAGTTAATACACACAAAGCCTTACAGGCACTTCTAGGCATGATGTGCATAACGCGGTCATCCAGCTTGCGCGGGTTAGGCTCAGAATTGCGATTCAAGTTTGCACGTAGCGGCTCAAACGAATCGCAACAAGTTAATACACACAACGCCTTACAGGCACTTTTACGCATTATTTGCAAAACGCGGTCATCCAGCTTGCGCGGGTTAGGCTCAGAACTGCGATTCAAGTTGCACATAGTGGCTAAAGCGAATCGCAACAAGTTAATACACAAAAAGCCTTACAGGCACTTTTAGGCATGATGTGCAAATAGGCGTCACTCAAGCTTGCGCGGGTTAAACGCAGAACTGCGATTCAAGTTTGCACATAGCGGCTAAAACGAGTCGCAACAAGTTAATACACACAAAGCCTTAGAGGCACTTTTAGGCATGATGTGCAAAATGCGGTCATCCAGCTTGCGCGGGTTAGGCTCAGAACTGCGATTGAAGTTCGCACATAGCGGCTAAAACGAATCGCAACATGGTAATACAAGCAAAGCCTTACAGGCACTTTTAGGCATGATGTGCAAATAGGCGTCACTAAAGCTTGCGCGGGTTAAACGCAGAACTGCGATTCAAGTTTGCACATAGCGGCTAAAACGAGTCGCAACAAGTTAATACAAAAAAAGCCTTACAGGCACTTCTAGGCATGATGTGCATAACGCGGTCATCCAGCTTGCGCGGGTTAGGCTCAGAACTGAGATTCAAGTTTGCACGTAGCGGCTCAAACGAATCGCAACAAGTTAATACACACAACGCCTTAAAGGCACTTTTAGGCATGATGTGCAAAACGTGGTCATCCAGCTTGCGCGGGTTAGGCTCAGAACTGCGATTCAAGTTTGCACGTAGCGGCTCAAACGAATCGCAACAAGTTAATACACACAACGCCTTACCGGCACTTTTACGCATTATTTGCAAAACGCGGTCATCCAGCTTGCGCGGGTTAGGCTCAGAACTGCGATTCAAGTTCGCACATAGTGGCTAAAGCGAATCGCAACAAGTTAATACACAAAAAGCCTTACAGGCACTTCTAGGCATGATGTGCATAACGCGGTCATCCAGCTTGCGCGGGTTAGGCTCAGAACTGCGATTCAAATTTGCACGTAGCGGCTCAAACGAATCGCAACAAGTTAATACACACAACGCCTTAAAGGCACTTTTAGGCATGATGTGCAAAACGTGGTCATCCAGCTTGCGCGGGTTAGGCTCAGAACTGCGATTCAAGTTTGCACGTAGCGGCTCAAACGAATCGCAACAAGTTAATACACACAAAGCCTTACAGGCACTTCTAGGCATGATGTGCAAAACGTGGTCACCCAGCTTGCGCGGGTTAGGCTGAGAACTGCGATTCAAGTTCGCACATAGCGGCTAAAGCGAATCGCAACAAGTTAATACACACAAAGCCTTACAGGCACTTTTAGGCATGATGTGAAAAACGAGGTCATCCAGCTTGCGCGGGTTAGGCTGAGAACTGCGATTCAAGTTCGCACATAGCGGCTAAAGCGAATCGCAACAAGTTAATACACACAAAGCCTTACAGGCACTTCTAGGCATTATGTGCATAACGCGGTCATCCAGCTTGCGCGGGTTAGGCTCAGAACTGCGAATCAAGTTTGCACGTAGCGGCTCAAACGAATCGCAACAAGTTAATACACACAACGCCTTAAAGGCACTTTTAGGCATGATGTGCAAAACGTGGTTATCCAGCTATCGCGGGTTAGGCTCAGAACTGCGATTCAAGTTCGCACGTAGTGGCTAAAGCGAATCGCAACAAGTTAATACACACAAAGCCTTACAGGCAATTTAGGCATGATATGCAAATAGGCGTCACTCAAGCTTGCGAGGGTTAGGCACAGAACTGCGATTCAAGTTCGCACATAGCGGCTAAAGCGAATCGCAACAAGTTAATACACACAAAGCCTTACAGGAACTTTTAGGCATGATGTGAAAAACGAGGTCATCCAGTTTGCGCGGGTTAGGCTGACAACTGCGATTCAAGTTCGCACATAGTGGCTAAAGCGAATCGCAACAAGTTAATACACACAAAGCCTTACAGGCACTTTTAGGCATGATGTGAAAAACGCGGTCATCCAGCTTGCGCGGGTTAGGCTCAGAACTGCGAATCAAGTTTGCACTTGGCGGCTCAAACGAATCGCAACAAGTTAATACACACAACGCCTTAAAGGCACTTTTAGGCATGATGTGCAAAACGTGGTTATCCAGCTATCGCGGGTTAGGCTCAGAACTGCGATTCAAGTTGCACATAGTGGCTAAAGCGAATCGCAACAAGTTAATACACAAAAAGCCTTACAGGCACTTCTAGGCATGATGTGCAAATAGGCGTCACTCAAGCTTGCGAGGGTTAGGCACAGAACTGCGATTCAAGTTCGCACATAGCGGCTAAAGCGAATCGCAACAAGTTAATACACACAAAGCCTTAAAGGCACTTTTAGGCATGATGTGCAAAACGTGGTCATCCAGCTTGCGCGGGTTAGGCTGAGAACTGCGATTCAAGTTAGCACATAGCGGCTAAAGCGAATCGCAACAAGTTAATACACACAAAGCCTTACAATCACTTTTAGGCATGATGTGAAAAACGAGGTCATCCAGCTTGCGCGGGTTAGGCTGAGAACTGCGATTCAAGTTCGCACATAGCGGCTAAAGCGAATCGCAACAAGTTAATACACACAAAGCCATACAGGCACTTCTAGGCATGATGTGCATAACGCGGTCATCCAGCTTGCGCGGGTTAGGCTCAGAACTGCGATTCAAGTTTGCACGTAGCGGCTCAAACGAAGCGCCACAAGTTAATACACACAACGCCTTAAAGGCACTTTTAGGCATGATGTGCAAAACGTGGTCAACCAGCTTGCGCGGGTTAGGCTCAGAACTGCGATTCAAGTTTGCACGTAGCGGCTCAAACGAATCGCAACAAGTTAATACACACAACGCCTTACAGGCACTTTCACGCATTATTTGCAGAACGCGGTCATCCAGCTTGCGCTGGTTAGGCTCTGAACTGCGACTCAAGTTTACACACAACGCCTTACAGGCAATTTAGGCATGATATGCAAATAGGCGTCACTCAAGCTTGCGAGGGTTAGGCACAGAACTGCGATTCAAGTTCGCACATAGCGGCTAAAGCGAATCGCAACAAGTTAATACAAACAAAGCCTTACAGGAACTTTTAGGCATGATGTGAAAAACGAGGTCATCCAGTTTGCGCGGGTTAGGCTGACAACTGCGATTCAAGTTCGCACATAGTGGCTAAAGCGAATCGCAACAAGTAATACACAAAAAGCCTTACAGGCACTTCTAGGCATGATGTGCATAACGCGGTCATCCAGCTTGCGCGGGTTAGGCTCAGAACTGCGATTCAAATTTGCACGTAGCGGCTCAAACGAATCGCAACAAGTTAATACACACAACGCCTTAAAGGCACTTTTAGGCATGATGTGCAAAACGTGGTCATCCAGCTTGCGCGGGTTAGGCTGAGAACTGCGATTCAAGTTTGCACGTAGCGGCTCAAACGAATCGCAACAAGTTAATACCCACAAAGCCTTACAGGCACTTCTAGGCATGATGTGCAAAACGTGGTCACCCAGCTTGCGCGGGTTAGGCTGAGAACTGCGATTCAAGTTCGCACATAGCGGCTAAAGCGAATCGCAACAAGTTAATACACACAAAGCCTTACAGGCACTTTTAGGCATGATGTGAAAAACGAGGTCATCCAGCTTGCGCGGGTTAGGCTGAGAACTGCGATTCAAGTTCGCACATAGCGGCTAAAGCGAATCGCAACAAGTTAATACACACAAAGCCTTACAGGCACTTTTAGGCATGATGTGCATAAAGCGGTCATCCAGCTATCGCGGGTTAGGCTCAGAACTGCGATTCAAGTTTGCACGTAGCGACTAAACGAATCGCAACAAGGTAATACACACAACGCCTTAAAGGCACTTTTAGGCATGATGTGTAAAACGTGGTCATCCAGCTTGCGCGGGTTAGGCTCAGAACTGCGAATCAAGTTTGCACGTAGCGGCTCAAACGAATCGCAACAAGTTAATACACACAACGCCTTAAAGGCACTTTTAGGCATGATGTGAAAAACGAGGTCATCCAGTTTGCGCGGGTTAGGCTGACAACTGCGATTCAAGTTCGCACATAGTGGCTAAAGCGAATCGCAACAAGTTAATACACACAAAGCCTTACAGGCACTTTTAGGCATGATGTGAAAAACGCGGTCATCCAGCTTGCGCGGGTTAGGCTCAGAACTGCGAATCAAGTTTGCACGTGGCGGCTCAAACGAATCGCAACAAGTTAATACACACAACGCTTTAAAGGCACTTTTAGGCATGATGTGCAAAACGTGGTTATCCAGCTATCGCGGGTTAGGCTCAGAACTGCGATTCAAGTTGCACATAGTGGCTAAAGCGAATCGCAACAAGTTAATACACAAAAAGCCTTACAGGCACTTCTAGGCATGATGTGCAAATAGGCGTCACTCAAGCTTGCGAGGGTTAGGCACAGAACTGCGATTCAAGTTCGCACATAGCGGCTAAAGCGAATCGCAACAAGTTAATACACACAAAGCCTTAAAGGCACTTTTAGGCATGATGTGCAAAACGTGGTCATCCAGCTTGCGCGGGTTAGGCTCAGAACTGCGATTCAAGTTTGCACGTAGCGCCTCAAACGAATCGCAACAAGTTAATACACACAACGCCTTAAAGGCACTTTTAGGCATGATGTGCAAAACGTGGTCATCCAGCTTGCGCGGGTTAGGCTGAGAACTGCGATTCAAGTTAGCACATAGCGGCTAAAGCGAATCGCAACAAGTTAATACACACAAAGCCTTACAATCAATTTAGGCATGATGTGAAAAACGAGGTCATCCAGCTTGCGCGGGTTAGGCTGAGAACTGCGATTCAAGTTCGCACATAGCGGCTAAAGCGAATCGCAACAAGTTAATACACACAAAGCCATACAGGCACTTCTAGGCATGATGTGCGTAACGCGGTCATCCAGCTTGCGCGGGTTAGGCTCAGAACTGCGATTCAAGTTTGCACGTAGCGGCTCAAACGAAGCGCCACAAGTTAATACACACAACGCCTTAAAGGCACTTTTAGGCATGATGTGCAAAACGTGGTCAACCAGCTTGCGCGGGTTAGGCTCAGAACTGCGATTCAAGTTTGCACGTAGCGGCTCAAACGAATCGCAACAAGTTAATACACACAACGCCTTACAGGCACTTTAACGCATTATTTGCAGAACGCGGTCATCCAGCTTGCGCTGGTTAGGCTCTGAACTGCGACTCAAGTTTACACACAACGCCTTACAGGCAATTTAGGCATGATATGCAAATAGGCGTCACTCAAGCTTGCGAGGGTTAGGCACAGAACTGCGATTCAAGTTCGCACATAGCGGCTAAAGCGAATCGCAACAAGTTAATACAAACAAAGCCTTACAGGAACTTTTAGGCATGATGTGAAAAACGAGGTCATCCAGTTTGCGCGGGTTAGGCTGACAACTGCGATTCAAGTTCGCACATAGTGGCTAAAGCGAATCGCAACAAGTAATACACAAAAAGCCTTACAGGCACTTCTAGGCATGATGTGCATAACGCGGTCATCCAGCTTGCGCGGGTTAGGCTCAGAACTGCGATTCAAATTTGCACGTAGCGGCTCAAACGAATCGCAACAAGTTAATACACACAACGCCTTAAAGGCACTTTTAGGCATGATGTGCAAAACGTGGTCATCCAGCTTGCGCGGGTTAGGCTGAGAACTGCGATTCAAGTTCGCACATAGCGGCTAAAGCGAATCGCAACAAGTTAATACACAAAAAGCCTTACAGGCACTTTTAGGCATGATGTGCAAAACGAGGTCATCCAGCTTGCGCGGGTTAGGCTGAGAACTGCGATTCAAGTTCGCACATAGCGGCTAAAGCGAATCGCAACAAGTTAATACACACAAAGCCTTACAGGCACTTTTAGGCATGATGTGCATAACGCGGTCATCCAGCTATCGCGGGTTAGGCTCAGAACTGCGATTCAAGTTTGCACGTAGCGACTAAACGAATCGCAACAAGGTAATACACACAACGCCTTAAAGGCACTTTTAGGCATGATGTGTAAAACGTGGTCATCCAGCTTGCGCGGGTTAGGCTCAGAACTGCGAATCAAGTTTGCACGTAGCGGCTCAAACGAATCGCAACAAGTTAATACACACAACGCCTTAAAGGCACTTTTAGGCATGATGTGAAAAACGAGGTCATCCAGTTTGCGCGGGTTAGGCTGACAACTGCGATTCAAGTTCGCACATAGTGGCTAAAGCGAATCGCAACAAGTTAATACACACAAAGCCTTACAGGCACTTTTAGGCATGATGTGAAAAACGCGGTCATCCAGCTTGCGCGGGTTAGGCTCAGAACTGCGAATCAAGTTTGCACGTAGCGGCTCAAACGAATCGCAACAAGTTAATACACACAACGCCTTAAAGGCACTTTTAGGCATGATGTGCAAAACGTGGTTATCCAGCTATCGCGGGTTAGGCTCAGAACTGCGATTCAAGTTGCACATAGTGGCTAAAGCGAATCGCAACAAGTTAATACACAAAAAGCCTTACAGGCACTTCTAGGCATGATGTTCAAATAGGCGTCACTCAAGCTTGCGAGGGTTAGGCACAGAACTGCGATTCAAGTTCGCACATAGCGGCTAAAGCGAATCGCAACAAGTTAATACACACAAAGCCTTAAAGGCACTTTTAGGCATGATGTGCAAAACGTGGTCACCCAGCTTGCGCGGGTTAGGCTCAGAACTGCGATTCAAGTTTGCACGTAGCGCCTCAAACGAATCGCAACAAGTTAATACACACAACGCCTTAAAGGCACTTTTAGGCATGATGTGCAAAACGTGGTCATCCAGCTTGCGCGGGTTAGGCTGAGAACTGCGATTCAAGTTAGCACATAGCGGCTAAAGCGAATCGCAACAAGTTAATACACACAAAGCCTTACAATCACTTTTAGGCATGATGTGAAAAACGAGGTCATCCAGCTTGCGCGGGTTAGGCTGAGAACTGCGATTCAAGTTCGCACATAGCGGCTAAAGCGAATCGCAACAAGTTAATACACACAAAGCCATACAGGCACTTCTAGGCATGATGTGCATAACGCGGTCATCCAGCTTGCGCGGGTTAGGCTCAGAACTGCGATTCAAGTTTGCACGTAGCGGCTCAAACGAAGCGCCACAAGTTAATACACACAACGCCTTAAAGGCACTTTTAGGCATGATGTGCAAAACGTGGTCAACCAGCTTGCGCGGGTTAGGCTCAGAACTGCGATTCAAGTTTGCACGTAGCGGCTAAAGCGAATCGCAACAAGTTAATACACACAACGCCTTACAGGCACTTTTACGCATTATTTGCAAAACGCGGTCATCCAGCTTGCGCTGGTTAGGCTCTGAACTGCGACTCAAGTTTGCACGTAGCGGCTCAAACGAATCGCAACAAGTCAATACACACAACGCCTTACAGGCAATTTAGGCATGATATGCAAATAGGCGTCACTCAAGCTTGCGAGGGTTAGGCACAGAACTGCGATTCAAGTTCGCACATAGCGGCTAAAGCGAATCGCAACAAGTTAATACACACAAAGCCTTACAGGAACTTTTAGGCATGATGTGAAAAACGAGGTCATCCAGTTTGCGCGGGTTAGGCTGACAACTGCGATTCAAGTTCGCACATAGTGGCTAAAGCGAATCGCAACAAGTAATACACAAAAAGCCTTACAGGCACTTCTAGGCATGATGTGCATAACGCGGTCATCCAGCTTGCGCGGGTTAGGCTCAGAACTGCGATTCAAATTTGCACGTAGCGGCTCAAACGAATCGCAACAAGTTAATACACACAAAGCCTTACAGGCACTTCTAGGCATGATGTGCAAAACGTGGTCACCCAGCTTGCGCGGGTTAGGCTGAGAACTGCGATTCAAGTTCGCACATAGCGGCTAAAGCGAATCGCAACAAGTTAATACACACAAAGCCTTACAGGCACTTTTAGGCATGATGTGAAAAACGAGGTCATCCAGCTTGCGCGGGTTAGGCTGAGAACTGCGATTCAAGTTCGCACATAGCGGCTAAAGCGAATCGCAACAAGTTAATACACACAAAGCCTTACAGGCACTTCTAGGCATGATGTGCATAACGCGGTCATCCAGCTTGCGCGGGTTAGGCTCAGAACTGCGATTCAAGTTTGCACGTAGCGACTAAACGAATCGCAACAAGGTAATACACACAACGCCTTAAAGGCACTTTTAGGCATGATGTGTAAAACGTGGTCATCCAGCTTGCGCGGGTTAGGCTCAGAACTGCGAATCAAGTTTGCACGTAGCGGCTCAAACGAATCGCAACAAGTTAATACACACAACGCCTTAAAGGCACTTTTAGGCATGATGTGCAAAACGTGGTTATCCAGCTATCGCGGGTTAGGCTCAGAACTGCGATTCAAGTTCGCACGTAGTGGCTAAAGCGAATCGCAACAAGTTAATACACACAAAGCCTTACAGGCACTTCTAGGCATGATGTGCATAACGCGGTCATCCAGCTTGCGCGGGTTAGGCTCAGAATTGCGATTCAAGTTTGCACGTAGCGGCTCAAACGAATCGCAACAAGTTAATACACACAACGCCTTACAGGCACTTTTAGGCATGATGTGCAAAACGTGGTCATCCAGCTTGCGCGGGTTAGGCTGAGAACTGCGATTCAAGTTAGCACATAGCGGCTAAAGCGAATCGCAACAAGTTATACACACAAAGCCTTACAATCACTTTTAGGCATGATGTGAAAAACGAGGTCATCCAGCTTGCGCGGGTTAGGCTGAGAACTGCGATTCAAGTTCGCACATAGCGGCTAAAGCGAATCGCAACAAGTTAATACACACAAAGCCATACAGGCACTTCTAGGCATGATGTGCATAACGCGGTCATCCAGCTTGCGCGGGTTAGGCTCAGAACTGCGATTCAAGTTTGCACGTAGCGGCTCAAACGAAGCGCCACAAGTTAATACACACAACGCCTTAAAGGCACTTTTAGGCATGATGTCCAAAACGTGGTCAACCAGCTTGCGCGGGTTAGGCTCAGAACTGCGATTCAAATTTGCACGTAGCGGCTCAAACGAATCGCAACAAGTTAATACACACAACGCCTTAAAGGCACTTTTAAGCATGATGTGAAAAACGAGGTCATCCAGCTTGCGCGGGTTAGGCTGAGAACTGCGATTCAAGTTCGCACATAGCGGCTAAAGCGAATTGCAACAAGTTAATACACACAAAGCCTTACAGGCACTTTTAGGCATGATGTGAAAAACGAGGTCATCCAGCTTGCGCGGGTTAGGCTGAGAACTGCGATTCAAGTTCGCACATAGCGGCTAAAGCGAATCGCAACAAGTTAATACACACAAAGCCTTACAGGCACTTCTAGGCATGATGTGCATAACGCGGTCATCCAGCTTGCGCGGGTTAGGCTCAGAACTGCGATTCAAGTTTGCACGTAGCGACTAAACGAATCGCAACAAGGTAATACACACAACGCCTTAAAGGCACTTTTAGGCATGATGTGTAAAACGTGGTCATCCAGCTTGCGCGGGTTAGGCTCAGAACTGCGAATCAAGTTTGCACGTAGCGGCTCAAACGAATCGCAACAAGTTAATGCACACAACGCCTTAAAGGCACTTTTAGGCATGATGTGCAAAACGTGGTTATCCAGCTATCGCGGGTTAGGCTCAGAACTGCGATTCAAGTTCGCACGTAGTGGCTAAAGCGAATCGCAACAAGTTAATACACACAAAGCCTTACAGGCACTTCTAGGCATGATGTGCATAACGCGGTCATCCAGCTTGCGCGGGTTAGGCTCAGAATTGCGATTCAAGTTTGCACGTAGCGGCTCAAACGAATCGCAACAAGTTAATACACACAACGCCTTACAGGCACTTTTACGCATTATTTGCAAAACGCTGTCATCCAGCTTGCGCGGGTTAGGCTCAGAACTGCGATTCAAGTTGCACATAGTGGCTAAAGCGAATCGCAACAAGTTAATACACAAAAAGCTTTACAGGCACTTCTAGGCATGATGTGCAAATAGGCGTCACTCAAGCTTGCGAGGGTTAGGCACAGAACTGCGATTCAAGTTCGCACATAGCGGCTAAAGCGAATCGCAACAAGTTAATACACACAACGCCTTAAAGGCACTTTTAGGCATGATGTGCAAAACGCGGTCATCCAGCTTGCGCGGGTTAGGCTCAGAACTGCGATTCAAGTTTGCACGTAGCGGCTCAAACGAATCGCAACAAGTCAATACACACAACGCCTTACAGGCAATTTAGGCATGATATGCAAATAGGCGTCACTCAAGCTTGCGAGGGTTAGGCTGAGAACTGCGATTCAAGTTCGCACATAGCGGCTAAAACGAATCGCAACAAGTTAATACACACAAAGCCTTACAGGCACTTCTAGGCATGATGTGCATAACGCGGTCATCCAGCTTGCGCGGGTTAGGCTCAGAATTGCGATTCAAGTTTGCACGTAGCGGCTCAAACGAATCGCAACAAGTTAATACACACAACGCCTTACAGGCACTTTTACGCATTATTTGCAAAACGCGGTCATCCAGCTTGCGCGGGTTAGGCTCAGAACTGCGATTCAAGTTCGCACGTAGTGGCTAAAGCGAATCGCAACAAGTTAATACACAAAACGCCTTACAGGCACTTCTAGGCATGATGTGCATAACGCGGTCATCCAGCTTGCGCCGGTTAGGTTAAGAACTGCGATTCAAGTTCGCACATAGTGGCTAAAGCGAATCGCAACAAGTTAATACACAAAAAGCCTTACAGGCACTTCTAGGCATGATGTGCATAACGCGGTCATCCAGCTTGCGCGGGTTAGGCTCAGAACTGCGATTCAAGTTTGCACGTAGCGGCTCAAACGAATCGCAACAAGTTAATACACACAACGCCTTACAGGCACTTTTACGCATTATTTGCAAAACGCGGTCATCCAGCTTGCGCTGGTTAGGCTCTGAACTGCGACTCAAGTTTGCACGTAGCGGCTCAAACGAATCGCAACAAGTCAATACACACAACGCCTTACAGGCAATTTAGGCATGATATGCAAATAGGCGTCACTCAAGCTTGCGAGGGTTAGGCACAGAACTGCGATTCAAGTTCGCACATAGCGGCTAAAGCGAATCGCAACAAGTTAATACACACAAAGCCTTACAGGAACTTTTAGGCATGATGTGAAAAACGAGGTCATCCAGTTTGCGCGGGTTAGGCTGACAACTGCGATTCAAGTTCGCACATAGCGGCTAAAGCGAATCGCAACAAGTTAATACACACAAAGCTTTACAGGCACTTCTAGGCATGATGTGCATAACGCGGTCATCCAGCTTCGCGGGTTAGGCTCAGAACTGCGATTCAAATTTGCACGTAGCGGCTCAAACGAATCGCAACAAGTTAATACACACAACGCCTTAAAGGCACTTTTAGGCATGATGTGCAAAACGTGGTCATCCAGCTTGCGCGGGTTAGGCTGAGAACTGCGATTCAAGTTCGCACATAGCGGCTAAAGCGAATCGCAACAAGTTAATACACACAAAGCCTTAAAGGCACTTTTAGGCATGATGTGCAAAACGCGGTCATCCAGCTTGCGCGGGTTAGGCTGAGAACTGCGATTCAAGTTCGCACGTAGCGGCTCAAACGAATCGCAACAAGTTAATACACACAACACCTTACAGGCACTTTTACGCATTATTTGCAAAACGCGGTCATCCAGCTTGCGCGGGTTAGGCTCAGAACTGCGATTCAAGTTCGCACATAGTGGCTAAAGCGAATCGCAACAAGTTAATACACAAAAAGCCTTACAGGCACTTCTAGGCATGATGTGCATAACGCGGTCATCCAGCTTGCGCGGGTTAGGCTCAGAACTGCGATTCGTTTGCACGTAGCGGCTCAAACGAATCGCAACAAGTTAATACACACAACGCCTTACAGGCACTTTTACGCATTATTTGCAAAACGCTGTCATCCAGCTTGCGCGGGTTAGGCTCAGAACTGCGATTCAAGTTCGCACATAGTGGCTAAAGCGAATCGCAACAAGTTAATAAACAAAAAGCCTTAAAGGCACTTCTAGGCATGATGTGCAAAACGTGGTCATCCAGCTTGCGCGGGTTAGGCTCAGAACTGCGATTCAAGTTTGCACGTAGCGGCTCAAACGAATCGCAACAAGTTAATACACACAAAGCCTTAAAGGCACTTTTAGGCATGATGTGCAAAACGTGGTCATCCAGCTTGCGCGGGTTAGGCTCAGAACTGCGATTCAAGTTAGCACATAGCGGCTAAAGCGAATCGCAACAAGTTAATACACACAAAGCCTTACAATCACTTTTAGGCATGATGTGAAAAACGAGGTCATCCAGCTTGCGCGGGTTAGGCTGAGAACTGCGATTCAAGTTCGCACATAGCGGCTAAAGCGAATCGCAACAAGTTAATACACACAAAGCCATACAGGCACTTCTAGGCATGATGTGCATAACGCGGTCATCCAGCTTGCGCGGGTTAGGCTCAGAACTGCGATTCAAGTTTGCACGTAGCGGCTCAAACGAAGCGCCACAAGTTAATACACACAACGCCTTAAAGGCACTTTTAGGCATGATGTCCAAAACGTGGTCAACCAGCTTGCGCGGGTTAGGCTCAGAACTGCGATTCAAATTTGCACGTAGCGGCTCAAACGAATCGCAACAAGTTAATACACACAACGCCTTAAAGGCACTTTTAAGCATGATGTGAAAAACGAGGTCATCCAGCTTGCGCGGGTTAGGCTGAGAACTGCGATTCAAGTTAGCACATAGCGGCTAAAGCGAATCGCAACAAGTTAATACACACAAAGCCTTACAATCACTTTTAGGCATGATGTGAAAAACGAGGTCATCCAGCTTGCGCGGGTTAGGCTGAGAACTGCGATTCAAGTTCGCACATAGCGGCTAAAGCGAATCGCAACAAGTTAATACACACAAAGCCATACAGGCACTTCTAGGCATGATGTGCATAACGCGGTCATCCAGCTTGCGCGGGTTAGGCTCAGAACTGCGATTCAAGTTTGCACGTAGCGACTAAACGAATCGCAACAAGGTAATACACACAACGCCTTAAAGGCACTTTTAGGCATGATGTGTAAAACGTGGTCATCCAGCTTGCGCGGGTTAGGCTCAGAACTGCGAATCAAGTTTGCACGTAGCGGCTCAAACGAATCGCAACAAGTTAATACACACAACGCCTTAAAGGCACTTTTAGGCATGATGTGAAAAACGAGGTCATCCAGTTTGCGCGGGTTAGGCTGACAACTGCGATTCAAGTTCGCACATAGTGGCTAAAGCGAATCGCAACAAGTTAATACACACAAAGCCTTACAGGCACTTTTAGGCATGATGTGAAAAACGCGGTCATCCAGCTTGCGCGGGTTAGGCTCAGAACTGCGAATCAAGTTTGCACGTGGCGGCTCAAACGAATCGCAACAAGTTAATACACACAACGCTTTAAAGGCACTTTTAGGCATGATGTGCAAAACGTGGTTATCCAGCTATCGCGGGTTAGGCTCAGAACTGCGATTCAAGTTGCACATAGTGGCTAAAGCGAATCGCAACAAGTTAATACACAAAAAGCCTTACAGGCACTTCTAGGCATGATGTGCAAATAGGCGTCACTCAAGCTTGCGAGGGTTAGGCACAGAACTGCGATTCAAGTTCGCACATAGCGGCTAAAGCGAATCGCAACAAGTTAATACACACAAAGCCTTAAAGGCACTTTTAGGCATGATGTGCAAAACGTGGTCATCCAGCTTGCGCGGGTTAGGCTCAGAACTGCGATTCAAGTTTGCACGTAGCGCCTCAAACGAATCGCAACAAGTTAATACACACAACGCCTTAAAGGCACTTTTAGGCATGATGTGCAAAACGTGGTCATCCAGCTTGCGCGGGTTAGGCTGAGAACTGCGATTCAAGTTAGCACATAGCGGCTAAAGCGAATCGCAACAAGTTAATACACACAAAGCCTTACAATCAATTTAGGCATGATGTGAAAAACGAGGTCATCCAGCTTGCGCGGGTTAGGCTGAGAACTGCGATTCAAGTTCGCACATAGCGGCTAAAGCGAATCGCAACAAGTTAATACACACAAAGCCATACAGGCACTTCTAGGCATGATGTGCGTAACGCGGTCATCCAGCTTGCGCGGGTTAGGCTCAGAACTGCGATTCAAGTTTGCACGTAGCGGCTCAAACGAAGCGCCACAAGTTAATACACACAACGCCTTAAAGGCACTTTTAGGCATGATGTGCAAAACGTGGTCAACCAGCTTGCGCGGGTTAGGCTCAGAACTGCGATTCAAGTTTGCACGTAGCGGCTCAAACGAATCGCAACAAGTTAATACACACAACGCCTTACAGGCACTTTAACGCATTATTTGCAGAACGCGGTCATCCAGCTTGCGCTGGTTAGGCTCTGAACTGCGACTCAAGTTTACACACAACGCCTTACAGGCAATTTAGGCATGATATGCAAATAGGCGTCACTCAAGCTTGCGAGGGTTAGGCACAGAACTGCGATTCAAGTTCGCACATAGCGGCTAAAGCGAATCGCAACAAGTTAATACAAACAAAGCCTTACAGGAACTTTTAGGCATGATGTGAAAAACGAGGTCATCCAGTTTGCGCGGGTTAGGCTGACAACTGCGATTCAAGTTCGCACATAGTGGCTAAAGCGAATCGCAACAAGTAATACACAAAAAGCCTTACAGGCACTTCTAGGCATGATGTGCATAACGCGGTCATCCAGCTTGCGCGGGTTAGGCTCAGAACTGCGATTCAAATTTGCACGTAGCGGCTCAAACGAATCGCAACAAGTTAATACACACAACGCCTTAAAGGCACTTTTAGGCATGATGTGCAAAACGTGGTCATCCAGCTTGCGCGGGTTAGGCTGAGAACTGCGATTCAAGTTCGCACATAGCGGCTAAAGCGAATCGCAACAAGTTAATACACAAAAAGCCTTACAGGCACTTTTAGGCATGATGTGCAAAACGAGGTCATCCAGCTTGCGCGGGTTAGGCTGAGAACTGCGATTCAAGTTCGCACATAGCGGCTAAAGCGAATCGCAACAAGTTAATACACACAAAGCCTTACAGGCACTTTTAGGCATGATGTGCATAACGCGGTCATCCAGCTATCGCGGGTTAGGCTCAGAACTGCGATTCAAGTTTGCACGTAGCGACTAAACGAATCGCAACAAGGTAATACACACAACGCCTTAAAGGCACTTTTAGGCATGATGTGTAAAACGTGGTCATCCAGCTTGCGCGGGTTAGGCTCAGAACTGCGAATCAAGTTTGCACGTAGCGGCTCAAACGAATCGCAACAAGTTAATACACACAACGCCTTAAAGGCACTTTTAGGCATGATGTGAAAAACGAGGTCATCCAGTTTGCGCGGGTTAGGCTGACAACTGCGATTCAAGTTCGCACATAGTGGCTAAAGCGAATCGCAACAAGTTAATACACACAAAGCCTTACAGGCACTTTTAGGCATGATGTGAAAAACGCGGTCATCCAGCTTGCGCGGGTTAGGCTCAGAACTGCGAATCAAGTTTGCACGTAGCGGCTCAAACGAATCGCAACAAGTTAATACACACAACGCCTTAAAGGCACTTTTAGGCATGATGTGCAAAACGTGGTTATCCAGCTATCGCGGGTTAGGCTCAGAACTGCGATTCAAGTTGCACATAGTGGCTAAAGCGAATCGCAACAAGTTAATACACAAAAAGCCTTACAGGCACTTCTAGGCATGATGTTCAAATAGGCGTCACTCAAGCTTGCGAGGGTTAGGCACAGAACTGCGATTCAAGTTCGCACATAGCGGCTAAAGCGAATCGCAACAAGTTAATACACACAAAGCCTTAAAGGCACTTTTAGGCATGATGTGCAAAACGTGGTCACCCAGCTTGCGCGGGTTAGGCTCAGAACTGCGATTCAAGTTTGCACGTAGCGCCTCAAACGAATCGCAACAAGTTAATACACACAACGCCTTAAAGGCACTTTTAGGCATGATGTGCAAAACGTGGTCATCCAGCTTGCGCGGGTTAGGCTGAGAACTGCGATTCAAGTTAGCACATAGCGGCTAAAGCGAATCGCAACAAGTTAATACACACAAAGCCTTACAATCACTTTTAGGCATGATGTGAAAAACGAGGTCATCCAGCTTGCGCGGGTTAGGCTGAGAACTGCGATTCAAGTTCGCACATAGCGGCTAAAGCGAATCGCAACAAGTTAATACACACAAAGCCATACAGGCACTTCTAGGCATGATGTGCATAACGCGGTCATCCAGCTTGCGCGGGTTAGGCTCAGAACTGCGATTCAAGTTTGCACGTAGCGGCTCAAACGAAGCGCCACAAGTTAATACACACAACGCCTTAAAGGCACTTTTAGGCATGATGTGCAAAACGTGGTCAACCAGCTTGCGCGGGTTAGGCTCAGAACTGCGATTCAAGTTTGCACGTAGCGGCTAAAGCGAATCGCAACAAGTTAATACACACAACGCCTTACAGGCACTTTTACGCATTATTTGCAAAACGCGGTCATCCAGCTTGCGCTGGTTAGGCTCTGAACTGCGACTCAAGTTTGCACGTAGCGGCTCAAACGAATCGCAACAAGTCAATACACACAACGCCTTACAGGCAATTTAGGCATGATATGCAAATAGGCGTCACTCAAGCTTGCGAGGGTTAGGCACAGAACTGCGATTCAAGTTCGCACATAGCGGCTAAAGCGAATCGCAACAAGTTAATACACACAAAGCCTTACAGGAACTTTTAGGCATGATGTGAAAAACGAGGTCATCCAGTTTGCGCGGGTTAGGCTGACAACTGCGATTCAAGTTCGCACATAGTGGCTAAAGCGAATCGCAACAAGTAATACACAAAAAGCCTTACAGGCACTTCTAGGCATGATGTGCATAACGCGGTCATCCAGCTTGCGCGGGTTAGGCTCAGAACTGCGATTCAAATTTGCACGTAGCGGCTCAAACGAATCGCAACAAGTTAATACACACAAAGCCTTACAGGCACTTCTAGGCATGATGTGCAAAACGTGGTCACCCAGCTTGCGCGGGTTAGGCTGAGAACTGCGATTCAAGTTCGCACATAGCGGCTAAAGCGAATCGCAACAAGTTAATACACACAAAGCCTTACAGGCACTTTTAGGCATGATGTGAAAAACGAGGTCATCCAGCTTGCGCGGGTTAGGCTGAGAACTGCGATTCAAGTTCGCACATAGCGGCTAAAGCGAATCGCAACAAGTTAATACACACAAAGCCTTACAGGCACTTCTAGGCATGATGTGCATAACGCGGTCATCCAGCTTGCGCGGGTTAGGCTCAGAACTGCGATTCAAGTTTGCACGTAGCGACTAAACGAATCGCAACAAGGTAATACACACAACGCCTTAAAGGCACTTTTAGGCATGATGTGTAAAACGTGGTCATCCAGCTTGCGCGGGTTAGGCTCAGAACTGCGAATCAAGTTTGCACGTAGCGGCTCAAACGAATCGCAACAAGTTAATACACACAACGCCTTAAAGGCACTTTTAGGCATGATGTGCAAAACGTGGTTATCCAGCTATCGCGGGTTAGGCTCAGAACTGCGATTCAAGTTCGCACGTAGTGGCTAAAGCGAATCGCAACAAGTTAATACACACAAAGCCTTACAGGCACTTCTAGGCATGATGTGCATAACGCGGTCATCCAGCTTGCGCGGGTTAGGCTCAGAATTGCGATTCAAGTTTGCACGTAGCGGCTCAAACGAATCGCAACAAGTTAATACACACAACGCCTTACAGGCACTTTTAGGCATGATGTGCAAAACGTGGTCATCCAGCTTGCGCGGGTTAGGCTGAGAACTGCGATTCAAGTTAGCACATAGCGGCTAAAGCGAATCGCAACAAGTTATACACACAAAGCCTTACAATCACTTTTAGGCATGATGTGAAAAACGAGGTCATCCAGCTTGCGCGGGTTAGGCTGAGAACTGCGATTCAAGTTCGCACATAGCGGCTAAAGCGAATCGCAACAAGTTAATACACACAAAGCCATACAGGCACTTCTAGGCATGATGTGCATAACGCGGTCATCCAGCTTGCGCGGGTTAGGCTCAGAACTGCGATTCAAGTTTGCACGTAGCGGCTCAAACGAAGCGCCACAAGTTAATACACACAACGCCTTAAAGGCACTTTTAGGCATGATGTCCAAAACGTGGTCAACCAGCTTGCGCGGGTTAGGCTCAGAACTGCGATTCAAATTTGCACGTAGCGGCTCAAACGAATCGCAACAAGTTAATACACACAACGCCTTAAAGGCACTTTTAAGCATGATGTGAAAAACGAGGTCATCCAGCTTGCGCGGGTTAGGCTGAGAACTGCGATTCAAGTTCGCACATAGCGGCTAAAGCGAATTGCAACAAGTTAATACACACAAAGCCTTACAGGCACTTTTAGGCATGATGTGAAAAACGAGGTCATCCAGCTTGCGCGGGTTAGGCTGAGAACTGCGATTCAAGTTCGCACATAGCGGCTAAAGCGAATCGCAACAAGTTAATACACACAAAGCCTTACAGGCACTTCTAGGCATGATGTGCATAACGCGGTCATCCAGCTTGCGCGGGTTAGGCTCAGAACTGCGATTCAAGTTTGCACGTAGCGACTAAACGAATCGCAACAAGGTAATACACACAACGCCTTAAAGGCACTTTTAGGCATGATGTGTAAAACGTGGTCATCCAGCTTGCGCGGGTTAGGCTCAGAACTGCGAATCAAGTTTGCACGTAGCGGCTCAAACGAATCGCAACAAGTTAATGCACACAACGCCTTAAAGGCACTTTTAGGCATGATGTGCAAAACGTGGTTATCCAGCTATCGCGGGTTAGGCTCAGAACTGCGATTCAAGTTCGCACGTAGTGGCTAAAGCGAATCGCAACAAGTTAATACACACAAAGCCTTACAGGCACTTCTAGGCATGATGTGCATAACGCGGTCATCCAGCTTGCGCGGGTTAGGCTCAGAATTGCGATTCAAGTTTGCACGTAGCGGCTCAAACGAATCGCAACAAGTTAATACACACAACGCCTTACAGGCACTTTTACGCATTATTTGCAAAACGCTGTCATCCAGCTTGCGCGGGTTAGGCTCAGAACTGCGATTCAAGTTGCACATAGTGGCTAAAGCGAATCGCAACAAGTTAATACACAAAAAGCTTTACAGGCACTTCTAGGCATGATGTGCAAATAGGCGTCACTCAAGCTTGCGAGGGTTAGGCACAGAACTGCGATTCAAGTTCGCACATAGCGGCTAAAGCGAATCGCAACAAGTTAATACACACAACGCCTTAAAGGCACTTTTAGGCATGATGTGCAAAACGCGGTCATCCAGCTTGCGCGGGTTAGGCTCAGAACTGCGATTCAAGTTTGCACGTAGCGGCTCAAACGAATCGCAACAAGTCAATACACACAACGCCTTACAGGCAATTTAGGCATGATATGCAAATAGGCGTCACTCAAGCTTGCGAGGGTTAGGCTGAGAACTGCGATTCAAGTTCGCACATAGCGGCTAAAACGAATCGCAACAAGTTAATACACACAAAGCCTTACAGGCACTTCTAGGCATGATGTGCATAACGCGGTCATCCAGCTTGCGCGGGTTAGGCTCAGAATTGCGATTCAAGTTTGCACGTAGCGGCTCAAACGAATCGCAACAAGTTAATACACACAACGCCTTACAGGCACTTTTACGCATTATTTGCAAAACGCGGTCATCCAGCTTGCGCGGGTTAGGCTCAGAACTGCGATTCAAGTTCGCACGTAGTGGCTAAAGCGAATCGCAACAAGTTAATACACAAAACGCCTTACAGGCACTTCTAGGCATGATGTGCATAACGCGGTCATCCAGCTTGCGCCGGTTAGGTTAAGAACTGCGATTCAAGTTCGCACATAGTGGCTAAAGCGAATCGCAACAAGTTAATACACAAAAAGCCTTACAGGCACTTCTAGGCATGATGTGCATAACGCGGTCATCCAGCTTGCGCGGGTTAGGCTCAGAACTGCGATTCAAGTTTGCACGTAGCGGCTCAAACGAATCGCAACAAGTTAATACACACAACGCCTTACAGGCACTTTTACGCATTATTTGCAAAACGCGGTCATCCAGCTTGCGCTGGTTAGGCTCTGAACTGCGACTCAAGTTTGCACGTAGCGGCTCAAACGAATCGCAACAAGTCAATACACACAACGCCTTACAGGCAATTTAGGCATGATATGCAAATAGGCGTCACTCAAGCTTGCGAGGGTTAGGCACAGAACTGCGATTCAAGTTCGCACATAGCGGCTAAAGCGAATCGCAACAAGTTAATACACACAAAGCCTTACAGGAACTTTTAGGCATGATGTGAAAAACGAGGTCATCCAGTTTGCGCGGGTTAGGCTGACAACTGCGATTCAAGTTCGCACATAGCGGCTAAAGCGAATCGCAACAAGTTAATACACACAAAGCTTTACAGGCACTTCTAGGCATGATGTGCATAACGCGGTCATCCAGCTTCGCGGGTTAGGCTCAGAACTGCGATTCAAATTTGCACGTAGCGGCTCAAACGAATCGCAACAAGTTAATACACACAACGCCTTAAAGGCACTTTTAGGCATGATGTGCAAAACGTGGTCATCCAGCTTGCGCGGGTTAGGCTGAGAACTGCGATTCAAGTTCGCACATAGCGGCTAAAGCGAATCGCAACAAGTTAATACACACAAAGCCTTAAAGGCACTTTTAGGCATGATGTGCAAAACGCGGTCATCCAGCTTGCGCGGGTTAGGCTGAGAACTGCGATTCAAGTTCGCACGTAGCGGCTCAAACGAATCGCAACAAGTTAATACACACAACACCTTACAGGCACTTTTACGCATTATTTGCAAAACGCGGTCATCCAGCTTGCGCGGGTTAGGCTCAGAACTGCGATTCAAGTTCGCACATAGTGGCTAAAGCGAATCGCAACAAGTTAATACACAAAAAGCCTTACAGGCACTTCTAGGCATGATGTGCATAACGCGGTCATCCAGCTTGCGCGGGTTAGGCTCAGAACTGCGATTCGTTTGCACGTAGCGGCTCAAACGAATCGCAACAAGTTAATACACACAACGCCTTACAGGCACTTTTACGCATTATTTGCAAAACGCTGTCATCCAGCTTGCGCGGGTTAGGCTCAGAACTGCGATTCAAGTTCGCACATAGTGGCTAAAGCGAATCGCAACAAGTTAATAAACAAAAAGCCTTAAAGGCACTTCTAGGCATGATGTGCAAAACGTGGTCATCCAGCTTGCGCGGGTTAGGCTCAGAACTGCGATTCAAGTTTGCACGTAGCGGCTCAAACGAATCGCAACAAGTTAATACACACAAAGCCTTAAAGGCACTTTTAGGCATGATGTGCAAAACGTGGTCATCCAGCTTGCGCGGGTTAGGCTCAGAACTGCGATTCAAGTTAGCACATAGCGGCTAAAGCGAATCGCAACAAGTTAATACACACAAAGCCTTACAATCACTTTTAGGCATGATGTGAAAAACGAGGTCATCCAGCTTGCGCGGGTTAGGCTGAGAACTGCGATTCAAGTTCGCACATAGCGGCTAAAGCGAATCGCAACAAGTTAATACACACAAAGCCATACAGGCACTTCTAGGCATGATGTGCATAACGCGGTCATCCAGCTTGCGCGGGTTAGGCTCAGAACTGCGATTCAAGTTTGCACGTAGCGGCTCAAACGAAGCGCCACAAGTTAATACACACAACGCCTTAAAGGCACTTTTAGGCATGATGTCCAAAACGTGGTCAACCAGCTTGCGCGGGTTAGGCTCAGAACTGCGATTCAAATTTGCACGTAGCGGCTCAAACGAATCGCAACAAGTTAATACACACAACGCCTTAAAGGCACTTTTAAGCATGATGTGAAAAACGAGGTCATCCAGCTTGCGCGGGTTAGGCTGAGAACTGCGATTCAAGTTCGCACATAGCGGCTAAAGCGAATTGCAACAAGTTAATACACACAAAGCCTTACAGGCACTTTTAGGCATGATGTGAAAAACGAGGTCATCCAGCTTGCGCGGGTTAGGCTGAGAACTGCGATTCAAGTTCGCACATAGCGGCTAAAGCGAATCGCAACAAGTTAATACACACAAAGCCTTACAGGCACTTCTAGGCATGATGTGCATAACGCGGTCATCCAGCTTGCGCGGGTTAGGCTCAGAACTGCGATTCAAGTTTGCACGTAGCGACTAAACGAATCGCAACAAGGTAATACACACAACGCCTTAAAGGCACTTTTAGGCATGATGTGTAAAACGTGGTCATCCAGCTTGCGCGGGTTAGGCTCAGAACTGCGAATCAAGTTTGCACGTAGCGGCTCAAACGAATCGCAACAAGTTAATGCACACAACGCCTTAAAGGCACTTTTAGGCATGATGTGCAAAACGTGGTTATCCAGCTATCGCGGGTTAGGCTCAGAACTGCGATTCAAGTTCGCACGTAGTGGCTAAAGCGAATCGCAACAAGTTAATACACACAAAGCCTTACAGGCACTTCTAGGCATGATGTGCATAACGCGGTCATCCAGCTTGCGCGGGTTAGGCTCAGAATTGCGATTCAAGTTTGCACGTAGCGGCTCAAACGAATCGCAACAAGTTAATACACACAACGCCTTACAGGCACTTTTACGCATTATTTGCAAAACGCTGTCATCCAGCTTGCGCGGGTTAGGCTCAGAACTGCGATTCAAGTTGCACATAGTGGCTAAAGCGAATCGCAACAAGTTAATACACAAAAAGCTTTACAGGCACTTCTAGGCATGATGTGCAAATAGGCGTCACTCAAGCTTGCGAGGGTTAGGCACAGAACTGCGATTCAAGTTCGCACATAGCGGCTAAAGCGAATCGCAACAAGTTAATACACACAACGCCTTAAAGGCACTTTTAGGCATGATGTGCAAAACGCGGTCATCCAGCTTGCGCGGGTTAGGCTCAGAACTGCGATTCAAGTTTGCACGTAGCGGCTCAAACGAATCGCAACAAGTCAATACACACAACGCCTTACAGGCAATTTAGGCATGATATGCAAATAGGCGTCACTCAAGCTTGCGAGGGTTAGGCTGAGAACTGCGATTCAAGTTCGCACATAGCGGCTAAAACGAATCGCAACAAGTTAATACACACAAAGCCTTACAGGCACTTCTAGGCATGATGTGCATAACGCGGTCATCCAGCTTGCGCGGGTTAGGCTCAGAATTGCGATTCAAGTTTGCACGTAGCGGCTCAAACGAATCGCAACAAGTTAATACACACAACGCCTTACAGGCACTTTTACGCATTATTTGCAAAACGCGGTCATCCAGCTTGCGCGGGTTAGGCTCAGAACTGCGATTCAAGTTCGCACGTAGTGGCTAAAGCGAATCGCAACAAGTTAATACACAAAACGCCTTACAGGCACTTCTAGGCATGATGTGCATAACGCGGTCATCCAGCTTGCGCCGGTTAGGTTAAGAACTGCGATTCAAGTTCGCACATAGTGGCTAAAGCGAATCGCAACAAGTTAATACACAAAAAGCCTTACAGGCACTTCTAGGCATGATGTGCATAACGCGGTCATCCAGCTTGCGCGGGTTAGGCTCAGAACTGCGATTCAAGTTTGCACGTAGCGGCTCAAACGAATCGCAACAAGTTAATACACACAACGCCTTACAGGCACTTTTACGCATTATTTGCAAAACGCGGTCATCCAGCTTGCGCTGGTTAGGCTCTGAACTGCGACTCAAGTTTGCACGTAGCGGCTCAAACGAATCGCAACAAGTCAATACACACAACGCCTTACAGGCAATTTAGGCATGATATGCAAATAGGCGTCACTCAAGCTTGCGAGGGTTAGGCACAGAACTGCGATTCAAGTTCGCACATAGCGGCTAAAGCGAATCGCAACAAGTTAATACACACAAAGCCTTACAGGAACTTTTAGGCATGATGTGAAAAACGAGGTCATCCAGTTTGCGCGGGTTAGGCTGACAACTGCGATTCAAGTTCGCACATAGCGGCTAAAGCGAATCGCAACAAGTTAATACACACAAAGCTTTACAGGCACTTCTAGGCATGATGTGCATAACGCGGTCATCCAGCTTCGCGGGTTAGGCTCAGAACTGCGATTCAAATTTGCACGTAGCGGCTCAAACGAATCGCAACAAGTTAATACACACAACGCCTTAAAGGCACTTTTAGGCATGATGTGCAAAACGTGGTCATCCAGCTTGCGCGGGTTAGGCTGAGAACTGCGATTCAAGTTCGCACATAGCGGCTAAAGCGAATCGCAACAAGTTAATACACACAAAGCCTTAAAGGCACTTTTAGGCATGATGTGCAAAACGCGGTCATCCAGCTTGCGCGGGTTAGGCTGAGAACTGCGATTCAAGTTCGCACGTAGCGGCTCAAACGAATCGCAACAAGTTAATACACACAACACCTTACAGGCACTTTTACGCATTATTTGCAAAACGCGGTCATCCAGCTTGCGCGGGTTAGGCTCAGAACTGCGATTCAAGTTCGCACATAGTGGCTAAAGCGAATCGCAACAAGTTAATACACAAAAAGCCTTACAGGCACTTCTAGGCATGATGTGCATAACGCGGTCATCCAGCTTGCGCGGGTTAGGCTCAGAACTGCGATTCGTTTGCACGTAGCGGCTCAAACGAATCGCAACAAGTTAATACACACAACGCCTTACAGGCACTTTTACGCATTATTTGCAAAACGCTGTCATCCAGCTTGCGCGGGTTAGGCTCAGAACTGCGATTCAAGTTCGCACATAGTGGCTAAAGCGAATCGCAACAAGTTAATAAACAAAAAGCCTTAAAGGCACTTCTAGGCATGATGTGCAAAACGTGGTCATCCAGCTTGCGCGGGTTAGGCTCAGAACTGCGATTCAAGTTTGCACGTAGCGGCTCAAACGAATCGCAACAAGTTAATACACACAAAGCCTTAAAGGCACTTTTAGGCATGATGTGCAAAACGTGGTCATCCAGCTTGCGCGGGTTAGGCTCAGAACTGCGATTCAAGTTTGCACGTAGCGGCTCAAACGAATCGCAACAAGTTAATACACACAAAGCCTTACAGGCACTTCTAGGCATGATGTGCAAAACGTGGTCATCCAGCTTGCGCGGGTTAGGCTGAGAACTGCGATTGAAGTTCGCACATAGCGGCTAAAGTGAATCGCAACAAGTTAATACACACAAAGCCTTACAGGCACTTTTAGGCATGATGTGAAAAACGAGGTCATCCAGCTTGCGCGGGTTAGGCTGAGAACTGCGATTCAAGTTCGCACATAGCGGCTAAAGCGAATCGCAACAAGTTAATACACACAAAGCCTTACAGGCACTTCTAGGCATGATGTGCATAATGCGGTCATCCAGCTTGCGCGGGTTAGGCTCAGAACTGCGATTCAAGTTTGCACGTAGCGACTAAACGAATCGCAACAAGGTAATACACACAACGCCTTAAAGGCACTTTTAGGCATGATGTGCAAAACGTGGTCATCCAGCTTGCGCGGGTTAGGCTCAGAACTGCGAATCAAGTTTGCACGTAGCGGCTCAAACGAATCGCAACAAGTTAATACACACAACGCCTTAAAGGCACTTTTAGGCATGATGTGAAAAACGTGGTTATCCAGCTTGCGCGGGTTAGGCTCAGAACTGCGATTCAAGTTCGCACGTAGTGGCTAAAGCGAATCGCAACAAATTAATACACACAAAGCCTTACAGGCACTTCTAGGCATGATGTGCATAACGCGGTCATCCAGCTTGCGCGGGTTAGGCTCAGAATTGCGATTCAAGTTTGCACGTAGCGGCTCAAACGAATCGCAACAAGTTAATACACACAACGCCTTACAGGCACTTTTACGCATTATTTGCAAAACGCGGTCATCCAGCTTGCGCGGGTTAGGCTCAGAACTGCGATTCAAGTTTGCACGTAGCGGCTCAAACGAATCGCAACAAGTCAATACACACAACGCCTTACAGGCAATTTAGGCATGATATGCAAATAGGCGTCACTCAAGCTTGCGAGGGTTAGGCCCAGAACTGCGATTCAAGTTCGCACATAGCGGCTAAAGCGAATCGCAACAAGTTAATACACACAAAGCCTTACAGGAACTTTTAGGCATGATGTGAAAAACGAGGTCATCCAGTTTGCGCGGGTTAGGCTGACAACTGCGATTCAAGTTCGCACATAGTGGCTAAAGCGAATCGCAACAAGTTAATACACACAAAGCCTTACAATCACTTTTAGGCATGATGTGAAAAACGAGGTCATCCAGCTTGCGCGGGTTAGGCTGAGAACTGCGATTCAAGTTCGCACATAGCGGCTAAAGCGAATCGCAACAAGTTAATACACACAAAGCCATACAGGCACTTCTAGGCATGATGTGCATAACGCGGTCATCCAGCTTGCGCGGGTTAGGCTCAGAACTGCGATTCAAGTTTGCACGTAGAGGCTCAAACGAAGCGCCACAAGTTAATACACACAACGCCTTAAAGGCACTTTTAGGCATGATGTCCAAAACGTGGTCAACCAGCTTGCGCGGGTTAGGCTGAGAACTGCGATTCAAGTTCGCACATAGCGGCTAAAGCGAATCGCAACAAGTTAATACACACAAAGCCTTACAGGCACTTCTAGGCATGATGTGCATAACGCGGTCATCCAGCTTGCGCGGGTTAGGCTCAGAACTGCGATTCAAGTTTGCACGTAGCGGCTCAAACGAATCGCAACAAGTTAATACACACAACGCCTTACAGGCAATTTAGGCATGATATGCAAATAGGCGTCACTCAAGCTTGCGAGGGTTAGGCACAGAACTGCGATTCAAGTTCGCACATAGCGGCTAAAGCGAATCGCAACAAGTTAATACACACAAAGCCTTACAGGCACTTCTAGGCATGATGTGCATAACGCGGTCATCCAGCTTGCGTGGGTTAGGCTCAGAACTGCGATTCAAGTTTGCACGTAGCGGCTCAAACGAATCGCAACAAGTTAATACACACAACGCCTTACAGGCACTTTGACGCATTATTTGCAAAACGCGGTCATCCAGCTTGCGCGGGTTAGGCTCAGAACTGCGATTCAAATTTGCACGTAGCGGCTAAAGCGAATCGCAACAAGTTAATACACACAAAGCCTTACAGGCACTTTTAGGCATGATGTGAAAAACGAGGTCATCCAGCTTGCGCGGGTTAGGCTGAGAACTGCGATTCAAGTTCGCACATAGCGGCTAAAGCGAATCGCAACAAGTTAATACACACAAAGCCTTACAGGCACTTCTAGGCATGATGTGCATAACGCGGTCATCCAGCTTGCGCGGGTTAGGCTCAGAACTGCGATTCAAGTTTGCACGTAGCGACTAAACGAATCGCAACAAGGTAATACACACAACGCCTTAAAGGCACTTTTAGGCATGATGTGTAAAACGTGGTCATCCAGCTTGCGCGGGTTAAGCTCAGAACTGCGAATCAAGTTTGCACGTAGCGGCTCAAACGAATCGCAACAAGTTAATGCACACAACGCCTTAAAGGCACTTTTAGGCATGATGTGCAAAACGTGGTTATCCAGCTATCGCGGGTTAGGCTCAGAACTGCGATTCAAGTTCGCACGTAGTGGCTAAAGCGAATCGCAACAAGTTATTACACACAAAGCCTTACAGGCACTTCTAGGCATGATGTGCATAACGCGGTCATCCAGCTTGCGCGGGTTAGGCTCAGAATTGCGATTCAAGTTTGCACGTAGCGGCTCAAACGAATCGCAAGTTAATACACACAACGCCTTACAGGCACTTTTACGCATTATTTGCAAAACGCTGTCATCCAGCTTGCGCGGGTTAGGCTCAGAACTGCGATTCAAGTTGCACATAGTGGCTAAAGCGAATCGCAACAAGTTAATACACAAAAAGCTTTACAGGCACTTCTAGGCATGATGTGCAAATAGGCGTCACTCAAGCTTGCGAGGGTTAGGCACAGAACTGCGATTCAAGTTCGCACATAGCGGCTAAAGCGAATCGCAACAAGTTAATACACACAAAGCCTTAAAGGCACTTTTAGGCATGATGTGCAAAACGTGGTCATCCAGCTTGCGCGGGTTAGGCTCAGAACTGCGATTCAAGTTTGCACGTAGCGGCTCAAACGAATCGCAACAAGGTAATACACACAACGCCTTACAGGCACTTTTACGCATTATTTGCAAAACGCGGTCATCCAGCTTGCGCTGGTTAGGCTCTGAACTGCGACTCAAGTTTGCACGTAGCGGCTCAAACGAATCGCAACAAGTCAATACACACAACGCCTTACAGGCAATTTAGGCATGATATGCAAATAGGCGTCACTCAAGCTTGCGAGGGTTAGGCACAGAACTGCGATTCAAGTTCGCACATAGCGGCTAAAGCGAATCGCAACAAGTTAATACACACAAAGCCTTACAGGAACTTTTAGGCATGATGTGAAAAACGAGGTCATCCAGTTTGCGCGGGTTAGGCTGACAACTGCGATTCAAGTTCGCACATAGCGGCTAAAGCGAATCGCAACAAGTTAATACACACAAAGCCTTACAGGCACTTCTAGGCATGATGTGCATAACGCGGTCATCCAGCTTGCGTGGGTTAGGCTCAGAACTGCGATTCAAGTTTGCACGTAGCGGCTCAAACGAATCGCAACAAGTTAATACACACAACGCCTTACAGGCACTTTGACGCATTATTTGCAAAACGCGGTCATCCAGCTTGCGTGGGTTAGGCTCAGAACTGCGATTCAAATTTGCACGTAGCGGCTCAAACGAATCGCAACAAGTTAATACACACAACGCCTTAAAGGCACTTTTAGGCATGATGTGCAAAACGTGGTCATCCAGCTTGCGCGGGTTAGGCTGAGAACTGCGATTCAAGTTCGCACATAGCGGCTAAAGCGAATCGCAACAAGTTAATACACACAAAGCCTTACAGGCACTTCTAGGCATGATGTGAAAAACGAGGTCATCCAGCTTGCGCGGGTTAGGCTGAGAACTGCGATTCAAGTTCGCACATAGCGGCTAAAGCGAATCGCAACAAGTTAATACACACAAAGCCTTACAGGCACTTCTAGGCATGATGTGCATAACGCGGTCATCCAGCTTGCGCGGGTTAGGCTCAGAACTGCGATTCAAGTTTGCACGTAGCGACTAAACGAATCGCAACAAGGTAATACACACAACGCCTTAAAGGCACTTTTAGGCATGATGTGTAAAACGTGGTCATCCAGCTTGCGCGGGTTAAGCTCAGAACTGCGAATCAAGTTTGCACGTAGCGGCTCAAACGAATCGCAACAAGTTAATGCACACAACGCCTTAAAGGCACTTTTAGGCATGATGTGCAAAACGTGGTTATCCAGCTATCGCGGGTTAGGCTCAGAACTGCGATTCAAGTTCGCACGTAGTGGCTAAAGCGAATCGCAACAAGTTAATACACACAAAGCCTTACAGGCACTTCTAGGCATGATGTGCATAACGCGGTCATCCAGCTTGCGCGGGTTAGGCTCAGAATTGCGATTCAAGTTTGCACGTAGCGGCTCAAACGAATCGCAACAAGTTAATACACACAACGCCTTACAGGCACTTTTACGCATTATTTGCAAAACGCTGTCATCCAGCTTGCGCGGGTTAGGCTCAGAACTGCGATTCAAGTTGCACATAGTGGCTAAAGCGAATCGCAACAAGTTAATACACAAAAAGCCTTACAGGCACTTTTAGGCATGATGTGCAAATAGGCGTCACTCAAGCTTGCGCGGGTTAAACGCAGAACTGCGATTCAAGTTTGCACATAGCGGCTAAAACGAGTCGCAACAAGTTAATACACACAAAGCCTTAGAGGCACTTTTAGGCATGATGTGCAAAATGCGGTCATCCAGCTTGCGCGGGTTAGGCTCAGAACTGCGATTGAAGTTCGCACATAGCGGCTAAAACGAATCGCAACATGGTAATACAAGCAAAGCCTTACAGGCACTTTTAGGCATGATGTGCAAATAGGCGTCACTAAAGCTTGCGCGGGTTAAACGCAGAACTGCGATTCAAGTTTGCACATAGCGGTTAAAACGAGTCGCAACAAGTTAATACAAAAAAAGCCTTACAGGCACTTCTAGGCATGATGTGCATAACGCGGTCATCCAGCTTGCGCGGGTTAGGCTCAGAACTGAGATTCAAGTTTGCACGTAGCTGCTCAAACGAATCGCAACAAGTTAATACACACAACGCCTTAAAGGCACTTTTAGGCATGATGTGCAAAACGTGGTCATCCAGCTTGCGCGGGTTAGGCTCAGAACTGCGATTCAAGTTTGCACGTAGCGGCTCAAACGAATCGCAACAAGTTAATACACACAAAGCCTTACAGGCACTTCTAGGCATGATGTGCATAACGCGGTCATCCAGCTTGCGCGGGTTAGGCTCAGAATTGCGATTCAAGTTTGCACGTAGAGGCTCAAACTAATCGCAACAAGTTAATACACACAACGCCTTACAGGCACTTTTACGCATTATTTGCAAAACGCGGTCATCCAGCTTGCGCGGGTTAGGCTCAGAACTGCGATTCAAGTTCGCACATAGTGGCTAAAGCGAATCGCAACAAGTTAATACACAAAAAGCCTTACAGGCACTTCTAGGCATGATGTGCATAACGCGGTCATCCAGCTTGCGCGGGTTAGGCTCAGAACTGCGATTCAAATTTGCACGTAGCGGCTCAAACGAATCGCAACAAGTTAATACACACAAAGCCTTACAGGCACTTCTAGGCATGATGTGCAAAACGTGGTCACCCAGCTTGCGCGGGTTAGGCTGAGAACTGCGATTCAAGTTCGCACATAGCGGCTAAAGCGAATCGCAACAAGTTAATACACACAAAGCCTTACAGGCACTTTTAGGCATGATGTGAAAAACGAGGTGATCCAGCTTGCGCGGGTTAGGCTGAGAACTGCGATTCAAGTTCGCACATAGCGGCTAAAGCGAATCGCAACAAGTTAATACACACAAAGCCTTACAGGCACTTCTAGGCATTATGTGCATAACGCGGTCATCCAGCTTGCGCGGGTTAGGCTCAGAACTGCGAATCAAGTTTGCACGTAGCGGCTCAAACGAATCGCAACAAGTTAATACACACAAAGCCTTACAGGCAATTTAGGCACGATATGCAAATAGGCGTCACTCAAGCTTGCGAGGGTTAGGCACAGAACTGCGATTCAAGTTCGCACATAGCGGCTAAAGCGAATCGCAACAAATTAATACACACAAAGCCTTAAAGGCACTTTTAGGCATGATGTGCAAAACGTGGTCATCCAGCTTGCGCGGGTTAGGCTGAGAACTGCGATTCAAGTTCGAACATAGCGGCTAAAGCGAATCGCAACAAGTTAATACACACAAAGCCTTACAGGCACTTTTAGGCATGATGTGCATAACGCGGTCATCCAGCTATCGCGGGTTAGGCTCAGAACTGCGATTCAAGTTTGCACGTAGCGACTAAACGAATCGCAACAAGGTAATACACACAACGCCTTAAAGGCACTTTTAGGCATGATGTGTAAAACGTGGTCATCCAGCTTGCGCGGGTTAGGCTCAGAACTGCGAATCAAGTTTGCACGTAGCGGCTCAAACGAATCGCAACAAGTTAATACACACAACGCCTTAAAGAGGTCATCCAGTTTGCACGGGTTAGGCTGACAACTGCGATTCAAGTTCGCACATAGTGGCTAAAGCGAATCGCAACAAGTTAATACACACAAAGCCTTACAGGCACTTTTAGGCATGATGTGAAAAACGCGGTCATCCAGCTTGCGCGGGTTAGGCTCAGAACTGCGAATCAAGTTTGCACGTGGCGGCTCAAACGAATCGCAACAAGTTAATACACACAACGCCTTAAAGGCACTTTTAGGCATGATGTGCAAAACGTGGTTATCCAGCTATCGCGGGTTAGGCTCAGAACTGCGATTCAAGTTGCACATAGTGGCTAAAGCGAATCGCAACAAGTTAATACACAAAAAGCCTTACAGGCACTTCTAGGCATGATGTGCAAATAGGCGTCACTCAAGCTTGCGAGGGTTAGGCACAGAACTGCGATTCAAGTTCGCACATAGCGGCTAAAGCGAATCGCAACAAGTTAATACACACAAAGCCTTAAAGGCACTTTTAGGCATGATGTGCAAAACGTGGTCATCCAGCTTGCGCATGTTAGGCTCAGAACTGCGATTCAAGTTTGCACGTAGCGCCTCAAACGAATCGCAACAAGTTAATACACACAACGCCTTAAAGGCACTTTTAGGCATGATGTGCAAAACGTGGTCAACCAGCTTGCGCGGGTTAGGCTCAGAACTGCGATTCAAGTTTGCACGTAGCGGCTCAAACGAATCGCAACAAGTTATTACACACAACGCCTTACAGGCACTTTTACGCATTATTTGCAGAACGCGGTCATCCAGCTTGCGCTGGTTAGGCTCTGAACTGCGACTCAAGTTTACACACAACGCCTTACAGGCAATTTAGGCATGATATGCAAATAGGCGTCACTCAAGCTTGCGAGGGTTAGGCACAGAACTGCGATTCAAGTTCGCACATAGCGGCTAAAGCGAATCGCAACAAGTTAATACAAACAAAGCCTTACAGGAACTTTTAGGCATGATGTGAAAAACGAGGTCATCCAGTTTGCGCGGGTTAGGCTGACAACTGCGATTCAAGTTCGCACATAGTGGCTAAAGCGAATCGCAACAAGTAATACACAAAAAGCCTTACAGGCACTTCTAGGCATGATGTGCATAACGCGGTCATCCAGCTTGCGCGGGTTAGGCTCAGAACTGCGATTCAAATTTGCACGTAGCGGCTCAAACGAATCGCAACAAGTTAATACACACAACGCCTTAAAGGCACTTTTAGGCATGATGTGCAAAACGTGGTCATCCAGCTTGCGCGGGTTAGGCTGAGAACTGCGATTCAAGTTTGCACGTAGCGGCTCAAACGAATCGCAACAAGTTAATACCCACAAAGCCTTACAGGCACTTCTAGGCATGATGTGCAAAACGTGGTCACCCAGCTTGCGCGGGTTAGGCTGAGAACTGCGATTCAAGTTCGCACATAGCGGCTAAAGCGAATCGCAACAAGTTAATACACACAAAGCCTTACAGGCACTTTTAGGCATGATGTGCAAAACGAGGTCATCCAGCTTGCGCGGGTTAGGCTGAGAACTGCGATTCAAGTTCGCACATAGCGGCTAAAGCGAATCGCAACAAGTTAATACACACAAAGCCTTACAGGCACTTTTAGGCATGATGTGCATAACGCGGTCATCCAGCTATCGCGGGTTAGGCTCAGAACTGCGATTCAAGTTTGCACGTAGCGACTAAACGAATCGCAACAAGGTAATACACACAACGCCTTAAAGGCACTTTTAGGCATGATGTGTAAAACGTGGTCATCCAGCTTGCGCGGGTTAGGCTCAGAACTGCGAATCAAGTTTGCACGTAGCGGCTCAAACGAATCGCAACAAGTTAAAACACACAACGCCTTAAAGGCACTTTTAGGCATGATGTGAAAAACGAGGTCATCCAGTTTGCGCGGGTTAGGCTGACAACTGCGATTCAAGTTCGCACATAGTGGCTAAAGCGAGTCGCAACAAGTTAATACACACAAAGCCTTACAGGTACTTTTAGGCATGATGTGAAAAACGCGGTCATCCAGCTTGCGCGGGTTAGGCTCAGAACTGCGAATCAAGTTTGCACGTAGCGGCTCAAACGAATCGCAACAAGTTAATACACACAACGCCTTAAAGGCACTTTTAGGCATGATGTGCAAAACGTGGTTATCCAGCTATCGCGGGTTAGGCTCAGAACTGCGATTCAAGTTGCACATAGTGGCTAAAGCGAATCGCAACAAGTTAATACACAAAAAGCCTTACAGGCACTTCTAGGCATGATGTTCAAATAGGCGTCACTCAAGCTTGCGAGGGTTAGGCACAGAACTGCGATTCAAGTTCGCACATAGCGGCTAAAGCGAATCGCAACAAGTTAATACACACAAAGCCTTAAAGGCACTTTTAGGCATGATGTGCAAAACGTGGTCATCCAGCTTGCGCGGGTTAGGCTCAGAACTGCGATTTAAGTTTGCACGTAGCGCCTCAAACGAATCGCAACAAGTTAATACACACAAAGCCTTACAGGCACTTCTAGGCATGATGTGCATAACGCGGTCATCCAGCTTGCGCGGGTTATTCTCAGAATTGCGATTCAAGTTTGCACGTAGAGGCTCAAACTAATCGCAACAAGTTAATACACACAACGCCTTACAGGCACTTTTACGCATTATTTGCAAAACGCGGTCATCCAGCTTGCGCGGGTTAGGCTCAGAACTGCGATTCAAGTTCGCACATAGTGGCTAAAGCGAATCGCAACAAGTTAATACACAAAAAGCCTTACAGGCACTTCTAGGCATGATGTGCATAACGAGGTCATCCAGCTTGCGCGGGTTAGGCTCAGAACTGCGATTCAAATTTGCACGTAGCGGCTCAAACGAATCGCAACAAGTTAATACACACAACGCCTTAAAGGCACTTTTAGGCATGATGTTCAAAACGTGGTCATCCAGCTTGCGCGGGTTAGGCTCAGAACTGCGATTCAAGTTTGCACGTAGCGGCTCAAACGAATCGCAACAAGTTAATACACACAAAGCCTTACAGGCACTTCTAGGCATGATGTGCAAAACGTGGTCACCCAGCTTGCGCGGGTTAGGCTGAGAACTGCGATTCAAGTTCGCACATAGCGGCTAAAGCGAATCGCAACAAGTTAATACACACAAAGCCTTACAGGCACTTTTAGGCATGATGTGAAAAACGAGGTCATCCAGCTTGCGCGGGTTAGGCTGAGAACTGCGATTCAAGTTCGCACATAGCGGCTAAAGCGAATCGCAACAAGTTAATACACACAAAGCCTTACAGGCACTTCTAGGCATTATGTGCATAACGCGGTCATCCAGCTTGCGCGGGTTAGGCTCAGAACTGCGAATCAAGTTTGCACGTAGCGGCTCAAACGAATCGCAACAAGTTAATACACACAACGCCTTAAAGGCACTTTTAGGCATGATGTGCAAAACGTGGTTATCCAGCTATCGCGGGTTAGGCTCAGAACTGCGATTCAAGTTCGCACGTAGTGGCTAAAGCGAATCGCAACAAGTTAATACACACAAAGCCTTACAGGCAATTTAGGCATGATATGCAAATAGGCGTCACTCAAGCTTGCGAGGGTTAGGCACAGAACTGCGATTCAAGTTCGCACATAGCGGCTAAAGCGAATCGCAACAAGTTAATACACACAAAGCCTTACAGGAACTTTTAGGCATGATGTGAAAAACGAGGTCATCCAGTTTGCGCGGGTTAGGCTGACAACTGCGATTCAAGTTCGCACATAGTGGCTAAAGCGAATCGCAACAAGTTAATACACACAAAGCCTTACAGGCACTTTTAGGCATGATGTGAAAAACGCGGTCATCCAGCTTGCGCGGGTTAGGCTCAGAACTGCGAATCAAGTTTGCACGTGGCGGCTCAAACGAATCGCAACAAGTTAATACACACAACGCCTTAAAGGCACTTTTAGGCATGATGTGCAAAACGTGGTTATCCAGCTATCGCGGGTTAGGCTCAGAACTGCGATTCAAGTTGCACATAGTGGCTAAAGCGAATCGCAACAAGTTAATACACAAAAAGCCTTACAGGCACTTCTAGGCATGATGTGCAAATAGGCGTCACTCAAGCTTGCGAGGGTTAGGCACAGAACTGCGAAAAGTTCGCACATAGCGGCTAAAGCGAATCGCAACAAGTTAATACACACAAAGCCTTAAAGGCACTTTTAGGCATGATGTGCAAAACGTGGTCATCCAGCTTGCGCGGGTTAGGCTCAGAACTGCGATTCAAGTTTGCACGTAGCGCCTCAAACGAATCGCAACAAGTTAATACACACAACGCCTTAAAGGCACTTTTAGGCATGATGTGCAAAACGTGGTCATCCAGCTTGCGCGGGTTAGGCTGAGAACTGCGATTCAAGTTAGCACATAGCGGCTAAAGCGAATCGCAACAAGTTAATACACACAAAGCCTTACAATCACTTTTAGGCATGATGTGAAAAACGAGGTCATCCAGCTTGCGCGGGTTAGGCTGAGAACTGCGATTCAAGTTCGCACATAGCGGCTAAAGCGAATCGCAACAAGTTAATACACACAAAGCCATACAGGCACTTCTAGGCATGATGTGCATAACGCGGTCATCCAGCTTGCGCGGGTTAGGCTCAGAACTGCGATTCAAGTTTGCACGTAGCGGCTCAAACGAAGCGCCACAAGTTAATACACACAACGCCTTAAAGGCACTTTTAGGCATGATGTGCAAAACGTGGTCAACCAGCTTGCGCGGGTTAGGCTCAGAACTGCGATTCAAGTTTGCACGTAGCGGCTCAAACGAATCACAACAAGTTAATACACACAATGCCTTACAGGCACTTTTACGCATTATTTGCAGAACGCGGTCATCCAGCTTGCGCTGGTTAGGCTCTGAACTGCGACTCAAGTTTACACACAACGCCTTACAGGCAATTTAGGCATGATATGCAAATAGGCGTCACTCAAGCTTGCGAGGGTTAGGCACAGAACTGCGATTCAAGTTCGCACATAGCGGCTAAAGCGAATCGCAACAAGTTAATACAAACAAAGCCTTACAGGAACTTTTAGGCATGATGTGAAAAACGAGGTCATCCAGTTTGCGCGGGTTAGGCTGACAACTGCGATTCAAGTTCGCACATAGTGGCTAAAGCGAATCGCAACAAGTAATACACAAAAAGCCTTACAGGCACTTCTAGGCATGATGTGCATAACGCGGTCATCCAGCTTGCGCGGGTTAGGCTCAGAACTGCGATTCAAATTTGCACGTAGCGGCTCAAACGAATCGCAACAAGTTAATACACACAACGCCTTAAAGGCACTTTTAGGCATGATGTGCAAAACGTGGTCATCCAGCTTGCGCGGGTTAGGCTGAGAACTGCGATTCAAGTTTGCACGTAGCGGCTCAAACGAATCGCAACAAGTTAATACCCACAAAGCCTTGCAGGCACTTCTAGGCATGATGTGCAAAACGTGGTCACCCAGCTTGCGCGGGTTAGGCTGAGAACTGCGATTCAAGTTCGCACATAGCGGCTAAAGCGAATCGCAACAAGTTAATACACACAAAGCCTTACAGGCACTTTTAGGCATGATGTGCATAACGCGGTCATCCAGCTATCGCGGGTTAGGCTCAGAAATGCGATTCAAGTTTGCACGTAGCGACTAAACGAATCGCAACAAGGTAATACACACAACGCCTGAAAGGCACTTTTAGGCATGATGTGTAAAACGTGGTCATCCAGCTTGCGCGGGTTAGGCTCAGAACTGCGAATCAAGTTTGCACGTAGCGGTTCAAACGAATCGCAACAAGTTAATACACACAACGCCTTAAAGGCACTTTTAGGCATGATGTGAAAAACGAGGTCATCCAGTTTGCACGGGTTAGGCTGACAACTGCGATTCAAGTTCGCACATAGTGGCTAAAGCGAATCGCAACAAGTTAATACACACAAAGCCTTACAGGCACTTTTAGGCATGATGTGCAAAACGTGGTCACCCAGCTTGCGCGGGTTAGGCTGAGAACTGCGATTCAAGTTCGCACATAGCGGCTAAAGCGAATCGCAACAAGTTAATACACACAAAGCCTTACAGGCACTTTTAGGCATGATGTGCAAAACGAGGTCATCCAGCTTGCGCGGGTTAGGCTGAGAACTGCGATTCAAGTTCGCACATTGCGGCTAAAGCGAATCGCAACAAGTTAATACACACAAAGCCTTACAGGCACTTTTAGGCATGATGTGCATAACGCGGTCATCCAGCTATCGCGGGTTAGGCTCAGAACTGCGATTCAAGTTTGCACGTAGCGACTAAACGAATCGCAACAAGGTAATACACACAACGCCTTAAAGGCACTTTTAGGCATGATGTGTAAAACGTGGTCATCCAGCTTGCGCGGGTTAGGCTCAGAACTGCGAATCAAGTTTGCACGTAGCGGCTCAAACGAATCGCAACAAGTTAATACACACAACGCCTTAAAGGCACTTTTAGGCATGATGTGAAAAACGAGGTCATCCAGTTTGCGCGGGTTAGGCTGACAACTGCGATTCAAGTTCGCACATAGTGGCTAAAGCGAGTCGCAACAAGTTAATACACACAAAGCCTTACAGGCACTTTTAGGCATGATGTGAAAAACGCGGTCATCCAGCTTGCGCGGGTTAGGCTCAGAACTGCGAATCAAGTTTGCACGTAGCGGCTCAAACGAATCGCAACAAGTTAATACACACAACGCCTTAAAGGCACTTTTAGGCATGATGTGCAAAACGTGGTTATCCAGCTATCGCGGGTTAGGCTCAGAACTGCGATTCAAGTTGCACATAGTGGCTAAAGCGAATCGCAACAAGTTAATACACAAAAAGCCTTACAGGCACTTCTAGGCATGATGTTCAAATAGGCGTCACTCAAGCTTGCGAGGGTTAGGCACAGAACTGCGATTCAAGTTCGCACATAGCGGCTAAAGCGAATCGCAACAAGTTAATACACACAAAGCCTTAAAGGCACTTTTAGGCATGATGTGCAAAACGTGGTCATCCAGCTTGCGCGGGTTAGGCTCAGAACTGCGATTCAAGTTTGCACGTAGCGCCTCAAACGAATCGCAACAAGTTAATACACACAACGCCTTAAAGGCACTTTTAGGCATGATGTGCAAAACGTGGTCATCCAGCTTGCGCGGGTTAGGCTGAGAACTGCGATTCAAGTTAGCACATAGCGGCTAAAGCGAATCGCAACAAGTTAATACACACAAAGCCTTACAATCACTTTTAGGCATGATGTGAAAAACGAGGTCATCCAGCTTGCGCGGGTTAGGCTGAGAACTGCGATTCAAGTTCGCACATAGCGGCTAAAGCGAATCGCAACAAGTTAATACACACAAAGCCATACAGGCACTTGTAGGCATGATGTGCATGACGCGGTCATCCAGCTTGCGCGGGTTAGGCTCAGAACTGCGATTCAAGTTTGCACGTAGCGGCTCAAACGAAGCGCCACAAGTTAATACACACAACGCCTTAAAGGCACTTTTAGGCATGATGTGCAAAACGTGGTCATCCAGCTTGCGCGGGTTAGGCTCAGAACTGCGATTCAAGTTTGCACGTAGCGGCTCAAACGAATCGCAACAAGTTAATACACACAAAGCCTTACAGGCACTTCTAGGCATGATGTGCATAACGCGGTCATCCAGCTTGCGCGGGTTATTCTCAGAATTGCGATTCAAGTTTGCACGTAGAGGCTCAAACTAATCGCAACAAGTTAATACACACAACGCCTTACAGGCACTTTTACGCATTATTTGCAAAACGCGGTCATCCAGCTTGCGCGGGTTAGGCTCAGAACTGCGATTCAAGTTCGCACATAGTGGCTAAAGCGAATCGCAACAAGTTAATACACAAAAAGCCTTACAGGCACTTCTAGGCATGATGTGCATAACGCGGTCATCCAGCTTGCGCGGGTTAGGCTCAGAACTGCGATTCAAATTTGCACGTAGCGGCTCAAACGAATCGCAACAAGTTAATACACACAACGCCTTAAAGGCACTTTTAGGCATGATGTTCAAAACGTGGTCATCCAGCTTGCGCGGGTTAGGCTCAGAACTGCGATTCAAGTTTGCACGTAGCGGCTCAAACGAATCGCAACAAGTTAATACACACAAAGCCTTACAGGCACTTCTAGGCATGATGTGCAAAACGTGGTCACCCAGCTTGCGCGGGTTAGGCTGAGAACTGCGATTCAAGTTCGCACATAGCGGCTAAAGCGAATCGCAACAAGTTAATACACACAAAGCCTTACAGGCACTTTTAGGCATGATGTGAAAAACGAGGTCATCCAGCTTGCGCGGGTTAGGCTGAGAACTGCGATTCAAGTTCGCACATAGCGGCTAAAGCGAATCGCAACAAGTTAATACACACAAAGCCTTACAGGCACTTCTAGGCATTATGTGCATAACGCGGTCATCCAGCTTGCGCGGGTTAGGCTCAGAACTGCGAATCAAGTTTGCACGTAGCGGCTCAAACGAATCGCAACAAGTTAATACACACAACGCCTTAAAGGCACTTTTAGGCATGATGTGCAAAACGTGGTTATCCAGCTATCGCGGGTTAGGCTCAGAACTGCGATTCAAGTTCGCACGTAGTGGCTAAAGCGAATCGCAACAAGTTAATACACACAAAGCCTTACAGGCAATTTAGGCATGATATGCAAATAGGCGTCACTCAAGCTTGCGAGGGTTAGGCACAGAACTGCGATTCAAGTTCGCACATAGCGGCTAAAGCGAATCGCAACAAGTTAATACACACAAAGCCTTACAGGAACTTTTAGGCATGATGTGAAAAACGAGGTCATCCAGTTTGCGCGGGTTAGGCTGACAACTGCGATTCAAGTTCGCACATAGTGGCTAAAGCGAATCGCAACAAGTTAATACACACAAAGCCTTACAGGCACTTTTAGGCATGATGTGAAAAACGCGGTCATCCAGCTTGTGCGGGTTAGGCTCAGAACTGCGAATCAAGTTTGCACGTGGCGGCTCAAACGAATCGCAACAAGTTAATACACACAACGCCTTAAAGGCACTTTTAGGCATGATGTGCAAAACGTGGTTATCCAGCTATCGCGGGTTAGGCTCAGAACTGCGATTCAAGTTGCACATAGTGGCTAAAGCGAATCGCAACAAGTTAATACACAAAAAGCCTTACAGGCACTTCTAGGCATGATGTGCAAATAGGCGTCACTCAAGCTTGCGAGGGTTAGGCACAGAACTGCGATTCAAGTTCGCACATAGCGGCTAAAGCGAATCGCAACAAGTTAATACACACAAAGCCTTAAAGGCACTTTTAGGCATGATGTGCAAAACGTGGTCATCCAGCTTGCGCGGGTTAGGCTCAGAACTGCGATTCAAGTTTGCACGTAGCGCCTCAAACGAATCGCAACAAGTTAATACACACAACGCCTTAAAGGCACTTTTAGGCATGATGTGCAAAACGTGGTCATCCAGCTTGCGCGGGTTAGGCTGAGAACTGCGATTCAAGTTAGCACATAGCGGCTAAAGCGAATCGCAACAAGTTAATACACACAAAGCCTTACAATCACTTTTAGGCATGATGTGAAAAACGAGGTCATCCAGCTTGCGCGGGTTAGGCTGAGAACTGCGATTCAAGTTCGCACATAGCGGCTAAAGCGAATCGCAACAAGTTAATACACACAAAGCCATACAGGCACTTCTAGGCATGATGTGCATAACGCGGTCATCCAGCTTGCGCGGGTTAGGCTCAGAACTGCGATTCAAGTTTGCACGTAGCGGCTCAAACGAAGCGCCACAAGTTAATACACACAACGCCTTAAAGGCACTTTTAGGCATGATGTGCAAAACGTGGTCAACCAGCTTGCGCGGGTTAGGCTCAGAACTGCGATTCAAGTTTGCACGTAGCGGCTCAAACGAATCGCAACAAGTTAATACACACAACGCCTTACAGGCACTTTTACGCATTATTTGCAGAACGCGGTCATCCAGCTTGCGCTGGTTAGGCTCTGAACTGCGACTCAAGTTTACACACAACGCCTTACAGGCAATTTAGGCATGATATGCAAATAGGCGTCACTCAAGCTTGCGAGGGTTAGGCACAGAACTGCGATTCAAGTTCGCACATAGCGGCTAAAGCGAATCGCAACAAGTTAATACAAACAAAGCCTTACAGGAACTTTTAGGCATGATGTGAAAAACGAGGTCATCCAGTTTGCGCGGGTTAGGCTGACAACTGCGATTCAAGTTCGCACATAGTGGCTAAAGCGAATCGCAACAAGTAATACACAAAAAGCCTTACAGGCACTTCTAGGCATGATGTGCATAACGCGGTCATCCAGCTTGCGCGGGTTAGGCTCAGAACTGCGATTCAAATTTGCACGTAGCGGCTCAAACGAATCGCAACAAGTTAATACACACAACGCCTTAAAGGCACTTTTAGGCATGATGTGCAAAACGTGGTCATCCAGCTTGCGCGGGTTAGGCTGAGAACTGCGATTCAAGTTTGCACGTAGCGGCTCAAACGAATCGCAACAAGTTAATACCCACAAAGCCTTGCAGGCACTTCTAGGCATGATGTGCAAAACGTGGTCACCCAGCTTGCGCGGGTTAGGCTGAGAACTGCGATTCAAGTTCGCACATAGCGGCTAAAGCGAATCGCAACAAGTTAATACACACAAAGCCTTACAGGCACTTTTAGGCATGATGTGAAAAACGAGGTCATCCAGCTTGCGCGGGTTAGGCTGAGAACTGCGATTCAAGTTCGAACATAGCGGCTAAAGCGAATCGCAACAAGTTAATACACACAAAGCCTTACAGGCACTTTTAGGCATGATGTGCATAACGCGGTCATCCAGCTATCGCGGGTTAGGCTCAGAAATGCGATTCAAGTTTGCACGTAGCGACTAAACGAATCGCAACAAGGTAATAAACACAACGCCTTAAAGGCACTTTTAGGCATGATGTGTAAAACGTGGTCATCCAGCTTGCGCGGGTTAGGCTCAGAACTGCGAATCAAGTTTGCACGTAGCGGCTCAAACGAATCGCAACAAGTTAATACACACAACGCCTTAAAGGCACTTTTAGGCATGATGTGAAAAACGAGGTCATCCAGTTTGCACGGGTTAGGCTGACAACTGCGATTCAAGTTCGCACATAGTGGCTAAAGCGAATCGCAACAAGTTAATACACACAAAGCCTTACAGGCACTTTTAGGCATGATGTGAAAAACGCGGTCATCCAGCTTGCGCGGGTTAGGCTCAGAACTGCGAATCAAGTTTGCACGTGGCGGCTCAAACGAATCGCAACAAGTTAATACACACAACGCCTTAAAGGCACTTTTAGGCATGATGTGCAAAACGTGGTTATCCAGCTATCGCGGGTTAGGCTCAGAACTGCGATTCAAGTTGCACATAGTGGCTAAAGCGAATCGCAACAAGTTAATACACAAAAAGCCTTACAGGCACTTCTAGGCATGATGTGCAAATAGGCGTCACTCAAGCTTGCGAGGGTTAGGCACAGAACTGCGATTCAAGTTCGCACATCGCGGCTAAAGCGAATCGCAACAAGTTAATACACACAAAGCCTTAAAGGCACTTTTAGGCATGATGTGCAAAACGTGGTCATCCAGCTTGCGCATGTTAGGCTCAGAACTGCGATTCAAGTTTGCACGTAGCGCCTCAAACGAATCGCAACAAGTTAATACACACAACGCCTTAAAGGCACTTTTAGGCATGATGTGCAAAACGTGGTCATCCAGCTTGCGCGGGTTAGGCTGAGAACTGCGATTCAAGTTAGCACATAGCGGCTAAAGCGAATCGCAACAAGTTAATACACACAAAGCCTTACAATCACTTTTAGGCATGATGTGAAAAACGAGGTCATCCAGCTTGCGCGGGTTAGGCTGAGAACTGCGATTCAAGTTCGCACATAGCGGCTAAAGCGAATCGCAACAAGTTAATACACACAAAGCCATACAGGCACTTCTAGGCATGATGTGCATAACGCGGTCATCCAGCTTGCGCGGGTTAGGCTCAGAACTGCGATTCAAGTTTGCACGTAGCGGCTCAAACGAAGCGCCACAAGTTAATACACACAACGCCTTAAAGGCACTTTTAGGCATGATGTGCAAAACGTGGTCATCCAGCTTGCGCGGGTTAGGCTCAGAACTGCGATTCAAGTTTGCACGTAGCGGCTCAAACGAATCGCAACAAGTTAATACACACAAAGCCTTACAGGCACTTCTAGGCATGATGTGCATAACGCGGTCATCCAGCTTGCGCGGGTTATTCTCAGAATTGCGATTCAAGTTTGCACGTAGAGGCTCAAACTAATCGCAACAAGTTAATACACACAACGCCTTACAGGCACTTTTACGCATTATTTGCAAAACGCGGTCATCCAGCTTGCGCGGGTTAGGCTCAGAACTGCGATTCAAGTTCGCACATAGTGGCTAAAGCGAATCGCAACAAGTTAATACACAAAAAGCCTTACAGGCACTTCTAGGCATGATGTGCATAACGCGGTCATCCAGCTTGCGCGGGTTAGGCTCAGAACTGCGATTCAAATTTGCACGTAGCGGCTCAAACGAATCGCAACAAGTTAATACACACAACGCCTTAAAGGCACTTTTAGGCATGATGTTCAAAACGTGGTCATCCAGCTTGCGCGGGTTAGGCTCAGAACTGCGATTCAAGTTTGCACGTAGCGGCTCAAACGAATCGCAACAAGTTAATACACACAAAGCCTTACAGGCACTTCTAGGCATGATGTGCAAAACGTGGTCACCCAGCTTGCGCGGGTTAGGCTGAGAACTGCGATTCAAGTTCGCACATAGCGGCTAAAGCGAATCGCAACAAGTTAATACACACAAAGCCTTACAGGCACTTTTAGGCATGATGTGAAAAACGAGGTCATCCAGCTTGCGCGGGTTAGGCTGAGAACTGCGATTCAAGTTCGCACATAGCGGCTAAAGCGAATCGCAACAAGTTAATACACACAAAGCCTTACAGGCACTTCTAGGCATTATGTGCATAACGCGGTCATCCAGCTTGCGCGGGTTAGGCTCAGAACTGCGAATCAAGTTTGCACGTAGCGGCTCAAACGAATCGCAACAAGTTAATACACACAACGCCTTAAAGGCACTTTTAGGCATGATGTGCAAAACGTGGTTATCCAGCTATCGCGGGTTAGGCTCAGAACTGCGATTCAAGTTCGCACGTAGTGGCTAAAGCGAATCGCAACAAGTTAATACACACAAAGCCTTACAGGCAATTTAGGCATGATATGCAAATAGGCGTCACTCAAGCTTGCGAGGGTTAGGCACAGAACTGCGATTCAAGTTCGCACATAGCGGCTAAAGCGAATCGCAACAAGTTAATACACACAAAGCCTTACAGGAACTTTTAGGCATGATGTGAAAAACGAGGTCATCCAGTTTGCGCGGGTTAGGCTGACAACTGCGATTCAAGTTCGCACATAGTGGCTAAAGCGAATCGCAACAAGTTAATACACACAAAGCCTTACAGGCACTTTTAGGCATGATGTGAAAAACGCGGTCATCCAGCTTGCGCGGGTTAGGCTCAGAACTGCGAATCAAGTTTGCACGTGGCGGCTCAAACGAATCGCAACAAGTTAATACACACAACGCCTTAAAGGCACTTTTAGGCATGATGTGCAAAACGTGGTTATCCAGCTATCGCGGGTTAGGCTCAGAACTGCGATTCAAGTTGCACATAGTGGCTAAAGCGAATCGCAACAAGTTAATACACAAAAAGCCTTACAGGCACTTCTAGGCATGATGTGCAAATAGGCGTCACTCAAGCTTGCGAGGGTTAGGCACAGAACTGCGATTCAAGTTCGCACATAGCGGCTAAAGCGAATCGCAACAAGTTAATACACACAAAGCCTTAAAGGCACTTTTAGGCATGATGTGCAAAACGTGGTCATCCAGCTTGCGCGGGTTAGGCTCAGAACTGCGATTCAAGTTTGCACGTAGCGCCTCAAACGAATCGCAACAAGTTAATACACACAACGCCTTAAAGGCACTTTTAGGCATGATGTGCAAAACGTGGTCATCCAGCTTGCGCGGGTTAGGCTGAGAACTGCGATTCAAGTTAGCACATAGCGGCTAAAGCGAATCGCAACAAGTTAATACACACAAAGCCTTACAATCACTTTTAGGCATGATGTGAAAAACGAGGTCATCCAGCTTGCGCGGGTTAGGCTGAGAACTGCGATTCAAGTTCGCACATAGCGGCTAAAGCGAATCGCAACAAGTTAATACACACAAAGCCATACAGGCACTTCTAGGCATGATGTGCATAACGCGGTCATCCAGCTTGCGCGGGTTAGGCTCAGAACTGCGATTCAAGTTTGCACGTAGCGGCTCAAACGAAGCGCCACAAGTTAATACACACAACGCCTTAAAGGCACTTTTAGGCATGATGTGCAAAACGTGGTCAACCAGCTTGCGCGGGTTAGGCTCAGAACTGCGATTCAAGTTTGCACGTAGCGGCTCAAACGAATCGCAACAAGTTAATACACACAACGCCTTACAGGCACTTTTACGCATTATTTGCAGAACGCGGTCATCCAGCTTGCGCTGGTTAGGCTCTGAACTGCGACTCAAGTTTACACACAACGCCTTACAGGCAATTTAGGCATGATATGCAAATAGGCGTCACTCAAGCTTGCGAGGGTTAGGCACAGAACTGCGATTCAAGTTCGCACATAGCGGCTAAAGCGAATCGCAACAAGTTAATACAAACAAAGCCTTACAGGAACTTTTAGGCATGATGTGAAAAACGAGGTCATCCAGTTTGCGCGGGTTAGGCTGACAACTGCGATTCAAGTTCGCACATAGTGGCTAAAGCGAATCGCAACAAGTAATACACAAAAAGCCTTACAGGCACTTCTAGGCATGATGTGCATAACGCGGTCATCCAGCTTGCGCGGGTTAGGCTCAGAACTGCGATTCAAATTTGCACGTAGCGGCTCAAACGAATCGCAACAAGTTAATACACACAACGCCTTAAAGGCACTTTTAGGCATGATGTGCAAAACGTGGTCATCCAGCTTGCGCGGGTTAGGCTGAGAACTGCGATTCAAGTTTGCACGTAGCGGCTCAAACGAATCGCAACAAGTTAATACCCACAAAGCCTTGCAGGCACTTCTAGGCATGATGTGCAAAACGTGGTCACCCAGCTTGCGCGGGTTAGGCTGAGAACTGCGATTCAAGTTCGCACATAGCGGCTAAAGCGAATCGCAACAAGTTAATACACACAAAGCCTTACAGGCACTTTTAGGCATGATGTGAAAAACGAGGTCATCCAGCTTGCGCGGGTTAGGCTGAGAACTGCGATTCAAGTTCGAACATAGCGGCTAAAGCGAATCGCAACAAGTTAATACACACAAAGCCTTACAGGCACTTTTAGGCATGATGTGCATAACGCGGTCATCCAGCTATCGCGGGTTAGGCTCAGAAATGCGATTCAAGTTTGCACGTAGCGACTAAACGAATCGCAACAAGGTAATACACACAACGCCTTAAAGGCACTTTTAGGCATGATATGCAAATAGGCGTCACTCAAGCTTGCGAGGGTTAGGCACAGAACTGCGATTCAAGTTCGCACATAGCGGCTAAAGCGAATCGCAACAAGTTAATACACACAAAGCCTTACAGGAACTTTTAGGCATGATGTGAAAAACGAGGTCATCCAGTTTGCGCGGGTTAGGCTGACAACTGCGATTCAAGTTCGCACATAGTGGCTAAAGCGAATCGCAACAAGTTAATACACACAAAGCCTTACAGGCACTTTTAGGCATGATGTGAAAAACGCGGTCATCCAGCTTGCGCGGGTTAGGCTCAGAACTGCGAATCAAGTTTGCACGTGGCGGCTCAAACGAATCGCAACAAGTTAATACACACAACGCCTTAAAGGCACTTTTAGGCATGATGTGCAAAACGTGGTTATCCAGCTATCGCGGGTTAGGCTCAGAACTGCGATTCAAGTTGCACATAGTGGCTAAAGCGAATCGCAACAAGTTAATACACAAAAAGCCTTACAGGCACTTCTAGGCATGATGTGCAAATAGGCGTCACTCAAGCTTGCGAGGGTTAGGCACAGAACTGCGATTCAAGTTCGCACATAGCGGCTAAAGCGAATCGCAACAAGTTAATACACACAAAGCCTTAAAGGCACTTTTAGGCATGATGTGCAAAACGTGGTCATCCAGCTTGCGCGGGTTAGGCTCAGAACTGCGATTCAAGTTTGCACGTAGCGCCTCAAACGAATCGCAACAAGTTAATACACACAACGCCTTAAAGGCACTTTTAGGCATGATGTGCAAAACGTGGTCATCCAGCTTGCGCGGGTTAGGCTGAGAACTGCGATTCAAGTTAGCACATAGCGGCTAAAGCGAATCGCAACAAGTTAATACACACAAAGCCTTACAATCACTTTTAGGCATGATGTGAAAAACGAGGTCATCCAGCTTGCGCGGGTTAGGCTGAGAACTGCGATTCAAGTTCGCACATAGCGGCTAAAGCGAATCGCAACAAGTTAATACACACAAAGCCATACAGGCACTTCTAGGCATGATGTGCATAACGCGGTCATCCAGCTTGCGCGGGTTAGGCTCAGAACTGCGATTCAAGTTTGCACGTAGCGGCTCAAACGAAGCGCCACAAGTTAATACACACAACGCCTTAAAGGCACTTTTAGGCATGATGTGCAAAACGTGGTCAACCAGCTTGCGCGGGTTAGGCTCAGAACTGCGATTCAAGTTTGCACGTAGCGGCTCAAACGAATCGCAACAAGTTAATACACACAACGCCTTACAGGCACTTTTACGCATTATTTGCAGAACGCGGTCATCCAGCTTGCGCTGGTTAGGCTCTGAACTGCGACTCAAGTTTACACACAACGCCTTACAGGCAATTTAGGCATGATATGCAAATAGGCGTCACTCAAGCTTGCGAGGGTTAGGCACAGAACTGCGATTCAAGTTCGCACATAGCGGCTAAAGCGAATCGCAACAAGTTAATACAAACAAAGCCTTACAGGAACTTTTAGGCATGATGTGAAAAACGAGGTCATCCAGTTTGCGCGGGTTAGGCTGACAACTGCGATTCAAGTTCGCACATAGTGGCTAAAGCGAATCGCAACAAGTAATACACAAAAAGCCTTACAGGCACTTCTAGGCATGATGTGCATAACGCGGTCATCCAGCTTGCGCGGGTTAGGCTCAGAACTGCGATTCAAATTTGCACGTAGCGGCTCAAACGAATCGCAACAAGTTAATACACACAACGCCTTAAAGGCACTTTTAGGCATGATGTGCAAAACGTGGTCATCCAGCTTGCGCGGGTTAGGCTGAGAACTGCGATTCAAGTTTGCACGTAGCGGCTCAAACGAATCGCAACAAGTTAATACCCACAAAGCCTTGCAGGCACTTCTAGGCATGATGTGCAAAACGTGGTCACCCAGCTTGCGCGGGTTAGGCTGAGAACTGCGATTCAAGTTCGCACATAGCGGCTAAAGCGAATCGCAACAAGTTAATACACACAAAGCCTTACAGGCACTTTTAGGCATGATGTGAAAAACGAGGTCATCCAGCTTGCGCGGGTTAGGCTGAGAACTGCGATTCAAGTTCGAACATAGCGGCTAAAGCGAATCGCAACAAGTTAATACACACAAAGCCTTACAGGCACTTTTAGGCATGATGTGCATAACGCGGTCATCCAGCTATCGCGGGTTAGGCTCAGAAATGCGATTCAAGTTTGCACGTAGCGACTAAACGAATCGCAACAAGGTAATACACACAACGCCTTAAAGGCACTTTTAGGCATGATGTGTAAAACGTGGTCATCCAGCTTGCGCGGGTTAGGCTCAGAACTGCGAATCAAGTTTGCACGTAGCGGCTCAAACGAATCGCAACAAGTTAATACACACAACGCCTTAAAGGCACTTTTAGGCATGATGTGAAAAACGAGGTCATCCAGTTTGCACGGGTTAGGCTGACAACTGCGATTCAAGTTCGCACATAGTGGCTAAAGCGAATCGCAACAAGTTAATACACACAAAGCCTTACAGGCACTTTTAGGCATGATGTGAAAAACGCGGTCATCCAGCTTGCGCGGGTTAGGCTCAGAACTGCGAATCAAGTTTGCACGTGGCGGCTCAAACGAATCGCAACAAGTTAATACACACAACGCCTTAAAGGCACTTTTAGGCATGATGTGCAAAACGTGGTTATCCAGCTATCGCGGGTTAGGCTCAGAACTGCGATTCAAGTTGCACATAGTGGCTAAAGCGAATCGCAACAAGTTAATACACAAAAAGCCTTACAGGCACTTCTAGGCATGATGTGCAAATAGGCGTCACTCAAGCTTGCGAGGGTTAGGCACAGAACTGCGATTCAAGTTCGCACATCGCGGCTAAAGCGAATCGCAACAAGTTAATACACACAAAGCCTTAAAGGCACTTTTAGGCATGATGTGCAAAACGTGGTCATCCAGCTTGCGCATGTTAGGCTCAGAACTGCGATTCAAGTTTGCACGTAGCGCCTCAAACGAATCGCAACAAGTTAATACACACAACGCCTTAAAGGCACTTTTAGGCATGATGTGCAAAACGTGGTCATCCAGCTTGCGCGGGTTAGGCTGAGAACTGCGATTCAAGTTAGCACATAGCGGCTAAAGCGAATCGCAACAAGTTAATACACACAAAGCCTTACAATCACTTTTAGGCATGATGTGAAAAACGAGGTCATCCAGCTTGCGCGGGTTAGGCTGAGAACTGCGATTCAAGTTCGCACATAGCGGCTAAAGCGAATCGCAACAAGTTAATACACACAAAGCCATACAGGCACTTCTAGGCATGATGTGCATAACGCGGTCATCCAGCTTGCGCGGGTTAGGCTCAGAACTGCGATTCAAGTTTGCACCTAGCGGCTCAAACGAAGCGCCACAAGTTAATACACACAACGCCTTAAAGGCACTTTTAGGCATGATGTGCAAAACGTGGTCAACCAGCTTGCGCGGGTTAGGCTCAGAACTGCGATTCAAGTTTGCACGTAGCGGCTCAAACGAATCGCAACAAGTTAATACACACAACGCCTTACAGGCACTTTTACGCATTATTTGCAGAACGCGGTCATCCAGCTTGCGCTGGTTAGGCTCTGAACTGCGACTCAAGTTTACACACAACGCCTTACAGGCAATTTAGGCATGATATGCAAATAGGCGTCACTCAAGCTTGCGAGGGTTAGGCACAGAACTGCGATTCAAGTTCGCACATAGCGGCTAAAGCGAATCGCAACAAGTTAATACAAACAAAGCCTTACAGGAACTTTTAGGCATGATGTGAAAAACGAGGTCATCCAGTTTGCGCGGGTTAGGCTGACAACTGCGATTCAAGTTCGCACATAGTGGCTAAAGCGAATCGCAACAAGTAATACACAAAAAGCCTTACAGGCACTTCTAGGCATGATGTGCATAACGCGGTCATCCAGCTTGCGCGGGTTAGGCTCAGAACTGCGATTCAAATTTGCACGTAGCGGCTCAAACGAATCGCAACAAGTTAATACACACAACGCCTTAAAGGCACTTTTAGGCATGATGTGCAAAACGTGGTCATCCAGCTTGCGCGGGTTAGGCTGAGAACTGCGATTCAAGTTTGCACGTAGCGGCTCAAACGAATCGCAACAAGTTAATACCCACAAAGCCTTACAGGCACTTCTAGGCATGATGTGCAAAACGTGGTCACCCAGCTTGCGCGGGTTAGGCTGAGAACTGCGATTCAAGTTCGCACATAGCGGCTAAAGCGAATCGCAACAAGTTAATACACACAAAGCCTTACAGGCACTTTTAGGCATGATGTGCAAAACGAGGTCATCCAGCTTGCGCGGGTTAGGCTGAGAACTGCGATTCAAGTTCGCACATAGCGGCTAAAGCGAATCGCAACAAGTTAATACACACAAAGCCTTACAGGCACTTTTAGGCATGATGTGCATAACGCGGTCATCCAGCTATCGCGGGTTAGGCTCAGAACTGCGATTCAAGTTTGCACGTAGCGACTAAACGAATCGCAACAAGGTAATACACACAACGCCTTAAAGGCACTTTTAGGCATGATGTGTAAAACGTGGTCATCCAGCTTGCGCGGGTTAGGCTCAGAACTGCGAATCAAGATTGCACGTAGCGGCTCAAACGAATCGCAACAAGTTAATACACACAACGCCTTAAAGGCACTTTTAGGCATGATGTGAAAAACGAGGTCATCCAGTTTGCGCGGGTTAGGCTGACAACTGCGATTCAAGTTCGCACATAGTGGCTAAAGCGAATCGCAACAAGTTAATACACACAAAGCCTTACAGGCACTTTTAGGCATGATGTGAAAAACGCCGTCATCCAGCTTGCGCGGGTTAGGCTCAGAACTGCGAATCAAGTTTGCACGTAGCGGCTCAAACGAATCGCAACAAGTTAATACACACAACGCCTTAAAGGCACTTTTAGGCATGATGTGCAAAACGTGGTTATCCAGCTATCGCGGGTTAGGCTCAGAACTGCGATTCAAGTTGCACATAGTGGCTAAAGCGAATCGCAACAAGTTAATACACAAAAAGCCTTACAGGCACTTCTAGGCATGATGTTCAAATAGGCGTCACTCAAGCTTGCGAGGGTTAGGCACAGAACTGCGATTCAAGTTCGCACATAGCGGCTAAAGCGAATCGCAACAAGTTAATACACACAAAGCCTTAAAGGCACTTTTAGGCATGATGTGCAAAACGTGGTCATCCAGCTTGCGCGGGTTAGGCTCAGAACTGCGATTCAAGTTTGCACGTAGCGCCTCAAACGAATCGCAACAAGTTAATACACACAACGCCTTAAAGGCACTTTTAGGCATGATGTGCAAAACGTGGTCATCCAGCTTGCGCGGGTTAGGCTGAGAACTGCGATTCAAGTTAGCACATAGCGGCTAAAGCGAATCGCAACAAGTTAATACACACAAAGCCTTACAATCACTTTTAGGCATGATGTGAAAAACGAGGTCATCCAGCTTGCGCGCGTTAGGCTGAGAACTGCGATTCAAGTTCGCACATAGCGGCTAAAGCGAATCGCAACAAGTTAATACACACAAAGCCATACAGGCACTTCTAGGCATGATGTGCATAACGCGGTCATCCAGCTTGCGCGGGTTAGGCTCAGAACTGCGATTCAAGTTTGCACGTAGCGGCTCAAACGAAGCGCCACAAGTTAATACACACAACGCCTTAAAGGCACTTTTAGGCATGATGTGCAAAACGTGGTCAACCAGCTTGCGCGGGTTAGGCTCAGAACTGCGATTCAAGTTTGCACGTAGCGGCTCAAACGAATCGCAACAAGTTAATACACACAACGCCTTACAGGAACTTTTACGCATTATTTGCAAAACGCGGTCATCCAGCTTGCGCTGGTTAGGCTCTGAACTGCGACTCAAGTTTGCACGTAGCGCCTCAAACGAATCGCAACAAGTCAATACACACAACGCCTTACAGGCAATTTAGGCATGATATGCAAATAGGCGTCACTCAAGCTTGCGAGGGTTAGGCACAGAACTGCGATTCAAGTTCGCACATAGCGGCTAAAGCGAATCGCAACAAGTTAATACACACAAAGCCTTACAGGAACTTTTAGGCATGATGTGAAAAACGAGGTCATCCAGTTTGCGCGGGTTAGGCTGACAACTGCGATTCAAGTTCGCACATAGTGGCTAAAGCGAATCGCAACAAGTAATACACAAAAAGCCTTACAGGCACTTCTAGGCATGATGTGCATAACGCGGTCATCCAGCTTGCGCGGGTTAGGCTCAGAACTGCGATTCAAATTTGCACGTAGCGGCTCAAACGAATCGCAACAAGTTAATACACACAAAGCCTTACAGGCACTTCTAGGCATGATGTGCAAAACGTGGTCACCCAGCTTGCGCGGGTTAGGCTGAGAACTGCGATTCAAGTTCGCACATAGCGGCTAAAGCGAATCGCAACAAGTTAATACACACAAAGCCTTACAGGCACTTTTAGGCATGATGTGAAAAACGAGGTCATCCAGCTTGCGCGGGTTAGGCTGAGAACTGCGATTCAAGTTCGCACATAGCGGCTAAAGCGAATCGCAACAAGTTAATACACACAAAGCCTTACAGGCACTTCTAGGCATGATGTGCATAACGCGGTCATCCAGCTTGCGCGGGTTAGGCTCAGAACTGCGATTCAAGTTTGCACGTAGCGACTAAACGAATCGCAACAAGGTAATACACACAACGCCTTAAAGGCACTTTTAGGCATGATGTGTAAAACGTGGTCATCCAGCTTGCGCGGGTTAGGCTCAGAACTGCGAATCAAGTTTGCACGTAGCGGCTCAAACGAATCGCAACAAGTTAATACACACAACGCCTTAAAGGCACTTTTAGGCATGATGTGCAAAACGTGGTTATCCAGCTATCGCGGGTTAGGCTCAGAACTGCGATTCAAGTTCGCACGTAGTGGCTAAAGCGAATCGCAACAAGTTAATACACACAAAGCCTTACAGGCACTTCTAGGCATGATGTGCATAACGCGGTCATCTAGCTTGCGCGGGTTAGGCTCAGAATTGCGATTCAAGTTTGCACGTAGCGGCTCAAACGAATCGCAACAAGTTAATACACACAACGCCTTACAGGCACTTTTAGGCATGATGTGCAAAACGTGGTCATCCAGCTTGCGCGGGTTAGGCTGAGAACTGCGATTCAAGTTAGCACATAGCGGCTAAAGCGAATCGCAACAAGTTAATACACACAAAGCCTTACAATCACTTTTAGGCATGATGTGAAAAACGAGGTCATCCAGCTTGCGCGGGTTAGGCTGAGAACTGCGATTCAAGTTCGCACATAGCGGCTAAAGCGAATCGCAACAAGTTAATACACACAAAGCCATACAGGCACTTCTAGGCATGATGTGCATAACGCGGTCATCCAGCTTGCGCGGGTTAGGCTCAGAACTGCGATTCAAGTTTGCACGTAGCGGCTCAAACGAAGCGCCACAAGTTAATACACACAACGCCTTAAAGGCACTTTTAGGCATGATGTCCAAAACGTGGTCAACCAGCTTGCGCGGGTTAGGCTCAGAACTGCGATTCAAATTTGCACGTAGCGGCTCAAAGGAATCGCAACAAGTTAATACACACAACGCCTTAAAGGCACTTTTAAGCATGATGTGAAAAACGAGGTCATCCAGCTTGCGCGGGTTAGGCTGAGAACTGCGATTCAAGTTCGCACATAGCGGCTAAAGCGAATCGCAACAAGTTAATACACACAAAGCCTTACAGGCACTTTTAGGCATGATGTGAAAAACGAGGTCATCCAGCTTGCGCGGGTTAGGCTGAGAACTGCGATTCAAGTTCGCACATAGCGGCTAAAGCGAATCGCAACAAGTTAATACACACAAAGCCTTACAGGCACTTCTAGGCATGATGTGCATAACGCGGTCATCCAGCTTGCGCGGGTTAGGCTCAGAACTGCGATTCAAGTTTGCACGTAGCGACTAAACGAATCGCAACAAGGTAATACACACAACGCCTTAAAGGCACTTTTAGGCATGATGTGTAAAACGTGGTCATCCAGCTTGCGCGCGTTAGGCTCAGAACTGCGAATCAAGTTTGCACGTAGCGGCTCAAACGAATCGCAACAAGTTAATGCACACAACGCCTTAAAGGCACTTTTAGGCATGATGTGCAAAACGTGGTTATCCAGCTATCGCGGGTTAGGCTCAGAACTGCGATTCAAGTTCGCACGTAGTGGCTAAAGCGAATCGCAACAAGTTAATACACACAAAGCCTTACAGGCACTTCTAGGCATGATGTGCATAACGCGGTCATCCAGCTTGCGAGGGTTAGGCTCAGAATTGCGATTCAAGTTTGCACGTAGCGGCTCAAACGAATCGCAACAAGTTAATACACACAACGCCTTACAGGCACTTTTACGCATTATTTGCAAAACGCTGTCATCCAGCTTGCGCGGGTTAGGCTCAGAACTGCGATTCAAGTTGCACATAGTGGCTAAAGCGAATCGCAACAAGTTAATACACAAAAAGCTTTACAGGCACTTCTAGGCATGATGTGCAAATAGGCGTCACTCAAGCTTGCGAGGGTTAGGCACAGAACTGCGATTCAAGTTCGCACATAGCGGCTAAAGCGAATCGCAACAAGTTAATACACACAAAGCCTTAAAGGCACTTTTAGGCATGATGTGCAAAACGTGGTCATCCAGCTTGCGCGGGTTAGGCTCAGAACTGCGATTCAAGTTTGCACGTAGCGGCTCAAACGAATCGCAACAAGTCAATACACACAACGCCTTACAGGCAATTTAGGCATGATATGCAAATAGGCGTCACTCAAGCTTGCGAGGGTTAGGCTGAGAACTGCGATTCAAGTTCGCACATAGCGGCTAAAGCGAATCGCAACAAGTTAATACACACAAAGCCTTACAGGCACTTCTAGGCATGATGTGCATAACGCGGTCATCCAGCTTGCGCGGGTTAGGCTCAGAATTGCGATTCAAGTTTGCACGTAGCGGCTCAAACGAATCGCAACAAGTTAATACACACAACGCCTTACAGGCACTTTTACGCATTATTTGCAAAACGCGGTCATCCAGCTTGCGCGGGTTAGGCTCAGAACTGCGATTCAAGTTCGCACGTAGCGGCTAAAGCGAATCGCAACAAGTTAATACACAAAACGCCTTACAGGCACTTCTAGGCATGATGTGCATAACGCGGTCATCCAGCTTGCGCCGGTTAGGTTAAGAACTGCGATTCAAGTTCGCACATAGTGGCTAAAGCGAATCGCAACAAGTTAATACACAAAAAGCCTTACAGGCACTTCTAGGCATGATGTGCATAACGCGGTCATCCAGCTTGCGCGGGTTAGGCTCAGAACTGCGATTCAAGTTTGCACGTAGCGGCTCAAACGAATCGCAACAAGTTAATACACACAACGCCTTACAGGCACTTTTACGCATTATTTGCAAAACGCGGTCATCCAGCTTGCGCTGGTTAGGCTCTGAACTGCGACTCAAGTTTGCACGTAGCGGCTCAAACGAATCGCAACAAGTCAATACACACAACGCCTTACAGGCAATTTAGGCATGATATGCAAATAGGCGTCACTCAAGCTTGCGAGGGTTAGGCACAGAACTGCGATTCAAGTTCGCACATAGCGGCTAAAGCGAATCGCAACAAGTTAATACACACAAAGCCTTACAGGAACTTTTAGGCATGATGTGAAAAACGAGGTCATCTTGTTTGCGCGGGTTAGGCTGACAACTGCGATTCAAGTTCGCACATAGCGGCTAAAGCGAATCGCAACAAGTTAATACACACAAAGCTTTACAGGCACTTCTAGGCATGATGTGCATAACGCGGTCATCCAGCTTCGCGGGTTAGGCTCAGAACTGCGATTCAAATTTGCACGTAGCGGCTCAAACGAATCGCAACAAGTTAATACACACAACGCCTTAAAGGCACTTTTAGGCATGATGTGCAAAACGTGGTCATCCAGCTTGCGCGGGTTAGGCTGAGAACTGCGATTCAAGTTCGCACATAGCGGCTAAAGCGAATCGCAACAAGTTAATACACACAAAGCCTTAAAGGCACTTTTAGGCATGATGTGCAAAACGCGGTCATCCAGCTTGCGCGGGTTAGGCTGAGAACTGCGATTCAAGTTCGCACGTAGCGGCTCAAACGAATCGCAACAAGTTAATACACACAACACCTTACAGGCACTTTTACGCATTATTTGCAAAACGCGGTCATCCAGCTTGCGCGGGTTAGGCTCAGAACTGCGATTCAAGTTCGCACATAGTGGCTAAAGCGAATCGCAACAAGTTAATACACAAAAAGCCTTACAGGCACTTCTAGGCATGATGTGCATAACGCGGTCATCCAGCTTGCGCGGGTTAGGCTCAGAACTGCGATTCGTTTGCACGTAGCGGCTGAAACGAATCGCAACAAGTTAATACACACAACGCCTTAAAGGGACTTTTAGGCATGATGTGCAAAACGTGGTCATCCAGCTTGCGCGGGTTAGTTAGTCTCAGAACTGCGATTCAAGTTAGCACGTAGCGGCTCAAACGAATCGCAAAAAGGTAATACACACAAAGCCTTACAGGCACTTCTAGGCATGATGTGCATAACGCGGTCATCCAGCTTGCGCGGGTTAGGCTCAGAATTGCGATTCAAGTTTGCACGTAGAGGCTCAAACGAATCGCAACAAGTTAATACACACAACGCCTTACAGGCACTTTTACGCATTATTTGCAAAACGCTGTCATCCAGCTTGCGCGGGTTAGGCTGAGAACTGCGATTCAAGTTCGCACATAGCGGCTAAAGTGAATCGCAACAAGTTAATACACACAAAGCCTTACAGGCACTTTTAGGCATGATGTGAAAAACGAGGTCATCCAGCTCGCGCGGGTTAGGCTGAGAACTGCGATTCAAGTTCGCACATAGCGGCTAAAGCGAATCGCAACAAGTTAATACACACAAAGCCTTACAGGCACTTCTAGGCATGATGTGCATAATGCGGTCATCCAGCTTGCGCGGGTTAGGCTCAGAACTGCGATTCAAGTTCGCACATAGCGGCTAAAGCGAATCGCAACAAGTTAATACACACAAAGCCTTACAGGAACTTTTAGGCATGATGTGAAAAACGAGGTCATCTTGTTTGCGCGGGTTAGGCTGACAACTGCGATTCAAGTTCGCACATAGCGGCTAAAGCGAATCGCAACAAGTTAATACACACAAAGCTTTACAGGCACTTCTAGGCATGATGTGCATAACGCGGTCATCCAGCTTCGCGGGTTAGGCTCAGAACTGCGATTCAAATTTGCACGTAGCGGCTCAAACGAATCGCAACAAGTTAATACACACAACGCCTTAAAGGCACTTTTAGGCATGATGTGCAAAACGTGGTCATCCAGCTTGCGCGGGTTAGGCTGAGAACTGCGATTCAAGTTCGCACATAGCGGCTAAAGCGAATCGCAACAAGTTAATACACACAAAGCCTTAAAGGCACTTTTAGGCATGATGTGCAAAACGCGGTCATCCAGCTTGCGCGGGTTAGGCTGAGAACTGCGATTCAAGTTCGCACGTAGCGGCTCAAACGAATCGCAACAAGTTAATACACACAACACCTTACAGGCACTTTTACGCATTATTTGCAAAACGCGGTCATCCAGCTTGCGCGGGTTAGGCTCAGAACTGCGATTCAAGTTCGCACATAGTGGCTAAAGCGAATCGCAACAAGTTAATACACAAAAAGCCTTACAGGCACTTCTAGGCATGATGTGCATAACGCGGTCATCCAGCTTGCGCGGGTTAGGCTCAGAACTGCGATTCGTTTGCACGTAGCGGCTCAAACGAATCGCAACAAGTTAATACACACAACGCCTTAAAGGGACTTTTAGGCATGATGTGCAAAACGTGGTCATCCAGCTTGCGCGGGTTAGTTAGTCTCAGAACTGCGATTCAAGTTAGCACGTAGCGGCTCAAACGAATCGCAAAAAGGTAATACACACAAAGCCTTACAGGCACTTCTAGGCATGATGTGCATAACGCGGTCATCCAGCTTGCGCGGGTTAGGCTCAGAATTGCGATTCAAGTTTGCACGTAGAGGCTCAAACGAATCGCAACAAGTTAATACACACAACGCCTTACAGGCACTTTTACGCATTATTTGCAAAACGCTGTCATCCAGCTTGCGCGGGTTAGGCTGAGAACTGCGATTCAAGTTCGCACATAGCGGCTAAAGTGAATCGCAACAAGTTAATACACACAAAGCCTTACAGGCACTTTTAGGCATGATGTGAAAAACGAGGTCATCCAGCTCGCGCGGGTTAGGCTGAGAACTGCGATTCAAGTTCGCACATAGCGGCTAAAGCGAATCGCAACAAGTTAATACACACAAAGCCTTACAGGCACTTCTAGGCATGATGTGCATAATGCGGTCATCCAGCTTGCGCGGGTTAGGCTCAGAACTGCGATTCAAGTTTGCACGTAGCGACTAAACGAATCGCAACAAGGTAATACACACAACGCCTTAAAGGCACTTTTAGGCATGATGTGCAAAACGTGGTCATCCAGCTTGCGCGGGTTAGGCTCAGAACTGCGAATCAAGTTTGCACGTAGCGGCTCAAACGAATCGCAACAAGTTAATACACACAACGCCTTAAAGGCACTTTTAGGCATGATGTGAAAAACGTGGTTATCCAGCTTGCGCGGGTTAGGCTCAGAACTGCGATTCAAGTTCGCACGTAGTGGCTAAAGCGAATCGCAACAAATTAATACACACAAAGCCTTACAGGCACTTCTAGGCATGATGTGCATAACGCGGTCATCCAGCTTGCGCGGGTTAGGCTCAGAATTGCGATTCAAGTTTGCACGTAGCGGCTCAAACGAATCGCAACAAGTTAATACACACAACGCCTTACAGGCACTTTTACGCATTATTTGCAAAACGCGGTCATCCAGCTTGCGCGGGTTAGGCTCAGAACTGCGATTCAAGTTTGCACGTAGCGGCTCAAACGAATCGCAACAAGTCAATACACACAACGCCTTACAGGCAATTTAGGCATGATATGCAAATAGGCGTCACTCAAGCTTGCGAGGGTTAGGCCCAGAACTGCGATTCAAGTTCGCACATAGCGGCTAAAGCGAATCGCAACAAGTTAATACACACAAAGCCTTACAGGAACTTTTAGGCATGATGTGAAAAACGAGGTCATCCAGTTTGCGCGGGTTAGGCTGACAACTGCGATTCAAGTTCGCACAT